>NW_026712703.1:3776747-4406205 GCF_030625045.1 Achroia grisella
GATTATATAATGTATTTCTGAATTGTTAATGCATAAAAAATTTTGTGCTCAAATATATCAAATTTCATGTTTGTTCATTCCACCTATTAACAGATAAGTAAGTTGTATCAAAGTGGTCACATTTATATTTTTTTTATTTATGAATACATAAGAAAATAAATATCTGATTGCACTTGCACATCGCAGAACTATGACAATTTTAAAATTTTAGTCAATAAAATTACTGCATAACAAGTAGATAATCACTTTGAATCTAAGTAAGTATACAATAAGCTGACCTTTGTGATATATATGAATAAAATTAAAGTGAAAGAAATATAGAAGTGTATAACAATTATGGAAATATAAATAAAGTACCTGAACCTGTAATTAAATTTTAAAAGATAATGCCATAAAAATTTAAATACTATCAAATATAAAAAATCATCAATTATCATTTGATCCTGATTCAACTAAGAGAGAGTAAATGTACAGTTGTATGTACCTACCTACACATATTAATTATTGAAATATGTCAATTCAGTTCCTGAAAATGTATGGAAAATAGATGAATTAGTAATGGAAGAGAGTAAAGAAGTAGACTTTGCGAGATCTGATCTCAATAATTGGTGGAATGCAGAATCTCTAAAAATGCTTGACCTCAGTTCCAATGTAGTAAAGACAATTTCACCCAATGTCAAACTTCTGCAACAACTTGTTACCATGAAGGTGAGTTTTCTTATTTATTCATATAGTTTACTAATACAAGATAAAAGCTTGCACAATTGTTATATTATTCTTTATATTAACATGGGTTTAGGTATTGAGATTCAAACAAATTAGTACTTATTAATATTTTAGCTGTTTTACTGCTGACCATTTTTTCATTAACTGTGCAAAAATCTGATATATACAGTGTTTTGATAATAATAAGAAAATACCCCAATTAAGTTCACAGAAGTAACTTTGTTTTTATTAGATAACAATATAGACAGATAATAATTTCTTAAGTTATCTATAGGGGTTATATATAAATTATCCAAATAAATAAGAATGTTACTGTCACATGCGCTAAGCATTTTTTGCACCCATATAATGCATCACTATACTGATGGCATGCAGTATAACTGTTAAAATTGTTGTAAATGATAATTTATACAAGATTATATACATAATAAAATTAATTCTATCTATTTATATTATAAAATAAATACTATATTCAACTTTACTAATTTTATTTTACCTGTATTTATGGACATAACAATATTTTGGTTGCAGTTACATGATAATGCTTTGACAACCTTACCTGCTGAATTTGGTGAACTAAAAAATTTGTCTAATCTTAGTTTAGATCATAATAAGCTATCTTTACTGCCCAAAGAGTTCTATAAACTTACAGAGTTAAGATGGCTTAGTTTATCTCACAATCAATTGGAAAGAATTGAACCAGATTTCGGAGATTTAGTAATGTTAAATTTTCTGGTAAGTTGAAGTTCTATATGCCATCTATATAAGCTTATTATATTTAATTTCTAGAAATATATATTGTTATAAACTAAAATATATATGCATATACCCAAATATACTAATAGTAAATACAAATTATCACATTGTAACAAATTAGTTTTATAAACAAGATCTTAAGCTTAGGCTTATATATAATGGCATAGATCATGTTTGTAAAACAGTAATTTGTTAATATTAACACATAAATAACCAGTGTGTAATATTTGTTAATACTCTTCCAGAATATGTCTCATAATAAATTGGTAGAATTGCCACCTGGTATGGGATACTTGGTGCGTTTAGTTGAGTTGAACTTGTCACACAACCAGTTGCAAGAGCTTCCACCAGATATTGTTAATCTTAGAGGTGATTTTATTTGTAATCTGTATGATTTCTTTAAGAGTGTTCATTAACTAAGTTTCGCAAGGTTTGGATTATCAGTCAATTTGACAATATGAGAAGTTATTCAGTTATAATTAGTGAGCTTTATCAGAGTTTTCAGGTGTCACATAACTATTGTCAGGATGTAATATTACATATTGCATGTATTACATTGATTGTAAATATTTTACATACTGTTTTTCAGATTTGAAGAAACTGAATATCAGTAATAATAATTTGCGACAGCTCCCGCCAATGGGCGAACTGAGAAAAATGGAAATACTGGATGCAAACCACAATGATATTGAGGAATTACCCGATTTCTATGGGTGTACAGCTTTAAAAGAAATTTATTTGGCTAATAATTATATTAAGGTAATTTTATTAGAACTAGATGTCTCTAACAAATATTCTACAATTTTAGTTAATAAATGGTTTAGAAGGCACAGTTTTGTCAGTTTTTTTCTTTCTTTGAAACTGTTACTTGTAAACATCTAACATGTCTTTATTCCACTCCTTACGGGCGACTTAGATTATCCCTGGAGTTAATAATAATCTTTACCATTGAATATTTAAAGAAATTACAGAATACAGTTTGTTTTATCCTATAAATTGCTATAAAATTTTTGGTCAACCACATTTTCAAGATTTAAAATTAGATATCTTTATAATTATCTTATATGATGTTGTGACACTTGCAAGAAATCTCATTAATTGCAATGTATATTATTATTTTACAATAAAACCTATTTTATATTTCATTTGCATCCACATATTAAATATTTTATTATTTTGTAGGAAATCACAGAAGAGTTTTGTGATCAAATGCAACACTTGACTGTTTTAAACATAAGGGACAATAAAGTTGAAGTATTACCAGAAAATGTATCATTGCTACAAACATTAAAGAGGCTTGATCTGACGAATAATAATTTGAATAAGTTTGTATATTTTGTGTTTTCTTTTTGTAGTAATAACATTTTTATTTTAATTGTCTTAGGTACTAATATATTTTGCTTTAGGTTACCCAAAAATCTTGGGCTATTGTCTCAACTGCAAAGTATTAATATGGAAGGCAATAAATTATCAATGGTAAGACAGGACGTAATTAAGGGAGGCACAGATAGAATGATGAAGTTTCTCCGAGACCGAATCACTGAAGAGCTCGTTTGTGATACAAAAGTCACTAATAATGATTGGCCTGACAAGTAAGCATAGTAATGAAACCATTCAATAAATAACAATAAGTTTTTACATGTATTTCATATGAGACAAAAAAATACGTGTTAAAATAATTTGCAACTAAAATATTGTTAGTATACATACATATAGGTTTATTAACTAGCTTTGTTTAGAACTAGTTTATTTTATTACTACGCATATTATTACGCAAGATACCACATCGTTAATATTATAATCATAAAATACAGAATTCAAGAAAGATAAAACTACATTGACATAACTTTCGAGAAAACAAAGACGCACAAGAGATAGTACTAATTAAATTTAACATATAGGTACACGCTAAAAAAGAGTCAAGCTCTTATGTTGCCGGCGAGAGACCTGACCAGCGTGCCGGAGGACGTGTTTGTGGCGGCTGCCAGTGCAGAAGTGCATATTGTTGACATTTCAAGAAACAAATTGTTGGAAATACCTAATAGGTAAGCTTTACAAGTATGTACTTAACATAAATCGTAAGTATCTAAATTCTTTGCTGATTGTTATTTTTATAAGGGGTTTAAAATTTGGTTTTACGAACTAATTTCGATTTATTTTGGACTATGGCAATTACGAATGGTTTATACTTTTTTCTTTAATTTTAATTATATGTCGTATACATAGTAGTATATATAATATATGTACCACATACTATAGACGATAACTATAATTTTTAATTACATAAAACGATCATTCTTTACAGTTCCAATCGCATATAAAAAAAACCATTGAACTATTTTACTCATACATTGTCCATTGTTGAACTGGCCTCTCCCATATAGGTACAACATCTATGAAGCGGCCTTGGAACGGTACTGTGTGATACATGTCTGTTGTGTATTACGTGTAACATTAATCTAGAGTTGTCATTCACACTAAGACGTTAATTTAGACAAATAACGAAAAACATCCAAATTTTTACAACCTACTAATATAGATAGCAAATTAGAATACGAATATATTTTTTATAAAAACTTCATTGTTTCTTCATCGCAAAATTTTTTTCGATGCAATGCAATTATTAGAGAAATTTCTAAAAAAAATATACTTTCTTCTTTATATTTACGTGACTCTACAATATTTGATCCTGCTCTAACGGTTTACACTGGGTGCCAGTGGATGATGGAAGGATGACCGTGAGGTCAGTTGGCTCATCGTGACAAATGTACCATGAATTAATCACTATGGTTGGGGGAAGGTGATTGTTAGTAATGTGAACTAATAATCCCATTGCTAGCAATGTACCATGTCACGTTAACCTTCACTTAGTTCCCCCTGGAATCCATTGTGATAAATTCATGGTGCATTTATCTCAAATGGCTAACTGACCCATGTGTCCCATTCCATTATCATCAAATAAAAACAATCACGATGTATTCCAAGAGGAACCGCGTGGAGGTCAACCTAATTTAGTTCATTGCTAGTGATGGAGTAATTATTTTTTTAACAATTCCTTTCCCCCCAGTATTTGATGGTTGACCGGTAGAGAAATAAAACGCAAGTAATACCATTACCATACCAGTACCATTTGTATGTTAAGTGCTAGTAAATTATATTAATATATTTTTAATTGTTACAGTGTTACTCTGTTACGTGAAACGTTATCCCAGTTGATATTATCATCGAATAGCATATCAAATGTTCCATCCCAGATATGCTGTTTGTCCCATTTGCAATTTCTTGATTTGGGTAAAAACTGTTTACTGGATTTACCACCAGAAATTGGTGATTTGAAAAATGTAAGGGAATTGGTTATATCAAATAACAAGTAAGTTTCTTGTTCTGTGTATAAATTTATTGGTAACAATAGAGTAGAAATTCAAGCAGAATAATTGTTGCTTCTGTTTTTGTTATTACAAAGAGCTGTTATTTTATTGCATTTGACAGATTACAATTATTGGTCATTTACAGTAATATTAATTTTACAATAATTCATGTCATTTAAAAATATAATTGAGCGGAGCGCGAAGCGCGGAGACATGTTAGATATTAGATCAGATTTGCATTCTTCGTAACGATGCTCCTCCTAAATGGCTTGACCAATCGAGATAAAAATTTAATCGAAGGATATTTGGTATAAACAACACACCGGTAACAAACCTAGTTTATGGTAACAAACCTAGTTTATGAAAAAGTAATGTGGGTAGTTAAATACATAGTGGAAGGTTAAATACATGTTATGTTTTTTTTTAAGATTTACGAAGATACCGCGTTGTGTGTATGAATTGGAGAAGTTAGAAATATTACTTGCGGCCGAGAATCAAATCGACGAAATCAATGTATCATCAGACGCGCTGACCAAACTGAAGAAACTGGCCGTATTAGATTTGTCTAACAACAGTATATTTACTGTGCCGCCAGAGTTGGGCAACTTCACACATCTAAGGTAATATCATTCAATTCATTCAATTCAATGAAGGTAATCTATACAAATAAATAAAATTGAAGTGATTTTTTGTAATTGCATATTAAAAGTTTTCACTAAATGCATATGAAAGTATATAAGGTAAGGTATACTTACACAACATCTCCGAAACTGCTGGACTGATTTTGACGCGACTTTCACTTACAATTAGCTAATGTGTAAAATAATGTGTTTAAGGAGGGACTTAGAGTACTTTTATTTTAGACATTAATTAATTTTAATCGCACGATGACCAGGTAAACGGTTAGTTAACAGCCACTCTTGGGTAGGCACGTTTATAAATTTGATTATATTAACAGTTCTGTAGATATTATTGATTATAAAATAACATATTATTTACAGATCACTGGAGCTTATGGGCAACTGTTTCCGTCAACCGCGTCACGCTATACTCGCTAAAGGAACAGCTTCCGTTCTTTCCTATTTGAGAGACCGCATACCGCAGACCGCAACCAATTAATCATAATAAAATAATATTATAAAACGCGCTGTATTTGAGATTACTTGGGCTAAGTATAATTATGTTAATTAAACCGCAAAGTTTATATGGCTGTAAAAATTTATTCACTTATTTGTAAAAAATTGTAAAATTAACAAAAGATTTCCATAAAATTGGAACATAAATAAAATTAAAATTCATAGAAATTTAAAGTACCGCTGACGTTTTGTATTTTTTTTTTTTTTATTTTGCCGATTTACAATATCTTATATTAAAATTGTTAATTATTATATGTATACATTGTGATCTTAAGTTTGGTAACCAGTTTTTGGAATATCAAAATATTATTCAAAGTATTGTAATCGTATCCATTTTAGGAATGAGGACGTCTGGTAATTAATCTCAGTGAGATAATATTTTTTTAATTAAAAGCGATGTGAATCTCTTCTCAAATATCATATTTTATGCCCTATGGTGAGATTTTGCCGGATATCTTCAGTATTTTCGTTATTATAATAGGAAACGAGTTTTTGCCATATGTGTGAAGGCAGCTTGCTAGTACCAAATGTTTCCGTCTTGCTAAATAGTCGGGTATAATTTTATTTTATTATTTGTTATGCCATGTTATACTTTATATTTTGTTGTTATGACTATAAATTATAATTATTTTTATTGTTATCATATTTTTAGTATTTATTAGTTGCATTAATCCAATTAGTAGTACTTGTACTAATGTTAATACTAAACATACTGAAAATATTGACATAAATATTGATTCTAGTAAGAATCCTTTTATTTACAAAAATTTAAATATGACTGCAGATTTAAACTGCTGAAAAAGACAAAGGGAAAGCTATCAGAATTGAAATGCATATAAGACGCGGTGCTTCAGCTGCCTAATATTTTAAATAATGGTTCAATGGTAGGTATTTAATTGTTCACCAGAACATACAAAGTTTTCTCGGCTGTGAATTAATTATTCAATTGTTTTTAGAAAAAAATAATATAGATGTTTTATGTTTAACTGAACATTGGCTCAAAGTGAGCAATATGATGTTCAGCTTAAACAATTATAATATTGTCAGCTGCTTTAATAGAAAAATAGTAAATAGAGGAGGTTCTATGATATTGGTGAAAAATAATATAGTAAAAGTAAAGAACGTAGTGATATTGGCAATCTTTCTGTTGAATGTTGTATTGAAATTTCCTGTGTGGAACTAGACAATTATATAGTTATATGTGTTTATAGACCTCCAAATAGTGATTATAATTTATTTGAAGAGGTAGGATAATGGAGGATATTTTAAAAAGAGTATTTAATATTAACAAAAAAATTATAGTGTGTGGTGATTTCAATGAACGTAGTGATATTGGCAATCTTTCTGTTGAATTTGTATTGAAATTTCTGTGTGGAACTAGACAATTATATAGTTATATGTGTTTATAGACCTCCAAATAGTGATTATAATTTATTTGAAGAGGTAGGATAATGGAGGATATTTTAAAAGAGTATTTAATATTAACAAAAAAATTATATGTGAATCTCCTAAATCTTGTGAAATTTTATCACATAATACCACAAAAACTAAATTAATGAGTTTATTTCAATCCTTTGACTTGAGTAATGTCTTCCACGAACCCACTCGTATCACTGCCACGTCTGCTACTTGCTTGGATAACATATTTAGCAACAGTGAGTATTTAGATAAAATAATAATAAACAACCTTCCTTCTGATCACGGTGGTCAAATAGTTATTTTTCCAAATCACTTAAACAAAATTGGGAAAATTAATTTATTAAAAAGAGACTTGACTAGTTATAAGATAAATAAATTTAAAATATCAGTTCGTAGTAAATTAGATTTTTATCTTCCATCTAATGAACCTAACAAACTTTATACAGATTTCTTCAATATTGTTTCTAACGAATATAATAAGGCTTTTAACAAAAAAACTATCAGTATTATTAACAAAACAAAATTTTCAGAATGGGCTACAAAGGGAATTCTTAAAAGTAGAAATATATTATTTGATTTATATGCTAAAAAAAAATACCGTTTCGATAGTACATTCGTAAATTATGTAAAAAGATACTCAAAAACTTTTAAAAAGGTATGTAATGTAGCAAAGTCTAATTATCTAAATAAAAAAATTAAAGAGTCCAAGGATAAGATAAGGACAGTGTGGAATATTATTAACAAAGAAACTGGCAAAGTTAAAAGTCCATATAACGATTTTACGCTAAATTATAATGATAAACTAGTAACGTCCACAAAAGAAATTGTCAATATTTTTGAAAATTTTTTCGCTAATATTCCAACTGATATTACTTCCTCTTTGGACTCTTCTCCTGGTACAGCTAAATCATTCCTTATTGATAATGTTGTTTCTTGTCCGGTTACATTTAAATTTACATTTATTGACATTGCTACAATTACTAAAACATTTAAACAATTAAATTTAAAAAATACTGAAGACCATTGGGGCATGTCTGTTAAAGTTATTAACACCGCTATAGATGTTATTGCTCCATATTTAGTAACTATTTTCAATAAATGTATTTCTGACGGTGTTTTTCCCAATTTAATGAAACAGCAAAATAACTCCACTCTTTAAGTCAGGAGAAAAAACTGTGGTAGGTAATTATAGGCCTATATCTATCTTACCAGTATTGAGTAAAGTGTTTGAAAAAATTATGCTCAATCAAATGCTACAACACTTTAAAGTAAATAAACTGCTTCACAGTCGACAATTTGGTTTCACGGCCGGTAAATCAACTACTGATGCCGGTGTAGCTCTCATTAAATATATATTTGATTCTTGGGAGAGGTCTCAGGATGCAGTCGGTGTATTTTGCGATCTTTCAAAAGCATTTGATTGCGTTGAACATGAAACACTTTTGCTCAAACTTGAACATTACGGTATTAGATATGAAGCACAAAGCATGATGAAATCCTATCTAAATAATAGAATGCAAGTTGTCGAAATAAATGGTGTAAAGTCTGAAGGGACTAGTATTAAAATGGGTGTTCCTCAGGGCTCTATTTTAGGTCCTTTCTTATTTTTAGTTTACATAAATGATCTTCCTTATATGGTAGAAAAGATAGCTGACATAGTTCTGTTTGCTGATGATACTTCATTAGTATTCAAAGTCAATCGACATATTGATGATTTTGACGAAGTAAACGGTGCTCTTTCTTATGTTTTAAAATGGTTTACGGCTAATAATATGTTACTAAATGCAAATAAAACTAAATGTATCAAATTTACTCTCCCCAATGTAAGGCCGGTAGATTCAAAAATCATGTTGGACAATAAACCTATTAATTTTGTGGATGATACTGTATTTCTAGGTATCACATTAGATTCCAAGTTGCAATGGGGTGCTCATATTACTAAATTAGCGAGTCGACTTAGTTCTGCCGCTTATGCGGTAAGAAGAATTAGACAATTAACAGACGTGGCAACGGCTAAACTTGTGTACTTTAGCTATTTCCATAGCATTATGTCGTATGGTATTTTGTTATGGGGCAAAGCAGCTGATATAAATACAATATTTATTTTACAAAAGAGGGCCATTCGCTCCATTTATAGCATGGGTTCCAGGGAGTCTTTGCGAGAGTGCTTTAAGGAATCAAATATCCTCACCGTTGCTTCTCAATATATTTATGAAAACATCATGTATGCCAGGAAGAATATAGACAGTTTCAAAAGAGTTAGTGATTGCACTAATAAAAGCTTACGTAACAATAACAAACTGATTTTACCTAAATGTCGTTTGGCTAAAGTTAGTAATTCGTTTTATGGCAATTGCGTAAGGTTTTACAATAAAATACCAGAGTCTGTTATAAATCTGCCAGAAAAAAGATTTAAATGTCAAATAAAACACTTCCTTTGCAAAAAAGCTTACTATAAAATTGAAGAATTCGTTAACGATAATAATGTTTTTGTAGAAAAATTTTAAATACATAGCACTGACAATATTATCTGATTACACTAATAATGAGTGCGTAGCGATTTCTATGTTGATTGTCGCATGCCTCTTACTTGTTACACTGTAATTATTTATATAAAAAAAACATCTATCAAAAAGAGCAACACACAAGTTTCTTGCTCATTCTTCTTGTGATGAATCTGCATTCCGAATGAGTGGTAGAATCAAAATATGACTATTCAAAAGTGCTTGTAATGAGTTTATTTGAATAAAGATTATTTCTATTTCTATTTCTATTTCTATTTCTATTGTCTTTTTTACTTGTTGCCATTCCTCAGGGGATTCTCATCCCTGAGGAATGAGAACGGATTGTCGACCCAGTTAGTAAAACATTGTTCTATGCATCACACATATGGAACTTAATTTTTCTGTATTTAATTAAGTTGTATATTAGATCCTTGATCCTTGATGAATGAATTAGAAGGATATTGAAGGATATTTCCCTTGAAGTTTGTAAATGTTACAAATTTGATTTATTATTGTAATTCACAAAAAATATACGTACTTACTTGTCATTGAAACCATTTTTTTTTACCATAATCAGACCTACTCGTATTCCGATGTTGAAGGTATTACCCATTGAGACACATCTACATACATACATATTGTGCTATTAGATTAAAAGGAACCTTTAATTTTTTATTAATAATATTATTACAGTGGGTCGTATGATCGTAGTTGTAGTTTAAAAAATTATCAAAGTAACGGTTCCTAACCCGCGATTGCTCTCATCCTTGATCTTCCTACAACATATAGTTCCGTACACACGTGTTATAGACTCTCAAAAAATATATTGCTTAAGGTAGGTATTAGTCGGGGAAATCAAACAAAATAATAGTTTCTTATCAAAAATGATAAGGTTATTCATTAAAATTTATAATTGCAATAATTTCTATATATCTATATGTAAATGATTATTTAATGTGCCTTATTATATTATTTCTACCAGCGTAGTTGATGACCAAATTTTCCATACATAATGTAGTTACAAAATTAATAATTAATTAATCTCATTTATAAAATTAGGCAATGATATAGATTTATGAGCTTATTGTATAATTTATAACATTTACATACATTTCCTCATAACTTTTTTATTGAGATTAATTATGAGGTGTCTCTATTGCCTATAGTGAATTGCATCACTGTTTAGTGTAGCAATTTTCAAGTTATGTTAAATATGATTGTAATATCGATATAGATACTTATATTAGGCATATTTTAGGTATACATTTTATATCTAAAAATATATACTAATTAAAAACAATTAGTAACCGACGTAAGTACCTTAACTGAATTTTCAATATTGTTAGTCGTAGACCTACTGAGAATTTAATTATCTAATCACAGTTTGTTTCATTTACGCCTGTAATAGGGTACTTTGTCTTCAGCGCCGCGTCTCCTCTGCTGGTAATGTGTAATTTTTAGGTACGCACACACTTGCTGTGCCCAGTTTTATTGGTATCTTGTCGATGGGACATTTTACAGGATCCACATTTTTCAACTGACCACTAGCCACCAAACTTAATAATATTGTCATTAACAGGAATAGAACTCTCAGGATCGCCATCTGAAAGAAAATATATATAATAATAAATAATCTTGTCCCAGACCAGACGGTAAATAGACCTTATGTTATGGGTAGTATGAGATATAGGTACTAAACAACTGATGTAAATACTTAGAGTGTTTTTTTGTAAATACATACGTCATATACATGGAAAACATCTAGTCCGATACAAACAACCATACTTATAAATATGAATGTTTGCACCGTGCGAGGAATCGAACCATCGGAAGTAAAGCGGTGTGATAAACTGCTAGGACACGAAACTCGTCAATAATACGGTCGAATTGATAAAATTAAGCTCAGAAGTGTATATTTTCTTTAATTTACTCCTATACTTTATTATTTACTACTAATAAATACTAGATTACTACTTATTGCCACGCGTATACTTCGTAGTTATCAGAGGTCTTAACTAGCTTATCTATAAATTATTAAATTCAAATACCTATAGGATCTAGGTATCTATACATCCTGCCCCTGTTCTGACGGTATAGGTTTGAATGAAACATCCCTATTTGCAATAATAGGTCACATTATTATATCCAACACAATGCTCTAAAAATTAGTTAATGTTAGTGTGTTTTTAGAGCTCGCAGACGTCACTTTCTAATACGAGTTATATCTAAGTATTTGCGCAATTGCGTAACAAATATTATAATATTTTAAAACGTATATCTTAGTACTCGAGTACTATTAAGTACATTGTGGTAGATAATGGGGTTTATTATCTGGATTTGCTAGCAATGTATCCTCCTTAATTAAATCAGCTTAGTCATTTCACTTTTTCCTTTTATACTCGTTTTTCTTTGTCTTACCGTTATTAGGTATATCTCTTTTTGCAAACTTTTCAATATTATTATTATTATACTGACATGAGTGCAGCTGGGCTTATAATTCTCACATTATCTATGTTTCTTGAGTTATTATATCTTTATTGTTTATTTGTTTACTCACTGACGAAACCCGCGAGTTCATATTCGCATAATTTGTTTGGTTGTAAACCAATTGAGATAAAACAAACACTTCATTTTAAGTAAAGCTAATAAGTTTTCTAGCATTAACGTGCCCAAATGCACAGATAATTATTCCAGCAGTAATTGTTTTGCCTTCTATACTACATTACACACATTTTTCCCTTATGAAAGATTCATGTACATACCCACAGAAAAGTAAAATTTTTAATATTTGTATGTTAAAATATTATTCTTACAAAGTCAATGTTTAAAAACAGGTTCATAAAATTATATTATGAAAGGGACGATTAAAAAAAAGTCTAATTATAATTATGCTTGACATTCCGGTGAAAGAAACACCGATATCAAACTTTTATCCAAGAAAAAACCGTAAGTTCGGCCCCTGCCACGTTGGATTTAAATATACGTGTGCTGATACACCCTAAATGTGGGCTTGTCGATAGTTGCATTTATGCTGACGCAGAATATTGAGAATGCCTCTGACTACCCCTTCTGGGATAAGTGTTGGCGATAAGATTTATTGATAACCTCTAATTATGAAGACACAATAACTTCCTTTTAAATTATTTTTATCCATATGTTTTCACTCTATTGCCATATTTTTACCCATAACATACACATATCTAGTTTCATTATTTAAATAGTCGTAATTTGTATATATTACCAAATAAAACATTGTTTACGTAGTATGCAAACAAATACATACATTTAATATTTGTTTTATAAGATGCTTGTTTTCTTGGTAAGGACTACTTATTTTTATCTATAGTTCACAGAGTAATATTGGCCGATCTTAATCCTTAATTCGTCAATTTATTGTGGTAGGTAATCAAGTAACATATATATACTTAAATAATTTAAACGTTATAACACACTCACCACTCAATTTTAATTAGCAGAAGGTGCCAACTCGAATTGACCTTCCCGACTCGTATCCGTTTGACTACTGAGCATTCTACAAAGAATATTAATATTATAATAACATGAAAACTTGTTTTTGCACAATGCCCAGTCACTGCCCCTGAACTTTCAAAAACAATATCACATCTCGCTTATAATTTTCGTGCTTACACTAATCTGGAACAGTCAGGTATACGCGTTGCCAGGAATATATGTGGAATAGGAACAAGCGTATACAAGCCTAAAACTGACTAGAGAATAGAATAGGACTGCTGTAAAATAAGCGATCTAAAAAAAGATAAAAGGTCGCACTATCAAATAATCTCGGGACTAATAGGTAATCGGGAAGTTGGAAAACATTGGTTACAAGGGTGAAAAAAAGGGTGGTTTGCGTCGAACATTAAATTAATGGATATGGTATGTTTTTTTCAATTGCTATTTAATGCCAATCGATAGCGATCATTATCCTTATCTAAACCTTTTTTAATTAGTATTTTCTCCCTCCTTTTTAACGTGGCGGTAAAAAGGAGGGGGGAGTTCGCAGCAGGTATGATTATCTTTCCACAGTGCCTATACAAGTTACAACAAACTGTGATTAAATCTAGGTCTTACGGATGAAACCAAATTTATGCGTAACATCTGTTTCAGTTTTGATTAAAACCTAAATTTCTTTTGTTGTGAGTACTTTAATATTTTATATATATATTTTTTAAGCCTCCGTTAATTTTTTTAGTGAGAGTATCCTAAAATTTTAGATATATTATTTTATTTATTTATGTCACGTATATTAACGAAATTGTAACTAAAATCATAGGTCAAAATCATAATATTACAATACCATACAAAGATCGCCTATTTAAACTTCACGCAAAGGAAAATTCCTACAAGAGCTGTATTATAATAAATTTAGGAAATTTGTCTCGGGTTTGATTAGATGTTATTATAACAATATTTATTGATATAGACTGTAGTATTTGCCTTGAAAATTTCACGGAAACGTACTAATTATTTAAAAAATATTACGTAGGTACAGGTAGTTAAATGCAAAACATTTATGTATGTGTGATGTTAATGCAACTTGTTAGCACATTGCTCTCCTACCGATAACGGTATCTCGAACCCATTACAGTTTTACGTATCATTCCAAAAATGCATGATGTTCACATTTTTTGGATTTAAGGAATAAAGTTGGTTTAGTAAAACTGCCTATTATAATAAGGAAATAAATATTCTTAAATGAATTACGAACAACACGACCTTGTAGTCGACGACCAAGTAACTATATAATTAATAAATTTACTTATGATTTGTGTAATGAGTTTGTATTATTTTATAGACTATAGAAAGAATGTAGAAGGTCGAAGTCAGTATATTTGATATAATAATAAACTACATAATCGATTCATAAATAAAAGTGCTGTAAATTATCTATTGGTTTTTTACAAGGAACTTTAGTTTAATAAATTAGTATGCCATATAAGTAGGTGAAATCCATACTTCCGCTTCTGCCATAGATATACAACTGATACAGTTTCCGTAATGAATGTTTCATACGTCACATGATAACGTGATGTCATAGGGATGTTCATGTATATATGTTTCCACACGGTAGCATCGGTGGACCGTCATATTGTATGCAATTCCAATTATATTATTAAAAAGAAAGTATTGTATTAATGTTAAGTAAATAATATATTCTGTACTAATACAAAATATTTATTTAGCGCGTTATATATAAAACTTACTTACTAGTTTATATTAAAATTTCGAGAATGCAGATTTAAGTTTAGAGTTAATTATAGTTTTGTTAGCTAATTTTCCTTTTATCATACAGGCTTTTTTGAATAATTTTGTTAGTATATGTTATATTATGTTAAAAATATAACAAAGTAGATATATGCTTATAAATATTCTGTTATTTTGAAGGTTGTCTGCTATTCCAAACAACTATTAAATTAATAAATGCTTTATGCATACCAATGATTTCTTTTATGTGCTGTTTTCAGTTATTGCTTTTTTATACACACATCAATAACATATAAATATGTACACATAATATTCTTTTGGTGTGACATAACGTTATCATGTGATACCCGCGATACCATACTCAGTCATACGATTTCATTCGTTCAAAGGACTAACATGTCATGCCTCTTATCCTGTTATTTTATATTAGTTAGCTGTTAGGTATTTGTGACTTCATCTTCTTATTTTTTGTGATAAAAATTAAAATATATTTCCTGTGTTGGTAAACTCAATTAAAAATACAATCTATCTTAATATCAAATTTCTTTAAAATCCATTCAGTCTTTCAGTTATATAGTTCACAGCGTTAAATATGTGGCTTCCATAACATCAATATGGTATATCTATGTAACACATAAGAGATATATTATACCTACCTCAAGAGATTTTTTTTTGTGTTAACATAATGTAAATAGTATAATAGTATTATACACTTTCTTGCAATATACAAAAATATATTGATGATGTCGGTGGTCCAGCTGTCTAGCAAGTCGCATTATTCAGATGGTTGCGGATTGGATTCTCGCACGTTAGGTACATTTGTATTCATGAGAATCTTTAATGTCATTGATTATGGAATTATGGGTGTTAATTGACTAGTGCTCCCGCCTGCACTTAAAGTATGATCTAGCTTTGCACCATTGGTTGATAATAGTATCAGCATGAAATCAGGTCTGTTGTCCCAATCACCAGGAATAATCTAAAATGGTTTCCAGGGGGACTATCAGTTGTTTAGTATCCCTAGTACAAGCTCTGGTTAGTTTGAGACTAGAAGGCGATGTGTGAGTTTTCCTAGGTTATGAATATTGTTTTTATCTGAAGTATGATAATATACTTATACTTAGTTGTTACAAATATGTAGTTATTTGTACAATGGCTTCATAATTAGACAACATACTTAGTATTAAAATACTATATAAAGTCTTCATACGCAGTAAATAGAATAGAAAGTAACGCAATTATCTAGAACCCACATGAGTCAAAATATATACTCATGGTGGAGAAACTCCAAAAAAAGTTTATACGATGTGTATATCAAAGGCAGTATGGTTATAGAGTCACATATCCTACTATGTTTTTGTTGGGGATGGTGGGATATGACACACTCGAAGTAAGACGGAAGATTGCATTAATGGAATATGTAGTCAAAGTCATGAGAGGTGAAAAATGTAACCAAGCGGTATTAACATCAGTGTCCATAAGAGCGCCCAATAATTACGTACAAGCAAGAAGACGAAACTTGGTTTGATGTTCCGTGAAGAAAAACAGAGCTGGCCAAATAGGCTCCTATTTCTCTGGCATTGAGTCTACTCAACGGTGTAGTTAGTCGCTTTCCAGATCTAGACATATTTACTTGTAATTTGCTGGAGTTTCGTAGGATGGCAGTAGATTATTTAGGTAGTATGTTAAATTAAGATTAGGTATTATTATTATTATTATATTGTTTTGCGCTTTTATTTCCTTGTGTAATTAGTGTTTATAATTGTGTGTATTTGTATATTATCTTCCTAAGTGGGCATACTGTAAAGCTCACTTAGTATGACATAAATAAATAAATAAATAAATAATGTCTTTCGCTATATAGGTTTTTGTAACTTGATATAAAATTATAGATTTCCACTAACTGAATCTGCGTGTTGACTGTATCATAAAATATAGGTACCTATTTCAATAATTAACTAATACATTTGACACAACGATGCACGCGACGAGGCTCGTGTTTGGCCGGCGCGGCGTACTATTTACATAACAATAGAATTGATGTTATCAAATTAACATAACAAATTGCCTTTATAGGTCAAAACAAGACAAATAGTCAGCACAAGTTTAATATAATCAATTAGTTTTGTTTAATGTAACATTAGACTGTTTTGTAAATGTACGAATATCAGTAAGCATCTACAGGCTGTTTTAATAAGATCTACACTACTTGGAACAGATTTAGATTTTAAATTAATATAATAATAATAATAATCTCAGGACAATTCACACAGCGCCATCTAGACCCAAGTTAAGCTACATAAAGCTTGTGTTATGGGTACTAGATTACTGATATAAATACATAGATAATTTTTTTTTTCGTAAATACATACATATTATACATAGGAAATACCCAGACCGATACAAACAATCGTACTCATGAATACAAATGTTTGTGCCGTGCGAGGAATCGAACCCGCGACCATCGGACGTAAAGCGGTGTGCTAGACCGCTAGACCACCGAGGTCGTCAAAAAATTAGGTATATAGAATCTTTGTAAACTTTAAAAATATAATCGAAAGCAGTCATGCTTGGGTATTGTAATGTAGGTAATCTGTAAACCAGTTATTCGTAGGTAGTTGGAAATAAACTTGAGTTTCGACCTACAGGTGTTTATTATTGTGCTCCCGTATTTTCTAGACATTACAGGTATTCTAAAATTTCACTGATACATACCTTTCGTCAGTTGCAATTCCGAAGGACTATGGTGTTTTGACTCCATAATCTAATATATCCTGTAATGATGTAATCAATACCATAGATCGTAACGTAATACCAATGCAAGGGGCTTGAAAGCAGAGTTAGGTGAAACAGGGTACCCATTCATGCAAAAGATTTTGTACAATATCTACCTCAGTAACAATATAATAATCGCAGTTACGAATGTTTGTGTGACTAATAAACCCGTAAAAGAAAAAAAACGCTAATTCGCCAACGCACTTTATACGGAATTGTGTGAAAATAAGTATTAAGTGTAAGTTGTGTTATTTGTTTTAGTATGAACTAGATTAATTTAATACGAGTACCTAGTATCTAGTATCCCCCTACTACTTAATACTAATTACATAAAATAATAAGAATTTTAATTAATATTTCGGATTTTC
This sequence comes from Achroia grisella, assembly GCF_030625045.1. Classification (NCBI taxonomy): domain Eukaryota; kingdom Metazoa; phylum Arthropoda; class Insecta; order Lepidoptera; family Pyralidae; genus Achroia; species Achroia grisella. The sequence goes on from NW_026712703.1 coordinate 3,795,023, forward strand.
GGTTTTAGCGATACAAACCGTTCAGTTCAGAAATATTGTTAGTACCTAATTATTAAAATATTTTTGTGTGCCATTTTACGGGATATCATTTATTGATTTTCACCACTATTTGATGATTATTTAAAAGTGACAAAGTTTATTGTCCAAGTTAATCTCATAATTGTTCGAAAGATGGATGTCCTTTGTTCGATATACACAAAAACAACTTCCGCACTATCACCATCAATAATTTTGTACAATGTAAGCATAATAACTTATTGACAACTTGTAATTTAACGGCAACTTTTATCCGCTGTAACAAATTACATGTTTTTATATGTACATGTGTACATATGACGGATGTTATAAAAATGCTAGTTATGTGCAGGTAGGTATAATGATATGCTAGTTCGCAGTAAATAGTCAGTACAACATCATTTTGAATTTCCATAGGTGGTACCCGCATACTCGGTAGTTGCGACACACACGTATTGGGAATTCAGCGTTATTATTATCGGTCCGTTTCACTATCGTTCGTCGTTGGCTTGTCAGTCTATTGTAAATTGTTGTCTGTAAACCCATAATAATACACGACAAGGTCGCGGCGATGAGGTGGGGACACGGCAAATGATGCTGCAACTTGGACAATTTCAGTAGCTGCGCCATAACGCTCATTGCAGGCATAAAATGCAGTCAGTCACGCATCCTGTAATTGTGATCCGTAATTACTTGATAAGACTTATCAATGAGACACTTTCCTAACAATAATTATACTTATCTACAAAAGTCAGTGTCGCGAGTTTATTCATGAGGTTATAATATGAATGTGTTTCTTTTTGTAATCACTTTACGTTGTTATCCCAACGACTAAGACATTCTATGAGTGGTGTGTTTGTTCAGCTGTAGTGCAGCCCATGTAGAACAGTCCGTGTCGAATTACGCAATTGGTTCTTTACTCCCCCGAACAAATTGTTCCCTTGCTAGTACTGGTACAATCGGTATAGCAACTTCTTGTTTAACTGTTCAGTCATTATCTAATAATACGTGTTCAAATGTAACGATTTAGTGGTGCGCTGCGCATGGTATAATAACACTTAGCGAAAAATGGACCGTGCAAATTGTGCATTTGTCTCTAATAAGTTTGAATGACTTTGTATCACGGGAAATAATGAGTTCAATATCGTGTACTATGAAGTTGTATATAGTTGTAGTGTTGTGTATACTTATTTATATTCCTGGTAAGTGCATAAAATATAGTTTTTTTTACTGAAAGGACAAATAAATTGATTTCACACCTGATAGCAAGTAATAACAGCGCCTCGTCTATCTAGTAAACAGCATCACAGATATCATGTCATCACCACGGTACCCTAAAACCATTGCCATTCAGTAAGATTAAGATGATAATCCTTCGTAGCCTGTATTTTCACTGACAACCGAAATAAACTACGCAATGCAAGTTGCTTGGCGGCTGAAATAGGTGAGACAGGTAGCACACAGACGACTCTAGTCAAAGACAATGTAGAGAGACATTGTCATATGCCATGTACATATGTATATCTCGGTATATTATGTAAGTAAAAATATATTTATTAATAGTATGTACATTATACACATTTGTAGTTGGTTTCATAATTGCTACTTAGAAAATGTAATATAATGTTTATAATTTCGGTAATAAAATTTATTTAAGCGATGTAAGTATTTATTACATATAGACCTACTTCTATTGAGTTCTAAGGAATTGTATATAAACAATTACTAGGCAATATAATACGATAATAGCAATAACTGATGGAGATATTCAGTGGATATATCGCAGTACCTAAATACAATTTATTTCTCATTTTATCAATATATCGTCGCATATGAGACATAGGTTACTTGAAAAAAAAACACAAATTTAACTATTACACTTTTTATTATCCAACAAATGTGCCTAATAATAACGACCTAAAAATAATGTTTTAAAAAAATATAGTTTATAGGCAATGTAGAGTTATGGTGTAATCAATACAAATGTAATGATAAGAATTAATTTGCAATATTTATATATTTACCATTCAATATACAATTTCTAAAGTCTAATGTTGGATAGCTATATAAATTCAATTAAATCTTAATGTATCCTTAAATTGTCCCTATGAAATGTGTTATGATATAAACCCTTGGTCTATCAAGCAATAACAGTCAGTTCGTAATAATTGCATAATAAGTTGACTGCTATTAATATTATGCTTTTATTTTTATTTACATTGGTAAAACATTGATATTTCTTGGTATAATATATTCTAAGTAGTATTATATAAATCAAAGCTTTGGATACCATTTCTGACTTCAATAAAGATCCTAGAAATTTATAGCGTTATGTCATTGTAAGTACAGAATCAAGTCATGTATAAGTCAATGTTCGTAGGTTTAAAAAGAACTTTCACAGTTGCTTATTGGCAAAAACGTTCAATTTCGTGTGTATGTATAATACTATGTATATACTATTTTCGCCCTGGCTCCTTAGGAGTAACTCTATATAATTATGTTGTCTTTTATCCATCCATAAAATAATTATAATATACTTGATTATACCACAGATAAGAAAATAATACTATATTGTAACTAACTTTACTCTATTATTATTGATAACTATACGGCCTGTAATAATAATCATGTATAGGTACAGAGCATTACATCACCGTAAGATATTAAGTATTGTTATGCACAAAATCATGTAGTCAAATTCAAGTTATATTTCTCTATTCCAGTTTACACAATAACTTAATGGTTAATCTCTATAAATGTATGAAACTAACAGAAGATTTGGTTAGTTTAAACGCCTATTTCCGCATTAGCGTCGTGAGTGACTAACTGTGCTAGTATGAATACGTAAACCTATTTTTCGAACTGTTTCTATTGCTGTTGGCCGCAGCTGGGCTTTAAAGCTTCACCAAACGATATGCCACGAGTGTAGATAGCACTCCAAACTCGCAAAAGGACTTATGGATCGGCTGAAGACCAACTCCTGCCTGACAATACCGGACAGGAAAGAAGACGAGGTGTTTCCGTGTTTATAGATAAATAGTTTTGATCCGCAATTTCGTGTGCTTTGTGAGATAAAAAATAGTTTATATAGACGGATATATTCGAAATGAAAACGGCTTCGTGATAAATTTTTTTTAAGACCGGTTCAGGCGTTTTTATGTGCAGAGGTTAGTATAGAGAAGCATGCTTTTCCGTATAATAACAGAAAAAACTGGGGGATATCAAGTGCAAGCCATGAATTTAGAAATCCGATAATTATAGATGAGCCGCTCCTTGCACAATATATTATACGTCTCCTGCCTATTAAACGGTCCTTTCAGACTGGAGCAACTTGTTAAGGTTATAAGGAAGGTATCTGGGTAGGTAAGTTATAATTGTATTTCGTAAAAGAATCAAATTTATATGTTAATAGAAAATTAACATAATAGTCGTCTAGAATGGTAATCTTTACGTTCTCCATAAATTCGTAATAATATAGATAATACTTGATTTAAATAAAATCCAAGCACATTACTCCTAATTAAATATTCTTAGCAAGAAATCGGACTTCTCTGTGTTTGCTCGTATCTTTTAAAGTAAGAATAAAATGTTGTATTGAGATGTATTATTAAATTATTATAATGATTCTAATTGCTACAAGATGCAGTATTTTTTAGCGAAACATAATCTTGGAATTATCATAAAATATTTACCTACCTTTATAATTATAGTTAGTACCTACCTACAACTAACCGTGTAACTTAGTCCATCCAGTTGTCCGCCTGTTACAACACTATTATTTTAATACGATTTGTTTTAGATAATGTAGATATTATAGATATTAAGTATTTTTTAAAAATAGTATTATTATCTTGGCACAGTATAATAATAGGCATTGTTGGAAACTATTTTATATACCTTTTTATTGTCTATATTTTTTATAATATTTTTGTATTAAATTGACTTATGTCATATAAAAACAATATAATATTATAAAAAATCAAACAATAAAAAAGGTATAAAAATAGTTTGCAACAGGCATCTATAATAAAATAATTTCGATTATAATACTATAAATTATTTTATGACAGGATTATTATATTATAACTATTATATGAGAGGTAGTTTAGAGGTTGAAAAGAGTACAAATATAATTAAAAAACATTCGTTTTTATTAATAAATTAGCAGTAAAATATAATCTAAATACCCTATTCTATTATTCATAAATAATATATGCTTCAAAGAGACTAGATAGTTATTATATATAAATTACATGTAACTACTATTTTGAATGCTCTGTCTACAATATTACTTCTCTTTTTATTATATAAATATGATCATCTAATTGGACATATAGACTCAGATACTCGTACCACAAATAAGAGAGTTATCTGTTTTCAATCATAATCATCCTCAATACACACAACAGTATTTCCGATTTTCTTTGGGGACATGCCCTTGGGGCATCTATTTTTTGTAGTTATGAGTATACTTGACTGTATCAAACCGAACAATAGTATCAGCAGCAGAATTCGGAGAACAGCCATCTGGAATATTAAAAAAATGGCATTTAATTATCGTAATAATTAATTAAACTTTAGTATTATGTCGGGTTGAATTATATTGACATAAAAATATGATGCCACCTCCCCTAAGAATTTAAAATATTATGTATCCATATCCTATAATTTCATAGCTTTGTATCAACCTTCAACAAAACTTATCTCACATTTAAGCGGCTTGGCGTTTGTAATACGTTAGATAGAGGTACCCACAAGGACTGATCGTACAAGCTCTACCTCTGTGAAAAAAACATTATAAAAATGATATGATATGTTACAGTGGGCAAACACTTCAAATATTATTAGCGACTAAATAGATACTAGGTAACTCCATATGCCACGTAACAGTAAATTGACTGTATTTAGTAAAATTTAAAGAAATATACGTTTGCGCTAACGGTACACGCAGGACAACGCAAGCAGGTACACTATTCTATATAATATATATATATATATATATATATATATATATATATATATATATATATATATATATATATATAAATATCCCCTTGGGCACTTTGTGGCTCAGACGTGCCGTATAGGTAGTTTTTTGTTGATCCTTTTTCACTTGTTGATCCGGAGGCCTTTTGTTGATCTAATGCCAGATGACCATATGTAAATGTTGCTCCGTTTTGAGCCACAACTGTCACGACGAGTAATAATAATAATTAAGTGATTTATACACGATTTTATACAAATCCACCTTTTTGGCATACGAGCACTTCTTGATCCAATTCAAACGGGCCAATCAGGGTGCAGCATTTGCCAAGGGCTTCCTCATTGGCACGTTTGGGCTACTACATTATGGCTACAGTAACTTAATAATGTCTAGCTAGTATTTCAAGAATAATAGTCTATCTAATCTAAATATTTATAGAAATCAGTCTGGAGTAACGTGACTCCAGATCAAACCTCAATACTTGTTATTTTTTGGACGGGAATCTTTTCTTTTGTAACAACGTTACTGAGCGAATAAAGAGAAGACGCAACGGCGGATCCAGGGGGGAGCGTCATGGAGGTCATGGGAGTCATGGGGGCGTCATGACTCTCCTCCGGGACTTTTTTTGGCAAGTAGCTGATGTAATAAGGAGTAACTTACGCTACTGTTATTTTAGAAAAATAAAATAAAATTTCACGCGGACGAAGTCGCTGGGGCCAGCTAGTCTATAGATATACCGAGATTTAATGTTTAAGTTGCTATTATGTTATTGACAAAATTTTACTGTAATGTTTACTACATGCATATGAATATGTATAAGGTACATATACCAAAATAACTATTTTTATAATTTTAGTCTGTCTGTCTGTCGGTCTGTTTGTTCCGGCTAATCTCTGAAATGGCTGGACCGATTTTGACGGTACTTTTTTTTGGCAGGTAGCTGATTTATAAGGAGTAACTTAGGTTACTTTTATTTTAGAAAAATAAAGTTAAATTCCACGCGGACGAAGTCGCGGGAACACCTTGTTTTTAATAAAAACATCTTTTTTGTGGTACTTGAGAATGTTGAAGCCTGTTGTTTGTAATATTGAAATAACCGTTTTTTACTACTTGCATATGAATATAAATACGGTACATACACCAAAATAACATATTTTACCATTTTTGTCTGTCTGTCTGTTTGTTCCGGCTAATCTCTGAAATGGCTGGACCGATTTTGACGGGACTTTTTTTGGCAGGTAGCTGATGTAATAAGGAGTAACTTAGGCTACTTTTATTTTAGAAAAATAAAGTTAAAAACCACGTGGACGAAGTCGCGGGAACAGCTAGTGTATAATATATTAGAGATACCTACGTGTTTTTTTATTGATGACTAGCTGTACACGGGATTTCGTCCGTGTTGAATTTAACTTTATTTTTCTAAAATATAAGAAGTTAAATTCCACGTGGACGAAGTCGGGTGTACAGCTAGTTGTCGGTAGTCTAGCGATTTAGCTAGCACACTGCTTTGATTCCTGCTTGGTGGTCGAGGGTTCGATTCCTCGCACGCTGCAAACATTTGTATTCATGAGTATGATTGTTTGTAACGGTCTGGGTGTTTTCTATGTATAGATAATATATATGTATTTACGAAAAAAAATCTTTGTATTTATATCAGTACCCATAACATAATCTTCAGCTAGCTTAACTTGGGTCTAGATGAAGCTGTGTGAATTGTCCTGAGATTACTATTATTACTATAATAAATCTTTTCAAATCAGCCGATGTTTATTTTTGCCATAATACGTGCTGTTACCATGTGATAATATTACGTACGTACTTATTAAACTATTAACTTATTATTAAATTATTAACTATTTATACTGTTTTAAATGTGATGCGTTCATTATTTATATTTCCTTTGAATTAAAGACAAATGTATATATATATATATATTTATATACACTTGCACACTTAGTTGATCCAGCCACGATCCGTAGATATTGCTGATCCACTGTCTCTCTCTTTCTATCACTATCTTTGTATTCTAATATGCGATGTTGCCGTTCCGGCCGAGACCATGCGTTGTTGCCAAATGTATTCGTCGATAGTAGTAGATACTTATACTCGATATATATTTTTTCAACAATTTCCTGCAATAGTGAATCCGTATCGGCATTTTTTTTAAATGCACAAAGATTTTTTGGCTCTGAATATATTTAAAAATCATTTACTTGTGTGTTGATGATTTTATATACTAGTACATGAAGTACCTAATACTTGTTTTGATTTGAATAGGTAGCGATATTATGAATTTATTATACGTAATCTAAAGATTTTGACGAAATAAAAGTAATTAGTTATCTGTTAACCTTGACTTCATGCTGGCACCAGTATTATCAGATGATGAACATACTCTTCGAAAACTTACAGCAGAAATATCGTGTTTGGACTCATTAGATAGGTCTCGATGAATAGAGTTTAAAAAACTTAAAATAAATGGTAAATTAGAAATAATGTATAAAAACCCCTTACGTAAAATTCAACCACTTTAAACTTAATAATAATAATAATTAGGAAAAGAGAAAAGCTATACATGCACTGAAAGTAATTGATGCCTTCCACACAATATTTTCAGTATTAAACAACTCTGTTTGTTCAGTAAAAGTGTAAATACACTGGTAACCTTTAATCATATTTTATATGCAAACATTACATATACAAACACTAAAGTTTTATTTCAGAATAGCCAGTAGTTTTCAAGAAATAAGTCTTTGAAATTGTACGTGTAACTTATATATATACCTACTAGTTTTTTCACCATAACAAACAACACCAATATGACATGGTTAGTAGTTTACCTGTGTACCAATTAATAATAATAGTAATCTCAGGACAATTCATACAGCTTCATCTAGACCCAAGTTAAGCTAGCTGAAGATTATGTTATGGGTACTGATATAAATACAAAGATTTTTTTCGTAAATACATATATATTATCTATACATAGAAAACACCCAGACCGTTACAAACAATTTAATAATAAGTTAATAGTTTAATAAGTACGTACGTAATATTATCACATGGTAACAGCACGTATTATGGCAAAAATAAACATCGGCTGATTTGAAAAGATTTATTATAGTAATAATAGTAATCTCAGGACAATTCACACAGCTTCATCTAGACCCAAGTTAAGCTAGCTGAAGATTATGTTATGGGTACTGATATAAATACAAATATTTTTTTTCGTAAATACATATATATTATCTATACATAGAAAACACCCAGACCGTTACAAACAATCATACTCATGAATACAAATGTTTGCAGCGTGCGAGGAATCGAACCCTCGACCACCAAGCAGGAATCAAAGCAGTGTGCTAGCTAAATCGCTAGACTACCGACAACTAGCTGTACACCCGACTTCGTCCACGTGGAATTTAACTTCTTATATTTTAGAAAAATAAAGTTAAATTCAACACGGACGAAATCCCGTGTACAGCTAGTCATCATTAAAAAAACACGTAGGTATCTCTAATATATTATACACTAGCTGTTCCCGCGACTTCGTCCACGTGGTTTTTAACTTTATTTTTCTAAAATAAAAGTAGCCTAAGTTACTCCTTATTACATCAGCTACCTGCCAAAAAAAGTCCCGTCAAAATCGGTCCAGCCATTTCAGAGATTAGCCGGAACAAACAGACCGACGGACAAAAATTGTAAAATATGTTATTTTGGTGTATGTACCGTATTTATATTCATATGCAAGTAGTAAAAAACGGTTATTTCAATATTACAAACAACAGGCTTCAACATTCTCAAGTACCACAAAAAAGATGTTTTTTTATCAAATAAACAGTTTTTATTAAAAACAAGCTGTTCCCGCGACTTCGTCCACGTGGAATTAACTTTATTTTTCTAAAATAAAAGTAGCCTAAGTTACTCCTTATAAATCAGCTACCTGCCAAAAAAAGTACCGTCAAAATCGGTCCAGCCATTTCAGAGATTAGCCGGAACAAACAGACCGACAGACAGACAGACAAAAATTATAAAAATTGTTATTTTGGTATATGTACCTTATATATATTCATATGCATGTAGTAAAAAACGGTTTTTTCTATATTACAAACAGACACTCCAATTTTTATTAAATGTATAGATGTATAGATTATTATTTATTTATTTATTTATTCATCCAAAATAATACAAATTGTGTAGGATAACGTAATAGTAACATTACAGTAAAATTTTGTCAACAACATAATAGCAACTTAAACATTAAATCTCGGTATATCTATAGACTAGTTGGCCCCAGCGACTTCGTCCGCGTGAAATTTTATTTTATTTTTCTAAAATGACAGTAGCGTAAGTTACTCCTTATTACATCAGCTACTTGCCAAAAAAAGTCCCGTCAAAATCGGTCCAGCTATTTCAGAGATTAGCCGGAACAAACAGACAGACAGACAGACAAAACTTGTAAAATATGTTATTTTGGTGTATGTACCGTATTTATATTCATATGCAAGTAGTAAAGAACGGTTATTTCAATATTACAAACAGAAACTCCAATTTTATTTACATGTATAGATGTATAGATTAAAAAAAAGTAACAGTCATAAGGCTAGTCGTATGCCTAATATATATAATAATGTAATAAATTCATTTAAACAGAAATTGCGGGAACATTATTTAAATTTGTAACTTTTTTACTGTCCTTCTCCTTTTTTCACATCTTTCTGTTATATCCATATAGTTCTCTCTATATTTTCTGTTTTTCTTACTTTCAATTTGAGACTGTACTTATAATTTGATTATCGGATCATTATGTATTTACTTATATATAATATTTATACATTTATGGGTTATATTTACATATATATTTATGTATGTATACTGTTATTTTTTTATAGAAATGTATATTTTGCTTATCTTTATTATCTTTATAAATCTTTTTTTGACATTTCTTATTTATATTAGTGCACCGCCAATAATCTTTCTCTGCACCACTCATGGTTGCCTGGTAAATAACGCGGCAAAATATTAAGTCCGACACATGTACAAATTTTTTTGTGCATTAAAGTTAAAGAAATAAAAAAATACAATACTGTTTAATGAAAATGCGTGTTGTCTAGTGCTTTGAGATGTATCAAAATAAGGTCAACAAAAAAGTCCGTGATGGTATATGTCTATCTCTTAAGGATAACCAACAATAACCATTTTTTATCTTTTACATTTTACGGGATTTTTTTTTATCGTATGTTTCCCTTAAAATTATGTAAACTATGTTATTATGTCATAATCTAAAGAAATAATAATATTTTATAGTGACATATCCACTATAAAATACCAAAAAGTAGCAATGTAATTCGTTACGCGCGAATCAGGTGTTATAAGGTCAAAGGTCGGTGCACCCCGCGTATTTGATAAATAGTGCTTCTCTGGATGTCTTTAAGAGAAACTGGCAGTATGTACGTGTATATGTACAAGTCCTTAAGTGTTAAGTTTTTCAAATGTACAATAAAGAATAAATATTTTTAAGTACAGTACTTACGTACATTAATATAATACCTACTTTTTACTTGTATCTATTGTTATCAAAATTAAATTATAAGTTCTTAACTTGACCACGACTATGTGACCCTCTCTTGGCGCCAAAACGAGTGAAAAAATGAACAGCATACGACGACGACGCAGTACCTATAGAGTGGAGCAACTGCTTATTCAGTTTTATTCAACTATTTAGTCCCTCCACCGTTACAATGAATGGAGGCGGATATTACAATGTACGTAGCATTGCGAATATAAAATATCTAGATTAGGTATAATAAATTCATAATTCATAGGCCGTTACGGTATCAGAGCCAAAGTCTTCTTTCTTTGTTTATGTACTGTTAGATGCGACAGCGACTTTGTTTTTATATTACTATGTAATGATTGATATACCTAAAATAAATAAAATATCTGAGGTTTGGACAAAAATTCAAAAGGTACTTAATTTTTAAAAAGTACTTTGAAAATACCTATTTTGCATTTAGTATTTGAAATACAAAACACAAAACTATTTTTGTTTTTAGAGTGACATTTCTATGAATTCACTGTCGATAGCGAGCGGTGCGATGGAAAAAGATAACCGTTTATAAAAATATAATAAATAACCCTGGACAATTAACACAGACTGATACTGAACTGATATAAATAGATATTTTTATTTTGTAAATACATATATAATATACATATAAAACACCCAGACCGATGAAAACAATCGATGACCGATGAGTACAAATGTTTGAGAAATCGAACCCGCGACCATCGGATGTAAAGCGGTGTGACCACCGAGGCAGTCGAAATATATAAATAATCTTATGAATTTAATTTATTCTAATTTGTTTATGTGCGCGGGGTGCAGTAAGGACCAGTATATAAAGTGATCAACACAATTAACTGATTTTTGAAATATATATACAGAGCCAAAAAGTCTTTGTGTATTCAAAAAATATCTAATTTGTTTGTGTGCGCGAGGTGCGGTGTACGGTGCAGGGGGGACCTTGCCTCCACCGTTGCTGGAGCTTGCATGTATGGAGCATTGCGAATATAAAATATCTACATTAGTAAATTAATAAATTCATAATTGATAGACCGTTACGGTATCTATATATATTCGGATGAAAGTAAGTATCGCAGTAAGGACGAGTATATAAAGTGATCAACATAATTAATTGATTTTTGGAATATATTCAGAGCCAAAAAGTCTTTGTGTATACCAAAAATTTAGCCGTTCGGAGCCATTCAGTCACGAATTATTAGTAAAAAAAGTGTCGAGTATATCGTACTATCGACGAATATATATGGCCACATCGCAAAATAGAATGCGACGTTGCCATACCGCCTGAGATATACGCGATAGGTGTGAAGTTATTCAGTGCAAAAGGTGGAATCAGCAAGTGTGTAGGTTGTGGCGTGATCAACAAAGTGCCCAAAGAGGTGTTTATATATATATATATATATATATATATATTTTTCTTAATCTATGACTGTGGGTTAGTAAATGATGTGTTAATCTGCTGGTTTTTAATTACAGAGAGACTATTTTCACTTATTACGTTTTATTTTAAATAAATGACGCACAAGAATAACGTTTTATTATTTTCTTGTGACTAATACGAAATACTTACATTAAAAAGAAAAGAAAATTATATTCATATGCGTAGGCAAGAGAACAAATATACCTATCATAGAGTACACAGCCGTTTTGATAGTAGAATCGTAGCATTAAATGCTAAGTTCATATGAATATGCTGGTATTGCTGCAAAATTACACAACAAATTTTGCAGCAATACCAGAGCAAATTTTTAACATATAATTATGATAAATGTTCTAAATTCAGATTTGTTTATTAGAAAATATAGGTTAATATTTTTATGCTTGTCCTTATTTACCTACTTTAGTTTTTAAGGTTACAAATTTACTCCGCGACATCCAACAAGAATAACAATAATCCTTTGTCCTTATATTATTTATGAACGAACAAGAAAAAATTGTAAGTATTAGAAGCGAAATTTGGCACATACATTGATTTATATTGTATCAGCTAAGAACATAGGCACGTGGAAAATTCTAACGAAAACGGGAAGTAAATGGTACTGCGTCGATAAACCCGTGGAAAATCGATATTTCCGTAACAGTATTCGCTCAAAAATAAAAGTATTTATTTTTATTTAATTTGATAATTGTAATAAATTATACTAAATGTCATTTATTATCACTACTTTGCGTAGAGCCCCAAGATTGTCTGGAAGAGATTAATCGGATAATGTAAACATATTTGCTATGAAACTATTACTACATGCTAAATTTATGCGTGATTTTTATATTAAAAAGTGTAGTAAATTTGTTAAGTATATTTTTAATAACTTATCCCATTTAATATTTGAGTAACTACGAGTATGTTATGTGAAATTTTCACTAAAATTAAAAAAAATGGATTTTATTCTGCCCCCCCTCCCCCCCCCATATATACAAATATTAAAAATGAAGTTGTATTACCTAATTAATTTAATTGAAAAATTGTATTAAAAAAATACATCTTTTAGGTGCTTCTCGTGCTCAAAGCCTTTCGAACCATCCTGAAATCAACCTGGACTACTCGGCTCGGGGTAAAATACTACGGGTTCTTGCACTGCCATCCTACTTTTATGTAATTACTTAAAACTAACACAGTTTAGGTACTTCGGCAATATCGTATTCTGTTTGAGTATACAATACACACGGAAATTGGTTCATATAAGTCAGTGGCCGATAAAGCATACTTGTGTGATCACCAAAAAATAATCATTTGCTAATAAAATGGGAAGCACATTTTTTAATGACTTATCCCACTTACTTTTCAATCAACTGCGAAAAGGAAGAGATACTCAAATTGACAGTTTTTTACTCTGCATGTTAGGCGATATTATCCCTAAAATTATGAATTATGGATTAATCTATAGTACTACTACAATAGCAGCTGTAAAGTCTTATTAAATAATGTATTATATTTGTATAACACCTTAATTTATCTAATAAAATATTCTTAGTTCACTTAAATAATTCCTATAGGGTCACTTAACTATAGTTTTATACCTATTTAATGCAAGAGATTTGATAATATCTATATCTTTAAATTTTTAAACTGTTCTAATGCTATTGGCTACAGCTAGCCTTTTCTGGTCGATAAAAATGATGGCGAGTGCAGAGCCACGGAGAAACATATGGAATGGCCGAATACGATCTTCTGCCTGACCAGTGCAAACGTAGTCTGAGGGTATCGCTAGGGGATCGATCCTCGGCACGAACGCTTTAATGTGAAAGTAATTTTGTGAAACCAGGAAGCTAGAGAAGCACGCGTATGAACGCGGACGTTGTTGGAGTTGACTATAAGATGATACCAAACCATTTTCCGAGAGGTCAGATATCTGATCAGTATCATCCTGTGGGTAAATCGCTCGATTTTTTATGCACGTATGTATGTCGTGCCTACACGCATAATGTATAGTGAACTATAGTGATAATATTTCATAAAACCGTAATAAAAAGCAGAAACATTTATGTACTTGCTTTTTATTATGCGATGCGTAGTTATTCTCAATATTTGCATTTTCTTGTTTTGGACTTAGAAACTACGCACTGATATGTTATCACTACATGATAAAAACTGTCTCTGGACTTTGAATAATATTTCATTTAATATATTATATTAGAATAAATGAATTAATAGTGAAATCAAAACTCATCCATTCATACGTCATGGATTTTATAATATATATATATATATATAGTAATCTGACTCACTACTACACAGGCTACAATATCATAATCAACACATATTAATATAAATAGTCATGCACTTCGTTATTACGAAATATTAGTCCTAATCGAAACTACAATATAATGTATAAGAGTCACATCTAACTATTAAATCTGGGAACAAGTTTGCGCAGATTGAATATGTAGTTCAATTAAATTACATTGGATATGTATCATACACATACACGGATGTAGTTCAACTGAGTTGTTTGCACAATTTTTATACATAATATTTGTCAATTATCAGATTTCTCTATTGAGAACACAGAGTACGTATATGATTTCAGTATTTTTTTATGGATCATAGCAGAATGGTTCTCTTCCAGGGCTAATAGTTTACGCTGGCAAGTTGAGGATGATAATACGTCATGATAAATTTCTGACTCCATTGATCATCAGTCCATGTTATTAATGATCGCCGTTGCATTATCTGGTGACTGTTTTGTTTACCCCCAAATTTTGCTGTATATTTTCCCCGCAATCCAAAATTGTGAGAGAATGGTGTTAGGACTGCAGTGCGAATGAGTGATGAGATTGAATGCAGGTGATTCATCATTATTTATTTATTTATTTAATTAACATTATATAAACTTACAGCTAATTGCCAACACGTTTATATTTTAAAACTATTTATTCTACTTAAAATTATACGATGATAAATATATTCTTATTTTAGTAATTATGGAAGGCAAGGCTTCTGTATAAACGTCAGCATCTTGGACCTTACCTAAAAATAATTTTAATAATTGCAATGCTCTCATAGTGGGAGAATTGCTAGCGTGGCTTGTGCGTACCGACGCGGTTGCAAATAATCGGACACGACGACGGGTGACACTTCTCACGTAATTCGGAGGGATATTGAATCCTATCCGTTCTACAACTGCGGGATTATCTATTTGGTTGCGCAGCAGCAAACAGTAATGGACAGCAAGTACTAGTTTCCTTCTAAGTAGTAATGAATCTATGTCTATCATATGTTAACTATCGTCTGACGCACCATTAATTAAAAATGGTAAAGTCAATAATCATGTAACCTGAAACGGAACGTCAGAGGCCAGAGCCAAAGTAATCTATGTGACATTGACAAGTGGATGACGGATGATTGAACGTAGGCAGTGGGAGTTTTGGAACGAAAGTGTTTATATTATTATAAAAACAAATAAGAGATAGGTAATTGTGAATATTGTAGGCATTGAGGTGTTTCTCTCCGTGACTAACCGGCATTACGCCTAAGTCGTCAGGATACTAGTGATTTTAAAACATACCTATTACAAATAAAGATGGGAAAAGGAATGGGTAATACCTAACGATAGGGAGGAAGGGGATTGTTAGTAATGTGGACTAATGATCCCATTGCTAGCAATATACCATGTCAGATCGACCTCCACGCGGTTCCTCCTGGAAACCATCGTCATACATTCCCGGTGAATTTGTCACGTTGGGCTAACTGATCTGACTTCATGTTCATCCTATCATCCTCCACTGGTGCCCCGCCAGCGTAAACCGATAGCGCAGACGGGTGCAACATTCCATAATCATCCTTTAAAAAAAAATACCTAACGATATTTTTTCTTATATAAGAAGCGAGCAAATTTCTTTTGTACTTTTTCTAGAAGTTGTGAATATTTTGTAGTACTAGGATCCCAGATAAGTGAACCGTATTCCAGCTTATTGCGCACAAAAGCATTATATAATAAAATTGCAGTATTAGGATCATGAAATTGTGACACAGTTCGCATTATGAAACCTAATGATTTATTGGCTTGTTTGCAGATGTTGATGATATGGCCGTGATATGTTTCACTAGTGTCACCAGCAAACACACTTTTACATGCACAGTATACCTAGTGTGGATTGATACACTTCTTACATAACATATAACGATACATATTAAATCTACGGCCTCGGTAGTCTAGCGGCTTAGTAAGCTGTCTTACTTCCGATGGTCGCGGGATTTTTCCTCGCATAGTACAAACATTTGTATTCATATTTATGATTGTTTGTTTCTGGGTGTTTCCAATCCAGTTCGCTCCATTGACTCCGAACTACGTAACTCTATAAGGCAACTTTTGGAAAAATATGAAAAATCACAAGGTCTACATCGATGAATGTCCCCGTACAACATACAGTAAAACATCACATCATAACAAAAGGATTTTCTGTATGTGCACGAACTCGCCCTCATCCTCCAGATACTCGTAAATATAAGGTCCCCAAAAAGGAATTGCAGGATATAATGGAAATCGGAATATGCAGACAGTCAAGCAGTCCATGAGGCCAGTCCACTGAACATAAAAAGAAAAATGGTGAATGGAGAACATGCAGTTATTACTGCGTATTGAATAATACCATACCGGATAGATACCCACTACCAAGTTATTGTATTTCTCCTATATTGCTAGTGGAAAATCCATCATCAGCAAAATCGACATCCGGAAGGCTTATGATTCCATTCCAGCGGAGCCAGAGAAAACAGCTATTATAACTCTATTTGGATTTACAAGAATGAAATTCGGTTTAAAAAACGCGGGTCAAACATTCCTAAGATTTATGAACTCGCTATTCAGAGACTTAGAATCGAAAGTGCATAAACATACAAATTCACAGTTTAGTAAATATTCGACAGCTACGCGTTTTTCACATGTAAACATTAATATCGTAGGACCTACATCCCAAAATAAACGATACGTTAAGTTTTTACAGTTCCAAATACAATTGCAGAAACTGTCGCAAGAATTGTCTACGAGATATGGCACGAATACCAAGTTACTGGCAATTTTTTTCTATGATGAGCAGAAAATCACGTATTATTGAATAATAATAATAAATCACACCATGTATAAAATAGTAGAACAAGAGAATTAGTAAACCATGTGCTCGGGACAAATATATATATAATAAATAAAAACTTAAAAGTGGTAAGGAAATGATAGTCATTCTCTTAATAACATGAATCTAAATAAAATACAGATACATATACAATGGAAAGTTATAAATCAATTTTGTTTGTTTGTGAGTCTGGAGTCTGAGACACTCTTAGGTAAATCTGTCACGAAGTTTTCAGTCAGTGGTTTTTTGTGATCGTCTGTTCACTTTATAACGGATGATGCAACTTTCCGCGTAAGCTGCGAGTACTGTTGACACTCAACCTATCATTGTCTAGGTTGAGTGTCAAACAGTCAAGTCAGTTGCCCCATTGTGCAACGTGACGAATTTAAAAATTATGAACCACAATGATTTCCTTTTTTGGAATTATTGTGATTTATGGTACCATCATATACTGAGTACTTCTGCTATATGATATTGAAGAAATGATGATATCAGAACGGCTGTAACTATTTAGCTTTTTGTTGTATTGGTGTTTACACTAAGGATGTTTATGTATAGTAATGATTATTATACCGGATACGGATGCGGATATGAAATTATTTCGGACCATCCGTTAGTTTCGGATAATTTCGGTTATGGATATAAATTTTGTCGTCGTCATAACAGAACACTTTAATACAATTTGTATCGGCTGCGCCCGGTAGATCATTATCGTGTCTCAATTAGTTTTCGCCCTTATCCTATATTATCCGAAACTTTTATTTCGGATTCGGATGCGAATATTTTATAATATTGGATTTCCGATAGTTTCGGTTATGCTCTCGGAGGTCACTACCATCCTCGGTTTACACAAACCTTTTGAATGTGAAAACAATCGTAAGGAAAAGAAAACTTTGTATTGTTGATATTCACTACACGACACTGCGCAGATTATGTGAAGGTTTTAAAATTATTTTCAAATTTTCAACTTAGTTTTTAAGTACCTATTTATTGGCTTTTAGATTACACAAGCCCTTTATTTATTGCAAATCTATAAACCTAATTTTTATTTGCGAAACGAAGTTTATTACATATCTAACTGCTTGATGCTTACAAGAATATATAATATTCTATCGCAATTCCTTTTGATCTACACATTTCTTAAGGGGCCAGAGAGACAAGAAAGAAGAAATCTCGAAATATAATCTTACAAGACACTATCAAGCTACCAGGCTAGGGTAATATAGAGGTAAAGTCGCATTCTAAGTTAATGTCGGTTTATAGAATTTTTTTAAATATACATTATGAAGTCAACTGCGTAGGCTCTTACAGTAAAAAGTTGAACATTACAGTTTTGACAATGTAAATATTATCAATGAAGACGGTCAAATACTCATAAAGTAAATCAGGCCGATAATTATTTAATCTCTCTGTTTCGCACACGTTATTTTTGTACTTTAAAACACTTAAATTAATATTTAATTATTATTCAATGATACTGTTTGTAAATATTAATTTTTATGATACATGCCACGCCCTAATATTTATAAACTGCATTAAAATAATTTTCGTAAGAGAATATAACTTACAGTGATATTATCAGCAATCAATATCCAAAATATGATAATGTGTCACAGGAAACTGCAAATCCATAGGTATAATAATTACATTAATACATTCGCACTACACACGACTGTATCGACGCTGGCTCGTTGAAAAAAGGTGATTCATCATTATGTTTCACTAGTGTCACCACCAAACACACTTTTACATGCACAGTATACCTAGTGCGGATTGATACACTTCTTACATAACATATAATAATACATATTTATACAAATATAATACATACATTAAATCGATGGCCTCGGTAGTCTAGCGGTTTAGTAAGCTGTCTTACTTCCGATGGTTGCGGGTTTTTTTTTCTTAGCATAGTACAAATATTTGTATTTATGATTGTTTGTGTCTGGATGTTTCTTATCAATATCCTATGTTAAGAATTTACAAAAAAATGTATTCCAGTATTTAGTATCCACAATACAAGCTCTACTAAATTGTCGTGGGTTATTATTATGTATATATAAATCTATTTACGTAGCTGTCCTATATTTGTAACTATACTCACATACACTGAATTAATATAGAAAAAAGAATACAATTACTCATATATTGGATAATGTAAGGTAATTAAAGTTTCCATTACGAAGATAAAACAAAGGGATTTGATTAAATCCAATAATTGTACTTAAAGAGATTAATATAATAATAGAATAACTAAAATTAAACAAATCGAAAAACATTAATTTCAATTAGCAATTCAAGGAAGCTAAATTTATTTATCGCTTTAGTGATATCTTGGTATTTCCGTTAAGTTAGATGATAAGATATAGAGAAAATAAATTAAAAGTTGTGACGTAGACACAACACGACAAAGTTTTTGTTTCATGTAGCTATTATATTATTTATTACACTTGAAACTAAAACTTTCATATATTATGGAAAATTCCAGGCCATTACTATAGAATACATAAGAAAACAAAAACAGTAAAGGGTCAGCAGTTTCATAACATCACTTTATTTATGTGAAGTGTTTGTCACACTATGTAAAGCAATGTATAAATAAACACTAAATGTACTAAAGTAACTAGGACTTTAAATTAAACATTAAATGTGTATATTTATACCTTTCCTGTATGGAGCTCAATGTCAAAGCTCTCTACAAGTACTACTATCAGATCAAACCTCTCAGCAATATTGCAAATGCTATGTTACTTTATCCAGACTATATGCAAAAGATTGAAATTTGTAAATAAATACTTTGTTCTCCGGTACGTAGCGTGTTTGTATAATGGAATAATCAAAGAAGATTTCTTAGATAGTACTATTGTGTATTTAACACTTTCAATTTAGTAACTAATATGTTCTTATTAGAGAAAAAATTACGGTAATACGAATGTAAGAGGAATGTAGGTATTAATATACCGAAGGATTACATTATTTTTCAACTTACTACGGTGAAGAAAAAATACCGAGTGTATATAT
Source organism: Achroia grisella (assembly GCF_030625045.1). Lineage (NCBI taxonomy): Eukaryota > Metazoa > Arthropoda > Insecta > Lepidoptera > Pyralidae > Achroia > Achroia grisella. The sequence goes on from NW_026712703.1 coordinate 3,815,197, forward strand.
GTATATTTGTTATATATAACTTATGGCCACGTGTAATTTTTAATATTATTTTGAAAAATATCTAACTATATTGCATATAAAGGGACTGATTACGGCGAGTCATAGAAGTACTTAAAATACTATTTAGTAATAAACTGCCAGTAGCGCTCTAATTGGTATGTATTTATTAAACAAATGTATGAATGTCAATGAAAAGCTATGGATGTTAAATGCGTCTATATGGTCGAAAACTTCACTGTGCGAGATATGAACATACTTCTTTTTATGGCCAGATCAGTATCCATAAATGATAGCATAATTCGACAATTCTCATAGTACTATCCAACCCCAAACGAAGCAAAGCTTATACTATGAATACTAAACTACTGGTAGAAATACTTAAATACATTAAGTATATAATGTACAGAGAACGTATCAATACATATAATTATATTTAACTACCGAAAACATAGTATTATTACCCTGCAACAGTGGTGAATACGACGTGGTCCAGTCGGGAACGAGAAGGTACCTTAATCAAAGTAAACATCTATTCGCTCCATTGACTCGGAATTACGTAACTCTATAAGGCAACTTTTGGAAAAATATGAAAAAATCATATGAGATGGCACAATTATCAAGTTATATATATTTTTCTATGACGAGCAGAAAATTACGTATACTGACTTCATAAAAGATGTTAAAGATAATATTAGCCGAGTTACAGACATCCCACAGAGAGAGAGTACAAATTACAACATATTTGTTCATACTCGCTTAATGCATTGCTCACACGTGTTCCTGAGATGTGATTACGTTCGATTACGCCCAACGTTGACTCTGCCCTTCAAAGGACTATTTTGTCAAACGTAAAGGAAAAGTTTCCACAATTAAGCGTTACGAAAACAAATGTGTCAATATTTGATTTGATAGACTTAAGCCAACATTCATAATAAATAACGAAGAAATTGCTGGCGAGACAAACAGAACACCGTTCGTCAACAGCTGAGACAGCCGACCTTTGAAAGTGACACATAACGAGTATGTATGCACATCTCTTCCTACAGTAAGATTTAAATTGTAAAAAAAACTTTATTTATAATTTATATTGTTATTAAAGTGCAGATTATCGTAAATTTTTCAATTGACTACTGTAATTTCATTTTATGTGTGTGTAATATTTTTTTTTCAAGGGGCACACAGTCTAGGTGACTAATACATCAACAGATTAATTGCAATTAATTATGACTAGTAATAGACTCAATATTGCCTTCTAAACTCTGCCGTGTCTGAACTGTATCATCCGTTACATTTTCCTATTTAAGATCAATATTTTTATGTACATTTTGTCAGTCTATTATTTTAAGATAAATATAGTCCGTAAATAAAGAGTTTAGGAAAGATCATTTAAATATGCAAACAGATATAATCGTATTTTATTATTGAGTGACATTAAAAATCATAGGTACATTCCTTTTTTATATTAACAAATTTAAATGGCCAGTAAGGTACCATAACTTCACGTATCTATTCTAGATGGTATAAACTAATATATTATCATCTATACATATAAATAAAATTTGAGTGTCTGTTTGTAATATTGAAATCGTTTTTTACTACATGCCTATGAATGTGAATACGAGTACACCAAAAAACCACTTTTTACAATTTTTGTCTGTCTGTTGTTTGTTCCGGCTGATCTCTGAAATGGCTGGACCGATTTTAACGGGACTTTTTGGCAGGTAGCTGATGTAATAAAGAGTAACTTAGGCTACTTTTATTTTAGAAAAATTAAATTAAATTCCACGCGGACGAAGTCGCGGGAACAGCTAGTCTGTAATATATATATCAACCGACTACGTCTTATATGTTCCCCGCAACACAAAACAGTCTATCTTCACCTGAAATTTCATTAGATTAATTTAGTTGTGAATAGATAACGAACAGACATACCAGACAAACTTTCGGATTTATGATATGTTTAGATAATTATGAATATGTATATGTATGGAGGATAGAAGTGCTATATTTGAACCAATGAATGTGTGGATTAAAAAAATCTTACTTCTTTTGTAGACAGAAACAATGTGGACATGTATAAACTGTAAAAAAAGTAAGTGAAATGTAATGATTTATATCTAAACATTGTCGTCTATAAAGAAAGAAACATGATACTTGAAATAACAAATAAGTCATCGACCTACCTAATGATATGTGGTTATCCTCGCCTGTATGCATGAACAGCACCACGAACATTACGTCATCATGTGACACTTGTGATACCTTTAACACATTTTCAGTCCGGAGGACTATGATGGTGGCCATGCCTCGTACACTGTTATTTCTCTGCTTTATACATTGGCTTTCATCCAAAATAAATCTTGTAATGCAAGTTGTTTAGAGACTGAATTGATGACACTAAGATACCTTCGCAAACGACTTTGTACAATTATAGTAAAAATTATCGAATAATAATAATAAATATACCATGTGTAAAATAGTAGAACAAGAGTTTTGAGTTTTGGTAAACCATGTCCTCGGTACTAATATATATATATATAATAATAAATAAAAACTTAAAAGTGATAAGGAAATGATTTAACAATAATATGTGTTTATTCATTCTCTTACTAACATAAATCTAAACAAGTACTATACAATGGAAAGTTATTTGTTTGTTTGTGAGTCTGGAGTCTGGAGGACTCATAAATGAGTCACGAAGTTTTCACTCACTAGTTGTTTGTGATTGTCCATTAGACTAGCTGTTACCGCGACTTTGTCGGTGTGGAATTTTACTTTATTTTATAAAATAAAAGTTTTTTTTAATAATTGTAGCCTAAGTTACTCCTTATTATATCAGTTACCTGCAAATAAAAGTCCCGTCAAGATCGGTCCAATCCTTTCAGAGATTAGCCGGAACAAACAGACAGACAGAGAGACAAAAATAGGTTACAAAAATTGGTGTATGTACCGTATTTATATTCATGTATGCATGTAGTAAGAAACGGTTATTTTATTTATATGTATGATGCAGTTTTCTACGTAAACTGCAAGCGGGGCATCGGTAGACATATAGGTTATGGTAGGTTGAGTGTCAAACAGTTAAGTCAGTTGCCCCATCATGCAACGTGACGAATTTAAAAATTATGAACCACAATGATTTCCTTTTTTGGAATTATTGTGGTTTATGGTACATTGCCACCCATATACTGAGTACTCCTGCTTAGTAACAATACCCTCCCATTCAGATGTATGCAAATATGATATTGAAGAAATTATGATATCAGAACGGCTGTAACTATTTAGCTTTTTGTTGTGTTTGTATTTGTTCAATATTAATTACTTGTAGTTGTGTTTACACCAGGGATGTTTAAGGATATGAAATTTCGGATACGAATAGGTTTCAGATATAGGAATGATTATTATACCGGATACGGTTGCGGATATGAAATTATTTCGGACCGTCCGTTAGTTTTGCATAATTTCGATTTTGGATATAAATTTTTTCGTCGTCGTAACAGAACACTTTAATTCAATTTGTCAAACTATTTGTAAATGTAAAATAGCTCACAAGTTACGAATAGGTATGATAAAATGTCAACAGAAGTGTTCGCGCGTCTTCTAAAACCATAAAAAAAATATTCTATAATATACCAAATGGCGCTGAAGTTCTCCTCCTGGAATAAAATATTACGTATTATTTCGTATATTCTTAAATTTGTAAAATTAATACCAAGTAGCTCCCGCGTCATGTCTTCCCATATTAATGTATCAGAAATGTATCTTATTCGTGAAGTGCAAAAGTTATATTTTCAATCGCTTTTTTATGATTTAAAGAAAAACAATTTACCTTCTTCTCAATTTCGTAAACTGGCTCCATTTATTGATTATAATGGACTTATAAGAGTAGGAGGAAGATTATCTAATAGTAACTTACCCTTTGAAGCTCAGCATCCTGCATTGTTACCTAAACACGATCATATTACTCATTTGATTATAGATTATTATCACCACGTGCACTGTCACACTGGTGCGTCATTATTAACTTCATTGTTACGCCAAAAATATTAGATTTTATCAGCTAGAAGTGTAATTAAACAAAGAGTTCACTCTTGTAACAAATGCTTTAAAGCTTCTCCATCTAGTAAGGCGCCAAAAATCGCAGATTTACCTTCGTACCGCGTGCTTGAAACGAAAGCTTTTGTGCATACCGGTGTGGATTACGCTGGACCTATAAGTATAACTCTATGTAGGCGTCGCGGCCAAAGATCTCAAAAGGCATACATTTGTTTATTCATTTGTCTAGTAACAAAGGCTGTACACATTGAGTTAGCCACAGACCTATCGTCTGATGTTTTTATTTCTGCTTTTAAACGCTTCATATCTCGACGCGGACCTGTTTCATATCTTTATTCCGATAATGAAACAAATTTTGTTGGAGCAAAGGCTCAACTTCAAACTTTAGTACTTAGCCATCGTATCGAATGGCGGAGGGATCATATCCCTCCCCGCGCACCTCACTTTGGAGGTGCGTGGGAATCAAATATCAAAAATATAAAGAATCATCTATTTCGTACTATCGGTTCTCAATTACTCACGTACGAAGAACTATTAACAGTATTAACGCAAATTGAGACAATTGTAAATTCAAGGCCTCTTTGTGTACTCACTGAGGAGCCATTTCCAGAACCACTGACTCCTGTGCATTTCATTATGGCATCTCCTCTTTCGTACTTGCCAATTGTACGCGTATCCGAAGATACTCGAAGTATTAGACAACGTAAACAGCTACTTGATCACATGGTTGGAAGCTATTGGTAAAGGTGGCATTTAGAATACCTTAATAATTTACAAGTGCGACAGAAGTGGCTTGTTAATAATGAGAATATAAAACCCAGTACTGTAGTATTAGTGCATCAAGATGATGTACCTCCGTTACGTTGGCCCTTGGGCGTTAGTACTGAAACATATCCTGGATCAGACGGCAAGGTACGTGTCGCGCTAGTAAAAACATGTAGTGGTTCGTACAAACGTCCCGTTGTAAAACTTTGTTCTTTACCATCTCAATAACCCAACTTAATAAAATTCCATAGTTAATAAACAACATATAAATATTAGTATAGTATCATTTAATTTCATTCCGTTATTTCTCTAACTCTTATTGAAAATACTACGTATTCTCAAGGCCGGGAGAATGTTCGCGCGTCTTCTAAAACCATAAAAAAAAAAATAATAAGTTGGTAAGCCGCCACACTGCTTTTTCCCGCCCCCCTTTCCCCTGCTCAATATGGATATTTAATTATTTGCCGCCATCTAACAAGTGAAACAACCACCGCATGCATCAATTTTTAAAAATCAAGGAGTTCCTTAATATTATAACAAATTGTATTTGTGTCGCCAGTGTGGTGTATTGTAATTGAAAACTTCAAGTGCTTCAAGTCGCCGACGCAGATCAACTATACTATAATTTGTGCAATTTGGGTGAGTTCCTTAATTTCCCTATTCCTACGATCACTGCAGTGTGGCTAAAAAATACATCAAGAAGAAAATAAACAATGCACGCGGCTTGTGTATCGACTGCGCCCGGTAGATCAAAACAAATTGTTATTGTTAACGTGTCTCAATTAGTTTCCGCCCTTATCCTATATTATCCGAAACTTTTATTTCGGATTCGGATACGAATATTTTTTAATATCGGATATCCGATAGTTTCGGCTACGCTCACGGAACTCCCTACCATTGTAGTTTACACAAACCTTTTGAATGTGAAAACAATCGTAAGGAAAAGAAAACTTTGTATTGTTGATATTCACTACACGACACTGCGCAGATTATGTGAAGGTTTTAAAATTATTTTCAAATTTTCAACTTAGTTATTAAGTACCTATTTATTGGCTTTTGGATTAAACAAGCCCTTTATTTATTTCAAATATATGAACCTAATTTTTAATTCGCGAAACGAATTTTATTACATATCTAACTGCTTGCTCCTTACAAGAACATATAATATTCTATCGCAATTCCTTGTGATCTACACATTTCTTAAGGGACCACAGAGAGAAGAAAGAAGAAAACTCGACATATAATCTTACAAGACACTATCAGGCTACCAGGCTAGGGTAATATAGAGGTAAAATCGCATTCTAAGTTAATGTCAGTTTATAGAATTTTTTTAAATATACATTATGAAGTCAACTGCGTAGGCTCTTACATACAGTAAAAAGTTGAACATTACAGTTTTGACAATGTAAATATTATGAATGAAGACGGTCAAATACTCATAAAGTAAATCAGGCCGATAATTATTTAATCTCTCCGTTTCGCACATGTTATTTTTATACTTTAAATCACTTAAATTAATATTTAATTATTATTCAATGATACTGTTCGTAAATATTAATTTTTATGATACATGCCACGCACAATATTTATGAACTGCATTAAAATAATTTTCGTAAGAGAATATAACTTACAGTGATATTATCAGCAATCAATATCCAAAATATGTTAGTGTGTCACAGGAAACTGCAAATCCATAGGTATAATAATTACATTAATACATTAGCACTACACACGACTGTATCGACGCTGGCTCGTTGATAAAATATGTTTATCACCATGTCTTTCTTAGAAGGAAGGTGGTTAATAACTGACGCTTAAGTAAATGTCAGACAATTTTTATTCACAATCAAGTGGCCGCGTCTGAGATGCTCTACCGCAGTCAAGGTTCTGTCTGTACAACAGACTGAGAATTTTTAAATACTCATACGTATTACGAATATCTTGGTTATAGTACTATCTAATCAGGTTTTTATTTCAATTACAAATAAGTACAGTGCAAACAGGTACATCCACCTGCGCTTACTGTATGTATACGTATGTTGGCGAAGCACCAGTGGAGAATTCTGACATATTTACCAACAATGAATCAGGATGGTTTCTAAGGAGTACCGAGTGATGGTCAACCTGACATGGTACAGTAGTGAAGTCACTATTTCCCATTACTACTAATAGTCCCCTTTCCACCGCAACATCTCGTAATTAGTGCCTTCATCTCATTTTACTGAAGCAGTTAATAACTTACCCAAATAATTAATAAATTACATATTGGTTTATAGCAGTGGTTCCCAAATAGTTTTTACTGCGTACCACTCCATTGCGTACCCTTTATTGTAGCAATCACACTAATATTATAAATGTGAAAGTTTGTGAGTGTGTGTGTATGTTTCTTTACTGATAGCCGCACGTACTCCCTGATGCAACTTCACGTACCCCTAGAGGTACGTGTACCACTAATTGGAAAACACCGGTTTAGAGGTTTAAAAGTGTAAATTGGGATAATTTAATTTCCATTAAAAATTCAGGAGCGATTTAAACGAGCGCTTACGACTCTCTTCCTTCTTCTAACAAAGATTTATTACCTTAGAGATTGCTTCAAGTTCAAGACGCCATGTCTGAAATTTTTTAATTTATTTTCAAGTGCCAAAGTTTGTTTTTTTTTTTTTATTTTATCATCCGTCTAGACGTCTAATTAGGTAGATATATATTTGTAACTTACAGATGCTTCCTCTATCAATGTGACTAGCTGTCCTTGATTCTAGGTTAGTAAATCTCTGTTCAATAAAGCCTAGTTACATCACTATGACGTAACTTTCATTGTTATATTTGTCAAAATTGTTAAATTGAAGGTCCGTCAAGAAGTAAATAATACCATATGGGCCATTAAACTCTCCGAGATTTGTTTTTTTTTTTATCTCTACTTACCTAATAACTTTACATATTAAGGAACTAAACACATGATGAGTCCAATATATGCACGCTAAATTAGGGTAATAACCAGATAGATGCGGATAGATGACGATGAAATTGCCTCCTAATTCTTTAAATATTACTTTTATACGAACAATTTCTATGTATGTAAATAGTTTAATTATTTATGTTGAAATACTATTTTTTTTTTAGTTACAGATTTTGCAGAATTTTGCATTTTGTAGAACCCTTTGTTTTGAGGATAGATGCCTATCTGTATGCAAGGCAATGATGAGATACCTATCCGTAGGTCTAGTTACCCCACCATGAAAATACTAAGAAGGATCTATCCTTCTTAGCATTTTAATAAAGGGCATCTGCCCTTAATACTGTGTCAACGAAAAACTCAACCAATGATGAAGTCGTTCTCTTCCTCAAATATTAATTGCTTCCAAGAGACATGGGTAGAATAATGTAAAGCTTTTTTAAAAAAACTTTTATTGTTGTCGTTTTAAATTATAACAATAATAATAATAAAAATAAGTTGCCATCTCCTCTCCTTAAGAGGGGAGATGAGATTTTTTTTGGAAGTTAGGAATAATAATAATAAAAATTTTAAAGCTTTTGCACACTTAATGAGCCAAGATATTGAGGTAATAGAATATATAACAGATTTAATACTATTTATAAAGTCACACAACGGCAAATACCTGTAAATATTTTACGTGTTTCTGAAGTTCGCAGCGAAGGTGATAGACAGCGAACATGCACAAGCGAAATACATTCTCATTGAACAACAGTCCGTGGATAATTAAGATGCGGGGTGACTTAGGCTCCGACATATACTATTAACTCTTAGTCACAAGTTTCGGAAGCATAGTTTTTATTAAACGTACATTTTAAATGCAATTGTCTTCAGCTGTATTTAAGGTGTAGGTAACGTTAAAAATTAGGTACGTCCTTGTCATTTCAATGTATAGGTGTATTAGGTTATTTACTAACTAGTATTCGGGTATTTCTTTTTATGCCTTAAGATATAAACCTATGTATATCTGTCATATCTATCGTCATGTCAAATTCATATACATAGAAGAACATATTAGTCCTGTAACCAATTATAAAATTTAAAAATTAAGTATGGATATTACGATTTTTTTATTGTACGCAGACTTCGGGACTTCTTTAAGATTACGGTACTGCATTTATTCAGTTTACAAGTATACAGTTTAAAAGAGGATAAAGATAAAAAATATGTTTTTAAATATAATATTAAAAAAAATTATTACTTTATTCTGATACTATGTATAATACTTTATTTTTCTTACCTATATTAACCAATGTACTTTAACTGCAAAAAAAGCATGCTGCAATCAAACAGCCTCGGTCTTTATTAATGATAATGGGATGATGCTCCCGCCTGGGCTAACGGTTTAGGCTGGCGGGGCACTAATGGAGGATGATAAGACGAACATGAGGTCAGGTTAGGGGTGAACCGCGTGGAGGTCAACCTGAGATAAACAATCAATGTAATTTAGTATCTAACTAGCTACTCGCTCCGGCTCCTCCCAGGTGTACATGTATCTAAATATATAAAACTCAAAGGTGACTGACTGACATAGTGATCTATCAAAGCACAGCCACTGGACGGATCGAGAGATCTGAAATTTGGCATGCAGGTGTTATGACGTAGAAAGAATTTTGATTAATTCTACCCCCAAGCGGATAAAATAAGGGATGGCAGTTTGTATGAAACTTTGTCAATTTTAAACCGATCGGGCTGAGACATTGCATGCATAAAGCTACTATGATGTAGGCATCCCCTAAGAAAGGATTTTGATAAATTCCACCGCTAATAATTTGAATTCTAATGATATACAGGATGTTCCAGAACCTTAAGCCAAACCATCATGAGAAAAATAAAAAAAAGCTATCCCACGCAGGTTGAAAATTATGGTCAATGAAGAAAGACTTTTAGTTTACTTTAACCTTAATGATTACCTACAGTTTGACCATAAAAATGTGGTGAAACTGTAACCATTTTTCTTCCAGTAAACGTAAATTAAACTAGGTCAAGATTATTCATTATTTTAAAAATTTTACTTAAAAGTTTCGATGTCTATCTGTCTCGCTCCCCTCATGGCAAACATATCCACTATCCATCTCTCTGATCATTTTGCCGTAACATTAAGTACCCACCAAAAGCTTGTGCGAATAAAAAACATTTGAACTGAGTAAATAGGTTAGCAAAATCGGGTTATTTGAGGTTTTTATTTTTTTACTCGTTTTTTTAGTATGAAACTAACAAGTATTGTAACATTTTACAATCCTGATGAAAGACGCGAACTTTTAATCGCTTGCCAAGGCACTTTAGTACCTTTTTTTTAATAGGACGTTTAAAAGTCGATAAATTTTAAATTCATAGTTTTATTTTATTAGTTATAAATAGACTTAATTCAAGAAAACTTGGGGCAATTCTGTCATTACTTTTGACAGTAGTTCTAGAAATGTAGAGTTACGGTTCAAAAGTTTAAATAAACAAAAATAATAAAAATTAACCACAATAACTGAAAATAGAATAGGTTTTCTTAAATGCCCATAAATTTCAAACTGCATGGGATAATTTTTATTTTTGATTTTTGTTGTTTGTGCTCTTGTTGGTTACAAACAAATCTGGCACCCCGTTTCGGCTTTCTGGGACACTCAGTACTTACATAATTATGTCTAGTTTCATGTAGATTCCAATAAAACTTTATTAGCATTGTAAAATAAATTGAAGTAGTTCAACAGAATAAGTTGTTGACTATAAAAAGAACGCCACGCCATAAGAACGAAGTGGTTTGTGTTCGAAAAATAAATCCATAAACACAACCGAAGTTTTATTTTGAAGATCTTTAACTCTAACATTCGTAATAGCAGTAAAAACCGAAACAATCGACTGCCATAAATTTTAGTGTCCGATTATATGATCATTAGCTATTTATTTACTTTTAGATATTCAATTCAATGTAATGGATATATTATAGTAACAACATTGTTATCACTGTGGCTGCTTAAATCCACAAATATGATTCATCTCGCACATCTGATACAACAAGTGACGTAATCGTGTTTACGTTGTCGTAGACCGCATAAAGACAATCGAGATATTGGAATAAATACTGTACGAATTCGTATAGCGTATATAAAAAATATGTAGTTATAACTTATCACAGACTAATGCGTAAGTATTTATGATTTTATGAAATCCATTAATCATGCTTTTATTAAGCATGATGGATTTCATCAAATACATAGTTATATACTATGTAGTAATTTGCAACGTTCATAAATATAAATTTGATTACCTATCTATAGTCAGATATAAATCTATTCTATACAAATATTAAAAACGTAAATAACTGCTGTCTGTATAGATATGAAAGACATGAGCAAAAATATTATTCGATAACTTTATCAATGTAATAAAACCAAAAACAATGAATATTAGAATTTTTGTCTGTATAATGTCATATTTATTTATAGCTAACTACTCGCCCCGACTTCGCACAGATGTATATGTATTATATATATAATCCTTCCTCTAGAATCACTCTATCTATTTAAAAAAAACGCTTCAAAATCCGTTGCGTAGTTTTAAACATTTAAGCATTAGCATACATAGGGACAGACAGACAGCGACAGCGACTTTATTTTATACTATGTAATGTTGATGATGTAACTATGTAATGATTAACCAAGAGCCTAAAATATAAGATTAAAATTTCTAGCTTTATAAATGACAATACTTCCGTACAACCTTTCAACCCTTTATAACACTTACTTCGCAAAGTATCCCAGGTCCTTTATCAGACTCTAGACTATATATAAACTATCTAGGATAGCGATCTTAATAATTATAAATGTGAAAGTTTGTAGGTATGGATGTTTGTTATGTTTTCAGGCAAAATCTACTGAATGGATTTTGATGAAACTTTACAGTAATATAGCTTATGCGTCAGAATAACACGTAGGCTATATTTTAAATTTATATATTAAAACCGTGGGCACAGCTAGTATACATATAAAGCACTCAGTACAATACAAAAATAGACACAGCCGTTTGAAAAGAAATATTAGTAATGCGCGGGTATCCATCCCGTGGAATTCCCACATACTGACGTGGCTCTCTGTTTAATCGTTACATCAGACGCGAATAGCGTCTACCTAAATTATATTAAATAATACAGAGTTTTTATACCATGGTGGAAATAAACCTATCTCATGCTAAACGGCTACCGTAACCGTGGACGACTGAAACACCAGGGGTGTCATTTGCGCAATGCCGACTCTTAAAAAATCTGATAATGGTATAATGAAAAACCCGATGCTGTAGTAGTTAATACATTACACAATCTAAGTGTATGCGGGAGTAAGCTCATCTGAAATCGCACTATCCGAGGTCTATTATGTCGAGGATGTGATGATGAGTCGATAGTGAGATAAAGAAATAAAGAAGAGTGTGCAATATTTACTTTTTTTTTTACTAGTGAATGAAGCGCAGTGCAGCAGAGGCCAGTCCGTCACCTTCGTGCGATGGTCAGGGTTGACCCCTGACAAGGCTGCACCAGTGTTCGTGTACACAGCTAGCGGCGATGAGGACTCCTTGATAGGGTCTTGCTTGGCAAGGTGCCGAGAACTCGAAGAATGCGCTGCTTTGGTGGTGTCACATTCTACCGGCAACTGCCATGGTGTAGCGCTTACGACCGACTTGCAACTGAGAGCGGACAACGACGCATCTTATTTTAAGAAAATTTGCATAATACGTATGTACTTTAGCTTTAATAAAGTAAAATATGTATTAATGACTACGGGAATTCCAAGAAAGCAACTTATTATCATAGTATTTTATTTGTACTATAATACATATAATACATGTAAGTAATTATGTATATTAGTAGATAATTTATCAATCTGGAAAGGACGGTCATCGAGTGGTGACTTCGTTTTAACAAGTGTAGTGTACAATGTACCACACTAGATAGTCGATACCTTGAAATTGATGTATACTATTATTATCTAATTTTTACTATTCTATACTTCGTTAGATTCAGAATGTTAGAACTTGTGTAGGACCATTTTTCCTTTTGTTACACCCGGCAACATCCGATCAAAAGTGAGTTTTAGTCGAAATCGAACTTTCGGCCTTGTTCTTTGTGCTGGACACGAATGGAACCAAAACCGAAACTTATTAAAACATATTTAAAATTACGATTATTTACTGAAACTTACTGTTTTATAATATACATATATACAAACAGTTAAATATTGTTTAATAAAATAAAAACAGAATCTTTAAAGTACGTAACAAATATATATACGACCTGAGTATATTTTTTTATTACTGAATGAATGACTTGGAAGTAAACAAGTTTCGTTAGAGTGCTTTAAACATACATATACTAATTAGTAGTAATACGTAATTGTATTCACAATACTTTAAAGATAAATGTAATACCTATTTTTGGAGATTTTTATTACCTAGTTATTACAATAAACATTCTAGGACAATCTAGGTACATATTTATTAGAATAAAGATTATTTACATTTCTAATAAATTTTACCTTTAATCACTAAATTTCCAGTATCCGTCTAATCATAGATTTATTATAATATTTAATAATAATAAATGTAGATAATTAATATAATGTAGTTTTAATAATATCTGCTTGATGTTTAGAATTCAAAATGTATTTTTTAATGCTTGGAATACAGAATAAATTTTTATACTCAGGGAACAGCAGAACGTGATGACACTTATATGTATTATATATAATTACCAGCATTGTACATACCATATTCTGACAAATAAATATATTATATTATACCATATTATAAACACTTGAGTTTGGGATATATTGTGGCCGAAACCAGATCCGAAACAAAATATTCACTACTTATAATTAATAAGATATAATGAGCATACATAAATTTTAATAAATTTAATAAAGAAATTGAAATTTTAGTACCAGAAGAATGCAGAAACCGGTGGTGGGCCCTGGAAGCCACACCTGGATACAACTTACATGCAGAAGGATCCAACATAAAAATTGCTCACAACACTACACTCAATGAATGTTACGACTCAGTACTTTCCAACCGAGAAAATTTATATCGGTAAGTTTACACTAAAATTTCTCCGTTACGGAATTTAAATATAGCCATGCAGTATATTTAGCCATAGCTAAACAAAACAAACTTTATATACTCTTTGATGAGTATCTGTGATCGTAAATTTTCAGGAAACAACATTTAGCAATTGTTTAACGTTGGCTATATTTCTTGGCGCCACGCGCCGTTTGGAATACGGTCTATGTTTGTTTATTTAGGTAATCAATCAGCACGTTTCGGAGATTAGCGCGCATAATCGCACAGATAAGAATTGTAAATTGTAATAATAATTCTTTTACATCCTATTACGTTGATGAAGTTCCGCATTATTTTGTTTTACATTTAAGCAGCTAATAGCCATTTACAAGAATTGTTTATTACCAAATGTATAATCAAAGTGATATTTCAGTCAAGTTTATTTAATATCTGTACCTACGCCAAAACAGTTTACTCCCGTATTGGCCCCATTTTGGCAATCAATAGCCCAGTGTTGGCAAATAGGTATATATAATTTATAGTTTTACCGAGATTAATAGATACACCTGTTGTAGATTGTTTATTCTATTTTTTTTTAAATTCCTGTTGTTTCATTTTGTTTATAATAGATCCGCCCAGTGGATTGGTCCGGAGATTCTTCTCAATAATGATCTGATGGAAACATCTTCTGTGGACATCGGCAACTGTATCCTGAACGTAGCAGACAAATTCTCAGAGCCAGAATCCTACCGTGTAACCAACTATTACACAGTATACGTTGAAAACCAATGTAGACATGACTGTGAGTTTCTTACATTGCCTCTTGCCAAGGATGGCCTCGATAGCCTAGCGGATTAGCATACCACCTCATACAAAACTATATGCATATATTATAAATATAATCCTTCCAGAAGGAATACTCTAAATGATAGTGAAAATCTTAATAAAACCCGTTCCGTCGTTTTGAAGAATTAAGCAGAGAAACAAACAGATGAATAAAATACACTATATCTACGACTGTACATATGTTTACTTATAGAAAACTGTAACATATATTACGGTTATATAGAACCGGGGGAGGAGATTGTTAGTAATGAGGACTAGTAACAATAAACCATATCAGGTCAATCTCCACGTGGTCCACCCTGGAGAACTGACTTCATATTCTACTGGTGCCTCGCTAGGCTATACTCGCTAGGCTTCTTTTATTACAATGTTAAAAGGTTGTATAGAACCAATATAAATTTTGGTATATGATACAATTATTTTTATAGATATCATTAATAATTGCTTAGCTCCCTCGGTAACCGGTTTCTATGTAATAATAAATAAAAAAATATAAACTCGGTTTCTAAGGAAATTTACAACCTTACTAACTTACAATCCTTGATAGAAGTATCTACTGTACAATTATATCCTATACTCTTTATATCATATTTATACTATTTTTATACTTTCGTAACAGATCCACAGAAGATAGACAGATGTTCATACGAAGAATACAATAACCAGACGTTAAAACATGTGGATTTTACCATGAAAAACTATACGAAAGATGAAGTAAGTATAGAATATGTGTGGCGTGGTCGTCATATTCTTTTGTCTATGTGTAGGTAATGTAGATGTAGAAGTCCATCTTCTCAATCTACCCTGAATTACTAAGATTTTATTCCTCCTACTATGGTAGGTATGTATGGTACCTTAGTAACTCACCCTTCAAGCGAAACATACAATGCAAGCTGAACTATTTCTGAGACAGATATACTTCAGTGACTTTGTACAAATAATACAAATTACGATTATGTACTAATTATAGTAGTTGATCTATATCATTGATGCATGAAATAAATATATTAACATATGCATATGTCAGTGTAAAACAGGCTGTGAAGTGGAACAGCGATTCGTGTGTAGAGGCTTCACTTGGATTGAAGGCGACCGAGCGCACGGCAGGGGACTGTGCGACTTGCATAGTGAGGACTTGGTTACTACCGGCTCCTGGCTCCTGCGTAGGAACTCTGCTGCCACATACTACAGGAGAGTCATTTGCCTCAATAGTAAGTAGAATAAATACATAATTATACTTACGTAAAAATACCAAGATAGTCCAAAAGTCATAAAGGTGTTCAGAACTTATGTAGACATAAATGAGGCATAAAAATAGCATGAAACTTTTGTCGGTCTTTTATCATGTTGTCCTAATGTTACTTAAATCAGTGTTAACATAATATTGGAAATTTGAGTAGGTACAATAGAAAAGACTATATTGCAAAATGAAAGATGCAATTCTCACGACGGAAATTTCATAATCGTTTATAAAACAAAACATTTCTAATAATTATATTGCTCATGGTTTAACTACGGTAACCTATAGTGATCCATGTATGACAAGTCAATGTTGAAAAATGATTTCTCTGTATTGACGCCCTACTAATAAGAATGACAAAGTAATCGATGATGTAAAATCCGTTACAAATCAATACGGCACTTTGTATTATCAACAACCTTACGTATTAGATCTTATAAATGAATTGTGTTGTAATAACGAAATAAGATTTCGTTTCCAATTTATTGCGATTATCGATTAAATAGGTACTTGCCCATTTCTCTTGTTTATAACAATGAAACTTACAATCCAAGGGAAATTATATAGAATGGGGGCATGATATCTTAATTCTTTCGAATAGCAGTTCATGAGCCACTAACTACGAGGTGTGCCATCAGCTTGATGGTTATTCTATTAAATAAAGAAATCAATTTAATCGCAATCAACGTCGTTGATTTTTTATTGCAAAAATAATTCTGATAAATGCTATAACAGAATAGCAGAGAGGGTGGACCAGCCCCCTGGAGAGCTGCCACCTCTGATTTGTAGACCGTTTTGTCTCGGTATTTTATTATAGTTTTTTGTTTGAGACAAATAAAAATGATTATTATTATTATTATATATCATTGTTTAAAGTTCAAGAAAGTTTATAAAATGCATTTTATGACATATTTTTAATTTCAAACATTCATAATGCAAAATGTAGTTAGCCAAACTATAGTTTTTATATTATTAGAAAGAAACGCTCATCTGAAGACTACTTTTCTGAAAATGTGTAACATTTATACTTGGTTATGGTTAATCTCGAATTTCGTTTGCTTTAATGTTAAGTTTGCACTAGCGGTGGTTTATTTAATTTTACTTTCTGTTGATATTTTGAGTTTTATTTCAAATCTCTATTTAAACAGAAACTATCGTTATCTAATCGTATTCAATTTTCTATAGATATTAAACTTTAAACTCTTCGCAGACAGATACCGTATTCAATATGTTCTTTTTCATTGTCTACCTGGCATCAAGTACATTATTTGTTTACGCATTGTATTTTTTCAAATAGAGAATCTAAAAGTTCCTTGTTTCAGGTGTTGTTTGCGTTTGTTTGAAATTTTATTTATTTTACAGTTACTGTGGAATGTGAAGGTTCCGAATTGATTGTAACGTATCGTCCGCGCAGTCAGTTCCGCGGCAGGCTGTACGTGCCAGGTCGTGGCGAGCATTGTAGCGCGCGCGCCTCAGGTGGACCAGTGCGACTTTCATTGCCTCTTTATGGAGATTGCGATGTAAATTTCGCATACGCTATAACAAATACTCCCAGCGGTGTGACTAACAGGTAAGTTTACTCATTCAGATTAGGCATGAGAAATCGTATAGTACCTATATATTGCTGTACGTGTGTATCGGATTAGTCATAAAGATTTTTTTCTATTTACTAACATTCATAAATGTTTGAACAATAATATACATATAAAGTCCATAAACATAAATAATAAGCTTTTAGGGTCGGCACCGCGCATATGCCATCCCTGGTGTTTCATATGTACATAGGCTATGGTAACCGTTTATCGTCATATGGGCCGTATGCTTGTTTGCCACCATTTTAGTACATAGAAAACCTAAATATTGATTATTTTTTAGAACAATGGCTTACGTGATGGTCATGATACAAAACAACCCGATAATCCAGACAGCGGGTGACCGCTGGGTACGCGTGGGGTGTTCGCCAGCAGCCGGCGGCGGCGCGCAGGCAGTCGACACCACAGTTGCCGTCCGTGAAACCGGGTAACAAACAGATAGGTACCTAGTGTAACATCAAAATAGAAATAAACTTGTAAAACAATGTAAATCTTAACACACAAGAGAAATGCAATGTACAAACGTCTCATTTCTATTAATTCCTTTTCTTTCCCGTACTGATAATTGGGTTTTAGGTTACATTTAAGAATATTATACTGCTTTTCCATTAAGCTTCAAATATAAATATTTTCATCATTTCAAATCACGTTAACTACGTCTGATATGTAGTGCTGCGCTATATAGTGTTTATATACAGATAGAAAACATTTTATTTAACTATATTACACAAAATTCTAAGAATAATGTGCATTGTGAACGTTATCCATTATTTATATACAAATTAAGCAATTTAAATATACATTAAAAACAAGAAGAAAAGTTATGTATGGCTTGTTGAATCCAATAAAATATGATCCTTGTTTTAAAAGGCCAGTTGCAATATCGAAGACTACTAAGAAACAATATTTACCATTACTTAGGCTCTTTGTAGCTCCTTGCATTCTATTTTTATTACAAATCAATCAAATAATCATAATACTTACTTGTTTACAGAAACCATATAATTATGTATTTAAAATACCTACTGTGTATAGGTACCTATATATATCAAAATCAACATTGTTTTTATCTTCCAATCTGGGTTTACATCTTTCTTTTAAAAAACAATCAAGTCACTAAACAAATTGATTAAAATGTGTGTAGAACGTTGGCTCAGCCTTTCGGATTTTTCGCGTGAATCACTGAGTCAACCGGATCGAGAGGACTCGTTCGTGATTCATATAATTCCTTGTAAATATGCGGGTGAAATGTTTATATTAGTAGGTAACTTACCGGTTCCTACATGCCTACATTTAATATGCACTCATATTTTATTGCCGATATATGTATCGTGAGGTTGTATTACAATATATATATTTTAATTCAATATATAGCCTATGTCATTGGAGAAAAATGCCTTGAACAGTGAAAAAAATTTTCAAAACGTTGCAGTGGTTCCGGAGCAGCAAAATCAGTTCTTCGTCTTATATAGAAAGTATATATACTTCACTAGTTATATTAGTACTATAACTTAGTAGGTATATCTACGATTTTATATTATATATGTAGAATTGAAGATATATAAAGAGATCTTTAATGGTAGTAACCGAAACATATTTTATTATATAAACAAAAGGATGTTAAATAAATAAATTAATATAAAGCTTATAAAGAAATTGCTTAACGGTAATGCAAGAGTGATATGATATGAATACTTAGGTATTACCACTAAGAATAATTATCTAAAAAAATCATTATTCAAAAATACCTCATTTTCCGCTTTTATTCCGATCAGAAAACTATCTGATTTTAATGGTGATTTAATTAGTGTTTGCATAGAATGGTTATATAATAATTGAGATATATCCGCTATACCAGTCTATGCTGCCGGAAAATAAGAGTGCAATACGAATTAGTTTAAATTGTATTAGTGTCATTTACTGTAGTTATATAAATTGATTATAACCAGAAAACCATCGTTTCCGAGTGAATCGGCGAATGTTGGCCCGGGTGGAGCTAGTGCTGTGTACAGCACGAACAGTGCTCCCCTCACCATGTACGTTGTGCGAGCACAGGACGACACTGCTGCCAGCACTGGCGCCGTCTCCCTAGGAGAACCCCTCGAGTTGAGAATAGAGACAACAGGTATTTACTTTATTGAATAAGGTGTTATTTTGTAAATTCATTAAATATCTGGTAACCTTACCTTCCTCTTTAAGATAGCTATCATGAAGGAATCTGGTTTATTGCTTTAAAATAGTATATTGCAATACAAGTATAATGATAAAATATATACTATAAAAAGAAAAAAACAATATCTGCATTGCCATAGTTACAAGGTTTCTTAACTTATCATCAAAAATCTACTTTAGCGTTGAAATTGATATTACATACTTATTTAATTTTAGGTTGTTTGTTATATAATTAAGTTCGTTATGTCTATTTTCTGATTGATAAAAATGGCTCGTAAAATATTTTTTTATTTATTTAAACATTACGACATTATGGATACAAAAGGCGGACTTAATGCTATAGGCATTCTTCGGGAATTGCAGAAAACTGGATGGTGGTTTAACATTTAACGCTTTGACTAAATGGGATAACTGAATTTTCGGATATGACAGGATAGGCAGGTCAATAGTAGTCAAGTCAATTTTGGATATCTGATTTGAACTTCCCACAATAATTGCTTCATATTTTTATTAGATTAACTGACTTTATGATTACATTCTTACTTATGTTTTGTAAATCATTGTTAATTTTCGTATTTGCGAAATTTAACTCATATTTGCAGTGCGTCTGTAGCTATGTATGTAGCTTACACTTTAAGAAATCAGGAATTAGGTGTAGGTATAATTTAATATTCAGTACTTCTCGTCTTGAAAATACAGATGAATGGTAATAATTAAGATTGATGTATTTGTTTAAGCAGATACACTTTTTTATGTAGTTTTAATATAAACACCATAATTAATCATCATGGTTATATTAGAGTAACCGCCGCTTGCCGTAAGGCGAGTCATCGCAATTGTGTGTTTATATTTTATGGTGAAAGTCTCAATCTACTGTCGGATTTGTCCTCACTATGTTCTCACTCGCTTTGAAACCACAATCAATGTGATTATATGAGCTATTAAACCCTCTTATTGAGGGAATAATTTCGTAGGCAATCAATTCAATCTAACTTAATACGGTGCTCTACGGACCGACCCCAAGTTGCATTCTTGAGATCACAATTGCGAGGTGAGGTTGAACCTAGCGGTGTCCTCAAACTGGAAACGTAGCAGTCAAGCATGTATTGGCTTGCAGCTCTCCATAATTTCTGTCTGGGGTTTGGAGCCTCTTTTTTATTGGCGACCATCTGCGCCAGCAGAAAAATTACTATCACTGCGCAAATGCGGTAAATTAGGTATATGTTTGCGGTTAATAATCAATAAGGTTGTGTGATGAAATTCTTAAAATAATTCACACCAGAGGGCTGGAATTTCTGTGGGATAGTACGGGCACATATTTTTCAGGCGAGGTTAACGTTCTCACAACATGGACCAATCGCCGGTTATGATCATATTTTATCACCCATTATCATTTTTATCGTCTTAAATCCTTGCAATGTTTTCCTTAAAAAGTCTATTCACTAAAGTACTTTAATTTTTGAAAATTATTTCATCCGGTAACCTAATATACGAATAAATATAATGTAGAGTTGTGTAAGATCATCATCATTTCCTCAAAAAACGATAATCTAATTTACGTACATCATCATGTACGTAAATTGGATTTTTTTTTATAGCAATATTCTTAATTTGTGATATTAGATGCAGCAGAGATCGAGGCTTACCATCTAGTAGCGTCGTCAAGGCTCGGTGACAGTTCTGTGCTGTTGCTGGATAGCAGAGGGTGCCCTACCGGACAGGTAAGTTGTATTTAATGAAATAGCACAATATACATAGATACTGTATTTAAATATTAATATAAATAAAAAGCTGATTCCCGCTTCACATTTAATTTAGACGTTCGCGCCATTTTACAATACAGACTCCACTTTGTATAAAATGCACAGAGTAGGTATATGCGTTATAAATATCACGCATTAGGTAATTACACCAAAGACTATATATATGTGGTATGAAGGAGAATACCTACCCTGTATAACATAGATCCTACATACTCGTATATATGTCCCTTGTATATTTAGACTAGTCATATTTCGTTTTAATGTCTATTAACCTCAATGAAGGAGTTACTCATAAAAACTGTTATTATCGGTTCTAAATACAGAGAATTCAAACTTTATATCTTTTTTATATTGTTTATCAAATATTAGTTTTTAGTAGAGTAATACCAATATTAATAAACTATTTTCTTTCTTTTTTTCTTTCAATATAGAGATTCAAGTTTAGAAAGGTTAATCTAACCAAACAGATGTCAAATGCCATTTTAGAGAAATCTATAACATATATGTTTCTCATAAATGTTATTTTTATTATTGTAAACTAGAAATTTACGTAGTATTAGCCGCGACTTATTATTTGTTTTTAAGATATGCCAAGAGAAAGGCCTCGTGATTCAAATTACCGCATCAAATTTTCTTAAGCTCCGTTCAGCCGTTTAGTAGTGAAAATATTTTCACAACTAACCTGACAATCAGACATAGGTACACATATTTCATTTTATAATGTAACTGTGGATATGAGAAATAAACCTTTTTGTGTAGCATAAAATAGTTCATATACTTACTTGTTCTTATTTAAATGCAACCCTTATTCTAGGAGTGGGGACAAATAACTGCCTATACAGTTTTTATTAGACTAATTTATTATTATATTGTTTACGATCCTGACATGTTATTGTTATAATTTTTATTATATCGAAACTTTATTAAATTTTTTTCTTAAATTTCTGATCAATGCAAAGCAAATTCATACTACATTTACATACAAAACTTTTATAAAAAGTAACTCGGCAATTTTGTTTGGAAAATCATTCCCCTTAGAGTTATTATATTATATTTAGAGTTATAATTAGTACTTCATTGCCCTGATCTAGTAGACATTCACAAGGTCTAGGAATCACTTACCGTCACACAGACCATTGTAGTTGAGTAAACGATTTCTATTATTCTCATATATATTTCAGGTTGACTTTCCATCGTTCACCAGAACCTGGCTAAGTGGAACGCAGCGTCTTTCGGCTAATTTTAAGGCATTTAGATTTCCGACATCGCATGTGGTGCGGTTCGCTCTTATGGTGCGATTCTGCGATAAGAAATGTGCAATCGTAAGTAAAAAATAAGTAGCTAAGTTAAGCAGAGCTCATACAAAACGTAGAAAACAAGTAATCGAAATACCTTTTTTGTTTCATAGTGTACATAGAAACCTCAGACTACAAGAAACAATTATACTCATTATACAAATGATTACTTTATAGAACGAGAATCGAGCTTGAGACTAGGTAATTAGACTATATAATAATAATCATCATCTTTATTTGTCTCAAATAAAAATTAAACAATTGCTGCTTATGTAATAATTAAAAATTTAAAGTAATGAATGAGGCAAAACAGTCTACATATAACTCAGAGCGGGCAGTGAGTCCACCCTCTCTGCTACCAGGACCACCATGAGAATGAAAAGATTTAAGG
Source organism: Achroia grisella (assembly GCF_030625045.1). Lineage (NCBI taxonomy): Eukaryota > Metazoa > Arthropoda > Insecta > Lepidoptera > Pyralidae > Achroia > Achroia grisella. Next base: position 3,838,348 of record NW_026712703.1, read on the forward strand.
AGCTCGCCAATACACAAATAGCAGGAGTACAATGCAGTATGATCCATACACAAAATAAAATTATATTGATCCTTGACAACGCCGAACAGACAGCATTAAAAAATCTAGTGATGGTGCTGGAGGCATGGACCATAGCTGCAGTAGAAGGAAAAATAGCTCCAAGGATCACAAGTGTTGATGCTATGAGAGTTGGTGTCGACACGGCCGTAGTCCCGGATAGACTGAAGTGTGCCAAAGCCTCAGAACACCATCAATTAGTAGTTCACAGGGGAAAGGAAGAAAACATACACTACCACACACATATTTAAAATAATATTTTCGTGGAGAAGGTGAAAGGTAGAAAGTAAAAGATTTTAAAAATAAACGGAAAAGGTCTTAATGGTCTATGGAAAGTAAGAGCGTAACAATAATAAAAAAAGAAAACCCTCTTTGCTATTCTTAGTAAATAAGAGATGACGAAGACGATGATAGCACTTAAACTACTAACAACAGATAAGGTACCTATACCAAATATAAATAGAGTATACTTATAGATAACAAATGTTTTGTTTTAGACTAACTGCGGCACTGCGAGTCGAACAGCTCGGGAAGCTAATGAAACAAACGAGGTGTATGAAGTTATGGCAGCGGTAAGGGAGTCAGGGTGGGCAGGCGGGAGGAACGGCGTAGTGGCACAGGGTGGCGCAGCCGGATGCGGATCCTCCAATGATGGTCACGTGCCTTTAGAGCTGGAGATGGTTGTTGGTGCTAGGGACATCCTGTCTGCTGACACGTTGGTTCGAGCTGATCATCGCGCTGCAGCACGTAAGTAGCAAAAAAAGCATTTGTATTAATATTTACACCTCTTGAACTTGAGTTCTTCGTTTGAACAACTCAAGTTCATTGCTGGAGTAAACACTCCTATGAACTTATGAACGAATCTATGAATGTTGCAGCAAAAAAAGAGCAAAAAGGCAAAAATGACATGACTCTAACACAAAACTATTTAATCCATAGTCCATTACATTTTATGTTGATGTTTTGTTACTATAGAAATAGCATGAAACTTATTACTATTACAATAAAACGAAGGCTAAATAAGGAAAAATTACTTTTTGCCTAATCTTTCATTATGGCTATCATAATGAAAGATTAGGCAAAAAGTAATTTTGAGACTAGTTTGATAAAAAGACTATAAATTTGCATTTCATCACCTCTATTATGTGTGTTATTATATAACTACCATAATGAGTAAACTACCATATGTCCCTATAACCTTGCTCTACCAATACGTTGGGAGAACTTAATACCTATAGATTTTTATTTCGAGTTTTCCTTCTTTATATCTGATATATTGCTTGTTATTTCTGTTTTTAGGTTCTTACAATATTCTAGATATGGATGATTATTATTTATCATCAACGTTACGAGCCTTGCACTACCTACCTGTTAGTTAGTATTTCCAGAGTATAATAAATTATTGCATTGTATTCTATTTTCATCATCGGTTATAGTGAATAATCGGTTCTTACGACTAAATTGCAGGGCCTTATCTGAAACAATGCAATAATTATATACCTATATTGTTTATAGCCACTATCCGGTGGTATAGCGTTCATATTTTGGGGTCTTCAATGTCTTTCATCCGGTTTTTACTATGGTTCTAATTTTATTTAATAGAATTATTATTATTTGAATGGCGAACAAGCTGACAAGATGTCAAGTGGCAACCGTTGCCTATATTCGAGAATGAGTGAAGTATTTTTTATGAAGAGTATTTTAAGCATGATTACAAAATTAGAAATAAGTTATTCCATCTTTGAAACTACGTATTGTTTGATCATTCAAACAATACGTTGCTTATTTGATTAATGAATCAAACAAGCAAAGCGTTGCATTGTCTCGGTCACCCTTACTCTTTAGCCGAAGTGAGTCCGACGAGCGACGGAGCAATGGTGTGCGTGCACGAGCTACTACTGGTGGCATTGGCGCTGGCCTGGCTCGCCGTCCAGGTTTTACTGCTGCTAGGATGCTGTGTGCTTGTTAAAAGGTACATTAGCTAATGTAATTAATTGTAGTGTATAGTGCATAGTAATGCAGTTTTTTTTTTCGGAACTCTGGTGTAGTCATTTTTGTTCTCCCAAAATCCGTCTTACATGGCGATCCTGCCATATCGCGCTAAGTATTTCATCTTTTTTTTGTAAGGAATTTTTTTAGATACTGGAATGGCTAACAATCAGACTTTCCACCTGACGTGGAGTTGAAGCTGTCACCTAACCGCAATATTCTAGGGTTGCAAATAAAAAACATAAAACATGGTGTCCATCGGTCACTACAGTATTCTATTCCATAAAGTATAAATCCTATTGATTATTGTTTTGTTTTTTAAAATATTCGTGCTTGTGTACAATTTTCAAATTATAATATAACACTTCTAATTCGAAATTTAAATTGAGATATCCCGAAAATAGTTTGATAATTCATAATAAAGAATTTATTTTTTAATGTAATAACATTAAAAAATAAATTCAAACTGAAAATTTTTCGTGTAGTTTTCCGACTTCGTTCTTTTTTAATTAATATAGTAACAATTTGCTATATATATGTACATAACTGCAAGAATAAACTGTGTGAATCTTGTAAACTCCCCTGAGTCGTATATATGTAAATAAATAAATTCAGTAATTATATGTTTATTTTGTTCCTGTACAGATATCGTAACTTGGCCGAGATGAGTATGCAAAAGGAGTACCAATCGTTCGACAACGTGGGTTTCGACACGGTCTCCACGCACCGCCGTGTACACTGGCCAGATCAAAACATCGATATATTACATACTACTTAATTGTTTTATAACAATATATAAAAAAACTTTACTATAATACCCAACCTCTCATACTACATGACGGCCTCGAAGCTCTATCGGTGTAGCACACCGCCTTACTTCCAGAGGTCGCGGTTTCAATTCCTCATACGGTACATACATTTGTATTCAAGAGTACGGATTGTTTGTATCGCTATTATATATTTATATAAAAAAATATCTATGTAATTATATAAGTTCTCTAGTACCCATGACACAAGTTCTCATGAACTAGATGGTGCTATGTGAATTGTCCAAAAATATTATTAATAAAAAAAATGAGAAGATGCTTTACATAAACACAAAAAGTATATTAAAACGTTCAAAAATGTAAAGTAGCCTTGTCTGTACCTATTATGTTAGTAAACAATTTGTTTGAATTATCTCATGTTATCGAGGACGAAAGAATTGTCTGCTTGACTGTGTGTGCACGTGAATCTTAGTCTACAATAAAAATAGACAAATACCTTACCTACTTCGTGTACTGTATATGATACTAATTTAGTCCCGAATAATGTGTTCTTATATATAAAAACTTTGTACATAATCATGTGGATTGTAGATATCTAGATCTAAAGTTTCTATAGCTATTCATATGTATGTAAAGAAGTTATTGAAATTAAAGTAACAAATATGAACTATATCTTTACTCTTTTACTGTATATGAAAGTCCTATATACGGCCTTAAAATCGGTGGCAATATCGGTTAGGGGCATCCCAGATCATTTCCTGGATTATCACATGCAAATTGTAAATATTTTTATTATTCTACCTGGCCTACATACCTGAAATTTAAGAAGCAATCTAGGGAGCTCTACTATTCTTGTCCATTTATATCTCTCTGTGCTAGTTGCATGAAATACAGTTCATAGGAGAGAAAGGGATTGTTAGTAATGGGAACTAGGAGTCTATTGCTAACAATGTACCATCTCAGGTTGACCTCCACACGGTTCCCCCTGGAACCCAAGTGATTCATGATGTGCTAACTGACCTGTCCTAATTCTCTTCTGATCTTATTATCCTCGTGCCCCACCAACGTATACCGTCAGCACAGGCAGATGCACCATTCCATTGTCATCCATTTTAAAAAAAATACAGTTCATATTACTCATTGATATTAACTATATAGCTTTAATTTGGCGAAAGAATAGAGCAAGTAATTTTGAGTTTTTCATTTACAAACAAACAAATATAAATTTTATCTTATTTTATAAGTAATAAAAAAAATAAGCAGAGGAAGAATAGGAATTCCTCTTTATTTTTATAGCGAACACAATAACTGACATTATATGATGTCGTCCGATTAGGTGAGTATAATGAGTAATAAAAAATACAATGAGTCCCTCCTCTTCAATTAAAAATACGCACATACATATGTGCGTATTAGTACAGCTGCACATAACGTATATACAAGGAGTTAAAGCCCTCGTTAGGACTAAAAATAATTCGATTCATTGGCATATGATCGTACCGTTTCGCATCGTTTATGGTTGTGATTTATATACTAGTAAAGTATTAATTTAACGTTGACGGTAGTAGACTCCTTCAACGATCATCCATGTCATAGACCGACCAAGTCTAAGCAGCGGTAGGCGGTTCACTCAACTATATTATCAGAATGGAAGCAGTAGAGACAAACGGCGAAGTGTTGTACGGTGGATGCCATTAGCCTTATTATACCTAACTAGCAACCCTCGTCTCGGATTTAAAATACTTGTATATCTCGATTTGTTAGAGTAGAATAGTGAAGAGGAGTGAATGAAGAGGATGGTTTATATAAACCTTCCTCTTGAATCACTCTAGTTAATGTTGAAAATTGTATGAAAATCCGTTGCGTAATTTGAAATATATAAGCGAACTGCCAGCGGCGGCGACTATATTTATACTATGTAAAGATATTACTTACATAACGACCATAACCGATATATCAAAAAAGTATAGAATAAAAAGAAGAAAGCCGTATTAATTTCATATTTTGAGGTCAATGAAAGAACTAACTGACATTTATTATCGATTTATTTGGTTAAATCTGGATCAAGTTTTAAAAGGACAGTACAAAACTGGATTGGATTTAAATCAATGTTGAAATTAGACTACAGTGTAGTCCTGCTTATAGTTTTTATAGCGTAGCGTTGCCGGATGCTGCGTGCAACAGCAAAGGTGGTGACGGTGCCGGCAAGGGTGGTGGTGTTGGTTGTCTGGATGCTCGTGGTGCTGCCTGTCTTACACTCTGCCGGTTTGACGCAGCGTTGTAGTGGTATCCATCGAATTTATCCCCTGAGCTCGCTGTTGGGAACGTAGCTGTGCCCATATACATCACCTGCGAATGTATCAATTATAATAAAAAAAACATTATATTAACACGAAGTAAAACTTTCTTGGAGGAGTATAGAAAGCATGTATACATACATCCATCCTACGCAAGTATGTAAGACTTTGACGTGACTTTGAATGGAGCCTTTATAATAAACTTAAAATTTAAATGAATTATAGTTGAACATTGACCACTAGTTTATTTAATGGTAAATATGGTACACCGGACTGCAGTAACAGTATACGCTTACGCCACAGGTAGAAGATGTTCAGATAATAATAAAATTAAGTCAGTTAATTAATTGTGGCGAAATTAGAATCGAAGCGAAATTAAGAAGAAGAGCAACGCATACCACATGGTTATTTGCAATGATACCAAGTGATACCAAGTCCACATTATTAACGATCACTCCCCCTTAATTGATATATAATTCCTTTTAATAATAAAACAAATATGTTGTTGGCCCATTATACTCCTGAACGGATTCTAATTATAGGAAAGTTAAACAATTATGTCATTTGTGAGTATTCGTCATATGTAGACATTTCTTTTGGTAAAATACGCTAACATTATCTATGCGTGTATTTATGTACCTATATAAACTACATACTTACATATTATTGTTATTCTACCCTGGTGTGAAAATCCCATGCTACATGATATACCAGTGAATATGTCTGCTTTTACGATAGATAGATTACGAAAAGATAGCCTCTGGCTATATAATCTACATTATGTTTCTACATTATTCATGAAAAGGTAACAAACATCTTTATGTTTACATATATCTAATAAAATTGTGAGGAGGCGAAAAAGTCTGTTTGTCTGTTTAACTGTTTCTGTGTAAGGTTCATGGAAAAGCGGATGAAATTAGAATACACTTTTCAAACAATTTGCTGTTAAGTGTGGGTCAACGTACAGACTAAATATATTATAACAAAGTATTTGTTGAGATATTTCTAGTACTTTTACAGATTTTTAGAGAATAAATTAGTATTATTCACTAATTAATTTTAAATACTTCACATATTATTGTTAATCAATATATTTATGAAATCATAGATGGCATTGTATAATTGCTTTTATTTTATCGTTAATTGACGTGAATATATATACGTCTACAAATGTAGCGTATGAAATTGCGGGCTCCAGTAATTTCTTTTATAAATATGGATGATAGATAAATGTCCAAACTGGAACAGCCGTCTCCGCCAATCTTTAAAACTAGAATATACACAACATCTATGTAAACACTATATAGTGTGTGCAAATCTGCCTACGCTATCTCATCTTTAAATAGACCTAAGAAATGTACTAATAAAAATTATATACCTAAAAGTTTGTGAAGGCTGTACGGATAGTAAGTAGTAGCACAAGTAGTTAAGAACACAAGATATGAATAAAATCTTTGGGTTAATATATATTTTTTATTAAACCCCGGTTCAAAAAGAGCGGTATAACAAGTCGGACATATCTGTGAGCCTATCTATTGCAACGCAGCTTTTAAATTACCATAGGAATAAGATGCCCCCGTACCCTGTGATGTCATAGGAAATCATCAAGCGACTACAGCTTATAAAGCTAGCACCTTGGCGGCTGAAATAGGCGAGACAGAGAAACAAAGTCGCCTGTTATGGTAGTAGTATTCCGAAGGTTACAAATGAAGTGGCAGCGATAAGTAAGTAGTAGTAACAAGTTGCTTATAATACGCATAATATCTGCGGTTGTAACCACTAAATTATGTAACACTGGCTGTGGCCACGACTTCGTCCGTGTGGAATATTTAATAATCTACTCCAATAAACCAATACAAAAAACTTTCATTGTTCTAGCATCAAAAATGTTTTCAACGAATTTCCATACAAACTGTCTGCTCCTATTTTATTTTGCCCCATTTTTACGAATATTCATTGCCATATTTATTTATTTACTTCTAAGTTACTAACTTCTAGCTTTAAAAATTACGATACTTCCGTACAACCTTTCATATACCTTTTCGACACCAACGATGTACTACCCTGGCTCTGACCTGTATCTTCTATCCTGTAAGTTAACTGTCTAATCTGACTCTACAACTAAAGCAACTTACAAAATATGCTGCTTGGTGACTGAAATAGACGAGACTGAGGCACTCATGCAGACGTCTTACATAGTTGAATTTTGATATGATGTAGATATAATTCCACATTTCAAATTAAAAGTTATTAAATCTTGTATATTCGTAATAGAAATTTACTCCGAACTTAGTCTCTACATTTACCTGTACCATGGTAAATTACCTAAGATACCTTATTACCCTGCCTATCTTACATTTTATATGAGCTGTTTCCCGTAACTTCGTCTCCTTTTTTAGATAAAAGATAGCATTGTGTTGATACGCTCTATCTTTACGTTAAATTCCAGTAAGATCCATTCAGCAATCTTCAAAGGTATCCATCATACAGACACACATTAGCATTTTTAATATGAGTAGATACGGATATCATTTTTTCATAATGCGAATAAATCATTACAACTAAATAAGGGTTTTTATAAATATTTGGTTATGTGCTAGTAAATAATAATATTATATCTATATATATAAAAATGAATTGCTGTTCGTTAGTCTCGCTAAAACTCGAGAACGGCTGAAACGATTTGGCTAATTTTGGTCTTGAACTATTCGTGGAAGTCCAGGCAAGGTTTAAACGGTGATAAAATACGAAGAAATTGCATGTAAAATAGTAATAACAACAATTTGATTTTCCCATACAAACGGCTGATACCTGTCAAACAGGGTCCGTTCAGAAATTTATTGCGTAACTAAACTTCAAAATCTTTGACGTATTTAATTTTGTGGCGAAACGGAGTTCGGGGTGTCAGCTAGGATAAGAATTGAAATAAAAAAAACAGAGACGTGAATGAGTGGAAAACTGCACTAGTTTGTAAAATATTATGGTATAGAAAACCAACATGTAAAAATTAAAAAAAATACTAGTTCTTTTTATAACACAGTGCCTACCTACGTAAAAATATAACACTTTCTATGACTGCCAAAAAGTGTAAGCACTTGTAATACCTGAGGTTTATACCCATCTGGTCCTGCCTCGTACTCGACCAGCTGCATTCTACCATCCGGCAACAGCACATGGAACGAGCCCGTCGCGCGGTCATCCTTTCTCTTTTCGTTGTGGCCAAAATCAAGATTTACCGCGTTGTCTTGCACGTCGTAAGAAAAATCATAATTTGCTGGTAACTGCAACACATTTTAATTAAAATCAAACTATGATATGAGTGGAGTGAGATTCCTATACCATTATTTAACAAAAACCTAAAAATATTTTTTGGAATATATTCATCTCGGAAAGCTCATAGTACCTACTATAGTAAAAAAGAATATAAAAATGTCTCAAAATTGGATATATAAAAAGAATGATGCAAACTGGCAACAATAACAAAGATTTAAAAGTATATAAAGTTTTTTGATATGTAATTGTACTGGAAAAGCATACGTGATATGGTAGGTAGCGATGGTTTCCCTAGTCTCCATTAATCGCTTATCTCTCGATAGATATACTTAATAGTAATTTATACTGACACTAAAACGGACAATGTGCACGTCAAATAACTACCCTTACATGTCCTACCTATATGTTTTATTTCATTAATTTTCCATAAACAGTTTAATACTACTGATGTCGTAAGTACCTACTTATCATTAAAGTATTTACGTCAGTAGGTACATATACTGCTGGCGCCAATTTTACTTCGCAACTAATAGCAAAACAAACTATAAATTATGTACATATAATAAATCATATTTTCTGTAATAGACCAAGTTCTTCTTCTAAGTAAGCTGTCCTTACAGAAATGATTTAAAAAATAATATCATAAACATACAGACATAAACATCTATATAAGTAAGCATTGTAAATAAATTGTTTTTTTTTTAAAAAGAAATCAAATGAGTTTCTTGCCAGTCCTTCTCAATTGAATCTGCAACTGGACGGTAGGAAAAAACTATAATACAAAAAAAAAATTACATTCATAAGTAGCTAATATAAATTTTTGAATTCGAATTTGAATTGAATTTGAATTCAAACTGATTTTTAAAATTATTTCAAACAAACAATCATGAACCGTAATCCCAGATGTGCTAATCAGAGGCATTAATTGTCAACGTAATAGTAAACCCAACACTTAGCATGCCCACATTGCGGGCTATATTATAATGAACAATGACAAGGGGCGAATAAAACGACAACGTCTCTTGAAATAATTTTTGATTTAATTATTAGTGTTTCTTGCACCAGAGAGTAAATGTAACACAAAATATAAATTGACACATATTTATTGTGTTGGTCAGATGTCATCTCACCCTGAAGGGGTGTAGATAATATGACCTATAGAAAGCTATTATATCAGGGTTACATGACCTGTATTTTATATCTAACAAAATTAATTTTTCGTAGGTATCTGTAATTTTGTTATTTCTACCTGCGCGTAGCTGCGGCGAGAAAATAGACACACTGTACGGATAAGTTATTCGAATGTAATACGTATAGTAATTATAATTAAAAATTGACTGAGGTACATACAAATAAATCTTATTAATATTATTAGAAACGTGAAAGTTTATGAATATGGGTGGACAGATAGATATTTGTTACTGGTGATGAAACTTTACAGTAATATAGCTTATACATCAGAATAAACTATAGGCTATAAAATTCAATCGGGTGAAACCCCGGGCACAGCTATACAATATTCGTAAAAATATTAAATTTGAAATTTACCGTAGGCTCCGATGCCGGTTTTTTAGCACTTCCCGCGCCGCCGATCTTAGGCGGTAGGTATTCCTGACCTGATACATTTGTCCAAACCACCGTACACGCAAGTAACACCAACTGAAATTGGTAATGTAAGTTGAAAATACATGGGGTATAGGAAATAAATAGCATACAATTTACATATAAGTATAAAATAGATGTCCTAAACTTTAAGACTGTATGATAACATTTTTTGTACGAATTTTATTTGAATCTGATTCTAACTCACGGGCTGAGCCATTAATATGGATATCATATGAAAGAGGTACTCTTATAAATAATTTATAGTTTTTTTATGTCCCTTAAATTCCAAATCGCCGCTTTTGTTTTTATCAAAACTAAAACAGTAGTAAGGAGGTGCAGGATTTGCAAGACCTGTGATTTATTTAGTTTGTATTTTAGTTTAGGGTTCTGCTTCTCGTGTTTATTCTTTACGTTATGGTTGTTTTTTTTTTAATTGAGATATATTATCTTTCTCTCTGTCAAGCTAGTCTTTATATAGCGTCGTGTGACTAGTTATTTTCTTAGGCCGTATGTTTATCCAGTTGTGATATGATATTATCCAAAAACAACTTACTTTTTACATCTTTCAGACAACAAACAGTAATGAAAATACAGCATAGATAGCGATGTTTTTTACAAGAAATGACATAAATTTCTAGATTAGATAAATTATACACGTGCCTACACGTGTCTAATTATGCTATTGAACCTTGGGCCTTAAACTAATAATAGTATAAACTTACATAAAATATTGTCCACATTTTAAAGAATATCTTTGATACCCTCGAGAGAGTCGTAGCTGAATTTGGGGCTAAATAGCAATAGAAGTGTATTTATAAACCCCGACGCACAGGGCTGCGGTTGTGGTTACCACGCCTTTTGACATTTTTCATTAACTGAAGCACGACTCGACAAAATTTCGAAATTATTTTTTTATAAGAAAGTGCTATATTATTATATGTTCTTTATTGCAATTCTGACTTCTTCTCTAATTAGTTATATACTATATAAAACTAATTAGAGAAGATGGTCATGGTCTACCTTGTCTCAAAAAAACATCTCTTTCAGACTTTCAGACAGACAAAGAAAAGCATTCTTTTCAAAAGTTAATGCACGAATAACATTATGTAGAGTACTCTATATAATTAATTATATAGTCTCTATAGCACATCTATATATATAATAGAGTTTGTTCACTGCGCCTGTGCCTTAAGAGGTCTAGAGGGAAGATAAGAGTAGATGGGTATCAATCATAACCTGATTTTACCCCCATTTTATGATAGTAACTTTATAATTTCGGCGATTTATTATCCCTAAATTTAAATTAGCAATTATAATTATTATATAATTGCAGTGGACTGATAATGATGATGTAGACTAGGTATATGGTTCATACGTTTTAACATTTCTTTTCAATAATATTGCTATATTTTATAATATTCTTAATCCTTAAACATCCAGATTGGAACAGAATTATATAAAATATCTAGAGAGATATTTCATATAATTCACTATTACTATTCACGATAGAGATCGTAGTTAGGTTAACGTCACATGAGCGTAGTTGAGTATTACATGAATAGATAAAATAGGCGTTAAATGACGTATATAATAATATGTACATAGCGGAACGAAACCCGAAACCCGAAAGCGCCACCTACCGGGCTCAATTATGTCTTCCAACCATCCAGGAAATATACATACTAAATTCCATTCAAATCGGTTCAGCCGTCAGGTGACAAACACACGTGATAGGGCCCACCTGTTGGTAAGTGGTAACCGACGCCTGTGTATATGAACAGCACTACGGACTTAGTCTTGTGACAATCGTTTTGCCATCCCAGAGGAATAAGATATAATGCTTCTGAACCTATAATTTCATTGCATAATCACAACCTACAAGCAAAACAGCTTACAAAGCATCCTGGTTATAATTAATATAGCATATTATGCAATATTAATTATATACCTAACATTTTTTTAACGACCTATGAATATGACATTTATTAGCTCCAGGCGTGAGAACTATATATAGGTAATATGTATGTAGATGATCTGAGAACACCGCCAAGAATTTGAATCTCTATACCGCTTCTGATTGCTGAACTTTTCAATCAGCATATCTGATAAGATAAAACCGCATATTACTAAATAAATGGTTTTAATTTACTAAAAATTCTACTGCTATTAATATATAAATTTTTGATAACAATGGACAATAATATGACACGGCTACAAAACTCATTACATTCCCCCCAGCTGAATCACAGCTAGTCACAATGGTAATCTTGAAGGTACTGAGGAGCATGTTTAGTCCTATTGGATCTGCGAAGAATTGGAGACTCTTCAGCCAAGTTTTTAGACACATTGTCAACTTCCTCTGTTGATAAATTAGTAGGTCTTGTCTCGTTAGGAGTTGAATTAGGCATAGCCGTTGGATCACTCAAACTCAAATGCGTGTGAGCAGGGGTATGGTATGCTCAAATGGGTATGACCTCAGTTTCTAGTGAATCGCGAAGTTGAGTGATATCCTCACCGCTTGATGCTAGGTATCTGTTAGATATTGTAGTCTCTCTCCCGTTAGCCAATCGCACTAGAGAATAATGTGGATTTAAGTGCAGTAACTCCACCTCCTCTACCTGTGGTTGATATTTATTGGTTCTATTAAACCTCTTCATTAAAACCTTAAAAAAAATAAAAATTTAATTTTTTTTATTACAGTTTGAGTTGTAATATCTGAGCACGGAAAAGCGAAAGGAAAACGTGAGTATTCATCTACTATTGTGAGTATTTATTTATTCATTGTGTTACATGGGACTGGTCCCTTGAAATCTATGCTGAGTCGCTCAAAAGGAGAAGTGGCCTTTATAAGCTTCGGTTGTGAATCCGTATCTTGTCTATATCTAGGTTTTACTTCACAGCATACCCTGCATGTAGCGGTTATGGTACGGATTTCCTCTATACTATAAGGCAGGTTCTTAGTTTTCAGCCAGTGCATCATTCGAGTTACACCGGGATGGCATAAGGCTTCATGCAAAGAAAGTAACTTGGTGGTTCAAGACCCAGCTGAAGCAGAAATTCTAGATAAGGCATCAGCAGCGAAATTATCCTTACCGGCTCAATAATATCAAATTTAATAATCATTTAATAGTCATAATATCAAATTTAAACGGCGATAATTCTAGATGCCATCGTTGTTTTTTCATTTTTTATTTTACTAGTATGCGTAGCACTGAACATAAAAGACAAGGATCTTTGATCTATAATCAATTTAATTTCAACTGTTCTTAGAAACTTACTTAAATTATCGTCATGTTCGTTTTGAGTCTTGCCGCAGACGGTTATATCATCAAGATAAGCGAAGGTTCCCTCTAGTTTTTCTTTTCTAATCACCCAATCGATAGTTCTCTGAAAACTGGAGACACCATTAGTAACACCAAAAGGGATACGTTTAAATTGATACAAGTTTCCGGCTACTTCGAAGGCCATGTACGGTCAGAAAGTAATATAGGTACCTGGTGATAGGCACTCTTTAGATCAATAGCACTAAATATGGAATACTTTGATATTTTACAAATAGTGTCCTCTATGTTTGGCAATGGATAAGCATCTAACAAAGTTTATTTGTTGATCGTTTGGGAATAATCTATACGAAGACGCTTTTTATGACTTTCCGTATTGGATATATGTACTTGTGCCCGTAATGGTGATTTACTCTCTTTTAGTTTATTTACTTCCTCTTCAATGTACTTTTTATCTTCATCGCTGTTTCTCCGTGTTTTAGCAGCAATAGGTCTACAGTCTAATGAAAGATTAGCGAATAGTCGAACAGCTGGCACGGATGCCTGTGCTACATTACATACTACTAGTGGTTCTTTAGGTCCACCAATGGATAGTTCTAGTGAGGAGTGCTTCGATAAGACATCATGACCAATTATTAGATCAGTACATAGATTATTGACAATAAGTAAGCTTATATTTTCGTAGGTATGTTTACCGATTTTTATATTCTGGTACGTTTCACCAGCGACAGGGGCAGTGTGACTCAACGAAGCCATAGAAATGGTTTGATGACTTGGTTTAGTCTTGAGATTGCATAGTTTACTGAATTTTTCATTAATGAAACTTAAAGAACTGCCTGTGTCTAAAAGAGCTTCTGCTTTTATACCTTTGATATAAGCAGGGACAGTAGCTTTGATTAGAGAAAATGCAGCTATAATGCACGCCGAAACATCATCTTGTTCCGCTGTGATTCTTACTACGACACATTTTTGCAAAATGTCCCTTTTTCTCACATATTTGCAAGTGACGTGTGCAGCGGGGCAATTTCTACATGGATGTACGTTTCACTCTCAGAAGAAACATTTACGGCGACGATAAGTACTCACTACGAAATTTTCTCCCTCCATTGATGTTTCGATATTTGATTCTGAATTTTTAATCATGTTAATTGCTGGCATATTAAAACTCTGAGAATTTGTTTCAGCCATCTCCAATGAGAGCGCTTGATTATATGCTTCGCTAAGTGAAAGAGTCAAATTTTCAAGCAGCCTTTATCTTATTTTGCTTGAAGAGATACCAGAAATAAAAGCATCTCTTATGCTCTCATTCTTATTAGTTTCCGCATCTACAGCAACGAATTCGCAGTCTTTAGGTAGTTGTTTTAAAGCTTTCATATATGCATCAATAGATTCCTCTGTACGTTGTTTTCTAGAAGCAAGCACATGCCTAGCGTATATGATATTCTTAGGCTTTATATACAATGCATTTAATACCGCCATTGCTTCAGAGTATGTTTTACATTCGCTGATATATGTATATACATTTGATGATACATGATTGATGAGTAACTGTAGTTTACCTTCGTCTTGGAGTAGTAGTGACATAGTAGAGACCGCTCCATTGGCATCGATTTGCTGTTGTTGTGCTGCAAGAAAATTCTGAAAAGTTCTTTTCCAATGTTCCCAATCTCGTGATGCAGAGCTAATAGACGGGTCAACATCGAACTTATCTGGTCTGAGATATCTATCCATATTTTATAGTCGATAATTATTTAGTAAATTAAATTGATAAGATAAAACCGCATATTACTAAATAAATGGTTTTAATTTATTAAAAATTCTACTGCTATTAATATATCAATTTTTGACAATCAATGGACAATAATATGACACGGCTACAAAACTCATTACAATATCACTGCATACAAAGTTAATTATTAATCAATCGATTATTTTGAAGAAATAATAATCAATTCAAATAATATATTTTTGACTGTCGCCTTGGCCTGTAATGTTCATAATTTTTTTTTTGGTTACCACTTCACTGTGTTTGTTAAATTAGATCCGATAAAAAACGTATCTGAAATTATGAGTGATCGGTTTTAAAAAGAGATTTTTTATAACATATGGGATGCTGATATCGATATGTATCGTGCATCACTTCTATAGTAGTCTGTAGTTATAAATCTGTGGCACTGACTGTCAATCTGTCAAAGTCAAAAGTAAAATAGTAAAGATTACGAGAAAATTGACTAAAATCAGATACCGGTAGGTAATAATTTATAAAAATTTAATGCAATAAATAAACTCATAAAAACATTTTGGTGGAGATTTTAAGTACAGGACAATTATATTAATAACCACTTAGAATGAATTCTATTTTACGGAGTAGGTATAATTTTTTATGTCGGTCATTTTCCACCACGACTGTAAGACAATGTGCTGTTCCTCCAAAAAGAACCCCAAAGAAATTTTTTGGTCCAATAACATGGAAATCGATGGCTGCTACGGCTGTAATCGCGGGCGGACTAACAGGTTTCATGCTTTATGTCAGAAAGGAGAAACAAGAAGCTTTGGATCGCGAAAGGAAACGACAGCTGGGCAAAGCTAAGATTGGAGGCACATTTGAACTAGTTGACTCAGAGGTAAGTTCCTACATATCCTTTCTTCTTATAAAGAAACTAACAGGTATATGATATATTAAAGTTAAAAGAATTGGTATAAATTGAATAAGAATCATGTGAGATATTCTGTACCTCTATATCTCAATAAGAAATAAAGTGTTTTCTTGACTGACTTAACTTACAAGTAGAATCAAATATTATTTATAGATATATAAACTTTTTTAATATATATACAGATATAAAAATTATGGTTTTAGTATACTCATAAAATGAATCCACAAATAAAAGTACTAATCTTATTTTTTGTTCAATAATCTATCTGTAAATATTTGAATCTTGAGATATGTAAAATTATTATGTATAAAACATCATATATTCCTTTATGTTATTCAATTAGCCTATCCCAACTTCACTTGCGTTAAACAAAATTGATCTAGAATGAAAGAATTATTAATATATACTTAGTTCCACTTATTCTTAAAAAAATTGATACTCTTTTTGTATAATATTAGAGTAGATTTAATTCATGTTTTATTTGTAGGGTAAAACAGTGAAAAGTACAGATTTCTTAGGAAAATGGTTGTTGATATACTTTGGATTTACACACTGTCCTGACATATGTCCAGATGAATTGGAGAAACTGGCTGAGGTGGTAAATCTACATGGTAATCCATTTCTTTAGTATAAAATTGTTATCTATAATCAAGTCAAAATCATCCTACAATATTTTTTGTGGATAAATTAACATATTTAAATATAAAAAATATATTAAAGCTGTAAATAAATAGGGATATTAATATTTTTAACTTTTCCTATGGATATTGGTTTATATCTAATGATGATAATAATCAAACTGATGTAATATGAATCTCACTATCTATCACTTTTAAAAAGTTATCAATCTCCTTCAATATATGTATAATTAGAACATCTCTCTATTTTTCTTGCAATAATTAATTATGGTTTTTAAATTCTGTATTTATACCATATATTTTGCTTTAGATACTGGAGAAAAGAGAAAAATATTTTTTTTACATTGCTATAAATTGATAACTACTTTTAATAACAAAAACATGTTTTAGAAAATACAAATTAACATCATCTTAGCTTTTATTTGAGTCTTCTAAATATATTTTGTAAAGATTCAATCTAAAACTATTTCTTATCAATAGGAACTTTCTGAAAAGTACTATAGCAGAAAAATTTATGTTATGACATGCAAATTTTCACACAATGTTTATATTTTACCATTTTTGGTTCAGAATATGAAATAACTACAATGTTATAATAATGAAATGTAACAAGTTATGAAAAATAAATCATATTAGTCTTTTAAATTGTTTCATATATAGATATTTGTGTTTCAAATGAAATTTAACGGTTTCAGATAACACACCATCATCACCATCATTGCAGCCATTATTTATATCTGTAGACCCTCAGAGAGACACCCCAGAGATAGTAGGAAAGTAAGTAATAAAAAGTCTGTCTCAGCTTCCTTGATGGCAAATAATAGCAATAATCACATTTCTTATACTTTTCTTACTTAAAAAAATATTATAATATACATATAAAAACGCCCATGTCGTACCTGCTCCCGTATAAATCGGAGATTCTACACTAGAAATTGTCGATCACTATGTATACTTAGGGAAACTATCCAGCTAGGTAAATCCAATTTCGAGAAAGAGGTCAATCGTCGAATCCAACTTGGATCCAACGTGTTTGGGAAGCTTCGATATATCTTTTCGTCCAAATTTCTGCAGTGTCTCAAGACGAAGGTCTACGACCATAAGTTATAGTCTATACAGAAAATATCTTTTATAATAATAATCTCAGGATAATTCACTTAGCGCCATCAAGACTCAAGTAACAAGTAAGATAACTAATACAAATACTTTATTACACATTTATAATATGTATGTATTTTTTATATGTATAATATATATGTACATACATATTATACATAAGAAAACACCCAGACCAATACAAATAATTATACTCATGAATACCAATGTTTGTATCATGTGAGGAACCCAATCCGCGACAATCGGACGTTATGCGATGTGCCAAACTACTATACCACAGGTGTCGTCGTTTTATAACAACATACAATATATCTTTAGTAAAAATATACTTTTGTTTTTTGATTTATCAATTGTTGATGTGTTTGACATTGTGTCAAGACTATACATAGTTGTCTACAAGGGTACCTCTAATCATAGGGTAATCTATTTCAGACACGTTATATGTATGTATTCAAGCAACATGCTTTGTTGCAGATGCAGATGCAGATGTTATGATTGAAGAATGAGTGAGATAAGGCAGTGAAATTAAAGGGTACAGAGACATGACATTTGTCCTATAATAATGTGAGATAACAATGCGAGTTACAATGAGCTGCATGTGATGATGTATCCTTGGTGCTGCTCATAGGAAATGGTTGCCACTTACCGTTAGGTGGGCCGTTAGCTTAATTGCTATTTAAAATACATACCAACAAAATTGTAGTCAAATGCAAGCAGCCATAAAACATAATACAGCTTTGATTCATAACTAATTGGCATAATTTATTTATATAGATACTGCAAAGAATTCTCGCCGCGGTTGCTGGGTTTAACTGGCACCAAAGAGCAAGTACAACAGGCCTGTAAATCTTACCGTGTTTACTTTAGTGCTGGCCCACAAGATGTTGACAATGATTATATAGTAAGTTTTGTTGTTCATACTTTGAACTACTTCACATAATGTACAAGAGAGGCTAAAACCATGTCCTGTGTGTAATAACAAATAAATAACCCCAAACATACCCCACACTATAAGAGAACCACAAGGGTTAATGAAATCTGTTATTTCCACAGGCATATGATTTATAATGCAGTAATTTAAATTGAATATAATTATTCTGTGCATAGTGGTATCAGATTATAATATACTGTTGTGTACACTAGAAGAATGATGATGACTCATAACTTTGGTACATTTAAAAATTATTAAATTTCCTTTAATTTGTTTTAGGTGGATCATACAATCATAATATATTTAGTAGATCCAGATGGCCAGTTTGTGGATTATTACGGTCAGAACAGAAACGCTTCAGAAATATACAATTCAATGCTGGTGAACATTCAAAAGTATGCTGCAGGAAAAAAGAATTCATGGTTTTAATGCTGTTAAGCAAGCTAGGTATTTTTAATGAACAATCTAGGTACAAATATTATTTGTTTATTTAAGTGAAATAAATTGTTTATTTTAATTTATGACTTTTTTTAATGAAATGCTTTATACAGTTATTATATGTATGAATATTATTTGTACTAAATATTACCTGGTTATTCATTTATTGGTTTGAATATGATGAAATATTATGTAAGTCTACATTATTTCTTACTTTGACTTCGTTTTTCAGACAATTCCAAATCAGCTCATATAAAATTAGTCTATTACTGCAAATTTAAACTGTAATGATAAGGAAAAGTAAATGAGTCTGAGAATAAAAATATATATTTCAAATAATAATTTATTAGTTCTAAAAATTAGCAGTCATTTTACTGGTTATCTTGCTAATTGTAACTTGACCTCCGGAACTATGTATTTGTACTAAACTCTGATCCACTTGGTACAATTTGAGAGTTGTGCCTTCTAATACGCCTCCTGTAGTAGCTACATTCGCTATATTAACTTCCTCTTCATTCATTGTCACCAAATTGACATCACCAGTAAAACTAACATCACTGTTCATATATGCGACCCCATCACTTACACAAGTATTATTACCTTGGTATTCTATATTACTTTGACCGTCATTGACAACTAATACTTCGGTTTTTACAGCTGCATTATCTTGAACGACTAATTCGCCAGCAACTTCCAAAGGATCCCCCATCTCTGTTGACTCGAGAGTTCTATTCTGGGCAGTTATTTGTCCAATGTCGTTAGAATTCGTAATAATATATTTATCCGTGACTATTATTGGACTGCCATAGTTTATTCTCTGTACTAATACCATATCCTTTTTGTCTATTTTCTTTTTTGTTTCATGTGTTTTTAAATGCTTCACTAAATGTGATTTTGTAGTAAATTTTAGCATACATATCTCACATTGAAATGGTTTTTCACCTGTAGTCAACAAAAAAAAAAATGTTAAAGATAAAAAATGTAAAACATTAATATAAATAATAAATAAATATCCGAAACTAAGTAAAACTTTATAGTAACAATAATATTTGAATTAATTGGAATAGTCTTAAATATATCATACTCTTATAATAATAATATATTAAAAACAACAAATCTTGTAATTTTGTTTATATAGATCTATTAATTTTAAATAAGACTAATAAAATAATACTATACCTGTATGCATACGACAATGATCACGCAGTCGTGTGGCGTTGATGAACTTTTTAGGACATACGCTACAAGCAAAGGGTCGCTCGCCTGTGTGGGATCGCATATGTACACTTAAATCCATTCGAGCAAACCTGTCAAGAAAGATTTTACGGGCTCTGAAGATTCCATGGTATATTTAATGACCTGCTTAAACAATAGTACTAGTTATGGTTTTAAAACCTGCAATAAGCAATAGATGTTATGGTATGGTATACGTTTTATACTATCGTATATAATTGAATTTGTATTTTATTTTTTATTCATGCCTTAACAAGGAATACATATTTTATTATTATTCACAGCGCCTGAAAAAAGTAATAGTAACGAGTTGTTTCTTGATACTTAGTATAAAGAAAGAGATCATAATATCAGTTTATACTATATTACAAAATGCCGCTAATTGAATATATTCCTATTCTATATATAAGCTCGACAAATTATGAACAAGTAGAAGGCAGGGTCGCAGGTTGTTGAAAAAGATAATAAATATAATTAAATTATACCCGAGAGCACAGTGAAAACTATATTTACACTATAATTAAAAAAATAAAATCATTTATTTCAAAGTATAATATACCTTTTTCCGCAAATATTACAGCTGTACGGCTTTTCCCCGGTGTGAGTACGTTGGTGGCATTTGAGCGACGGTCCCGATGTGAACTTGCGATCACACATATCGCAGGAATAAGGTCTCTCGCCTAAAATATAAACAAGTACATGGATCATATCTATACATATTATACAATAGTCCCACATATACACGTAACTGATTTACACGTATTTTCACTCAAAAGTAAAACCTGACAAATGTTTAGTTATAATATACACAGGACATATTTTATGGACTGTTGTATTTATAGGTTTACTTCGACAATGAATGACAAAGGCTATGACATTCGTCGTTTGTCCATAATAAGAGTCGCATGTATCGACTGCTGTAGTAGCCTTGGTCATTAACAAAGTGCTGTTTGTCTCTATGATCTCATGTTGCCCATATCACTTATAGACAAGGACATAGATGGCGTGTCTCTCAACTTAGTCTGCCAACTAGAATACAAATACGTATCACCTTGGTTTTGTTTAAGTTTATTGCTATTCAACTATAAAAGAGGTAGGCTATAATAATAACTATACAGAAAAAAGCTAGAAGGAAGAACCACATTATTGCATGAAAATAGCCATGCAACTTTTCCTGTTAGGTCTTATAATAATGCAATATGTTATTATCTATATATAATAAAAATGTAAAGGATAGGTACATGAAAGATATATGTATGAAAACAAATTGTTACTTCGAGACTTTATCAACGTAATAAACGTAAATACCAAATTAATGATTGATAGTATTTTCGGTTGTGAGTTCTGAATATGCTGTGCTAAATACGCTCAGAAACGGCGATACGATTTTTACTAATGTAAAGTACATGCAAGCTTCATTTAAAATTTAGTTATTCCAATCGGTTTTCAATTATAAAAGTTGTACGGGTACAAATTCGCAGTGATAGCTAGAGTTACAATATACATGTTACCTGTATGTGTCCGTATATGCAATGTCAGATTGGAGTTCTGTATGAATCTTTTTCCACAGGTGGAACAAACGTACGGTTTCTCGCCGGTGTGGGTACGATGGTGGGTGTTTCGTGTCGACTCGTGGCGGAACCTATTTAAATATATAATATATGAAACCATATGTTACAGTATCAACTAGTCTTAAACTAAGTAGAGATTACAAATATGAGTACTAAATAAATCGATGGGCAATATTACCAAACATAGCGCTGTTGGATTGCAGAATATATTTGTGGTACAAATTACTCGATAAATAAAGAGGGAGTTTTTATTTATCGAGTAATTTGTACCACAACTTTATTTTATACAAACTATTCTTAATGTATTATAGAGCGCCATTTATTTCCGAAGCAATGTTGATCTTTCTAGACTCGACTTGCTCTATGTGTATTAGATAACTGATAGAAATATTTAACGAAAGGCGAAAAAGAGCGCTAAAGTGTTACACCGCCAATAACATGATTGTGATCTGTTTGTGTGCCAAATTTAAGTAAAATCCACTCAATTCTTTTATAGCACAGTGGACAAATGAGCTTGCGGTTCACGTAAGTTAATGTAAGTTATTACCGTCGCCCATGAGCACCCGCAACACCACGGAAATTGCAAGTGCATTGCCGGCCTTTTAAGAAGGAATAGGTTCTTTTCTAGACGGTTTCAATATAGTATCTGTTCGGAAACATCAATGCTGGAAGGTGATTCAACAATGTTGTGCGTAGCAAAAAGTTGCTAGAAAACCTCAATGTGGAGGAACGCCATTCATTCAGATCATCGGATGGTATTTTAGTTTCTGACTGATTGTACGGTGGTTGTATATGCGAGTACGAAACTTACAATTCTAGAAAAGAGGGGGTTTAGAATCAAGCACTAGGGTTGGTTACAACGGGTATGGACGGTAGGAAAAAAAATAGAATATAAAAATTTTTACGTTCATAAGCGGTTAAAATGTCCTACATAAAAAAGGTTTATTTAATTTAAAAAATTTGAATTTATGGGAGTATTACAGGTAATTTGCCAAATTTACCTTTTATCGCAGTAGGTGCAGGCGTAAGGTTTGCGATCAGAGTGTACTAGACGGTGGGAGGCGAGCAGGCGCGGCGAAGGGAACGTCTTGCCACATGAACACACGTACGGTCTCGCACCGCTGTGTCCCGCTATGTGCGCCTCCAGGAGTTTACTCTCGCTATATCTGCACATCAGTATAGATGGCTTCTATTAAATTTTAATAAATAGTAGTCTAGTAATTATTTATGGTAGAAATTCGCCACCGGGCGAATCCAGTGGTCGAAATTTAACTGCTGTATGCATCTGCAATGCGTTATAACATTTTTATATAATATAATAAAATCATTAAAAATCTTACGTGTTAATCAAGTTAATCTTTGTTAGTAGAGGATAATTTTGAACTTAATGCGTCGTCATGCATTTTTATTGTATTAATTTTGTAATAAAGGCATAATAATAAATAACATATTAGCAGAGAGAGTGGACTCACCGCCCCCTCTGATTTATAGACCGTTTAAACTCTATTGTCTGTTGGTGTATGTAACACCTAATTTTATTATATCAGCAATTGTTAGTTTATTATTTCAGACAAATAAAAATTATTATTATTAATATTAGATATTGTCTAAATTTGTGTATGGAGGCTCGGTCATGGCTGTCCAGTATGTCAAGTTTATTGAATCATAAACTCTAAAGATTTATATCTAATTATTACATTATGACTAGATTTACCTCTTGTCACAGATATGGCAAGCGTGTTTCTTTTCAATCGTCTCGCCGGTGTGAACCCGTATGTGCCGTCGTAGAGCATAAAGTTCCGTGAATGGTTTGCCGCAAGTTTCACATGCATAACGCTTCAGATCCATATGCCTCTGAATGTGACGATTCAACATTGATTTTGCTACGGATTGAGAAATGTTTTTGTAACTAGATTTTATCAATGTGAGTTAGGTTAATTTAGTAAATTTATAAGCCAGGAGAGCGCTAAACGAACCTTTGGTTTTATTTATATTGAGCAGGGAATATAATGTTGCTTATCACATAAAGCATGTGCTTGCCGGGCATTTAGAGAAATGTACTTTTGTGGAATGATTGAAAAAAACATTCGAATCATTGGCAATAAGGAGTCAAAAATATTTTCTAATTTATTATTTTAATGTGCTTAAATACATTCAGAAATGTATACAAAGTTCTTTTTATTTTGTTAAGCCTCAATAAATACTTGTAAATGCTGACCTTTAAATTCTTTCTGGCATTTATTACATCTCCATGTTGGGCCTTTTTCGTGTAGTGCAGAATGTAATCTTAGATCATGTTCAGAACTAAATGAGTTCTGGCACTGTACACAGGAATATGAATTTTTTGAGTTCTCATGCTTTTTCATATGACTTCTAAGTTGTTTTACCCTAAAGAATATCTAAAAACGAAAGGCAATACTGTAAAAGCAATGAAGTATAATATGAAAACAGTAATAATAATAACTGGATTGATTGAAATGGGACAACATATTAAGGATTAATTTTTCCTAAAGACACAGTATGTGAGTCAGTATCAGTGAGAATTACTAATATTAATAAATATTAGGATGTCACCAGGATATTACAATATTCAGATATTACCAGTTTAAGTATACAATTACTATATATTCCTCTTATTATTTACCTTTGAACAAAATAAGCAATTATAAGGTTTTTGTCCTTTGTGAAGAGATTTTTTCTTTGTAATCACATTTCCCAAATATGTATTGCAATCTGCAACAGAAAGTATTATTACTAACAAATTTATAGGTATTAGTAAAAATAAATAATATTCATTGTTTTAATATAAATTATGATTTGTTTAAAACTTCAAACAATGACTAATAGAGCCCAAAACAGTATAGTTGTGAATAAAGAGAAGGTTGTACTTTGCAATGTATAAATACATAAACCAAAAAAATCTTGAATTCAAATATAAATGAAAGTTAATAATTAATAATTATAAATATTATTAACTAACATACCTGTGATAGTTCTATTACTCTTTCTGAAAATAAAACAAGGTGTAAATACTAGAGACTTTTTTAATTGATGATATTGGAAAGGTTCACCCGCTAACGGTATATGCTAGCGGGCAACCATTGGAAGATGATAAGATGAGTTTGTAAGATATTCACAAGGAATTAACCACAATGCTTTCCAGGGTGGACCATGTGGAGGTGATCTGACATGATACATAGTTAGTAATGTGTCCCATTTTTTAATAATTCCCTCCCCCCGACTAGAGACTATTGATAATATATAATTATCATCATATCACTATGGTAATCTTGTATCTTACCAAACTTCAGATATCTTTACATGGAAAGTTTAGATAGTCCATTTTCCCAAACTATCACTAAAATGGGAATTACATTTGTAAGTTTGTGAATTGAAATAAATCTTTATTTTGTTACATAACTACTTCATATATATTTACAATAAAATTATGTAACATTAACAAAATCTAATGTATTGTACAGGAGAACCAACTGTCTTCTAAATAGTTTCAATTTCACACGAAAATTAATGAAACCAAAGTTCTCTTTTTGACAAATCTATTTTTGTTTAGATACTAGTAATTTACCCACTTTTTAGTTCCTTTTGTGTGTTGTACTATATAAAGACCTTCATTGTCACTTGTAATGCCATCAATGTCCTCCAGATATTCAACATCTGCAATATATTATATGTAATGGTAGTAATTACATTTGCAATCTTTTAAAAATACTATTGAATTGGATAATGTAAATAATTAGGAAGTACCTCCTAATACTCCTAATACGTAAATAATTAGTAAGTAGTAACAAACCTCTTATTTCAGAATCATCCTTAATTGTGGATTCAACTAAGGTCTGTTCCTTAATTACATTTTCTACACTGAAAATAATAAACAATTATTTCATTATAATACAAAAACAAATACTCAAAGCTATTGCAGGATGTCCACTTGGAATTAAAGTTTTTGTATATAATAGTTACAAAACTTAATTAGTAGAAAATAATAAATAAAATATTTAAAGGTATAATTTTATTTTATTTACTTTAGACTTTATTGTCACTACTCATAATATTACTACTAACAAATACAATATTAGAACTAATATACTGATATAATAATAAAATAATATAGAATAGTCAGAATATTTAGTGACCTTTAGGTCTTATGATATGAGTGACCTTCGGTTTAATGATTTTTCACTGAAGTACAATTTTATTTGTACCAGAACACTGCCTAATTCGCTGAGGGCTGAATAATACTATACAATGACTATCAATACTTACACTTTGTTAAGAAGCTCTTTAGTAGAAAATTCCTTTAGCAATGACTTCAGTGTAAAATGAGATTTTTCACATTTAACCTTAAATTCATAACAATATTCCACTTGTGATCTACATAACTCACAAATTTGTAAAGGCAGATCCTCCTCTGGACAATCCTGAGAAAATAAATTGTAATTGAAGAAATAATATAAAAAACTCCTTAACTAATTGATATTTTTAGATACAAAATGAATATAAGTGAATTTTTATATTATATGTATGAATGTATATGGAATATAACTGTACCCATGTAATACACTGTAAATATGTTAAACTAGTGATTTATACCAAATAGTTTTCTTTTATTTGTTTTCACACTGTTCCCAAATTTAACAAAGATTTAATTACAACTATTAATTTTAAAAATATTATATTTGTCTTGGTTAAACATTTTAAATCATATAAAAGTGTAACAGTAGTATGATGATGCCTGGAACTCAATGGAAGCATTGTACAAACTTAAAAAAGTCAGATCAGGTCTTATGTTCTTAAACAAAATGCAATCAGATAAATCAGTGAGTTATTTAATGGATATAATCTTACTTGAATTGATGTGAATGAAGACAACATGCATAACACAGCAGATTCTTTGTTATCTATCAGGGGAATCATATCATCGCCTATGGTGAGGCATATACGGCACACGTTTTGCAAGTTGCAATCACTCGAACTGAGATAATCTAGCAAGGCGAAAGGAATTTCAATTGCAATGCTATCACTTAGATCATCATCTTTCTTTTCGTTGGTATTATCCTCCATGTTATTGCAGCTCAATATATAATTATATTTTATACCAATTACTACTAATTTGTTTGTCAGCAGTAGCTAATTTTAAAACTTATTTTTAAATCGAATAGAAGCCACCAATTACTATTATTACTATTATTATGCTGGTAACTTGGCTAACGATATAGTTAGAAAAATATATAAATATTGAGACAGTATGAGTGTTTTCTTGAATTTATCAGTAACCAGTAGTAAGAATATCACAAAGTTGCTTGACTTTCAAAACAAAATATACGATAGTAACAAACTAAAAAATACAAATAGATGTTATTATTTAAAGTCGTATTTTTAATTAGACGAAGCTAACTGACAGTAGCTAATGTCACTTTGTAAAATAATGTTGCCATATTGAAAGTAATAGTGATGCGTTCAGTTCTTGGTCAGATGAATGAACAATGAGTGTGAATAGTTTAATCATTTCAAACTACAGAAGAATATTATTTCTATTTTACAATAAAATTGTATAAATGTGCTTTGATATAAGTTACTAGTGGTATGTAACTACAATCAGTTTTTTGACGGCTTATTACAAAGCGCGCGGCTACTAGTGCCAACACCGATCAACGTCGCGAGCGATTTTGTTCGTAATTCGGCTTCTAACCTCTGGTCTAAGAGTACGTTTTTTTTGCGCTCACGCTGTTTTGTTAAGTTTTTCTTTATGTTGTGTTTGAGGTAATTGTTGTTTATTGTATATTTGCTATATTGTTTCGTACAAACAATATGGATTCTCAACCAAACACGTCAAGCCAACGCTTGTCTCTAAGAAAGAAGAGACTATGGATTGCTTTAAGCGTTACCGAAAAACTGATGAGACAATACGTCTACAAACACGTCTTTGAGGCGAAAGCTGCTTTACTATTACCTATTGAGGCTCCTGAAAAAAAAGAATGTATTTCGAAAACAGCTGACATTTTGGGAATTGGTGTGACCTCAATCTACAATGTATTAAAAGAACAAAAAGAAAATGAACAATTTAAGTCTCCGGAGAAATGTGGAGAACACTGTTTCAAAGATAAATTATTGACAAATTTTCAAACGAAACACTGTTTCAATGAATAAAAAAAATTTTGTAATAAGCGAAGTTTTTTATTTTTATTACCTAACTATATTATGTTATATATTGTTATATTATACATCTATAGTTTCAACTACATGATGTATTGTAATTAGGACAGTCTTAAAAGTTTCCTCGCAATTTTTTTCTTTATGTTTAAAATACTCGGTATTCAGTATAGGTATATACTATAGGTAGTCGTCGAAAACTCGTACCCGATATCGGCAGTTCGGCGGACTAACTATTCACTAAACTAAACAATCGAGGCAATTGCATTAATTCAGGAGTTTTTTCAATTATTCACATTGTCACAACACTATTTTTATTTCATCAAATACTGACAACACAGTAAACGTCAGTTGACTTCGTCTAATTAAAAATACGACTATATAAATCATTTATTATGTATGATTTTTTTTTGGTACGGTTTTTCCCTACTCAGGGAAAGGCAAAAGGACTCAGCTCATACTTTTGAATGATTGTGATGAGACTGATTAATTGATATGAATGAATTGATTGATTATGAACGAACCAATGAACATACAGACACACGTTAGTTATTATGTCAGTGTCATATTGCGAAATGTCAGGTATAATTTTACATCATTCATTCAAAGTAAAGAAAATAATAAAAGAATAAAAATTAAAATAAAAAAAAACTATCCACAAATATGGCACTACGTTTAGTAAGCTATTTTAAGAAGTTTTCTTTTATTACCACTACCATTCCATTATTATCCCTAAAAACCCACCCGGAGGTTGTTGGCCCCGGAGTAAAGGCCGGCAAAAATGAGTTTTTTTATGGATGGTAATGGAACGGTACACCTGCCTGCGCTAACGGTTTACGCTGACGGTGCACCAGTGCAGGATGATAAGATGAGCATGAGGTCAGGTCAGTTAGCCCTTCGTGACAAATTCACCAAGATTTTATCACGATGGCTTCCAGGGGGAACCGCGTGGAGGTCAATCTGACATGTTACATTGCGAGTAATAAGATCATCAGTCCACATTACTAACAATCCCTCTTCCCCCCGAGGCAAAGGGGTTCGCCCCGAGATCCCAACCTTCACCCTAGGAGGATGCGGATGTCCAGACAGTCAGTCAATCATCTGTCTGTATGGGTAGAGTTCTCTTTGACTCTGTTCATCTATTTAAAGGAAAGACAACCTTTCCTCTAAACAGAAGAACAGAGCCAAAAGAAATCATATGTTGTACATTCACGACTGTTATCTTATCTTATATTGAGTATCTAGTCGTGAACCATTGTTAATTTTCGACATGTTGATGAACGTAACATTTGTTTGAGTATATTTGAATTTATCCTGGAAGGAGTGGAGCCAACCATCGCCAATTGGCATAATATATTATAGTTTATTGTTGATGTTTCCATCACCAGAAATATAAATTGACACAAAGATTACTGTGAAACAAATAAAAGAAAAAAAATACAAAGATTTTGGGTGACCACTAGATTTGGATTGGTGATCTATTGACTAAAGTCGGAATGTAAACCACTGTAGGTCATGACGTTCTCACTTGAAAGTCATACTCATCCTTATTTCATTGGAGCCCAACTTGTTATTAGGGCAAGCAGGATTATTTTTCCGTTTTAATTTAAACAAATTAAATTTAATATTGTACAATGACCGATATTAGCGATCATTGTACAATATATTATTTCTGTGCAATTAAATTAAATTAGGTAATAATTCACTACAAAATCGCGAATATTCGCAAATTGTAACATTGATAAATAATTTTGAAAATACTAGGATAAGAGATTATAGAACAGTTGCGAGGTAACAGATTGAGCTGGTATGGGCATTTTATGCGGAGGAACGAGAATCATGTCTTATGGAAAGTGTATAATATGAATGTGGATGGATGTAAAGGGAGGGGACGCCCTAAGAAAAGATGGATGGATTGTGTGAAAGGTGATATGAATAAAAGAAGAATATGCTCAGATATGACGACCGATAGAGAGCAGTGGAAGAGAATGACATACTGCGCCGACCCCAAATAATGGTATAAGGGCAAGGCAAAGATAATGATGACTAGGATAAGAGATTAATATCACCGTTGTGTGCTAAATCACAAATACAATTATACATACCTAATACAAATAAACAATCAAAGGTGGCCAGATAAGTTCAAAAAAGTCATAGATGAGGTGAGTTCAAATAGCGATATAGCATTTATTATTAAAATGTATCTACGAGTAGGTACTCGTAGATAGTTTTAAACAATAATTTTCTACTCACAAGATTTCATCATTTATTGCATAAACTTACGATTACGCGTGATAGATATAGCTAGGGGTGATAGGTCTAAAAATTGCAGATTATTGAATACCACCCGCTACTTCTTTAGTTTTTTGAGATAAAACATAGACTATATCATAACATCTATCTGCATATCTTTTAGTCATTAATAATAAACCGACTTTCATTTCAGTTTATAATATTTGCATGGACCTATTTACATATGTACCTATGTATGAAAGTAGTGCTTTATGAAACCATTAATGGAACATTATCACTGCGAATAATATAATAAGCGAGTACGTTGGTATATATATATATATATGACTACCGCAGAAATTCCGCCTTAAACGTGTTTAACAATCATTAATTGAGCGTTTTTTTTTAATGTACCTATTTGTCTATGTTGTGTAAGAACTTTATATCTATAATAATTTATGTCCACAATAACAAATGAAACAAATAAGTATAACAGTTGTATGATACGATGATATTTTGGCTTGTTCTTACACTATAGTTTTCTAGAATTTACTAGTTTTTTCACTAGTTTCTATTTCTATTTCTATTATGTATCCTCAACTAGTCGGGTCTTTATTGCCTCGAAAGGTAGCAATTTTTAAACAAGTGAACTCACCTTTCTTTGCATGGGTACCGAACTAAGAAATATTAGTACATGAATAAGGATTGCAGTGTTTGTTTATTATTTCAAATTAACAGCTTCCATATAGTAATAATATTTATTTATTTAAACCATCATCAGTACAGTACAGTTTGATGCAGTTCTGACTCCCAAACTAGCGTGAGCTGTATATTATGAGGCAGTACCTATACTTGAGAAGATACTTGTCAATATTTAACTTTATAGTGCTGAGGTATGTATGTAGGTATGTAGGTATACCCAACGAGTTTAAAATCCGTCATAGGTGCTGGAAACTTAATTTCTCTATACCAATCTTTGTCTTACTTCAGAGTAAAATGTATGAATTTGCTTATGGGTACATCTGAGTATCAAGACCTACCAAAACTAATAACACGGTCTCCGAACGTGCTCAGATAAGCGGCTATCTTTAAATTTGCAAGTAACGACAATTTAATAATAAATAATTAAATTAATTACATGATTAGGAGCATTTATGTTACTTTTATAAACTTTGAAAATATGGAAAGCACAGTAGCAAATAAATCCACACTTAGGTAGCTACCCTCCGGTAATTTGTGAATGTAAATTATCTTGTTTGCTACCTACCAAGACAGAATGAAAATAATGAGAATGATACCGTCACAACATAACATGTTGATAGGGGTAATTATTATTTTGTTAGGACGTATTTTGCCCCTCCAGATAAGACTGACCTCAGATAATACCGTTGGAAGTTAGTGTCGTGAGTGGCCGGCAGCGGGCGGGTGTGAATACTCGAGAGGGTGACCAGTGCGTTGTAGATCGTGAGTGCCCACAATATACTTAAACACCGTGGAGATTGGACCGTTGGGCTGCAGACACTACCGCTGCTCTAGTCTCCTTCAATATGTTCATTGGCATCACTTCCAGTGGAGGCAACGTCAATTCTCACTACGATTATTTAATTTGAACACCGAGGAGGTAAGACAATATAATAGATTAATCTTATCATAGGTCAATTTAGCTGGGTTGAAATCGTTTATAAATACATGAGCAACTTCGATAATAATATATGTATCTATATAGCATCTATCTTAGCTCATTTTATAAAATATTGTGCTAATGCACATGTCATTATTAATTATGTTCAGTAAAATATCATAATACATTAAATGTAAATTAAGCAACACGTTACTTATGACTTCTTATTATATTATGAGTAATAAATAAACGAACAATGCCAGGCTTTTAAATATTATATGTAAATAAATTTCATTTCAGACGTTATTCACTAGCCTACACCTACATATAAAGCAATTAAAATGGCGTTAGATTTCGTAGCTGGATGTATTGGAGGTAAGTCGTAATTGTAAATTATTTTAATTCAGATGTACCAAACTATGAAACACCTATTCTACCAAAGTATAAACAAATTATGTTTTTTCAGGTTGTGCTGGAATAATAGCAGGTCATCCTCTAGACACTTTGAAAGTTCATATCCAGTCAGGTCGAGGAAGCCCTTTGGAATGTACCAAGGCTCTCTTTAAAGGTGGAACACTAGCGGCATCATACCGTGGCATTGGCGCACCTTTGGGAGGTGTAGCAGGTGTGAATGCTATAGTTTTTGGAGTATATGGGCATACGAGACGAACAATGCCGAACCCTGATTCGCTAACTTCACATGCAGTAGCTGGTGGCTTAGCTGGTCTGTTCCAGAGTTTTGCTTGTGCACCTATTGAATTAGTAAAAACTCGACAGCAACTTGCCACGCCTAGAGAAAACATGCCAACAGGAGCTCTGTCAGGAGCTAGACATATTCTACGTACGGGAGGCATCAAATCACTTTATCGCGGACTAGGTATTACCATAGTTCGTGATATTCCGGGTTTTGCAATTTACTTCACTGCTTTTGAAGTCATGACGCGTGGAGATCAATCTGTGACAAGAGTATTTACTGCAGGTGGTTTAGCTGGAGCGTTGTCATGGTGGGTTCTCTACCCAATAGACGTTGTGAAGTCAAAATTACAAGCAGATATCATAGGACGTTACTCGGGTTCATGGGACTGTTTCATGCAGGCGATAAAAACGAATGGATGGCGTTGTTTGACACGTGGTTTGGGTGCCGTGACTATTCGAGCGTTTATATGTAACGGGGCCTGTTTCACAGCAGTGGCGTGGACTGAACGGATTTGGCAGAATTGTGCCTCCGAGATTGCAGTGCATACGTTAGTACAAGCTGCCCCTATCAGTGAAACTACTCCATCCGATAACACAGACCGACACTATGACATATAAATATTTTAATATAAGGTTGGGCCTTGAGCATTGTGCATTTAATATCTTTACATATAATGCTTATGTGATAATAGTTAATTAATGATAATTCCAGTCATGTATATCTATTCGTATAGAGCCCGAGATGTTTACATATATATACAAAAGCTCTGTACTAATTCAATACAGATTTTTTACATACAATAATTCGTGAAGGTTTGCAGATTTACGAAGTATCTTATGAGAGTCTGTGAGAAACCGTTCTTATTGGCAATTTGTACTGATTAGACTGGATGTAACATTACTTTGTTTTGTAAACAAATACAGTATGTTGTATACGTACTAGAGTGCTATAAGGTATTGCTTTTGTGATTAAATATTAAAGCGATGTTCCTTATTTATTTTAATATACAAAATTTCGGCTATGGAAAATAAAGACATTAAATTAATTTAATAAGTACAATATACGCATAAGAAAAAATTTATACAATTTTCAAAAACTTGGGAATGATCCACATAATGATAATATTACAACATTATTATAAATAAGCCAAAAGTTCTACAATAATTGTAAATATTTAAAAAATAATAGACTGTTACGGTTTAATTTTACAGAGATAATAATAATTTGACTCTACTGTTATATTTATTATTGGTTATTATGATGTGGTCTTTAACAAGACATGAGGTACTTCGTCAACCAACAGGTTCGTTCAATTACATCTGAAAACCAAAGAATGAATGTAAATACTACTACTAATTTTGGCATTTTCTACTATTTATACATGACTAATAATGCAATGCAACGAGTAGCTATACTCGTATAATATATTCAAAACTGATTTATATGATTCTTTTAATAATAATAAGTACATTTACTATCTGTTTATCCTAGCTTAGGTAGGTACTATGGACTGAAATCTAAAACAATATAGATGTACACTTTTTTACATAGGTTTTAGTAGGCCTCTATAGCGTTTATATAATTTTCATCTATAATAAAGAATTTTGTCAGTACTGATCTAAATCAACGTAGGCCGACTTAAACTCGCGATTTTTAGGGTTTGTCTACATCTCCCTATCTCTAATTGTTATTTACTGCAATATGAATGTTGTTTATAGTCATTACAGTACAATTTGATTTATTTCTCTTAATTTGATTCTAATTACCGTGTTCCTCAGAATTATATTTCATTTATCTGTTTACTGGTATTTCCTGGTTGCATGTTGTGATTACAGTATCTAGTTTATCATCATAATATTTATTATGTATATATAGATTATCACATTACATGTTAGGTAGGTACTTAGCTTGACTGGTATGCACATTCTTTATAAGAATAATAATAAATTTTTAAACTTGCCCGCTAAGTTCCGATTTAACCTCTTATTTTTAAAATTGCAACCTAACGTCTAACTTATATAGTTTATTTGTTATTTAGTAAATTTGACAAAATATTTAACAAAATAGTTATGATATAATAGGTCTATATGATGTTTCAGATTTTATGAAAAGTATTATTAGATAAGCATTAGAGGTTTGCCACGGGTCTAGAATGGTCTTGTCTGGGTATAGGACTACCTACGTAGCATTATTCTAAAGTATAAGAATTTTCAAACAAATGTTTTAGTGGATGCTTGATAAATAATTTAATACTGTACCAAAATTTTAGCTTTCTTGAATTAGTTGGGTTAGTTGCGTGTTGATAGTCTGTCAGGACAAACTGTTTTATACGTATAGGTACATATCAGTACATGAAAATAAATCCATCCACAAAATTTAATAAGCACGTATTTTTTTATGGCAACAGAAACTGATGTTGTTGAAAGCCCAAACGTCGTCACGTGACAGTGTACCATTCACGTTTTGCCATTCCAAAGGACTTAGGTATCTGTAGGTATTACATTGACACATCTTATCTTACCGCCTAAACACAACTTCGCGAGAGAAATAGCCGAGGTAGAATTAGGTACTCATGCAAACAACTCAGAATTGGGTAGACTTTGTATAAAGTCTAGAAAGAGAACAAATAACCGTCAGGTTATTTCTTCTCAAACATACCGCCCCGACATAATCATAATGAGTCTACCTGGATATGTCTACATATGATTATTAATATAACTATATAACTAACACTAATAATTTTATAATAAATACGTTTCGACTAGTCGTTGTCACTATATTAATGTG
Source organism: Achroia grisella (assembly GCF_030625045.1). NCBI lineage: Eukaryota > Metazoa > Arthropoda > Insecta > Lepidoptera > Pyralidae > Achroia > Achroia grisella. Next base: position 3,873,709 of record NW_026712703.1, read on the forward strand.
AACTTAACGCAACAGTTTAAAAAATTAGTATGTCTATATGTGGTTTTATATTAGTATTAGTAATCTTATTTTTTTAAATTACATTATAAACTAACCAACGGATCAGGTTACGAATGGTTGGTTCAATCCTGCTCCATGGCTTGGGGCGGCGGGGGTGGGGGTAGGGGTGGCGGCGGCGGTGGGTGTACATCGTTCGCCGCCTGGTTCTCCATCAGTCCAAGCTGTTCCAGCATATCATCGTTGTCTTCTATCAGGTGAACCTGTTCCAACTGCGTTGTTTTATATCAGAAAAAATCAGTGTAATCCAGTTTCACCAAGTATTATTATAGCGAATAAAAAAGATAACCTTTTTATGAATGATGTAAGACCGTACATTATAGTAAAAGAATAACCATTTTTATAATCAGCGAAGTAGCTAGCTTGAAAATATTTATTATCACTCGTCTGTAGAGTTCATTGTCCCCAGTGCGGTGTTTTAAAACCTGGTATCGCCAATATTCTTCAGTTTACATAAACGCATATAATAAATAACCTGTATTTGCCTTATAAGTATTTATACATCTTAAATTGAAGAAAGGTTAATTACTCTGAAGGATATTAAAAATCTACATATATAGATTCGGCATCATACTATATGAAAATATAATATAGTATAGTACAGATTTTTTAAAGAAATACACAGTACACACATTATCTGTATAAGTATGTCAATGTAATTAAGGAACAAATATTTACAGTTGCATTTCAATGATCAATTATAAATATAGAAATGTGATAAAATTCCTACACTGCTTATGACCCTTTCGTATTGCTGCGGGTCACACATTATTACCAAAAGCTTTTCGAATTTATATCGAGCGAAGTATCGATTATTTATAAAAGTGTGATTGGTAACAATCTAATAAACGATTTATCTGTCTATCTGTTTACCGCATCTCACAAATATATGTAAATGAATAAAGTATTAAAACGCATCTAACATCAGGTAGCGCAGTACGGTGCTGACCGTGCCTCGCGGTTTCCGATAGCAGGATCTTCTGCCGCTTCTCTTCCATAAGCCGTTCCCGGTGTTTGTGTATATAGTCATATACATTCGGTAGCCCCATGATCACACAAGCCGATAGTGCCGACCGATATATATTCATGTCGGTCGCCTCGTACCTGTTTTTAAGATTGATTGATGTTCAAGATTTTTTCTTTTATTTTTAATATTCTATTTGAGCCCACTACTTCATACCCTCATAACTTAAAAAACAATTGTTTCAAAACAAACACAAAATTTTACGTGAACCTTACCGCAATACATTATCATATTGAAAACCGCACTTAAATCGTTGCTGAGATTTGCATGCGCTTAGTGCATAGACATACATACAAAAATTATAGCAATTTTTGTTTTGGGTTTATATTACGTTGATAAAGTCCCCTCCTAACAATAGTTTTTCTCCTATATCTTTCATGTAGATATAGAAAGTGATCAGTTTAAATTTTTATATGTATTAGAGGTTTTTTAACCAGCCGTATATATTACAAAGTTTATTATAACACAAAAATCGTCGAAAGCTAAGAATTTGTCTTTTAACTTAGATAACTTTTGTACATAGTTATTATTATTATAATATTCTGTGAGTGTTTGATATTATTACTTAATATCAGTTACGAACAGACAAACAAATACATTATTTCGCTTTGTTTTTATACGATAATTATATCAACATGTTTTGTACTTTTGACGATGAATAGATAAAAACAGTGCGGCGAGTTATTCTATTACTTAATTAGGTACTTAACTTATTACTCTATTGTATTTACATTAAAATGGCACAAACCACTCATTAGTTCTTTCGTCATAACATTCCACATGATATATGGTTGTAACACCATTGAAGCCACCAATGGCAAATATCATGTCGTCGATGACTTCAATAGCAAAATTACTTCGAGGGTTATACATATCGGGAACTGGAGCCCATGTATTCGCAATTGGATCATATACTTCGCCACTGCACATACGCGAGATTCCATTGAACCCACCTATCACGTAAATCTACAAGATAAATATTAATATTAAATGTAGCTTATAAATTTGAAGTATTTCTTAATTGTAGGTGTCGCCATTATATACTGTACCTATGAGTACATATAATTGAAATATACATATAATTGAAGTATACCTATATCTATACTGTAAACATATAAAAAATGTAATATTACAATTTCTGTCAATTTTCAAGTCTGTAAGTTTGTACACGCATCACGTAAAAACTACTGCAGGAAATTAACTGTAGTTTACACCAATGTACCTATAGCTAGATGTCTGACTCAAATACCTACAGGCTTTATTTTACCGCAGGAAAATATCTGATTCCAAGCGTAGTAAGGGCAAGTCACTAGTATCTAATATAATTTATATACAAAAATCAGAGTTACATGCAAACGTTATCTTTCACAAATGGTTATGTAGTAGTTAGGTTTTCGAACAAAAAGGTACATAAGGCAACACCGTTCTTTGGATCGTCAGGCTAAGATGTCAAGAGGCGACACAACTGACATTGACGGATACAAAAGTGTAAAGGAAAACTCAAAATTAAAAATCCTATACCAAACTTTATCGCCAGTAATATATGCTCTTCTCTTCCTTCCTTCCTTCTTTTACAAAATGAGATATAATGACTGTGTATACCCACCAATGGGACGATAAAATATAGCTAGATATATATGTTGGATTTGTTATAGGGTAAAAAGTGATTTAGTAGGTCAATGTAGCAGTGGTGTATCATTAATTACCATATTATAAATCAATATACCTAAATACCTTGTTGTGGTATGCTATGCACGAGACACCGGAGCGGCGCGATCGCATCGGCGATAGATTTGTCCATTGGTTCGTGTCCGGGTCATACATTTCCACACTGTTCATACACTCTTGACCATTAAATCCACCGGTAATGTAAATCTTGCCTGTATTACAACGTTAACTTTAGATAACAAATTAACATTAGATATTTATTCAATAGCAGCAAATGGAATGTTACTGATTTGCAACATATTATATTATTAATTTCATTATATAAATTAGTAAACAAAATATAAACTTACTGTCTAGTGCAGCTGCACTGGCGTCAGATCTCTGTGCATTCATGGGAGCGACGAGTGACCATTGATTTGTGCGGTGGTTGAAACGCTCAGCAGTATTTTGCCTATGGTGACCATCGTATCCACCCATTGCATATATCGTCTCGCCAAGCACCGCCACAGACACATAGCAGCGTCGAGCATTCATTGGTGCCACCTAGTGATTAAAACACTTCTACAGACGAATCATAATTGATTTATCTCAAATCGAACTTACATACAAGTCGATGATGGTACTGGACTAGTCCCTCTTCAGCGCAAGAGAGATTTATAAAACACGAGTTATGTGGTGAGGTATATACCTGCGGCATTGCGTATCCAGAGCCAGGACAGATGATTTCATAAGTATAGATTTTAATTTGTGAAAATGTTTATATTTATATTATATATAGTTAAGAATAGGTATTCTTGTAAAGTCAATCTGATTCTTTTGGCGTATAATAGTGATTATCATCTAACCTCTCGCCATGACTTTGTAACTGCGTCAAAACATCGACAGGAGTTGAAATAATCCATTCCATCGAAACCCCCTATGACGTAAATGCAGTAGCCGAGGACAGCCGTCCCATGGTACGCACGAGGGCCTGCAGGATCAACTTCTTCCACCTGAGAAAATTGAGAAATTACTGGAAATATTAAACTCAATTTTTTTGGTAAATAAATAATATTGCATTTATTACCTTGATCCAACGATCAGCTCTAGTGTCGTAGGTCTCAATAAATGCTGTAGGTGATCCTCCACTCCAACCACCGATGGCAAATAAGACCTAAAATATACAATATCATTGAATCAATATTAAATCATCAGCCTAATTGAAGATTTAGTTTTGCAAAAGATTCGACTATTATTGGGTTGTTATGTCAAATTGAAATTAAGTAATACCTGATTTTGTAGACGTAGGTTTACAATATATAGGTAACAGTTTACACTTAATATCAATTAGCTGACAGCTTGTTTGAAATATAAGATAAGTAAAAAAATATATGAATTAAGTAAAAATACGAAAAATGGCACACAAAAACAAAAATTATTTACTTCATGAGGTACTCGCGGCCGTGCTATCTCTGGAGTAGCCACTTCACCATCTCTTTGAGCAATCATTTCCAAGTCGTAAAGGAATTTCAGAGTTTCAATAATTATTGGTCGTGAACCCTCATTGCCGGTAACGTATGGATGATCTTTTACGTTTTCCAAAAAGAACTAAAAATATTATTTACTTATTGGAAGTGACATACAAAATACATATCATTATAAGTACGAAAATAACGCTGGCTAATACAATTGCACGTTTGACCAAATAAATTTTAATAAAATTTAATATAGAAATAAAATTGGACATTGGCGAAAGACATAAGGTAATTTTTATCACGGTGAAGCAGTCGCTGGCATTTTTCAATTTCTAAATAAGTAAATAACTGAAAAATTTACTCACTTGGGTATCCAGTAACCCTAGTCGAATGCTTCCCATTAATTTTACAGTATGTTGCCATCGAATATCAGGATCATAGTTGACCCATCGCAAAACCGCATCCCAAACCACCTCTTCGCTCTTCACATTTAATTCGTCTTCAAGTATAATAGAGTTCAGTTCCTCAATTGGCAGATGGAGAAATTCATCACTTTGCGTTGCAACCGTAACGAAATAACGCAGCAAATATCGACGGGCGTCTGCCTCTAACTTATAACAAAATACGCGTCTGAAATAATACCTACACCTATTTAGTGGTCTGATTATTATTTTTTAATGCTTGGCATGCTTTTATACTAGTCACAATACAAAGAAATAAATGGTTTATTTAGTTTGTTATTTTTAGATAATGAAATAATATTTCTTGTCCGTTGTGGTATTTTTTATGTTTAAAAGCAACGATTACAACTTGCCATCAGATAAGCTTGGTCTTCGATTTAGCATATAGGCATTTGTATGGCTTGAATTCAGGGCCTAATGATTTCAGTGTGTTATCAAATATAAATATCATATCCCACACATTATGTGAAAATTTAATTTTAAAAATAACACTGTATATTAATTTACGTACGTATCCCACACTATGATATTATATATATATTATGATATTTATATTTGAACATTGTAGTTTGTAGATTGTGTAGTTAATTAGATTTTTTAAATATTAACTAAACGTACTTAGTCTAATAATTTTGCGATAAAATCTCGATACTATTTATTATAGTATCGAGATTATTAGTAGTCTATATTAAACGCTTGTTAATATACATATATCAATAAAGCGTAATTGCTTCTAATACTTATGTAAAAGAACTTGAATATTAGAATAGGCATCTATGTATAGATATATATTCTATATCTTAAAATTTTATATTCTATATTATAGAATATTATTTATAGTATGGTATACTGATAGTTATATTTACCTAGCAAACATCATTATACCGAGACAGTTTTTTGGGTTCAGTGAGGTCATTAAGTGATCACAGCACAGTTGTAGGACTCCGAGAAAGGCGAGGTAATCAGCTGTCATGAGCAATTCGTGGACGTTGGTATCAGTTACATCTATGCGGCGAAGATAGGCATACTCTATCAGCAGCAGCAGGATTTCGGAGCGGACCCCTGATATTAATACATCACTCTGCTCGCGTGAATGTAATGTTGTTGTAAATAATGCCCTGTGTTACATATAAAAATTAATAGTTTTATAAAATAATAAAGAGTTTCGCCTCATACAGACCTAAAAATTTAATCGAATGTAGAGAAAAGTCGTCCTCTACATTGCGATATGTTGTAGTGTGTTGAGACTATTGTTTTTCCATATAGATATCAGTTTATTTAGCTATACGAGGGCTACATGAAAGTTTTTAGAACTGGCTACTTGAGAGCAATATAATAAAAAAAATTGTTAAAATTTTGAAAATAGAAACGAATAGTACTGAGTATATAATTTATTTTTATGTCATGTGTTTTACGGTTTGGCGGCAAATTGAAAATAGTCTGTGTAACGTTATCTACTTAACACGAGAAAATTTTCGTGTGATGATTTTTTATGACTTTCGATGTCATCTAAGTGTTATGATAGACTACTATTGGACTTCGATGAATCGTGCCACTGTTTACAACTGGTTTAATGAGTTTAAACGTGGTCGCACTAATCTCACCGATGATTTGCGTGAGGGACGGCCTTCTACGGCGACAACCGAAGATAACATCCGTGTTGTGCGGCGTATGATAGAGACTGACAAAAGAGTGACCTATTAGCAGATCCGGGCAAGCTTAAAGATTGGTATGAGTCAAGTGCACAAAATCCTCCATGAACATTTGGCGGTCAGGAAGCCTTGTGCCCGGTGGATACCTTATAATTTCACTGAGGCTCAAAAACTCCGTCGGGTTGATTGGTGCCGTGAAATGCATGAAAGATTTAACGGAGGTGACTCAAATTCTGTGTTTAACATAGTTATGGGAGACGAAAGCTGGATTTACTGTTATGATCCCGAAACTAAAAGACAGTCAGCTCAGTGGGTGTTTCCTTCCGAGGAGTTGCCAACTAAAATGAAGAGAGGTCGAAGCATAGGAAAAAAGATTGGCCTCATTCTTTGGAAGAACAGGTTATTACGCGACAATTGTTTTAATCGAAAAACAGTTATAGAGTGGTACAGAAACAATTGTTTGCCACGTGTTTTGAAAAAAGTGCGTAAGAAACGACCTCGCAGTAGGATCCTCCTTCACCACGACAATGCTTCGTCGCACACCGCCAGGCAAATGATCGATTATTTGGCGACGTCAGACGTAGAACTACTGGGTCATCCGCCTCATAGCTCCGACCTCGTACCTTGCGATTTTTATTTATTCCGAAAAATGAAAGAAAAAGTTCGAGGAAAACGTTTTATGGACGCCGAGGCTACGTTTCAGAAGGCCGTCAAAGAGACCCCTAAGGACGAGTGGGCAAAGTGCTTTTCTCAGTGGTTCTAACGGATGCAGCGATATATTGACGTGAATGCACGCTATTTTGAAAAGATAAAATAAAGGTAATAACTTACAAATTTAATCAGTTTTTGATTTTCTAAGAACTTTCAGTTTGACCCTCGTATTTCCAGGAGATTATTTAAATAGAGCAGTCGTCATAACTGATTCTACTAAACAGCGTAACAACTATATTGTCAATGACAATTATATTGTCCATGACTCTATCGTCCTCTTTCTTAACATAAAAATGTATAAATCTAATTTCTATTCTATCAATGATAGTAGCTTCTTGTAACGGCCTTCTTCGGTCTAACTTAATGACGAACCAAACCGTGTGCAGAGCACCAAAGAACAAAATAAATTTTAAAGATAATAGTTAGTACCTACAGTAATATTTATATTATGTAAATAGTTAGAATAAATTAAAATATGTCCCCTGTGTATATAACGTCCCATAGAACAAATAATTCCAAAATCGGTTCAGTACTGTATAGGTTCAGTACCGGTATCAGTATCTCTATATAACACACCGCTTTACTTCCCAATGTCGCGTTCCCAAGGGCTCGATTCCTTGCACAGTGTAAACATTTGTATTCATGAGTATGATTGTTTGTATTTGTGTGGGTATTTTCCATGTATATTTATATATGTTAATCTAACAGAAAGTATGGGCTGCAGGCGGAGAGTATGGCGCGGTGCACTGGAAAAGCAGCGCCGTCGTCCGCACGCACTATGGCATCACAGAGTAGCCGGCACTCGCGCAGGCGGTGCAGCGCCTGCATCGCTGCCACCGACATGCACCGCCCAGTCTCGCGACCCGCCGTCTATACGTAGATACATAGATATTTTTTTTATTTGTAGGTATTCTCAGCATAGTTATACCTACACACTTACGTCGCTTTCAAGTTTATTATATTCACGCGGTTGGCTATGCCGTTAGATTTTTTTGATCTGGAACGGTAAACAAACTTACGACCTATCTAATGATAATTGGCAATCGTCGCCTACATACATGAGCAGCACAAATAATTTGACGCGTGTTGAAACTCTATCATTCTAGGAGGACGGAGCACCAAGATATCATGCCTCCATGCTCTCTAATTTTACTTCCAAGTCGCAATTAAAGACAGAAAAACTACTTACTAAGGAAGCTACTTGGCGGCTGACATAGGCAAGACACCGTTTATGATTATATAAAAGAGATTCTAATTTTTAAGGACATGTCATGTTAGCTACAACGATAGAGAAAATTGTGATAGATGCAAGTAGGTGGATATTTAGCAAATTTTTATCATTGTATCTATTTATTTTTATCATTGTATGTATATAGTTAAATCTAATTATGACTTTCTTTTCTACATTTATTTGGTTTTCACATTTCATCGCGATCATTTACCTACCTATATATGAAAAACTAACCGAATGTGTTAAAAACGAACACAATCTTCTATTTATACATTTTGCACTACTAAAGTAGGTACTTACTGTACTCAGTACTTACAGATTCCTATAGTATCCTATCCTAATAGTATTTCTATAGGTCCTAAGTGATCTCCATACAGATACAGCCCCGTTGTGCCTATATCACGTTATCAACTAAAATTTACATGCTTTTCTTTATGGCGCTAATTTATATTTGTGGCGATACGAGACCGCACTCCGTACAGGATGAAAACGACTTACAACGTACGATAAGTACTTACAGTGTTAAACGGGCCGTTTTCCATTTCAGTCTTAACGTGAAGTCATCGTTATAAAATTGAAACGCATAAAAAAATGTTAAACGCGCAATGAGACGTTTATCGACACAATCGAGATTTATCGTTGTAAATTTATAAAAATAATCACAAAAAATACTAAAAATAGCAAAATCAAGTCATTTGATAAAACATTTTAGGTTAGCAAAAAAATGATATAAGAATGACAAGCATGTCAAACCTTTTTTTTCCAGTTGACATTACTGTATAACAATATTTTCATTTTCAGCGGTTGCTATACTGAAATCAAAAATGTTTGCTATTTGTTTTTCTGTTATACAAGGCTTTAAACATTTTACACGTCATTTCGTGTGGTCAAAGAAAGGAGGTTGAAGTATTTACATGAAGGAATAGAGAGAAAGAATGTAGTATTTTTTATTCGTACAAAATAAGTAAATCTGTCTATCCTATAGCACAGGGGTTGTAATTCTAATCATGAATTTTCAGAAATTTCAATAGATTCTTTTATATAAATGTATCACTTCGTTCTATAATGTCTGAATGTTACTTTTCTGGAGTACTGTAGGTATTAAATAAATAGATGCTCTTTACAAAGGTTTGTAATAATCGTAAAAAAATAATAACAATATTACATAAGTATATAATATAAATAACAAACTTACAAATTTAAAAACGATGGACACAATTTTATACTTAAATTACATCTAATCAGTTCATTACTGAGATAGAAAGGTCAATTGAGAGGTCTCGAGGTCTCTTTAGCTGTAATACCGTCTGCCCTCAGCCTGGATAACAGAGACTTGTACACCCCTGGAGAGAATGGAAGTACCACACCACGCTCTTGTATTTCGCCTAAAAAAACAAATGTAAGCTTAAGTAATTTAGATTCTTAATTTGCATTTATCAAATACCTACCTATAAAGTAGAATTAGGTACAAAGCAGCTTTTATATATAATTGTGCTGTAAATATAATGCCGTAAGTCCGCGAAACTAGTTGTATTTACCAAGATTATTTAAGTCTTGTTACCCATAATATTGGTTCAATAAAGAATATATTATATTTCTAACTGACTCTCCGATGTAGCAAACACCGATAACAAATCAAAAATTAATCCGAGAAATGCGACATTGGATTCAAATTTACAAAGTGTAATGAACATGTCAAGTCTTGCGTTCATTCACCACAACATCGATAATTCACAATGCCTTTGACTACCCCATTTGGGATAACAGTGGTGATGGTATGTATGTATTTTTATTAACATTTATGTATAGAGTACGGCACTTTACACTGCACAAACACAGAGATATAAAGATAGACAGTTAAATCTTTATTTGCGTAAGAGCACACACACAAGGCACAGTAATATAAAAAAAGTAAATACACAATTACATTGGTCAGTCAGTAAAATATAATATAGGTACAAAAAACGAGTAACGTATAGTATGTGCATCGCTTATATCTACGTAAAAAAGGCAGCACCTAAGTGTATTATTTGCTCAAGCAGCAATTAGCAAAAGCAGATTTTCAGATACTGCCCAGGGACATACGCGAGGACGCAGGTTACAAGACCGCCGCGAAGCATCTAACCAGCCCCATTACACTATCGTTAATAGTAAGATAGATGTGGTTAAAGTTTATAAGACTACGTGGAATGTGCAAACGAGTTCATTATATATATGTAGATATAATAATAATTATTATTACTATAACAGAGAAAAATATGTATTTATATTACTTGCATTAAGAGAAACCTCTTTTTAGTTTTTTACACAATTGAATAGAATTTCGTGGAAAAAAATGGCAGTACCATGATATAAATTTTAAAAAGATTCATATTATTTTAGAATAATCTTTTATAATTATATCAAATGAACTTACCATCCAAGAGCATTTTAGCAGCAATTGCAGTCGGCAGTCCAACGGTACGTGCCATAGCAGTGTGGGAGGTAGGGTCTCCTCTGACTGTCATGGTAACTTCACGACTCTCTTTCCGTCCGTCACTCCATGTCACGCCCAATTCATGTCTTAATACCACAAAGTCTGTTTCGTCCTTTTCTGTAATAATGGTTATGAAAATTAAAATTAGATTTTTTTAAATGAACAGTTATAATATGTAAATGATTGCGAGAGCTTTTTTAAATTATTATATTTTTAATATAATTGGAAAAAGGAACGAAGTTTTTTTTTCCTTGAGCTCTGGCTCCCCTATTTCAGCCGCCAAGCAGCTTGTTTTGAAAGGTGAATAGACTATAATAGAAGGGGATTGTTAGCAATGGGAACTAGTAACTCTCATTGCTAGCAATGTACAATGTTAGGTCGACCTCGACGCGGTTCCTCCTGGAAGCCATCGTTATAAATTGTTGGTGAATTTGTCACGATGGGCTAACTGACCTGACCTCATTCATCTTATCATTCTCCACTGGTGCCCCGCCATCGTAAACCGTTAGCGCAGGCAGGTGCATCATACTCCTCCGGAATGACAAACCTTAAGATGTATCATGATCGTCACATTCTTACGTGATGTCTGTGGTTCATGTGTAAAGGCGACTGATACCACTTACCATCGAAGCTTTTTTGTCACATTATATAAAAGAATAATATCATATTCATGTCATCATATTTCCGGCCTCGGTGGTCTAGCGTAAATCGCTAGCGCACACCGCTTTGCTTCCGATAGTCGCGAGTACGATTCCTCACACGGTACAAATTCATTCATGACTATGATAGTTTGTTGTATCGGTTTTCATAGAAAACACCTAGACCGATACAACAAACTATATTATGTATATATTTATAAAAAAAAATCTAATGATTTATATAAGTTGTCTAGTAGTATAACACAAGCTCTGCCAACCTAGGGACTAGATGGCGCTGTGTGAATAGTCCAGGGGTGTTATTACTATCCTATAGATAATATTAATTCTTACCAAGTTGTAATTTCTTGCTTAGATAAAGGCTAATTGTATCTAATGGGGTCCCGCATTTGATGATCAGATCATCACTGAGTACGCCGAGTGATTCAAGCGCATGTGCTCCTGTACTGCCTATGCGCTCTGCTAACCGCGTCCGTAGATTTTCGTAAAATATTGATTGATCCACTAACCCGAGTAGTTCACATGCGAACTGACGCTGTATAATAAATTAAATTATCTAAATTACATAGAATGACTTTGGCTACATTATTATATAAATATATTTTATTAAACTTTGATGTACTGTATATAATTAAAAACATTCCTACGTGGTAACTTTACGTCACAATTTATAGACATAAATTCCAAGTTATCAATAATACATATTGACATACGTACTTGCATAGGATACATAAATATATATACACATACAATACCTAAAAATACCACAAGATAGAAACAGGAAAATTACCCTGTATTAGGCAGAGGAAAAGATAAAAGATAAACAAGGAGAAGCAGAAATTTTAATTACGATTGCACATTGCGAAGAAACCGTAATTTAGCTTTAAAATGAGATTTTTATATTTTTAATATATTTAATATCAAGGGGCAGCGTATTCCAGCGTTTAATTGTTAATTGAAACAATTTAGTTAAAATTTGTCCATACCCAAGTTATATTAGGCCCTTCTGGATGAAGAGATGGATGTGGATTTGGATCTATTAAACCAAATAGTTGCATTGCTTTAATTGTTTCAGCGAATCCTGAAAAGAGAAGAAATAAGTTACAGAAATGTTTTTGTGTAATTAATATGAGTTAATGTAATTGCAGTATTTACCTTTATACCTAATAGTTCCGCGGAACATAGTGTGTGCATCCTCAATACCATATAGTGAAGAGTATATGGTGCTGTCCCTGTTGGGAAAGCCTTCAAACGCAAAGCCGGGTAGGAAGTCCAACTCGCGAGCAACCGACATTAGTTCACCCCCGCCCAACACTTCCACGATCTAAAACAAATCTAGTTATGACTACATGTACTTAGGTTACTGAAAAATGGCATAAATTGTTCATTTAAATTCGTCTCTTTGTCGATTGAAGGTTTTTGTATCAAAATTAAATATAGTTGAAAATATAATTCATCAGTTAGTTCCTTCGCTGAAATGATAAGTAGTACCTATTTCAATGAATTAGTACGTTGCTAGTGTATAAAAAGGAGGAAAACGATGCAGTCCAACGAAACATATTTAAAACGAAACTCTATCATATACTTAATCACAATCTTCATGCACTTTAATTATACACATACATACACATTCTTTCTTACACACGCACGCATACACACACATTCTTTCTTACACATACACGCATACACAAGTGACTTCTAATTCAGATACTATTATCGTATTTGTAATTCTTAAATTAATTATTCTATTAGTTTTATGTATTGTGAAATTTATAATGTTTGATTTGCACTTCAAAATTAATCTTTATGCTGTTTGCTACGTTCTGTTTTATTTTACTTTGCTAAGTCTCTGAAAACCTTCTCTAGATATGTATTGTTGATTTAATGTAAGCTGTTGATTTTCTAATAAATAAACTTTAATAGAGATTAAAGTCAGTCCTAAAATAGAGTGCATACAATTTCATACAGAGAAATTGTTATACTAAAGACTAATCTATGAAGACATCTTAATTTGGACAATGATGTTCTTTAGAGGTTTAGAAGTATTCGATGTGTTATATTCAACTAATAGAGAATACAGGTGCTATCATTATGATTGTGGCATCATCCAATTCAGATATCAGTTTCAGGGAAAAGGAAAACTATACCCTACTCTAAACTATACCGTATTTACTCAGTACAGTAAAAGTAGGTCTTTATCCTAAAGATTAAATAAGATAATCATCTGCAGTGGAATATTAATGGGTTGTTAATTCTAAAATTTGTAAAAGCAGTAGTGTTATTTTACCTGTCCCTTACTAAGATATTTAGCGCCAGATATGGTGTTAAGCAAAACACCGCGAGGGTTCCACGAAAATTTGTACCTCAGAGCATTATCGCTAAATTCTGCTGCTGGGAGACCTGTGATAACGAAAATAAGGGCAATATTAATAAATTTCTATTACCAAGTACGTCAGAAAAAATATTGAGGATTTCTAATAAAACGTTTTAGATAGAACTATAGTTTTTCCTGTAATGTTTATATTTACTTTTAAAAGTAATTATAAACATTAAATAATTATTTCTTGACTTTTTAGGAGTTGCATCGTACCTAGACAATATAAAATTATTTATTTCCTCAAATTGATATTTTTGGTAGTTTCTGAAATATAGGATGCAGATACAAACATATAAATACTTACTAATGGATGTACAAAAAGACTAATAAATTCATTTTAGTTTTCACACTTTAAATTACCAACTCACCGCCGCAATATGAAACAAATGAATCCACCCTTCCACCATGATTCTGAATATCATGAATGCATTCTAAAGCCAACAGGTGATCGATGCCAGGATCCAGTCCGACCTCGTTTAGCAACGTTACTCCAGCTTCTTTAGCGCTAAAAATAAAACAAGATCGCATTGTAATTTTTATATCGGCTAGTAAATGCGAAATTTAGTTCTCAAAGAGGTAATAAAAATCGAATAACTTTTTATATTTATATTTTTTATACTTATATTTCATACTTATTAAATGGTTATATAGGAGATACCGTGTAAGAGAATAAACAAATATGATAATTATTTAAATGTACTTTATGGTTAGGAAGCAATTGAAAACAAGCCATATGAGTAAGCCAAAAAAGATTATATTCAAAGCAATAGCTAAATATACTATAGAAATGTAATTTTACTTACGAATTGTGAAGTTCTTGTACTTCGGGACGTACATAAGAGGCTGTGACCATATGGGCACCGGTACTGATGCACGCTTTTGCTACAGCTCCGTGCAAATCATACGGTAACAATGAGATTACCAGCCTTGAATTAGCTGCTAATGATCGTAAAGCCCCTTCATCATTAGCTTGAAGATATTCAGCTCGTACTCCGTACTTCTCGGCCAGAGTATCAGCTTCTTCTCTTACTTGTGATGCTGTAAACCGAAAATTTCTATTAATCATCATAATATTTTCTTCTTGACGAAAAATAATTTATCAATTTTATAAACAAATGTCAGGTGAAGGGATAACCAAATATATACACCTACATGTATTGTAGCAATAAAAAAATGAATGGAATATGGAAACCTAGACTGAAGCTACTGGTATCAGATAAACGCAGAGTCGTCTTAGACTAGTCATTGAATGTATTGTTTTTAATGGATGATATTGGAATGGTTTTTGCATGATTTGGAGTCTGAGTGGAGACGAACCTGACATGGTACATTGCTAGCCATTAGTCCACAGTACTAACAAATTAATATTATTAAATAGAATAAACTTTCCGTAAAAAGTCCACAATAATAAAAAGATTTTATGTAAAACTACATGAATATATTCTTACTATTACTTTACATATTTTATGAATTTTATTTTATAAAACTGGGAAGCTCAAAAAATAAACCTAAAAGATAACGATCGTAAGAAAATGGTAAATTCACCCAGGTGTATAATTTTCTGTATCGCCATCCTCAAAAATTGACAAACAACAAAAAAATACCTTTATTTATCTTAAAATTATTCGTGTTAAGACCCGGTTACCAATATAAATAATTATAAATACTTCATATGTATGTCCGTTTGTCAATTGGTTTAAATTTAGGATACAAAAAATAAACCATGCATACATATTGAGATATGAAGTTTCTACGATGTGTTATAAAATGACTCACCAATTGTTACAGCAAGGTTTTTATCCCGGGAAAGGTATTCCACTACCGGTGCAGAGACTAGACCGCTTCCCAGGATTACTACAGACGTTTGTGGCTCTCCTTCAACCATGTGTCGGGAACGACTGAATAGGAAAATACAAAAATATATATCGTATAATTAATTATATTAATAGTCGGCCAATGGTCGAAATTCGACCATAATTAATTAAAATTATAAGTTTGAACAATATTAAGATTTTATTGTCAAAACTTTCTATGCCTGATTGTCTCAAATACTACTGTGTAATGGTTTTTTTATTAATTAAAATGTATTTTGTTGCATAATTTAAAAAATATCATTCTGCACTCTTGCTCTATTAGAGAGCGTAATTTCGTACTCCTCAATCCGCGTAATTTTCATAAAAACGGGTATTTACTATTTACTTGTGGTATTATTAATATATATATAAGTATATACTTACGTATTCGCCATACGAAGTTCATTGATATATTCAAATGGTGGTGTTAATTTTCCATTACTCGTTATGATTGCCTGCAAAAGATTACAAACACATATAGAGAATCAATAACTTTTTTGTACACATTATACATTGGTTTGTCCTTATAGTACAGTAGTTTAAACTGAAAATTAGTGTTTCAAATAACATGAAAACATATTTTACATGATTTTTTATTATCTTCTGCTTATATGTACGTAGATGAAATACCATCATCTTGACCACTTCTCGAATCATTATTTTTATCAGAATCTTAAGATTTAATTTATTTATTTCATTGAATATTTGAAATATAAGACTAATTTCTTTTTTTATTATTAAAGGTAAAATATATTTGGTACCCCTTGAACTACGGGAGAAAAATTGTGCTCTTCCAGAGGCTTAGCTGCATCAGAACGTAAGATATCCTTGGTGTAAGGGAAAAGCAGATCTCCAAAGAAGTCTGTAGATTCCCGAGGAAGCTGAGTCGGCATGTTGTCTATGGAACATACCAGCACTCCAGGACCTTTAAAACTGGCAACATAATAATATAATATTTTTAATATTTACTCTTATACCTATAACCTATCCTAAGTAATATTATAAATTAAAATGTGAGGATGTTTGTATAATAATGCTTTCATGCCTTAACTGTTTAGCCAATCATCAAGATATATAATGTAGATGTACTTTCACATATAACAGAATAATTACATAGTACTATTCAATATGGAGTAAAACAAATACAGCAAAGACTTTAGAATGACAAATGTAATTTGATTTTTAGGTTTAGAATGTGTTGTTTTTGATGAAGACTAGGTACTTGTTACGTCTACTATCGGTTATTTCTGTTACATCATTCATTCATAGTCATTAAGGACAAAAAATATATGTTTCTTTACCTCTTAGTATCCTTATTCCTATCAGCATCATAGAGACAGAAAGGCGTGTCGATAGTAGTGCACTCGTTCATGAACTCTATGGAACCGCCAGGGTCAGCAGATATGTCACAAATACCCAACATTCTATAAAAATATAAACATAAGTAAACTTTAAACTTATCTTCATCTTTACACTAATATTTTTAGAAACATACACATAATTATAATATAAAACTCCTGCAAATAGTTGTAATTATATTTTATATATAATAAGAACATAAAGTATTAATTAAAAAATATGTAAATATTTTACAATATTTTTTAATTAATCATTTTTCTTTCAAGTAGGATCCTTAAAGAAAATAAACGTAATGTGAAAAAGTACTGAAAGTAAGAAATGTGTACAGTTTGTTTGTTGTGTGTTCCGTAATATAATTATTATAAATTACTATTACCAGTGGCACTCAATGAGGAAGTAGCCATTATTATTGCTAAAAGTTGCATATAGATGGCGTGATTGGTATCGATGGAATTCTTCATAGTTTTGCAAACGTTTTAAAAAACAAAACTGTGTTTTCAAAAATGTTTAATCAATTTTTAAAAAGTTATATATACATGTTAAAATGAAATAATGCGTTTAGAAAAGTAATTTTCATATATTTACTCATTTTGTTATTTTCCAGTACTTAATTACACTTTAATCAGTGCTAATATGGGGCTCAATGTTTTCAAAATGCTTTCATAGATGGCATTGTCGTCATTTGTATCGGCCTAATTAAATGTCTTTTTTATATTTTCCAATAATAAGCACTTAATATATTATTATTGTAAATTAAACATATAAAAAATTTTTAAGTAAATTAAAAATAGCCGAACAAGCAAGTAATACTATTTCCAATAATACTTATGTATGAAGTGTTGTCATATTAAAAATAAATACATGTATTATCGATTTTTTTGAATAATCGATAACAGGATTTTATTACAGCGCATTATTCGATGATGCTTTTAATGAGTCGTTGTGAACAGTAAATTTTCATTATTATGTATTATAGCAGTGTTCCGTTTCAAAGAACGTGTCGTTGGTTATTTACATTTGTACTGAATAATCGATTACATAATAATTTAAAATATCGAGTACGAATCGTATTTAAAAAAAGAGAGAAATCGACCCTAACTCGAATACCATAAAGTTGATTTTCCTTTCTCATTAATATATCATAGCAGTTTGTTTTTAACTTGCGTATGACTCTGTGGTATGATGTTTAACGTGTATTGTTATTGTACGGTGCATACATTTCAAAAATTATATTTTAATGTAGGTACATACATTTCATACATGTCAAAAATTATCTTTTAATGTAGGTACACACATTTCTTTCATACAT
Source organism: Achroia grisella (assembly GCF_030625045.1). Classification (NCBI taxonomy): domain Eukaryota; kingdom Metazoa; phylum Arthropoda; class Insecta; order Lepidoptera; family Pyralidae; genus Achroia; species Achroia grisella. The sequence goes on from NW_026712703.1 coordinate 3,891,997, forward strand.
TTCATACATTTCAAAAATGAACTTTTTATGTAGGTACATACATTTCTTTCATACATATCATACATTTCAAAAATTATATTTTAATGTAGGTACATACATTTCATACATGTCAAAAATTATCTTCTAATGTAGGTACATACATACATTTCTTTCATACATTTCAAAAATGAACTTTTTATGTAGGTACATACATTTCATACATGTCAAAAATTATCTTTTAATGTAGGTACATACATTTCTTTCATACATTTCATACATGTCAAAAATTATCTTCTAATGTAGGTACATACATACATTTCTTTCATACATTTCAAAAATGAAGTACATACATTTCATACATGTCAAAAATTATCTTTTAATGTAGGTACATACATTACTTTCATACATTTAAAAAATTATATTTTAATGTAGGTACTACATTTCTTTCATACATTTCATACATGTCAAAAATTATCTTTTAATGTAGGTACACACATTTCTTTCATACATTTCATACATGTCAAAAATTATCTTTTAATGTAGGTACATAAAATATGTCAAAAATTATCTTCTAATGTAGGTGTACATTTCTTTCATACATTTCATACATTTCAAAAATGAACTTTTTATGTAGGTACATACATTTCTTTCATACATCTCATACATTTCAAAAATTATATTTTAATGTAGGTACATACATTTCTTTCATACATTTCAAAAATTATCTTTTAATGTAGGTACATACATTTCATACATTTCAAAAAGTATCTTTTAATGTAGGTACATAAAATACCCCTTGTATTTGGAAGAAACTTAAAAATAATGCCAAAAATATTAGATGAATATATTTTTAATACGAATATTGTTTTATTTTTGTTCATCAACTTTATCCCTCACTAACAATACTAGTAATAGTACATAACCTGGTTTATACCGCTAAAGATATTGAAAGATATACGAGTAATTCAGAATGTTATCAAGTTCAAAATAAGCACACATTACTTGCTTAGATAACAGAGTAATATTACTCGTAATAAAAACATTTGTAACACCCATATGTATACTACGTATGTATAGTAAGTACTTACGCTGCGGCGCCGTGAGACTCGTCTACCTCATCTACTAACCAATAGGAGCGCGCCTCTCGTGTTTCCAGAAAGTTCGCGACTAACGGACGATATAGTAGTAAGGCAATGAGTGTCCCAGTGACATCATTATAATATTTTCTCGTTAAATTTTATTGTAATATACACAATTTCGCACTAAATAACGTGTTACCCCGTTACACATTTCTAATAATGAAAAACCTAGACCAACCCTGTTCACTTAATCTTACAAGATCTGACTTTAAAAATTACGATATCCTCATATAGCCTTTCATTTCCCCTTTCAATACTTTTTCGCATTAAAAAGTAGCCTTTCTCAGGGTCTACATTATCTGTCTGCCAAATTTCAATTAAATCAGTTCAGTAGTTTTGGCGTGAAAGCGAGACAAACAGACAGACTGAGTTACTTTAGCATTTATAATATTTGTAAGAATATCGCTATTAAAAATAGGGGTTGGTGAAAGACGGGTGAAAATTTAGGCGTGTATGTATTTTCAATGTAATATTATAAATAAATAAAAAATTGTCCATAATACAAAAAAATAAAAATTCAGGGTAGGCCACCCCTATGACTTAGGGGTATAAAAAATAGATAACAACCCTACCTCAGACCTAGCAAGTATACATATCAAATTTCATCAAAATATATAACTAACACTGTGATACAAAATTTATATATAAGATATAGCGGAATTCTCATTAGGGAAAAGAGGGGTACATCGTAGAAAAATGAAGTATATACCAGTAAATTAATTGTAGCTAAAACCAGTCTTTACACATAACGATTGAAATAAAAAAATAGCCCGATTTTGATACGTACGAGTATAAAAGTATCAAAATCGGGCTATACGTATAGCGCAGACGCGTTACAACATATCAAAAAAATAGGCATGGAATGTAAAATAAACCATAACATAATAGGTATATACATTGGCACATAAGCCATATCTGCAGAGTGTCGGCTAACGATATTATACCTACACATTTACATTGAATCTTGAATCGTCCCTAATGAGGTACACGATACAGTTACCTACATATCTTTGCAAAACAGATGTCATGTAGACTGAATTGACTGCCATCTATTTTCATGCTTTGTTTGCACCCACTAGTAATCCGAACTGCTTGTGTACGGTGGCGAAATAAAATAGCCCGAAGAATAGCCCGAGTTAGGAAGGAACCATTTTCTAGTATGGGATGGGGTATCTGTATGTAATATTATGTTATCTGTGCTATTACTACTACAATATCGATTAGACAGAGTAATTTTGTTGACTGAAAAAGAAGATGAATTTGAAACTTTCAAGTTAGATATATCTAATTTCGACCTTTGCAGAAAGCATAATGGGAATCAACGTAGGTATTATCATCGCGTACATGTGATGATAATAATGTTATCACTAGAGTCCAAGAGAGTGACTTTGATATAACAAAGTAGAGTTTGAGAGAGAGTGTAAAAAGGCTGAGTGGGTACCTCAGTCTCACCTATTTCAGTCGCTAAACATAGTGCCATTCCTATATGCAGACCAGTTACCATAAGGCTGGCCATAAGGTTGTTTGCTAAATTAATTAAAAAATAAAAATTAATATATTACTAATCTAATACTTATATTATAAAAAAATACCTATGCGGCAAAGCCGGTGCTCCAATGCTTTTCGGAAGCCACGGGGTATGCGAGGGCAGCAACAGGTGCTTTGCATCAGGTATGGTGAGGAGCTTCGGGCTGTCTACTGCCCAGTAGATGCAATTCACCAGTACTGACGTGTACGGCGCTATCTATTGTCATATTATAATAATGCAAATGGGTATAACGACTAAAAAATCTAAAACTAAATCGTTTACAATAATAAAAAAAATGGTATTGGTAAATTAAGGGTAGATTATTCCAGTTGGCCAAAGGTAAAATTATTTCGTCATTATGAAGAATAAAAAAACTAAAATTCCAATAAAAAATTAAATAGGAATTAAAAAGTAAAATAGGTAGGTAAAATAATTGTAAATCCTCCTATTAATCAAAATACAGATTTGTTATATTATCGAATAAGATTACCTAGTAGTAAGACCCAATTAAAAGCATATATGTACAAAAATTTCTTCTTTAATTATTCAACTTTTCTTCTGTCTTTTTGAAAATAAATATACACCAATACTATATTTTTATCGATAAGTATTAGTGCTAAGGTATACGGCTAATTTATGAATATATACGATTAGATAAATGGGGTGTGTTTGTAACCTTAAATGAACGATAATTGTCAGCATGGAAACAACAATTACATCATTATTTGGTTGTTTATATTGCCAATACTCCGATCTAATAACAAAAGATTAGAATCATCGGAAATAGGAAACAGTACATTTACATGCTTAAGTCGAAACATATGTCGTAATTAACGAAAATATAGTAACATCATTAAATTCCCGTACATTATTATAAAAATCCTAACTTTGGTTATATAGAACATACCGTCTGCGCGAATGTGGAAATGTAGCGTTCAGGATGCTCCTCATATTCCTGAGGATCATAACCCCCATCATTCCTTCTCACCAGGTGATGCCGTCGACGTACTTCGCACCCATATATTTTGTTCGGACCTAATAATGAAAAATGCTTTAAATAGTATGCTTTCTTGGTAATTTACTTGCTCATTTTTCGCTCATTTCATTCCAAATGGGCCGCACGAAAAAATACTATTCAAAACTTCTTAAAATTATGTCTGGTAGAATAAATTTTGACTGCCTCGGTGAACATCGCTTTACTTCCGATGGTCGCGATTTCAATTTTTCCAAGTTGCAGCAAACATTTATATATATGAATATAAATGTATGATTATTTGTATTGGTCTGAGTCTTTTCTATAAACATATTACATATTTATAAAAAAAAATGTGTTTAAATATTTCTATCAGTTGTGCTTAGCTTGATATCTACTAGATGTGTGCTTTCTAAATTTTCTAAAATTTTATTGGAATTCTTGACATAAAATAACTTTTTACACAAATAGAAACTTAAATTGTAATAAACACTGAAAAATATTATAATAATTAATATTATATTTGAGATTAATATAATATTTCAGAGATATCGGTGACTATATCTGCTCAAATGTCTGCATACAGATAAAAAATCAGTCCAAGATACGTAATTTTTTTTAAATCCAATTAACTAATGAATTGAGGCCTAAATACTTACTTCCATGTTCAGCCACTTTTCTTAGCATCTCCGGGGGAACATATTCATGCGGTAGCTCTTGAAATATTTCTTGGCTTCCCTGTAAAGAAGTAATTTCTTATGAAAATCAAATTGAATTTCAAATTGTACGTAAAAGAATATTTCATCATCGTCTGTCTGTTCATATGTATGTATTTCAAGTTGTGACAAATAAAGTTGATATCAATAATTTATACGAGTTCCAACAGATAATACCTAATTAACAGTACATAACAGTTCATCAATCCAAATTATTTTAAAAATACCCGAACCACCGTAATAGTCAATAATAGAAAAAATGTGGCCTCTGCCTATACATCCATATATATACATGTTTTTACGTTATATATAAAACATAATACGTAATAAATACAAGTACCTGTGAAACATTTCCGGATCCTGTAAATATGAACGTTAGTGGTCCGAGTGACTTAGGCATCATACCAAGGGAAACCTCATATCCCGCATCTCTGATGGCTTGACGCGCCATACTTGAATTACGGTAGTTGTGGGCTGGACCGATGTGCTGAAATATTAGATAGATAAGAATTTTATTTGCATCTTAATACACTCATAAAGATTCACTTACAAACACTATATATTAAAGAATAGGTATATTGGTATTAAGTTCTAAAACAACTATTGTGTTAAAAATAATATATTTTCATAATAATAATAAATACTATTTACACTTCGAAGAGTACGAAAGTGTAATAATGGGAAACCATCATGTTAAATTCCTGGTGAAATTTTCACCATGCCTAACTGACCTGAGCCGTATCCTGCCAACGTAGTCGTTAGTACAGGCAAGTGAACCATTCCATTATCGTGCCTTAAAAAAATGGTCCTATATTAATAAATATTTTTTTTCATTTGATTTTGTACCATGAATGGAGTATGATGTCCCAGGGCCAATAATCGTAACCCAAGCCCATGTAGTATATTGATCATTCCAGCAACTCCTGCGTACTTTCCAAACGCGACCACTCGGTTCCCCGCGTCGTCCATTAACTTCTCATAATCAATTAGACGAATATTCTGAAAATGTGTATTTTTAATATTATCTCTGTAAAATAATATGCGCTAATAAAAATAATTCATACAGCATTGGAATTTAACAGGATATCGATAAAAATTTTAAAAATATTTATATTACTTTTATCTTTTTCTTAATAATTAGTATTTCATTATTTACCTTTGCTAAAATGGCATCCAACATAGGCATATTGGCTTCTTGGGCTTTAATAGTGTGTGAAAAGAAGCAATACGTTTTGTTAGGTATAAGTAAATCAATCGGGGTTTGTTTTACACCAAATATTACACTGGCTTCGCTGATATCCTCTTGCACAATAGCGCCAGCGTTTATATAAGACTGAAATCCAAACACTTTATAATAGATGGTCAATAATAATGTCATTGGAAGTTAGTTTATTAATAAAATATGAATAAGCATTTAAAACACAGCAATAATCCACATTAACCTTAAAACAGATAGGTATTTTGTGAGTTTGTGTGTATGAAAGTTGATCACTGAATTTTTTTTCTATTTATTTTTTTGGGAGTTTTGTACACAAAATGTGACGACGACAATCCCACCGTACCTATACTAAAAAACAAAAATCAACTTCTAAAGTAAAGTAAAAAAGTTTAAGTCAGTAAAATAACTACTACATCTTAGAAGCTATACAAGATATAGTTAATTATTACAGCAGCTCTACCAATAGCTGATATCATCTTTTTAGTTATTTCTAGAAACTTCTGATTTCTTTGTTAATTTACGTGTAAGTCTGTGACGCAAAGTTAAATGTCTATAATTCTAGAGTCCTGTCTATGGAGTCTTAGTTACATGAAACTCAGAACATATATTTTCCCACAATCTATATATCTAGCGTAATCCATGTAATGCGAAGTGACGAAGATTATGTGGTCAAAAAAGCCTTAAGACTACCCGAAAGTAGAAGATACAGGTGACTGGAGGACGTCACCTCCTGCCACCTGTTGGGTAAGTTTATCGCTGCGGTAAATTTTTCCCGACCCGACAACCTAGGACAGATTGTCCTGGCACCGCTAAAATAGGAGAGCCGACCCCGCATAAACTGGGATAGCGTTTAGAGGAAGAAGAAGAAGATCTATCTATCGTAACGTATTTTATATCATAAACGTTTTTTTCAACTTGTAGAAATTAGGATATTAGTTACCTGCATGGGGTAGGCACGTCGATTTGAAGGTTGCACAATTACTTTGACACCCTGTCGCACTAGTTTGCTCACATTGGACGGCGAAAATGGTGCACGTCTCTCCCATACTGATTGGTCTTCTCTACGTATTGCTATGATCCTCGTGGGCTAAATCATAATCAATACATGTACGCTAAATATCCAGAAGTAATTTAAGAAAGAAGTGTTAAATTTCTGAAAATGTGCTAATCAGTATGGATGTATAGTTACTTACTAATTTTAGACAAATATCTACACATAAACTTTTTTTCTGTTAAGAAGTCTAGTTTTATGTGAGTATCAAAAAAAAATTAAAATCTAATTAAGTACTTAACCACTTTAATTTTTTTCCTGTACAGTATTTTATCTAACTATAGTTAAGAGATATGTTCTTCAATAACTTAAACCATTTACATTATCTGATCAAGGCGATATTTAAAAATTATGTTGTTTATATCTTATTAAGTCTGTGGGTCCGGTTTACATACCGAAATATCTTCTTCGGACTCTGCTTTCTTGACACAAAATGTTTGCAGTCTACTTATTTGCCAGTTTTTTATAATGTTTAAATTTGGATTTATATGTTTAGAAAGGTGTAACATTTTAAAATACATTTTAACAAATATCACACATTGATGCACTCCAATTGCAAAATAGAGTGCAACTGAGGACTAGTAATGTTATGATTATACCAATAATCATTGTAAAATATAGATACATATCGGAGTAATAGATAATAACATATTATTATTGTCCATCCAATATGGGCTCATTTATCCTCGAACACAAACCCTCATGATAAGTAAATGTCAATAAGTTTAGGGTAACAACATAAACAACGATAAAAGTGACGAATTAAAGTCACATACCTATAGATATAAGTTACGTAGAATAGTATATTTTACAAATAACTTGATAACGCGTTTTTCAATTGTATTTTTTTAAGTTAATCGTATTCTTGTTTCCTTTATTTCGATATAAAAATTGTCCTTTCAAACTCACTGGTGAAAATTGTTTAAGAAAAATTCGTTTTTTTTTAATTTCCAAAGAAGTAACAGAAAAAATATTTAAAAGTATTCTTAATCAATATCTACTTTTTAGAATATTATTTTGTTGCATACAAAATCTAAAAATGAGAGTTTAAAGAACTTAGAGCAAAAAATAAAATCTACTATTTTTTTTTATAATACGTATTAGTGCAAATTCTGTAGACTACAAACACACCAATATTTATTTAAAAAATGTTTTATCACTGCGATCTAGGATTACCTAGTTTAGCTACAGGTTTATAATATACTTTATTATATTAGGTACCCACTAACATAAGCAATTAAAAATATAGAAAATAAAATAAATTACTAACCTTTGCTGTAGAATAATATGCAACTTGTTTTATTAATTGGCTTTTCTTACGAAAAGCAGCAGATTTATGTAACATTTTGTATTTAATAATAATATTCTTATTTTAAAAATTAAAAATAAAAGTATATAAAAATATATATATAATTAAATACATATATCACAGTTATTCGCTGCTTTAGCAGTTTACATATCTACTCGCTCTTAGCTTCACATCAAATAACTGAGTTCCTTTGAGAAAACAATATGTGTGCATTACAATTTATCAATTCGGTGATACCGATATGAGTATGTAACCTATTCGATTATATTTGGTTGTTGTTTATTATGTTCACAATGAGTATATTAAGATCATTTGCTAAGATAATATGTGTTTACTTAGATAGTGTAAACACAGTAAGTAATTAATCTATGCAAGTACTTAGGTACTCTGATTAACTACTTGCGTGAAACTTAAAAGCTTTCAGGAATTAATATACTGCTTACCTTAATACTTAGATACCTACCTTTTTAGAAGTATGTTCTGTAAAAATATGTAAATCTGTAATTTTGTCAAAATTAGCATAGCACCAAAACTAAGGTTTCAATTTAAAAAATCCCAATAATTATTTTACGACTAGAATAGCCGAATTCTTTAATACCAGCGGGTAAGCAATAGAGTCTGATGACCAATGTTCTCTCAATGTTAAGATAGTTGTTTTATAAAGCACAGAGAAAAAAGATCATTCCAATCCAACCCAAATTTTATGTGAAATTAAGAATTCGATGGTCGCTCTTTAAATGTCGTAGTTGTTGCACTCGGTAGCCACTTAGATTGCATATATGCAGTGCGAAACAAAGGAACAATATATTCCCTTGGTTCGCACTATATAAGTTAAAATAATAATGTGTAAAAAAAATATTAACACACACATGACAGACATACATGAAACAATAAGTGGTAAATGTAAATAAATTTGTAAATTTGTAATTGTAGTAATGTGTTCAGTTTTTTTTGTTTAATGTATGTTTTAGTTTTTTTAACATCTGCCGAATAAATATATTTAACTGATATAATTTATAATTTAATGAGCATTAGGCGTTTAGTACCTACAAACAATTCATGTTCAATCTTCACTATTTGATTTCTAAGTTTCCTGTAATCCTTTTTCTAGAAAACGTTACGTATACTAGGTACGTACATAACGTAAAACTACGTTGTGTGATCGTATTAAGTATACCATATACTACCATTAATTATAATACAATGTTCCATTACATGTATACAAATAAATAAAATTGAATTGTCTTTGTAATTTCAAATTAACATAATCTCACTAAATCGTATGAAATACGGCACTTACATCAAAATGTCATTTTTAAACTTCCTGTTTGTCTATTTGTTATTGCTAATCACTAAAACGGCTGGACCGATTTTAACGGAATTGGCAATCTCAAGTAATAAAACTTATAAAGAGTAAATTAAGCTATTTTTAGTCTAGAAATTTTATTTATTATAATAAAAAAAATAAGTTCAATTTCACGCAGACGAAGTGGCAGATGACAGGCAGTCGTTTATCGTTCATCAATTAACTCACGTCACAAGGTATGTGTTAACTATTCTAGTTAAACCTTTTTTTAAAGTGGGGACAATCGCTCAAGAAGACTCGTCCGTCTCGGGGTTGATGGATGCGTACTAAAAACCTCACGGTATTCCGTCTAACCGCCAGTGCTGGGGTCAAAACACCGTTTTATGGATTGAGCCTCTCCCTGTTGTTTAAACAGCAGACTTCACCCCTAAGACTGCTCACTACACAGAGCTGCGCCCGCTTTATTCAGGGCTCTACAACAGGTAGAGTCACGGCAGGAGCAGCTCATCCACGCCACGTTAACGGCCGGAACGAGCCCCACACGGACTCCCTGTACTAGCCTGCGCCGACTCTCTCGTCGGTCTGAAGTAACAATAAACCCGGTTTATTGTTACTTAGGCATCATTAGGTATCCATTTCCCAGAATGTAGCCCTGGTCATTCTCAAGCCTTCGTTCTTCGAAAACGAATCCAGAAGATGAGCGATCAAAGAATGGCTGAGACCAACGTGGAGATCACCCGACTCACACTCCACTAGAGTAGTAGTCTAGACCTACGTAAAAACCATTAATAGGTACCTAAGTAGGTAAGGGAGGTTTTAAGTAATCTTTGATACTAAAATGTTTACCCTCTCTGAGTAACGCAAATGTTCTTACCGCGCCTAGTCGTTGACTTGGATTCCGTTCCATTCCACTTGCAGTACGGTGACAGCGGTTATAGAATTAATCGAAAATATAAATAAATCCTTTCGGTTTATTAAAAAAAATATATAATGAAAACAATTTACAAAAATTAATTGCATTAAACTATTATACATTATACAAATACATACATATTTTCCCATAGCCAACCGAACAGATTACAGCAAGAAATGGAATGCACACAGTTCTCTTTGCTATATCTTTTTTCTAGTTGTCATGTGGAATTTAACGTCAGTGGGTGTATTTTTTATCATATAATCAGACAACGCAATAAAAACAACAATTAAAAAAATATATCAAAACGTTTTCAACAAATATATGACATAACAAGAAACTATGAAAATTGAATTTATTTCATAAAAATCTTTAATATTACTTCTGATATAATGAGTCGTTTCCTGTCGCCGGACAAATTGGAAGGTTTTGAAAAATACAAGGTAATTATGTTTTACTTTAAATAAAAAACTACGCGGTGAAAATTATTATACAAATTACGTAATAACTGAATTCATATTTTATAAGTCTTCTTGTATTACCTCTTCATATTCCCAGAAATACTCTACAGTAAAAACCATCATAGATATATATTTATGTAACACTGATTGTAATATTTTTTTTTATAATTCCAGTACAACTCGATCGATACAAGTATACTCAGCAATAATGTAATGCACCCATTTTGGAACTGGTGTGTACAGGTGAGAGTTAGAAATATAATAGTGCATGTTAGGTTTATATATATTATTTTGGTGCTGGTAGAGATTTCACAAGTAGTAATTAATTATAAATAAAAAATATACTTTGTAATTATTGATTATACATTGTACATATTATAGAATATTAAATGAATGAGTTCAACTGGAACTCTTAACTCTAGCTATTTTTATGAGAACACTCCTGTGGGTTAATATTTTGTATTTAAAAAATGTATTATTCTTCCATTCATGTAATGAACAAGATAGTAATTGCTTCATTGGCATGTTAAGAGCACTGCATAGAGTAAATAATATAAAACTGTCTTAAAATATAGATACAATATATTTTTTCAAATTAATCTTAACCAATTTCGATTTTAAAAGTGAGTTCATTGTAGTTTATGAATACACAAGCCAAGATGTCTGTGTATTGACAATGCACTTATAAGGATTTTAAATTATATTTAGTTAGCTTATTAATATAGTAACATGTTTGCAGTATTGTCCACCATGGGTAGCACCAAACCTGCTAACATTCACTGGCTTTCTACTGACAGTCCTTAATTTCCTGCTATTCTCTTACTATGACTATGGATTCCATGCCCTCACGCAGGAGAATGTAACTGAAGACAGTATACCTTGGTGGGTGTGGGCTGTGTCAGCTGTGAATCTTTTTGTTGCATACACATTAGGTAAGAAAATTTGTCATGTTCTTACTTTATTTTACATGTATACATATTGTATTTAATACTTGTTTTACTTAAGAAAGTTTCTTAAATATTAAAATTAATAATATTAAATAGACATATAAATAATTATAATGTTTTAATAATCACATTGCAATACTTATTTTCTCCAAAAAGTAGCAACCAGCTTCGGATATTTAGTTACCGCGTTGAAAGTCACTACAATCAATTGCAGTTATAAACAGTTTTCATTTTGTACTTTTTATTAATTTGTTTAATATAATCAGTCAATTAATATAACTTTTTAAATACAATTACATTATATAAATAAAAAAAAAATGGGCAAATGCTTACTAGATTCTGTTCATGTTTTTGCTCATTTGAATCGATATACACAAAGAAGTATCAAATTCAGTTTCATATTTATAGTGTTTGTAGGGATCAGAAATGGCAATTTTTAAAATCAAATTGTTATAATAATTTCATATTATTTTAATTTTTTATTGATTGATTTCCAAATCCACAATATTTTCTGCCGTCAAGTACTCAAACACCAAATATTAAAATAAAGCACAGGATGGAAAGGGATGAATTACATGTTACTTATACACCTTGCATTACCTCAACATATGGAGTAGGGATGGTTAGTAATGGGGATTAGTGACCCCAGTGCAATCAACATATACCAGCAGGTCAACATCGACACTGTGCCCTCTGAAAATCATCATGGTTAAAATTGCCACAATTGACTAAGTGATCTGACTTTATCCTCCACTAGTGTCTTGTTAGAATATACAGTAGGTTTCAGGTGTACATTCTATACTCACACAATAAAAAAAAATCATTTATCTATTTACAACCTGATATATATCAGTGTTTAGTGCCCATAATAGAATCACTATTTCATAATATTAAATTTGTAAATTTTTTTTTCAGAAAATATAGATAGTCTAAGCTATCTGTATTATCTGAAAAAAAAATGTACTAAGTAAATTTACATGAAAAAAGCATAGATGAGAGACGTCGAGTATCGTAACTTTACATTACAAGTGACACTCCTTAGCCGAAAGTGTTATATTGTTTGTGTATAGGAAGCCAGTTCAACGACTCGCCTATTGTTGTCCACTTATTCATGTAGGTAATTGCGAACGAAGTCTTCTCGCCGCTACTCAGTGACAGTCCTGATAACATATGTATTAAGTTACTTGTGCATTTATGAATTTATATAAACTAGCGGTTAATAGAAAAATAGTCTAGGTATATCCGTCGTCGTAATAAGAAAATCTTTAAGATGTACAGCTGTTTAGTCTCAAAAGGCTAACAAATAGACCGATAAGAAGACAGAAAAATACGTTTTCGAATTTTTAATATTATTAGTATAGACTAGCTGTGCACTCAACGTCGTACTCGTGCTATTCATTTTTCCGAATACCATGGGTATTGTAAACCGATGGGAATGGAAACACTATTATTTACTGTATTTCATTCATTTCATATCAATTGGAATACTTCAATAAAAACGGCATTCAAATCGATTGAGCTGTTTCTGATTAACGTGCACGAAAACATAGTTTCTAAAAACTAATTAGTTTCGGGACTTAAAGACAACGTGGACATTTGTTGACATTTTATTATATGTTATGATAAAAAGAAACTGCAGTGAAAGTATATATTTAGATGTAATCATTCAATTCATCCAGACATTACATTTTCATTGAAATAGTTGGCTGAAAATAAATTTTAGTAGAGTTTAATTCATTGACGCTCTCATGACTCAACGTCGTCAACGTAATCGATCTAGACGTAGACCTAGTCTTAGGCGTATGCGTAAGGGTTCCCATGGCCTCTGCGATATGTTTGAGGAGGAATAGTCGTCAGGTTTTTCGGCCCTTAATCCGGTGGGTCTCTACCTACTTTTAACTTTTAACGTGGGCTGTACAAGGTCGTCCACCTCCCATGTTTCGGCAGCCAAGAAGTTTGGTTTGTAAACCAGTAGGAGGGGAAACAAGACAATAAAATTACCGGATACAGAGGCATTATATTTTAGTCCTTCGGAATAGCAACGCATGAGTGGTGCCATGGACGTCACATGATGACGTGACGTGCTATTTATGTGTACAAACGGCGGGTAACTCTTACCATCAGATGGCCCGTCAGCTTGTTTGCTATTCCATTTATACAAATACAAACCTGGATAGATTTTAGGGGATAGCGTTAATGAAACAATAAATGAGTAAAAAATAATCCAGATTAATTTTTCCCATTTTTCCTTCCCAAAAACATTAATAAAATATAACTGATTGTATTAATAGTTGTTACGGTTCAATATTTTTATGCGAGCAATTAAATTGCTATTAAGTGTTGCAAACTAGCAGATTCCCGCGGCTTTGTCTGCTTAGAATTAGTACTTTCTCTAGTTAAATTGTTAATGTGATAAACGAATACAAACTTCCATTCCAATTTCGTCACTTTATTAATCTATAAAGTTATGATTTTTATGTTTATAAGTGATTTTTTAAATAAAAGGTAGGCGATGTCTGTCGCCTTGATATCTTTCGTGTTGTCAAATTTCGTTTAGGTACTTTAAACGTACTTTAAACAAACACACTTTCACTTTTATAATATTAACATATTAATAAAATGTCTTTACTATATTTAACAATATATACATATCTTTACAAATAGTGAACGCACGATAGCTACAGTTTCGATGCCCTTTCTTATCTGGTGTTAAATGTCTGCATTGATAAATAATAAGATGTATATATTTCATCAATTTGTTCTAATTATGGAGTGTCGTTTGATTATATAGTATTAAATCATTAATAACATTGCTACGTAGATACGGATATAGCTATATTATTTATAAGCCATTCTTCATCACGTGTTTTCCTTTAGGGCAGGTTCATGCCTATAACAGCAGGTCTTTCTAAAGTCTAATGTCAATATCACTAAATCGATATCAGTTAGTAGTTATATTGTATATGAAATCATCATTACATAGTATAAAACAAAGTCGCTGTCACTGTCTGTCCCTATGTACGCTTAAATCTTTAAAACTACGCAACGGATTTTGATGCGGTTTTTTTAATAGATAAAATAATTCTAGACGAATGTTTATATATATAGGTACTACATGTATACCCGTGCGAAGCCACGGCGAGTAGCTAGTATGAAATAAAACTTTGCTGTTTTATCATTCAAGAGTATAAAAAGGCGCCAACACGCGTAATCTAATGGCAATGGATCAAAATTAGTTTCCGCATTTAGTAGTTTCCAATCTGATCTCAATCATTGCTAGAACTGATCTGCATTTTAAGCTACGAAACAATAGGAGTATTATGAGAGAGGACAGGTTATTGATATAGCCTATGACCTGTGATTGTATTGTTGTATTAAAGGAGTCATCTACACTAAGATTATATATACATACATTGTTCTTAGGCTTCGTACAAACTAGAATGCGGCTCACTTGATAGTATTTTTTTATGTATGGAATTATGCACTGCTAACGGTTTACGCTGGTACCAGTGGAGGATGATAAGATGATCATGAGGTCAGGGCAGATAGCCCATCGTGACAAATTCACCAAGAATTTATCACGATGATTTCCAGGGGTAACCGCGTGGAAGTCGACATGACATGGTACATTGCTGGCAATAAGATCAGTCCACATTATTAACAATCCCGTTCCCCCACTTGATAGTCGTACACGTGCCCATATGTTTACATCCGCCCATAAGTGATACCAAAACCTAAAATTTTTTTATAAATAACAGAAAACACATTGATACATGAGTTTGTATCTGGGGGGATTTTATTTAGTGGCACCGGATGATGATAATGAGGAGGTTCATGATGATTGGGAGAATGATAGGATAAGCATGAGGTCAGGTCGGTTAGCCCATCGCAACAAATTCACCGTACCGTGTGCTATATAATAATAGTAATGGGGTTATTAGTCCAAATTACTAACAATCCCCTTCCCTCCTGTTTCTGGGGGTTTTCTTATAGAGTTGTATTATATCTCTTTGAATTTGTATCAGTTGTCTAGTAACCCATAACACAAGCTCTGCTTAGGGCTAGACGGCACTGTGTGAATTGTCCTTAGTTATTATTATTATTACACATGAACAACATGATTGGCTGAAAGGCTGTACAGACACACTTCCGCATTTATATTGTTAGTATGGATTAGAATAGATTACTTAGTAAGCACTTGTATTAGGGCATCTACTAGCGCCCTGGTGTACTAAGCTGTATTAGTGCTCTAAGCCGATTTCCATAGTAACATTATTAAAACGAATATAAATCTGTACGTCTGTTACTTATTGTCAATTTATTTTTTAAATTACGTATTCAGGTAGATTCGACCCTAGCAAAGAATATATACCTATACACATACATTCTACTTCTTGTCTACTACTTTAGGGCCTAAAATAGGTTATGTGAACTTATATGGGCAGTCAATCATTTCTAAAGTAAGGAATACAAAACTCAATTACCTATTAATTTTACGCACACGAATAATATCAAACAATGTCACAATGTGTTTAACCATATCTCCATATCCCTAATTTAGATATTTTTTTATTATGAAAGCTAATTTTATTGATTATTTCAGATGGGATCGACGGTAAACAGGCCCGACGCACAGGTACCAGTGGCCCACTCGGGGAACTATTCGACCATGGCTTGGATTCTTACTCCGCAGTTCTTATACCCACATGCTTATATAGCATATTTGGAAGGTAATTATAATACTTCGACAATTCACACAGCTCCATCTAGTCCAAAGCTAAGCACAGCTCATGTTGGGTGCTAAACAACTATTAGAAATATCAGAAATAAGTCGGTGTACTAAATCGCTAGACCAAACAGGCCGTCATTATTGTACAATAGTTAAAAATCTTTGAAATTGGCACTAACGTCATTGTGACAAAGTATCCGATTGTTTACATGTTTTGCATAAGAGTTCATGAAAAATCGATCCGTTATGGGTAGGTATATTATATATTTTTTTAAATCTCAACAAACCATAATTATAACTGTATGGTGTGAGCCGGCCTACGTTATTTTTATTTAAATTAGGATCACAGGTCAATATCGCGTGAGTAGGCAAACACAATTTTATGGGTATGTATAATGTAGGTTTTTACAATTACAATAAATAGATTTCATTCATAAAATTTCTAACTATTGGCACGAAGATTATGGTGTTATAGTATATGTTTCTTTTTGTGTAACGCAACTTTAATTGTACGTTTTTTACTTGATTAAACGTTGGTTTAATTCAGCCGATTAGGGCAAATACAACCGGATAAATATTATGAACAATTGAGACACTTTTATAGATATTTATGGATTCCAGACACGAGTCTAGAATTTGATCGAGCACCTACGAATACATCACATCAAATATACGATTACCACTTACCATCAGACCGCACGTCAGTACGCCCTTTTTACACAAGTAGATACTTTTCTAATATTAAGATGATTAGTTTTAGAAAAGTATCTAATTATCTTATCTTTTGTAAAGTTTTAACTACCTCCCGAAATACCTGTGGACCACAGTGTGTAAATATAACAAAGAGTATATTAATGTTTCGTGAGGGTCAGCAGCAGGCATGTTGATTACCCCTGGTGTTACAGAGATATACAATCGATGGTAAATGGTTACCATCTGAAGTGGTATAAAAAAAATTAAGTTTTGTGATGGAGGCCAGTCGCCACTGGCCTCTGACTGACTAGGCATTATGCAGTAGATTAAAATGATCATGTTAGTAACTTTAATAAATAACGTAACATTGACAACTTTTCAGGGATGAATTAAGTCCTCTAAGGTTTTTCTTCGTTATTTGGAATATATTCATCAACTTCTACCTCACCCACTGGGAGAAATATAACACCGGAGTCATGTTCCTTCCATGGGGTTACGACTTCACAATGATCGTAAGTTTAATATATATTATATTATATATTAATTTTATTTGTGGTGTAAAGCTGGATTCAGATATTATCAGGATTATTCATATATAATTATCTATATATGCCATATTTTTTGTGTTGTGTAGGTATAAATACAAAATTATTGTTACAATAGATAGTAGTAATATTATCATGAGATATCTTTATTGAACTACCAATGAATATGTTTTGATTTCTCCGTAATATGCCTTATTAACCTGTTTAATGATACACTCCAAATAGCATAGTATTTATAAATAAATAATACTTATATGTATGTGTCACGCAGGTACGTACATATGAAAAATAAATATCGTTTAAATATCTACCAAAAGTTTTCGAACCCCTAAAAATATAAATACTTATTTTTTTTTATTTCATTGTACCTAGTGGCAAATAAGCTGACAGGTTAACCTCTGATAAAGTATATTAATTAAATTGTTAAAATGGAGTAAATAGGTACCAGCATGAGTAATAATATTCCTACATATTTAGGGATCCTGCCTTTTATTACTGGTGACGTCTGTGATTGGCCCCAAGGCATGGCACATTACACTGCCGGGTGGCATCACGCCTGGATTCATTTTCGAAATAGTTCTCTACTTTTCTGCCATGATCACAAGTCAAACTGTAATTTTATGGAATATTTACAAGTGAGTATTGATGGAGATATTCAGTGGATATAAACAGTAGATACAATTTATTCTTGTTATTAATTATTAACTGTTAACAAAAACAATACTAATTTTAAATCTGATGGATTATACTTTTTATTCCACAACCAATGTACATAATAAGTATGCAGATTTCATGCACAATTGCATGAGTATTTAATTTATTAAATGTATTTAAAATAGTATATCTAGTGGCATTTTCTTTACAAACTTAATCATGGTTTTGCTTACTTTTTATCGAGTTTTGCCTATTTTTTATTAAGTATTTATTATACAATTTACATTTTTCTTTGGCGGTAATTAATTTAATGTTTATTAACAGGTCATATCGAGACCGGACTGGCAAGATGCGTTCGTTCTTGGAAGCAATACGGCCGTTGGTCCCGGTTGCAACATTCTTCACGCTGAGCACAGTTTGGGCACTATACTCTCCCACCAATATCATAGACCGCGGACCAAGACTTTTCTACATACTCACAGGAACTATATTCTCCAACATTAATGTGAGTTATCTGCTGGATTTATGTTAATAACATTAGTTGAAATATGTATAGTAGAATTGAAACGCAGGGATTCAGACCCAATTCCATTCTGCTAGATATTCTTATCTATACATGTAAATAAAATTGAAGTATCTGTTTGTAATATTGAAATAATTGTTTTTTACTACATGCATATGAATATAAATACGGTACATACACCAAAATAACGTTTTTACAATTTTTTTCTGTCTGTCTGTTTGGCTGGACCAATTTTGACGGGACTTTTTTTGACAGGTAGCTGAGGTAATAAGGAGTAACTTAGGCTACTTTTATTTTAGAAAAATAAAGTTAAATTCCACGCGGACGAAGTCGCGGGAACAGCTAATATTATATAAAAGGACACCTGATGGTAAGCGGCAACTGTCGGTTATATAATTAGCAGCACCACAAACATCAGGCCAGTTGTCATACGAGGATATGATTAGATTATACTATGATTAGATTATATACAAACGTGTCATGGAGTCTATATATTATGTTATCAAGAAGATGTAATATAATGTACTCTCTCTTATGTAAACTATTTGGCAAGATGTAATAGATGCGATGTAAATATTGGAAGTGGTAGAAACACGGAATTAGTATAATTATATTAAAAAAAATTGTTTCTCGTCTAACATTTTGTTTAAAACTGATGCTTCATGATTTTTTTTAAAGCCTTTTTTGACCTAAATACCGTTTAATTAAAGTTAGTAATTGATTTTTTGGAAATTACATATGAATTTACAACACACTATAAAAACCTTCACATATACAAACACATATATAAACCTTCCTCTTGAATCACTCTATTTAAAAAAAGGTTTCAAAATTCGTTGCGTAGTTTTAAAGATTTAAGCATACATAGGGACAGATAGCGACAGCGGCTTTGTTTTATACAGTGTAAAATGACATATAATGTTTTTTTAGTAAAAGAAGCTAAAAAATACTTAAAATTCTTAGTGCTGATAATATAATCTGATTACATAAAGAATGAAAGCGTAGCGGGTTCTATATTGATCGTCGCATGCCTCCTTCTTATTAATGTGCATTTATTGAAAAGAGAAAATTTATTGCTCATTCTTCTTATGATGAATAAGCTTTCCGAATGAGTGACAGAATCTAAAAATATGACTCTTCAGAAGTGCTTAAACTTAACAGTTTGTTTGAATAAATATAATTTGTATTTTGTTAATGCAATCGCTATAATGTTTTCTATTTCAGTGTCGTCTAATCGTGGCACAAATGAGTGATACAAGGTGCGAGGGGTTCAATGGATTGTTTATACCATATGCCCTAGTGATGGGTATCGTGTTCTATTTCCACGTGTCTCCTATGACAGAGCTCTTATTACTCACCGTGCTGTGCTGCGTGTGCTCCGTTGCGCACATTTACTACGGTTCCAAAGTTGTGAGTAACTTTTTCTTATATATTTTGTATATGTTAAAATAGACTGTGAGAAGTCGTCTGCGTGGATACCTCAGTCTCTCCTATTTCAGCCGCCAAGCAGATTGCTTTATAAGCCATTTCTGTTGTACAGTGCAGATTGGGCACTGCAATAACAGTATAAAAGCCATATCGTTGTTTTTACTTTGAAATGTAATTTGGGAATGTATGAGTGATGTCACGGATATAACACGAAGATGTCTGTATGTTGATCCTGTGTATAGGGAACAGTTGCCGCTTACCGTCAGATGGTTTGCCACTCCTTATTGTATTCCAATTTTTTTGTTATTCTACTTAGACGTAGAAATCAAGGGACTATAATAGATATATTTTGTTGATGAAAAAAACAAGATGAAATTTAATAGCAATGTATTTATTAGTTTGCTGTTGTAAAAATAATGTCACTTCTTACAAACTTTTAATATTCAAATGCAATAAGAGGTACAAAGCTTAGAGGGCAAGCTCTCGAATTTGACTGACGCCTGAAACTCAATTTACATTCCTGTTTTACTCCAAAGATCAAAAACAATCTATAACAAAGCAAAATTAAACCCTCTTCCACTTTGGAATAATCAAATAGATGTTTATTATTGATATATCCTCCTCATGCGATCTTCGGAACTTCGGATGTTTTACCTCTACCGATCGCACAACCTGCTTACTTGCTTACCTTCATTAAATCTTTTATATATTACTTATTAATACAATGTTATTTGTTTTCAGGTACAAGAAATGTGTGAGCATTTCAAAATAGCATGTTTCCACATAAAACCAAAGACAAAATAAGTTATTTTGAATTATTTTATAAATATATGTTTGTAATTTATTAGGCGACTAAATGCCTGTATACGAGCTCTCCATATTAGACTTGACGGCTCTCCTTCATTTATACTCTTTGTACTGAAAAAGATCTGAGTAGATAATTATTTTGGGCTGGGGTAAGCATTTTATATTAACCTTAGTGCAGACTATAAATATTGATAAATTTACAAATAATATAAACAGTGTAGTTGATTATAACCTTAGAGCAGCAGGTTTTATAGTGACTTTTATATAAGGTTACAATCAAGTGATATAAATAAGGCATTTCATATTTATTAAATACAAATTATGGTCACTAGTTACAAGCTAGACTGTTTTTATTAATTTATTTGTGTAATTTTTGAATAATTTGTACTTTTACCAAATTGTAAGGATATTATATGTCCTGAATGATTTTTTCGATACCAAAAATTTACATTTAAATATAATTATTGTCTCGCTATAAGAAACATACATATATATAAATATAAATGAAATTTGTGAAGGAGTAATAAAAAAATATATTAAAAAAAAATATTTTAATTGATCTATTCGTGATTGATAGACTTTTGTTATGTTCAAAATATTCGCGTATGAAAAAAGTGCTGTGGTACCTTAGTCAAATTTTATTTTACTGTAATATAATTGTAAACATGTAAATCGTGTGGTTACTGCTCTAAGGCTTTTAAACATATTATAATATTTTTTTACAAATTTCTCTACAATATCCAAATAATGTCTTTACTGAAAAAGTAAGTTAGTCAATTATTTTACTTCAAAAATCCTTTAAGTTGCACAATAGTTACTAGTAACACCTAGTCATACGTTATCATTATAATGATATTTGATATCGAATATTTTAAATATGGATTGGAAAAGGTAAATTTAAGTAATTAGGTAAGTATATTATTTGTGGGCCAGGTTTGAGAAGACTAAGTATCTATGAATACTTTTATGCCTTCTGTTTATTGCATAAATGTATGTCTTACATCATATTTTTTATAATTTATATGTATATATATATTAGTACCTATTAGGCTATTTGGGTGTATCAATTCGAAACCCAGAAACTTCAAATTGTGAAATTGTACATGATACTATTTATAACGAAGGTTTATATTTTAGAATTAATATTATCTATGTCAAAACCCATAATGAATTATGGTATTGTAGTAGTAGTAGCTTATTGCATAGTAAAATATATACACATTTTCATTTCTATCCTATTTATACCTTCATAATAGAAATACTATTCCATAATATTACACACTGAACTACAAAAAGTAACACCAAACATACATCTATGTAATAAAATATCTTAATAAATCATGACATAAATATTGCATGCATCTTGTGATAATAATGATATCTATTTAGTCACTAAATAGGTCTTAATACATTATATAATATGTGTTTGTAACCAGAAAATAAATTCGAGGTTTTATTTAGTCATTACCATTTTTATTGTTACTTTAGTATCAATCAGTTCAGACAAGAAACTCTCTTAATTTATAATATTATAAAATACGTTCAGAATACTGTTATAAATAAAATATTGCAGAACAATTTTAATAAGGCTTACCATAAAACTAGAGTAGCAATACTAGCTGTGCCGAAGGTTTCTTGCTTATTGTATCTCGTTACCTATTCCAATCCTTGATTGTGGTGATTCCGCATCATAAATATTTAGGCGCTAATGTTAAGGCAGCTAAACTTACAGTTCACTATCTATGAAATATTGATACATGTAATTATAAATGTACTATATCGTATAAATATTACAAATGTGTGTGAGAAAATAACCTAATTCTCTGTCCTACTTACCAAACTAGATTCAAGATAAAAATAATAAGCAAATGTAATTATCACACATAAATTAAGGAATTGTATGTGTAATAATTATTTATTTTGTTTTTATATAACTATATGAACTCTAAATGCGCAATGTATACCTTTTGTTATATTTGTATGCCTGCGTTAATCTTTATGTGCATGATACGGTTGTTTAACACTTTTGACATGTATCTGGACTTTGTTTAGTTCAACTATGTTGTAATTTAACACGTATATAACATACTTAGTCGTAAACATTGTAGCAACCTGAAACCCAGTGACAATATATCTTAGTATAAATTGTTCATGTCATGAACAATTTATACTAAGATATGCAGCAATGTCTGACAAGATTTTAAAGTTTCATACTTACGCGCATACTAAATTAGTTTAATGACCAAGCGTCATAAAAAATTTATACCCATTACGACAAACCTTGTATTTGAAAATTATTCAAACAATCCATGTGAAAATCATTTGAATAAATGTATATTTATCATAATTAAAAAAAAATTAAAAACAAAACATTTTCGTCATTGAAACTGTAGTATTGAATTTGAATCATATCCAAATAATATAACGATACTTTCTCCTGAAATAGTGTTTGACCAACGGTAACATTGGCTCATCCGGTGAAACATTATCTGT
The DNA here is from genome assembly GCF_030625045.1 of Achroia grisella. NCBI lineage: Eukaryota > Metazoa > Arthropoda > Insecta > Lepidoptera > Pyralidae > Achroia > Achroia grisella. The sequence continues at coordinate 3,915,410 of NW_026712703.1, forward strand.
ATCACTCACCTCCCAGATTCTGTGTTCCATACTTGGACTTGATTATCGTTTGCAAATTACATTTATAAATTTTCTCTTTTTAAGATCTATTGTATATGTTCGTTTTCAGTTATTCTGTAAGTCCTGCAAGTTTACAGTCTTTTTAATGGATGACAATGCTTTAGTTCAACCGCCTGAGCTAACGATATACGCTGGCAGGGCACCAGTGGCAAATAAGAAGACGAGCATGAGGTCAAATCAGTCAAAGCCACCATGACACATTCACAAGGAATTTGTCATGGTTTCCAGGGGAGCCTTGTAGAGGTGATGAATTTATATAACAAATGCATTAACACCAGATGAGTAAATGTGTACAAACTTGGTTTTATGTAGTTATCAATAAATTGATCTAAGCCATAAGGAATATTGACTATATTTTTGTACATTTATAAACTAGGTAATTTGAACCTACTGCAATATGATGTATGTTTTAGATGCATATTGAAAAATATACTTCTAATATGCCAATGCTGCATTGCGGTCATAAGTAGTAATTGTAATTATATGAATGTAAAAATATCATCTGTAAATAATAATTATACAGTAGGTACATTTTTAGATATTGGAAACTTATTCAATGGAGTGATGCGGTTTAGTAATTGAAGGAACAATAATTATTTTCATGTCTTAATTTATACAATATACATATTTGTGGATGTATAATTAATCTTGATTATGTTATTAAATTGTTAGTCAAATGTAATGTTGCATTAATTTGAAAATCCCTACTTTATAAGTGAATTTGCTGCAGACAAGTTAAAATTATTTACATTCTCACTTACCTATGTTACCCAGAATAATATTTATATATATATATATATATATACAAATATAATATTCTACTCTTTTGTCAAAGGCAGTCTCTATTCAGCTTCCTCTAGTGCTACAAGTAAGCAAATTTTGTTTACGACCTGCAGAATGAAATAAAACTAGTAGTAATCAACTTTGCACTATCATAGGTGATTGATTATAGTTCTTAATACACTAGTTCTCTTTACTAACAATGCCCTACCTGTAATGAAGCCCTACCAGTAATAGAGACACTCAACCTCATTGCTAGCAATACATTATTGTCAACTCAACCTCCCTTAGGAAATTATTGAATAAGCCTGCTGTATTTCCCACTGTAGGATAACTGCCCTGACTTTATTTCGCCTTCCACTAATGTAGCACTACAGTAAACCGTTAGTGCAGGCCAGCAAACAATATAATTTTCATTGCCTAAAGAAAACTTGTGAGATTACAAACCTAATGATGTTCTAAATCATGTGGCGACATCTATGTACATGCATGAGTATATTAAAATGAATCTGAGTGTAGGTACATTCCTTCAAACTTGATGAATATGCATACTTTGATGTTAGGAACCACAAGTTAAAACACACAGTACCAGTTGTAGTTAATTTTGAAGATGAAATTGTTAACTCTGCAGTTATAAATAAATAGATTAAAGGAACATGGTTAAATGATTAGATGTGCAGTGTTATTAGTTCTGTAAGGATGTACTGTTTAGTCATAAACAGACAACATGATGTACTGTTTAGACATAAATTTCATGATACCTACATACCATTGTTAAATTAATAGAAATAATGAAGCAGGCCTTAGTAGATAGAGTTGTATATTTCTTTCAGAATAACATACATTTTGACTTAACACATAGTACTGACTGTGTCATTTATTTCATCACTTAGAGACAATAGCTTTCTCCACTGTTCCGGAGTTAAACTAATGCCCTTCTTCCCTGGTAATAATTCACCATTCTTCTCATAGAATTCACGTACATCAATGTAAACTTTGCCTTTAAATTCTCTGACTTTCACCAACTTCTTCCCTTGTAAAACCCAAGTTGGCTCTTTGTCATCTGTTCTTGAACTTGTTTTGGCTTTTTTCTCTGGTGGAGGATTTCTCTAAAAATATGTACCTAGTTAAAATAATAAAGTAGCAAAGCACACCACAAGAATCTCACCTCCAACATAAATATAGGTTTACACAATACTAAGATATGTCATTAAGAGACTCTATTAATTGTAGGTATTGTCTGTACTGTATTAATTATAATATTTATATCAAATATAAAATGTACAGACAAATAACAACAGGTAAACCTATTAAAAACTAAATTGTGAATCTAATTCCATCATACATGCATGCTGGTGGTATTGGAATTTATTATATATTGTGCGGTTTGTAACATATTTTCTTATTTACAAGATATAATGGAAATGCCGGCAAACACGGCCGGTATTATGCCACGTGTACAGGCTTGGATATAAAAAAAATAAATATATTTCATTTTAGAAAATGATGACATTGCATACGAGTGCACATTCTATAATTTTTTTCTTTTTTATTCTTGTACTAAACGCTTTAATATTTTTCTAGCTTACATCAACAGGTCCATCGTCGCTGTCGCTGCTAGAACTCGTTTCCTTCTTCTTATTTTTTGGCATTGTTTAGTTTTTACTGGACCGTAATCCTAGAAAAATAGACAGTTTGTACCAACACCGTTTAACATACTTATACATACAAAATTAATATAAAATATACGTAAAACTACCTAAGCACAAAAATAAAGAAGGGTGGATATTTTAAATGTTAAAGTATAATAGGTATGACAATTATGTAGAACAAAAATGGTAATACTCATGAAACTGCATTTACTTTTTATACAATCTAATAAGAAATGGACGTTCAGGCAAAATAAAAAGAATACAAATAAATACGTTACTTTTACAGTCTACACATTATTTCTTACTTTACAGGTTATGTTATGTCAAAATTGTCAAATTTATTGCATTAGTTGAAATCGATTATTGGATCTGCAATTTGATGGATAATCGAATTTTATCGAAAATTTCTTGCGTGATATTTTTCAACAACAGTTGCTAGTTAATCAGTCTGTTGGCAGAAATTTGACTATCTGAATTGGAAGAATATTATATAACAATAAAAAAATAAAATCGCGAAATCATCGATATAATGCGAACTGACCGATAAATTACATATTCGATTGAGTCGAATTAAAATCACAGAACACTGATTCTAATCGTTAATTGTCATAAAATTGTCATTGATCGGCTGTCACTTTCTACAGGTGAGTAGATTATACTAATTCATTATTATTATTATTTATGTTCTCTAATAGTATTACCTATAAAAAAAAAATACTAAAGAAAATATAATTACTTATGAAATAGTTATTTTTATCGATTACAGTTTTTATTTTGGTGTGAATGTATGTTCTAAATATTAGTATAAGTATTATTAACCAATGAACTACAGATTTAAATCTAAATTATTCTAAATAAAAAAATATTGGTAAATTGGTGATTGTTTTAAGAATAATTGTACCAAGTGATTGATGTAAGGATTTTATATATATGATATGTCATAATAATGATGTATAGCCGATGCCGGCCTCTTTTCCTATATAAACATTAACGTAACCTTAAAAAATAAAATATAATATGTATAAAATTCACTTGCTTTGGTGTCATGTGACTACAGGGCACCTTACCAGATCCGTCTCTACTCCTGCCAAGTGATTGATGTAAGGATTTTATATATATGATATGTATATATATTCCTATATAAACATTAACGTAACCTAAGTCCTAAGACAAGCTTTATATAAAACCACTTAATGTTTGTGTCAATGCTGTTTATGAAAGAAGCTATTACATCACCTGATCATTTTTATTACTTCACAGTCTATCAAATTACTTGTGATGATGCTGGAACCGTGGAATGATCTATCAGTTTTGCCCCCTCCGGTACATACATCACAACCACAGTCATCCTGCATCGGTATATATCTTTATGTTATTTGCTATTGATACAGATTTTCTTTGGTTCTAATAATACAAATAACACAAGATCTAACAAACTATTTCTGTCCCTAAATTTTACGTTCATATGACATAGAACATAGGCATATATACAAATACACTAGTACCAATGACAAAAACTCTATCTACTTTCTCATAAGTCTCCCAAAAAAATTTACACTGGTGTTTCAGGCATCCTTAAGCTATTATATATGTGTACAGTCAAATGGCAGTATGCTTAATTGCCACTTTTATATATAAAAAAAATACATACATACTTAAAAATACACATATACTTTTTACTGAGTTCCTTATTTATAGATAACATATTCTTGAACTACAATAAAGTATTTTTAATAGATTTTTATATGGCAATTCCAGTTACTTATATCCTTATGTATTAAAAAACTTTCAAAAATATTTTCAGATATTGATGAGCTGAAAGATATATGTAATAATATAATTGCATTCTTATCAAAACAATCACCATTGCATGAGGAGAGTGCACTTTTATCCAGATTCATATATAAATTTGATAAAAAATTCAGAAATGATATAGGATACAGAAATCTCAAGAAAGTCTACACTGCTCTCCGTAGATATTTGAAGATAAATTTATTGAAAGATGTTGAATATTTTTCCTCTACACTTCCACAGAGTGACGAGCCATATTTGCCAACACGTCAAATGTTGGAGTATGTATTGATTCGGATAATGTCATTTTCAAAGATAATGTTTAGAATATGTATATGTTCTAAACAGGCTGCAATTTTTTATATGGACAGGTTAAAGAGAGGGGAGAGTCATTGGATGTCATTGATGCCTTATGCACTACTAAGCAGAGTATGGTCTATATGTATGGTATTACTTGAACAAGCATGTTCTTGGTATTCTAATTTATACAAATACCTTAATAAATTGCAGTTGAAGGGTGTGATTTTTTTACCAGCAGCCTATGAGCTGCCAGTTAATATAGAAGTATGGATTGACTTACAAAATATTGATTGTTATGGCAGATTTGATTGGTCTGAAAAAAGACATTTGACAATAGATTCCAACTTGGTTGAAGATGATGGGGAAACTTTTGATAGCATATTAGATTATGTGAAAGAGGTAAATGATGAAACATTTGAAGATATAAATAAACAGCTGATACCAAATCTTCAAGAAATGAAGCCATTATTAATTGAAACTTGTATGTCTCAGAGTATTGACATGGGTGAGTCAGTATCAAGGGAATACTTTAAGTCTTTTTTTAATCCTCAAACAAATGATAAAAAGTTAAACCATTCTGCTGACAAGGTGACTAACAAGGCCACATTACAAACATTTTTAGAAGCAGAGGAGACATATAGGAATGAAAGTGACAATAAATCATTAACCAAACATCTCAGTTTCATGCAGTGGCAAAGTTTAAAAAATTCTTTGCTTAAACTTAGTGACTCTTTAGCTAAGAACAGAAAAATAGAAAGAAAATTTCAAAGAATATGGCAAGAGAAATGTTTAGATTATGTTTAATAAAAGTAATCATGTTTTATTCTTGAATTTATTTAACATTAATTATATACAATATAACTTACAGCACCATTTTGGTAGATACAAATTCATGATGACTGGCAGGCGATATATAATCCATAAGTACATAATATGCAAGAGTGGTCTAAGGCCTAGACAATCTAGGTAACTGCCTAGGGCCAGCTTTGGCCTCAGTCCAGCACTGATAGCATGTATAATTATAGTGAAAGCATAGGTCAGGTACAATATTTTAATGAATGTGATACCATTCAAAACTTTACTTTTATTATTTTATTAAAATCCGTATATAATGCAATAAAACATTTTTTTTTTTCGAAAAATGTTAATTAATAGTACTTAAATAATCAATATTTAGAAGTTGCTTTCTTTTTCTATTGAGGATTTCATTATTATACACAAAACCATCAGTCATTCTCTGTTATCACAAAATATAATTTTGTAAACAATAAAATCGAAGAAATTAGAGATCAAGGTATGTCATAAATACCTGTTTTAAATTTCAATTGAAAGTTCTTACACTGAATGTAAAATATTATTCTATTAATATTGAGCAGTTCTACAAATGTTTTACTGGAATGTATGATTGACTTATTCAACAATTTCTAATAAATAAATTCGTTGGCAACACTCGTAGCATCTGTTAGAGGCTATTGCAATATTAACCCAGTTATATGTGGTATTGAACTACTTGTTATGTAATTTTGTACACCGTACAAACTAATATTTATTTTTTAGTGGTAGATAATCTCTGTAGGCGTGCTTTTAAACCTCCTTCTTTTTTAGGTTGTGTAAGAGATTTCCTTTCTTCCTGAAGTTTTTTAGCTTCTTTTAATCTGAAATTTAAAAAAATACCAATATGTTAATTATCATTGCTGAACATATTAAGGTATCAAATTAATTATTAGATAATATTATAGCTAATATTCTTAAGGAGATTCCACGTAATATTGATATATAATAAAAAAAGCTGACGTCTATCCTGATGGAGTGCCAGTGAAATAAAATAATAAACATATTCACTCACTTTTCCTTTATAGCAATTTGTTCTTCTTTTTTATAAATATCCTTTAAATCGCTACAAAATGACGTCCACATTGAAAAGAATTCTTTCGGTTCACACTCTTCTAATTTTCCACACTTCGGAGTGTATTGATAAAATTTCACAGTAGCAATGAATTTATTACGACAATCCTCTAAGTTTTCATTTTCCGCTTTTAATTTTTCTTCAGCTGAATTTATAAATGACGTCATTTTCTCTTTGAACACTTCTAATCTCTTCGATGATTCATCAGACATTTGGGGCAGAGCATCAGCTTCTATAACTTTTTTCATTTTTTCCTTGCATGCTGAAATCAGATAGCTGTTTTAATGTGAGGACAGTCACAACATTTAGTCAAATTACAAGGAAATGTCACATATAGTCTAGTCATATAAGAAAAATTACGACAATTAATTAAATTTGTAATTATTGAACATTATGTACCATCCAGTAAGAACAATTTAAATTTCAAATCAGTCACAAACTCGTAGTCAACACCTGTACATACAGTACCTACATCAGTTTAAAATATTGAGAATTTAATTAATTAAATTAATCCTTTTAGGAAACATAACTTAAGTTGGACTTACTAAAAAAACAATAAAATATTGATCACAAAATTTAAAAAAAATTACTCATTAGTTTCAGGAGAAGACCCTGTATTTTAATAGTAACATTAAAGTATAAAGTCTAATTAATACTTACCAGCGAGTTGCTGCGCGAGAGTGCCGAGGTTCGCGGCGACATCCGCGAAGTCAAGTGCAGCCGCGCGTGCCACGTCACCCGGCTCAGGCACCGGGAGAGTATACTCTCCCACTGCTGGGACTTCGCCTGCGCTTCTAGTACCCCTCACTCCCATATACGTCCGCACGATGAAGTGCAACAGCGTTGTGTTCGACTGCTTCGACTAAGGACACACAAATTTAATTTAAATACTCAGACTTTGTTTCGTGTGACTATCAGGATGGTAGGATGAGCTTCAAGTCATGTCTGTAACCTTTTTGTGGCCAATTCATCTGAAATTAACCACTTTAATGGGGAAGAGATGCTGGTTCTATATTGTGTGTTACATGCAAAACAATACAAAGAGCTCAAGTGTTGTGACCATAATAGTTGTAAGATCTGATTAGCACTGATAGCATAAATGCAAACACTATTTCCTACAGTGAAACTGTAAAAGGCAACTACAACCAACAGCATTAAAATGTTGTGAGAGGTTTTTTAATAATGGATAATAGTGATCCTATTGCTCCATCCTGGAAAGCATTATTAATTCCTTGTGAGCCCCAATTCACGTCGAATTGCACGCGTTTACAACTGGAAAAGATCATGTATAATTCCTGGTGCTCTGGTCGGCTAACTGACCTGACTTAATGCTCATCATATATTTCTCCATTGGTGTCCCGACATTAGTTAATTGGCGCAGAAAATTAGATTTGTCATGATTATCCATTCAAAAAATACAAATTAACAGTAAGTTGATATTTATCTTAGTGGTTGAGTGACATTACAAGTAATGTAGTAAGCACTTAATTAAACAATTAGCAATAGAACTGTTGCACAATTCAATAGGTTCCTTACCTTGACATCCTTCAATTTAGATAATATTTCCAACCCGAAACCGTCTGCTTGGCCTCTTTGACCATTTCCTCCATTCATATAATTGCCAAGAGTCAAAATGATCGCAAATAATTTCTTAAGAGATTCACTAGTCATTAGAAACTGTAAATAAAAAGTAAATGTTTTAATATTACTTGTTATAATAATTAACTCTAGTTATTCCAAGTTGAATAATCTCTTAGATGGGTGACCCTATAGTGGTATATAAATTGAGCTCTTTAGTGCTTTTGATTACGTAAAACTGATAGTGTTGTAATGGATATGGGTTTAGTAATTTTACTTATTATTTCAATTTGATCCTTACCTCACAAGTATGTTTTAAATTATCTAACTTGTGCATTGTTGTGCTTATAGAGTCTTCAAATTCTGCTTGGAACATAAAACATGAGATACGCTCTGCAAAATTTGGGATTCCCGATAAATCATGCAAGAATCCTTCTGGTTTGTCTAATGGTATATCTGGTTTGCTATGTAAATGTTCTTTAATAAGTGACAGTTCTTCATCACTTGCTCTCTGAAAATTATAAACATATTTTTATAGTACCCACTAGTAATTTCACAGAGACTAAAAAACAACAAATTAATATAATAAAAATTAAAAACATTCTTTTTTAGACTTTATTTTTTGTACGTGTAGTGTAAATCCACCAGATATTTAATATCTGGCTATACACATACAGGTTTTATAAAAAATACTTATTTTAATATTCTTAGATTTAATAACATACTTACCAATTCATAAATTTGTTGTAATGCTTCCAAACTCACCACAGATGTGTCAAAATTGTATATAGCATTTTCAATTTCAGAAAACTCTACATGTAAACTTTGAGCAAGAATTCCAACGTTCTGTGATCTTTTACTGTCTAATATCTTTATAGGCATTATCTTTGTCTTCACTTCAACTTTCTTTTTAATTGGGGCTTTAACTACCTGCCGTGAGAATAAGTCTGTAAATTCATCAATGTTATCTAGTTTTGTTTCCTCAATTTCCAGCCAAAGAGGTTTCAAACCACTAGAATCTTCTTGATATGCTGTAGGTGCTGAAGTGGCTAATATCCGTGTCCAATATAACGGTTTCATGGGTGCAGCTGGTTTTACAGGAATCTTTCTCAATGCTGTAAAGATAGGTCATAAATTTAATTTCTTATTCTACAAATAAAAGCATATAACTCATCTAAATTATACTCACTGGCTCGTTGCATATTCCATCCACCTACAGGAGGAGCTGGAAATGGAACTGGGCCTAAATTCGGTAGGGGTGGCGGTAGACCTGGAGATGGCGGACCTAATCCTGGCATACTTGGCGGAGGAGGTGGCCCCGATCCTGGCATTGGAGGTGGGAGTGGGCTTAAACCTGGCATAGGAGGAGGTGGAGGGCCGATGCCAGGCATTGGAGGTGGGGGTGGTCCCATGCCAGGCATTGGGGGAGGTGGAGGTCCCATTCCAGGCATTGGGGGAGGTGGAGGTCCCATGCCAGGCATTGGGGGAGGTGGAGGCCCCATGACAGGCATTGGTGGAGGTGGAGGTCCCATGCTAGGCATTGGAGGAGGTGGGGGTCCCATGCCAGCCACTTGAGATGGTGGGAGGTCTGTGCCAGACATTGGAGTCAGTGGGGGTTCCTTAACAAGCGATGATAGCAGCTGAGGCTCCATGCCAGGCATTGGCGCAGACAGAGGTCCAATACCCGGCATCGGAGGTGGCGGATGTACCATGCTAGGCAATGAAGATGGAGATTCCATGCTAGATATTTCTGGCGTTGGAGGTTTCATGCCATGCTTTGGTAGCGTTGGCGGTTCCATCACTGGTTTTGATGTAAGTGAAGATTCCAAATCAGGTATTAGCGGTGGGGTTGATGATGAATATTCTGATCCCATTATTGGTTTCACAGATGGCTGTTCTATTAATATAGGCACTTTATCAGATGTTGGACACGTTCCTGGAGTAGGTGGCGGCGAGGGTGCCATGCCTGGTGATGGAGGAGGAAGATCTGATGGAGATTGATTAATTCTGGGTTTTTGCCCAGAATCCAGTAATTTCAATATTTTCGAATTTGTGGAAGTTTTATTTGTACTATCTGAAGTTTCTTTTGATTTATTGGGACTACATGGCTTTGCTTCTTTTATTGTAATTTCACAATGTTCCAATGGATCTTTGTTTGATTTTGATAATGACCCATCTCCATGGCCCAATTTATTAGTGTCTATATTTGTACATAAAACATCTATAGGAACATTTATTGTATTTGCAAGATTATCATGGTTTATATCTGACAATATTTCAGATTGACTATTGAATAATTCATTTGAAGGGCAAGTACTTAAAAATGAGGCATCTGATGAGCTATCATGTGTGGAACTAATGATATTGGTTTGATCAGAATCTTTTGCTGCAGGAATTACATTTTCATCACTCATATTATTGTTGTCAATGTTTTCATTATTTTGTATCACATCATCTTTTCGAAAACTATTATTTAATTCTCTACTTTTATTTAATTTACAATAATTTTCAATTTTTTCAGATCTATTTTCAGGCATTATCTCAATGCTTTTCTCTAAACTACTTAAATCTAAATTATTATCAATATTTACATTTGTTCTTATGTGAGGGTCATAGTCAGGTATATTTATCACAGGTTTTACAGAAAACTTATTTATGTCACTGGCATTACAAGTTTGTACTTCTTTACATACCAACTCAATTTTCCTTTTATCAAGCAATTGATGTTCAGTATCAAAACCCTTCTCTAAGTTTTTATTAAGGGTCTCAATTTGAGCACTTATTTTCAATTTTTCCAACTGATATTGTAACTCTAAAAGTTTCCTCCTCAACTGAGATATAACAGTTTTTGCTTCACTAATATCATTTATTTCATCATTGTTATTTTGATTGAGTAATTTGTTATTTTCCAAACTACTGTAATTAGTGATGTTTCCTGGAGTGGAATGAAGATCTTTATCTGGTGGCCATGCAGTCATATGCAATCGTCCGGGTGTCACTGGTTGTGGTGCCGGAGCCTCCATGTGTGCCCAGTAATACATCAGATTAGGCTGGAATAGATATAATATAGAATAATTTACTGGACATATTCAATTCAATTAATTAGATAAACAAAAACATGTATTATTAGATGTTTTTGTTTATCTAATTAATTAAAATTATTATTACATTCATTATTTTCAATACCTGTACTATAGTAATAGAATTGAAACTGATAATTTGATATATATATTTTGTAGTTTTATGCGCTGGCCTATGTTAGAGAATATGCATTTGAAGATTAATACAGATCTTTACTGGTGAGGTATTTCAATTCAAGATTAATCAATAACAGCATAAACTTGCAATATTACCAACATTCATCAAAACAGTTATATTATAAATAAATATATAAAAGAACAATATACCGAAATATTTACTCTCTATTACAATTTTGTTATACTGCTTCAAAGTTATAATAAATTTAATGCTATAATTTTTTCTGAATAATATTCATGTCGTATATGGTCAATGGTATTGAATACTGGAAGCTATTTGCTATAAATAAAGAGATATAATATATATTTATATAAAAAAGGCAAAGAAAATTACTTAGTTAAGATTACTATTCAAGATAAAAATGGTGTTGATATATGTTAGATCTCCAGTTTTACATCTCTTCCATAAGCAGTATTTAAGTAAAATTATTATTGTCAAATCTTTGGATAAGAAGTGTGTTTTTGTACTATCTACCTTGAATGTGGACTCCGTGGGAGCATTTTTATCAGATATCTGTCTCAGCACCCCAGCTGCCAGCAGTTGTGTGAAGTTTTGAATTCCAAGGCTTTTCAGATCTTGAGTGTTTAATACGCCCTTTAAATTATTGTTCTCAGCAATTGATGATACAAACCAGTTGAGTAACATTTGCCCTTAAAATGTTGAAAATGTCCATTGTTATATCGCTGACTTTAATTATTCAGGAATACATAACTTATAACTTATTATATAATTAAATGCAATTATCCAAATATAACAAAAATAGACCAGCACTAGTTGTAATTATACTAAACAATAGAGAATAATAAAACAAAGAATTAGGTAAATATAAAAATTTAAGTGCAGTGAAATGGAATGGAAATCCTGAAGTCAGTCTACTGACTGACTTCTATCAGTTATGTCAGTGATTGGACCAATCCTGTCTAAATTGACATTGACAGAGAGTATTTGGGTTTATTTTAATTTTAGCTTGCTTGCTATCAAAATCTAAATAAACATTTATTAAATACATATCATATTATACAGCACAATATATTTTACTTTTAATTTACTTAGTTTCTAAGAGAGATCGAAATAGGTCATTAATGTCATGTTAAAATAATTCAATTTAATACCGCAAACAAACTCCCAGTCACGTTAGGACAGTGTCAAACGCTGCCTACAGGGAATTAGTTAGGTACTCATGAACAATACAACAGAGATCACGTCACGTGACACATGTACCTACTACCTGGCATACGAGCTCCATATTATTCTTGACGACTAAAGTGTTTTCACTATTTTATCATTTAATCGAAAACACAGCTTACAAAGCAAGCAAGAATGCAACTTTATTACTGTATTCTTGCAGTTCGACAGTTGTTGGTAAGGTATATGTGGGTGTATTTCATGAAGTAGATGCATGTACGAATAATATGCGAAATTAGGTAAATATGATAATAGACAATATCTAGTACAGCGATAATATAGGTAATAACTAAACACATGCCTTCCTCAAATTATTTATCGATGCAATAACATCTTTTATGGATCAATTATAATGTCTACTATTACGGCGGCGCCATTGTAGGTAGGTAGTAGCGAGTAAAGAATATCCGGGCTAATAAATACTTAATATTTATTATTGTAATTGTATTTGGAATCATTTTGCGTAGATATGTAACGAAAATGAGACATGAAGTACTAATATTAGTGATTCTTTTCATCTTTATTTTGCCTTTCGTAAGGACAATGAATGTTTCTTTGTAATGTATATTAATAGTAGTAATAATATTTTTTAAATTTCTTCAATTTTTATACGATATAAAATATTATGAAACTATTGCTTGTAACGCGTGTAATTTTTCTACATATTTGAGTGTATTATTAAATATGATATTAAATGATGATGAAGTGTGAAAATACTTCATGGTAATTTTAGCTACGTAGTCTATTCCAGCTCACTATTGGACGAAGGCCTCTCCCAAAGATTTCGATATATTTGAAGCTTGCTTTGTTTGGTGGGAGATCGCCACTAATAAATTTTTAACTCTGTCTGCTTATTAGAGTTATTTTCCTTAGTTTAGGGCTTTCTAAAAGCTTCGGTATTTAGGGTTTACCCCAGGCTGAAGATTTTATTGCCAAAGACGTCTGCGGGGTTATTTTAGGTTTCGGTTGCAGGTGAATTTACAAGGTATAAAGGCATAAAATCTTAGTCCTCTGGAATAGCATAAGCGGTACTGCGAGTGTCACATTGTGAAGTCAACAGATTGTTTGCCATTCTAGTAACATACAGAATAACTACACGGAGTAGCCTAAGCCCATCTCAGTTTGCCGTTTCTTTAGATGCTAATAGACACATTTAGGATCATAACAGGAAACGAAATTTCAAGCATATTTTTCTCTACAGGTAGATTGTAGAGTTATATAGTACTGGTAAAGTGTAGTGTCTGTAACTCTTTGCCTCCCAAAAAAATAAAGTGTATTAGGTGTGATCGGAATCTGACTACACCCATGACAAGAGTGGGATTTATGATATTCAGTTGATAATCAAGTTTATTCAACGTAATTATCATAATACTACACATTATTAGGAATTTATTAAAATTATACTTAATTTATAAAATAATTGGAACTTACTGTTGATAATCCATAGTACAATATTTTTATGAGTATTCAATAAAAACTCTATTGTAACTAAACCGCTTTTTAAGTTACATTCTATTCTAATTGTATAATGCATTTTGTTCACCGTCAACAAATTTTGATTAAACCAATATTCTGATTTGCTAAAGTTCATAGTCAATATTTTAGGAGGTACATATAACATTAAAGCACGTTTATATTTATTTCTTTTGGCCGTGGATCGAGCTCGTTGTGATACTAATCCAGCGTTGATAGTCACGAGTTCATCAGGGTGTAATCCAAATATTGACACAACATCTTGAGCACTCTTATCCTCTCTGTAGCGTTGACTAAGAAATTGAACGTAATTAAAATGTGCCACTGAGGAATTTGTTAAATTAACACGACTTGCAGACAACTGCATGGTTGCAGATTGACCACCGAGCGTTGTTATAGTCACGTATACACTAGGCAGGTAGTATTATTAGCGCCATATCATTACCGTATCTAATGTTATAAGATAGATAAGAATAGGTCTTTATATTTTGATAAAAGATAAGTTAGTTTATCAGTGTGTTCATTCACCTGTTTTTGCAACTGGCGCTATGAGATTGGTTCGTCTGATTAAGAAATTAAACTATTAGATTACACGAATTCTAAAAATTTACTAATGAAGTACTTTCTTTAATTCAAGAATAGAATAAATGTAATAACATATCAATCAGGACTATAGTAAAGATCAATCTACGAAATAAATGAACTATCCACTGCGGTGGAATATCTTTAGAGACAATTCAATGCAATAAGTACACTTAAACCCATTGTTAAATATGATTTTGTGCGTTTACGACGTTAATAAAATAAATCCAGTGCTATTTAGTTCCAACCTAAGCAGACCTTGTGTTATGGATGCTAGATAACTGATAGAAATAATTAAATACATATTTGTGAAAAAATATGTATTTAAATGATATACGTGGTAAACACCCAATACAAACACTCATACCCATAAATACTAATGTTTGTATAGTGCGAGGAATCGAACTCTCTACCAACGGAAGTAAGGCAGTGTGTCAAACCGCTAGACCACCAAGGTCGTCATGACTTTATCAGTCAGGAGTATGATTGTCGAAAAATATTTGTTTAAATAGAAAACAAAAGAAATTTTAATGACGCGATTATTAGAAATTAATATGCTCCTATTTCTCTACTGCTTGAGACTGCCTACTTTGGTGTCGACTGTCATACGCTTTCTTCTTCGAATGCTTTTATAAGTTTATATTTGAAGGTCCGACTCCGATCTTTGATAGGTCACGTTACTACACTTCCTGAATATATACAGAATATACCTACACTACTATATAGATTAGACGCCGTAACAAGTGAAAAGAGTCTAGAATGTCATACGGATTATATTTATGCGAAAATAGTTTTGTGATCCGTCCTACCAATATTATAATAAATGTAGAAGTGGGTTTTTATCTTGGAAAAGTATTCCATTACATTGTTTTCCGATCGCTTAAGATATTTAACTTGATATTGAATCATATTACCTACACCTCTATTTGCTTGTACTAGTTTTAGGTGCTTACCTTCAAATTTTTCATGTAGTTGAAAGTCGAGTTTTTCCGGCACAAACTTCGACCGTACGACCTTTGTTTCTGTTAGTTTATCAAGTGTGAGAGAAGCCACTTTCCTCAGAACATTTGATTCTGTCATAGGAGCATCGCTAACGCTGGAATGTCTTCGGTCTTTTTCTGTAACATATGAGTGCCTAAAATTAATCTTACTAAGATGTAAGATTAATTTAGTAGGATACCTATATAAAAAAATAATATAATGCTCGAAATTAAAGTCCTTATATTTTACTAGCCACGGCTTCGCACGGGTGTACCTATATTATACATATAAACCTTCCTCTTTAATCACTCTATCTATTGCTGATAGAGCTGATCTGCCTTAAAATCGGATGGACAGCGGCGATTTTGTTTCATACTATTTAAAAATCAGTCGCCAAGCATCTTGTTATCTGTACTTCTGTTATAAGATAGATAAGATGCTTTTTATTGCAATATATGATTAGAAATATGTGTCTGTGTTTAGTGTCATTTAGTAAGTAACTTACTACTTAAAATAAGGCCAATAAATGCTTTATAACTTCAAGCTATTTGTCATCCGTTTTATATGATAGTCATAAAACATTGAAATCTGAGATGGTTTGGTATCTGGTATAAACCAGTCCGATCGTAAATGCACTACAAAATAATAACTGATTTTGATACGAATACCAAGATATTGGATACTTTACATCTTATGACAATATTGTAGACTATAATAATTAAATTCCTGTTATATTTACTTTATTTGACTCAAATAAGGGAAGCCTCATATAGGTAGCGTATGTGCCAACGGCGTGATACTACAATATTATTGTTACGATTCAGAGTTTTGTAGGTATGTTAACGATTCGAAAAACACTAATTGGTTTACTTTTTTGGTATTGAATCCATTAAGAGAGGTTTTACTTAATTGGATGATAAAGTACCTTATTATAAAACTCATAGCGATTACAATAGATTGACTGGTCCAGTAAATCTATCAACAACACTGAGTTGAGTACATATCAACAAACTGGTTTCATATATGTGTTAGGAAGTGAAATACAATCGAGTGACAGGTACATCTAGTAGCATCGTACAACATGCAATATTTAGTTAGTATGCATAATAAAACATTCCTATACTGTGTAGACTTCTGACCCTTTTTATCGGAAAATAGATGGACTGATCATAATATTATCAATCAGTTGACAGATTTATACCTACACTGACGAAGCAGATAACAATGTACTTTATTGATTAAATGTACTTACATATCCTATAAAAGCAAGTATAGTTGCTTACATAATATAAATAGGTAGGTAGAATAAATAAAATTTTGGAAACTAACCGTTGTCCAGTATGGTGAGAGTCGGGTCACAGACGACAGGAGACAGTTCAACTTTCCGATGTTTAGAAATTGTAAACGAACTTTGTCCTGGACAAGGTTTTAACCGGTTGTCCCGGAAATCATGATTGCACTCATGTGTAGTGCGCTCTAAGTGCTCAGCGCGCGGTCGAATAAAAAATGCTCCCATGACCTTTGCATCGTTCCTATCAACGTTGTCACTGAAAACGTCATTTTTTTCTTCTTTGGGCATGCCGACGGTTGACAGCGAAGAGGTGGCTTCATCGTGTGGCATATCTATGGTCGAAGAGGCCGGTGAGCGAGTGATTTGCTCAGGCACATCCACCAGCGAGGGTGTTAGAGTACGTAGGGGTTCGTCGTGGGCACTGTCGCTCTCAGCAGAGTAGTAACACTGGTTGAGCTCGACGGCGAGCGGCGTGAGCGGATCTGTGAACACTGACTCGGAGGTAGAGTCGTTCGCCGGAGAGACAGCTGGCGTTGCGGTGGCGGCCGAGGCGTTTGGTCGGTCGCGGGTCGCTGACCGCGGCTCCGCGCGCAGCCCGCACCTGCTCACCGTTACATCTGACTGCACGCTGCCCGACTCCGTGCCCTCTCCATCTCGCCGCAGTGTTTGAAACAAGCACTCGACCGTATCGTTATCGGACGCTTCAATCGCTTCATTGTTATCGGAGTCTGGGATTTTATCAGACTCTCTGTCGATAACGTCCCGTTTTGTATCACCTTTTTTCTTTCCATGTTTTCTGCTCTCACGACCTGATGATTTTCGATTTAGGTTCCTGATGAAATGTTTACCTTTAGCTGGGGATTTCCCTGTTTTAGGCTGTTTATCATTTGTTTGAATATTTCCCATAATTCAAAATAGCTACTAAACTTCGTCACATTTAGAATTGTATATAAAAATTATCTTATATTAGGCAATGGCTTATAAAAATCTTAAAACGTCAACAGGAATTGCATTCGCATCATGGTAATAATAAATTGTACAAAGCCAATATATAAGAACCATCGTAAATTTGTAACACCACAATAAACAAAGTTATTATACGTATTCACAGTGGAACAACAATATTATCTATATCTTAATTTAATATACCTATAAATTTTTGATATTAAATTGGTAAAGATATTGATTTGTTCTTAAAAAAATACTACGGGAAAGTATAAAAATGATTAAAAGCAAATCACAGCCCTTAAATGTAGGCAGGTACTCTGTATATTGGAAAACATGCGCAGTAAAGGCTTCTCTAAATCAATAATTAGGGTGCGTTTCACTTTGTCTTAAAATTAAACTCCAAATGTATAACATAAAATAACACAATTAAAAATATCTAATAGTACTTTTTAAAATAGAGCAGTTGTAGCAGAAATAACAATATTACTGTACAGTACAAACTATTATACTTTTTTTACTGCGAAGTTTATTTCTCTTCTTCGCTAGCAGGTACAGTTTACAAGCTGGTAGATGGCGACACTTCCAACAAAATAGAAAAAAATACCATGTCATATATAGGTGTTGTAGTTAAGTTGAGACGGTTGATACTTGAAATTCAAAGTAGTTGCGAGACACTTAAGTCGATGTCAAAATAATTTACTTAGGACCATCTGACCTCTTATGCAGCACGTTATATTTTTACCATAAGAAACTTGAATATATTTTTTAAAATCATATTCAATTAAATATTACATAACTAAGTATTAAGTAGTAATTGTAACAACATATTTAAAATATCGAACTTCTTGTCTGAATCAATAAATGCGATACAAGGTCTCCTGCGATAAATGATCGTTTACTTTTAATAAGTATATTCTAATTGTAGCATCTTTATTGTGACACCAATAAAGGTGACATTATTTATAGGTTTTACAATAGGCTGGTATAATTATTTTTCAGATTACTTGTTTATAAAGAAGAATTAGGCGTATAGAAATTGTAACTGATGTTTACCACTTGTCAATGATAATAGTAATAATTTGTCTATAAATATGACCCCGTGGTATACTTACTAACGCTTCTGGTTGCTATATAGCAATAAGATTATAATTTAAGATTATGATTATTAATCTTTATGCACTACCTTATGAATTGTGAGGATTGAGGTATTGTTATTCTGATGCTGGCTGCAGAATTATAATTTTATGTATGTTTACCATTACCAGCGTTAGTTGGTATTTTAAATTAAAAGAATTTAGATATGTACACAAGACCGTATAAAGCTTTTGCATCATAATTGTTAAGTTTATATAGAATTCAATTGTTTCAATAGTTTATTTAATAGATATGAATGAAATATAATAGAAGAAAAATAAATCTTCTTTTAAAAAACTAACTTCAATAATACGTTAATAAGTATAATAATAAAAAAATTAGTAAGAAATTTTAATTCTTATGAAACAATTAAAATTGCATTTTTACGATTACGGAATTATGACAAGGTCAAAATGAGGGTCTGCCTGATTGAATGTTGCAGCCGTCGCTTATTGAATGTACGGCGGATATTATAAAACATACTGTGACGCATTCGTCATTAATGTGTTGTAACTAATCTGAATGTAATCTTAGTACCTAACTGCGTAACAAAGATAACGACGCACCATTATAATATATCTAGGTAGCTAGAGATAAGTAAACTTCTTTACAAAAATCCAAAAATAAATTCCTGGAACAGGAAAGTAACTAGAATGTAAAACAAAATAATGAACCATCTAAAAATTCTCGACACATGGCATGTATTTTATGTGAAGTATTTCTTTAAATCAACAGGCACAAAAAGTGTACAACGGAAACTGCCGCTGGTAATTTGTTCTTGGTACTTTACGTAGCACCTTAGAGGCCTATAAAGGAAAACAATTGGAACAATTTTCTCCTTGAAGAGCTCTCTCATACGGTACAAGTATAAGATATGAAACATATCCTTAGAATTCGCATATATAAGTACATACCTAGTTACACATATGTGTAATTTATAACAACGTGACTAGAATATGAAGCAGGTATAATTTCACAAAGATCGAAAAGATGTAGTTCGCTAAAATACTTACGTGTCTTCTGTTGAAAATCAAGTTAATATATTTGCTGTCACTATATTGTAATATTTTTGAATGCCAAACCAAATTTAGACGCCGATTTTCTGGTGAATATACTTTTAATAATGCTTTTTTAATTATTGACAGTTTTTTTAGGACATAATTTGCCCCATTATCATTTGCATATGCAATTAGAAGAATTAGGCAATTAACAGACGTTTTGTAAGTTATTTCCATAGCATTATGTCATATACTACTTTACAGATATAAATACTATATTTATTTTACAAAAGAGAGCCATACGTTCTATTTATTATGGGTTAGTTTACGTAGTTTTTTCAAATATCCTCACCGTTACTTCAAATACATTTATGAGAATATTGTACGGAAGAATTTAGACAGTTTTAGAAAACTTAAAGACTGTATATACCTAATTTTACTAAATGCCGCCTGCACAAAGTGTAATTCATTCTATGGTAATTGCGTAAGATTTTATAATAAACTGCCAGAATCTGCACTAAATCTGACAGAGAGGCAATTAAAATCTTATATTAAACAATTTTTATTATATTACAGGATGAATTCATAGAAGACAACATATCAAGTAAATAATTAGTTTATTAGCATACAACGTTATAATTTGTTTATCTCATTGCTTTCTTGTATTAAAAATTATAAACATCAGATACTATGACGTGGTCTGGTGTTTTAAAGTAAAATAAACTAAAATATGGTCGAAGTGGCTGCTCATCCGAAATATGTTTAATAGCTTACAATACATAGTATTTAATTGTGTGCTATATCACACAACATTATATATTATTTAAAAGAGCAACACACAAGTTTCTTGCTTACATGAGACAGCATTCCGAATGAGCGGTAGATTAAAAAAAAAATGTTATGACAATGTAAGTTTATTTGAATAAATGATTTTCTATTCTATTCTATTCTATTCTAATTATTGACAAGACATAATTGTTATCATTTCTTCTTTCCTTTTATCGGGTGATCCTAATTACTGTAAAAAACTTCGAAGTTAGGACATAACTTCGTCGGTTTGACTTTTTCCCATAATCATTCCTAAAATAATAGAATACAATAATTTGAAACTAATCAAGTATTTGCAAAAAAATAAAGCTTAAGCAGGTGGTACCTATATAAATATAGAGAGAAGAGGAATTGTTTTTATTTAGTTATGTTTTTCGGTTTGATAGACGGCTTATCGTTGATATTTAATTGGTTAACCAAATACCTGAATATTGGGAGAATTAGATATTTTTTATTCGCAGGAAAGTAAAAAGTATTTATTGCGATAGCAGTATATAAGCTAGTGTCAATTAATTCAAGACCATATGTACCTACTGACTGTCGTAGATAGAATAATGTTCACTTATTATTCGTACCGGGATTAAATGGAGAGTAGGCCTTTGTCAACGTCTAACAATTGACATACATACAAGATGTACATGCATAATTCGCATTTAGTTTTTGAATATAGTATACTGTATAAATATAAGTCATTATTATATATGATCTGCGATGAGATGATAATTATATATGAAATACCTGTAGAAAAAATATTATGAAAAGAGAGTAAAATTAAAATATTTTCCAGAGAAAGAAATGGGAGAAAAGACACCATTTCTTTGTTGAATGTCTTATACGAACGTTACGTCGCTTTTCGAAAACAAAGACAACCCCATGCCAAATAAATTGATGAAAGACCGTAATGTGTCACGCAGTCACATTCGTTTGAACAGGGCTTCACGCCTAGGCTGAATAAATATATTATCTGTACCATTAAATTTTGTATAGCTAAATAAAAGATATTTAAGCGTAAAGAAACATAGTCCATAAACTGAAGGTTAAAGTTACGTACTTTAAGGCTTATATACCTATCTTATACCGATGTCTCAACAAAGTACAATAATTAATTACTTAATTATAATTTTATTTTCTTAATTAATTTCAATAATATTTTAATTAAGATAAAAATAAACTCTATGAATAGGAAATATATTTTTAAAGTCAATTAGTCGACCGATTTCTGAACAAAGTATCTTACGGAGTATTCACAAATTAACTTAAATTATGTTTTTTTTTTAAATTATTAAATTTTGTTTTTTCAATTAATTAATTTTCTAATAGCCGTCATTAGAGAATTTGATATAATTTTATATCTAGATCATTTCACATGTTTTATCTAAAATTTCGAAATTAATAGTAAATCGTAAATTTGTATATTATCTGTAGTTAAAAATATTTGTAAATTTCAGAATAACTGGCTTTATTATTACTGGCTATTAACTGGCTTTATAATAGTAAATCGAGATAACTAATTCGGTTTCACTCTCATGAAATTTATAGCCTATGTGTTATCGCCGTGGAGATTTTTGGAGGAGACATTTGTCCTGCAGTGGACAGTATAAAGTTTCAACAAAATTCGTTCAGTAGTTTTAGCGTGAAAAAGTAACAAAATCCATCCAAACTCACAAATTTTCGCGATTATAATATTAATAAGATGTTATTATAATGAATATACTATACTACTAATACTTTTGTTCTGGCCATAGCAACAGTAGATACCTAATATTTATTTATATTACAATAGTATGTACACTTATAGAAAAAGAGCCATGAGACAGCGACGCTGAAATTTCATTATGTACCTACAACCCATATGACTTTATCTTTGAATATTGGTGTCGCCTACCTCAAATATACAAATTGAACGTAATATTTATTTAGGATCTCGCATTTCTAATTATTAGATTTTTGATCGCTTTGATGTCTGTTTCTTAATAAGCTCGGTTTTTCATTACTATTGACTTATCCTTTTGATAAATTTGTATTAAAAAATTCGGTTTATACTTCGAAGATGTATGTTCTATGTTACAACTCATAGGTTAAATAATATCTTCTTTCTTGTTTATGTCTTAAAATATTATTCTAGGTAGTTTAGCTTAACTTCATTAATGTCTGTAATAAATGTATTTTTAAAACCATTACACACTACGGCATACATATTTATGTGGCTGAACTAGATTTGCATCTGAATTGTTTTATTTTATACACCCCATTGAGCTTCATCTAGATTCAGTATATGAGTATATACCAGTATATATATTAGTAGATATTCAAAATTGTAGAGATGTGGTATAAAGTTCTTTCTCGTTCTAACAAATATCTCTAATTCGATTTGACGATCTCGGTGGTCAGTAACGGTTTAGCACAACGCTTTACTTTCAATGGTCGTGGGTTTGATTTCTCTTATGTTCATTAGTATGATTGTTAGAATTGGTCTGGGTGTGGTTTATTATTACCTATATATGATGTATGTATTTACAAAAAAAAAAATATATTTTTATAAGTTACAGCTAAGCAGAGCTCTTGTTACAGGTATGTACTAGCGATGGATGCGAGCAGCGCAGGACCGATCGTCGTGGTGGTCTTTGGGGGAGGGCTATGTCCAGCAGTGGAAGTCTTCTGGACTAAGATGATGATGATGATGAGGTACTAGAACCTATAACAAAAGCTCTGCTTAGCTTTGGATTAGTTAATAGTGGAGGGTTATTATTAATATATTCGAAAGTATTTTTCAACGCATACAGTCTTACCGATTTTTTCTACACGTCGATCTAACATGCGTTTTGTTTCTGCGGAAACTAAAATCTATGTAAAATGCTAGAACTCATACTTGCGATGAAAATTTACTGTGGATAGACTCTAAAGGAATGAATAAATAATCATATTTTGTTTGTTTTTATTACTTCGCTTTTATAAGAACATTTTTGTATTTATTTTTAAGATTTTATTCCTTGAATAGAAATTAATTCTGAGAAATATTTTTCCTTCATTATGATCCACAAGTAGCTAAGTATCTATATTGAACAGCTAATGAAATTGAAAATTACGCTAATGAAACAGAAGAGATTTACTTTATTGAGATGTAATATAACAACAGTCGGAAATTACGAATATCTGACGGCCTCAGTGGTTTAGCGATATTATACACATAATAAATTTTAATTTATATGGTTGGGTTCAATTCCTCTCACGATGCAAACATTCATGAGTATGATTGTTTATAACACTCAGACTGATGTATTTCTAGTACTCATAATACAAGCTCTACTTACTGTGGGATTAGATGGCATTATGTTAATTGATCATGAAAAATTAAAAAAATAAAAGTATGTAAATTTTCGCTATTCCTACTTAGTGAAACTACCACTTCATAAAATTTTCTTACCACTAAGGATCTGTCTATTTCGCTGTCCGTCTGTCCGTACACCGTACCAGTGTCATGTAATTTTTAAACTGATCTTTTTCCATAACCGAGTGATTATTATTATAAAGTTCAGAGACATTTTAGTCGAGTGTTATTGTTAGTAATTTCTAGTATTTCGATTCACTCTGTTCTTTCTAGCCGATTAAATTGCCACTGAGCTTCTTGGATCTTTCTGGAAAGTTATTTTAGGACCACTTTAAGCCTGTCTACAATGTAGTAAATAGTTCCTTGAGACAATAAAGTGAACTAGTCTATATAAATATAATGTAAGTATTTCAACGAAAACTGCAATCTAAACCTTACGATTAATTGTGCTATATTATATGTTTCAGTAATAATTTTATCGAATATTAAGTAGATAAGCTAAGTAAATAATATAAATAATAAATAGTTACGTTTACTTACGATCGAGTTAGTAAGTACGTAGGCATTTTTTTCTTCTTGGATATACGCAATAACGAATATAGTGAAGTTCACTATTATCAATGTGAATCTAATTTGATAACATGATGCATATATAAAAAAAGAACATTGCACATGATTGCGTTCATGTAATATGTAATAAAAACTAGAACAATATAGTCTAGCAGTTTAGCACAACGCCTTAATTTCTGATGCATGCGGGTTTCATTAGCGAGCAATACAAGAATTTATATTGCACAGGGATGAACTGTTATCCCAGTAGTTAGAGACATTGTCAACTGTCAACGTCGTTCTGAACGCAATACTTGACATGCCCACATTTCGCTGGGTATATGCGAATCTAACGTGCCAGGAAAGGGAATTGTTAGTAATGTGGACTAATAACTCCAGTGCTAGCAATGTACCAGAACGTGGTTCTCCCTGGAAACTATCACGATGAGCTAACAAACCTGACCACGAGATCAAGACAGTTAGCCAGATGAGCATGATGCTCATATTACCATCCTCCACTGGTGCTACGCCAGCTTAAACCGTTAGCGCAGGTGGGTGTACCATTCCATTATCATACCTAAGGAAAAAAATCTAACATGCCAAGGGTCTACCGCAGGTTCTCAGATTATCATTTGCATTTATGTTTCCGTCACGGATTTGGTAACAAATATAAATTAGTGAATAAAAAAAAGTCAAAATATGTCTTTAAATCACTAAGTAATCTCACTCTTACATACACAGAAACATGAAATATTATAAACTGCAGTAGATATATTACCGAGATATCTATACATATAAATAAAATTGGAATGTCTGTTTGTAATGTTAAATAACCGTTTGTTATTACATATGAATATAAATACGGAACATACACAAAAATAACATTTTTTACAATTATTTTCTCTCTGTCTGTCTGTTTGTTTGTTCCGGATAATCTCTGAAATGGCTGGACCGATTTTGACGGGACTGTTTTGGCAGGTAGCTGATGTAATGAGGAGTAACTAAGGGTAATTTTATTTTAGGAAAATTCTCTAATTAACTTTTTTGTTAAGTTCCATGCGGAAGAAGTCGCGAGTACATCTAGTCATAAAATTTAATTGTACATCATGTTACAGTTATAATATGTTGTTACAGGATATAATAGTTAAACCACTAAAGCACTGAATAATTTTTTCTTCGAAATCGCTGTTTCATTAGATACTGAAATCAAATATTGACGCTAATTATAGTTAGGTATATCTATAATTAGTAGATACATAAAATAACTTACTATATAGTGAAATGTGGTTTGTTTGATTTATAACATTGATCGTTATACATAACCATTATGAACGTATCTATTTTCAATTTCTACATTAAAATCAAGCAGAGAAAGAAACTGTATAATTTTTTGTTCATTCACTGAAAAATATTCATAAAATAAAATGAACGACATGAATATAAAAAACAATGGTATGATAATACAATAAAACAAATAACGCAAATGTAATACATCAACATGCTACATAACGATTTACCAGGTATCTTATATTGTTATGTATATTAAATATATTGTAATTTGTATATGTAAGTATACCTACTACTATTGTACACATAAAATGGGGGGTTTATCACTTTACACCGTTTAACAAATAATAAATAAATATTAGTGTAATTATGATAATAATAATAAAAAATCGACTGGTCTCTACAAGTCATGACTGCTGATATAATAATATTATTTTAGTATATATTTAAAAATGAATTACATTCGGATTTAAAATTTTATAAGTGTATATATATGTCTGTACTAATGTATGTGTATGTTAAACCAACATTAATATTTTACCATTTAGAAAACAGTTACAATAATTTTATTTACATAACTTAATTGTAACTAAGACCCTAAAAGCTTAAAAAATATAATATTAAAAGGGGTCCCTTTAGGCAAAGTTCCGAAGATACTGGCAGCGTTCTTTCTATGAATAGCTAGACTAACTCTTTGTCCAAGGTAGCTGCCAGCTCTTCGGTCTTCTGTGAGTCGACTAACCTTTTCGTTATTTCTTTGAAAAGTCTTATAGTGCTAGGACCCCACGGACCAAGGCTCTCGACACCGAATGGCACAAAATCATATTCGGAGCCTAGACCCCTGTATTTACATGCTTTGGGTTTTTCAGCCGCTTCAATTTTAATATTAATGTTATTATTCAGTTATAGTATTATTTTAATGGATTACGCTAATAAACACTATATTCAGCTTTAATATAAGTATGTATTGTCATAATTGGACTGTATACACAGACTTCTTGAAAATAATGAAAGCTGAGTTTTTAGAAGTTCTTCTTGTCTGGGTTTTAAATCCGAAGTGCCGATAGACTTAAGAGCCTCTAATTAGATCTACATGGATACATGGAAGGATAAAGATATTATTGATTTGATTTATGTTTTTATTATACAGTGTTACTTTTTAAACAATTTTTAGTTCAATAAATATTTATACTTACTCCAGTTGGTTATTTTTGAAGACAATTTAAAACATTTTTGATTCTAGATCTTTAGAGTGCTTAATTTATTATAAGAATTAAATATGAACTACTCAACAAAAGAGTTGAATCTAACTGCACAAAGTTTTATATAATAAGTATAACTTGTCTGACTCTTCGGAATTTATATAAAGTTTCTGCGCCAATTAAAGTTAGCAGATACCTACTATACAAATTTGTGCCGAAACAAAATAGCAATTAAAAATCTCTATCGCCTCATCCTTTTAAAAACGCTTGGAAAAGTTACTTTATTAGCTTTATTATTCATCTCGGCACTGATATATTGAATTGTTGTGTAGTGATTTAAAATACTTAACTACATTTCGGTAGTTGCAAGTTTTTACAGTGATCGTAAAATACAAACAATTATTTATGTGTAGGTACTTCTTGTCTTATTCCATAAGTTTTTAGATTTATAATAAGGATCAACTAATATACTTATTTACGTGTTAAGGTTGATTGCGTTGATAACTGGATGATCTTGTTGACAGTGTTTAGTCACTTTCAGATTCAGTCAGCAATATTGAACATACCTATTATAATGAAGAAGTGGTTCCTATATTGCGTACCATTTGAGTGATTATTATATAAGAGAAAACTGTCATTAAAAAAATCCTGTAGTCATCATCTATGTTATCTTAAATGATTATAGAGTATGTATATAATTCTACCTGTTTACGTTAACATATATGTATATAAGCAACCTGCAAACTGTCTAATACATAAAAACTCAATGAATTCAAATATAAATACAAAATAAGTGTATATTCACGTGCAATAACACTGGTCACTTGTGGGGGTTACTGTCAGCACCCACGAAATTTTCTATCATTAAAATACTTGTAATTTTAATGTTATGTATTTTATTTACATTAATTACATTTTATATCAAACAAGTTGATGTCCCGCCATAGATGAAGTGGTAACCGTCTCCTGTACGTATAATATACATTAACAGCACTAATAACGTCACGTAATCACTAAGAATCTCATGAACTCAGAGAAAAAAGATGTAATCCAAAATTGAGAAAAAGAGAACTAAGATATTTTGCCTCTTAGGAAATAATATCTTAGGTCATCCATGTTTTTATCCACTTCTCCACACAGCAAATTTTCCTTATTAGAATTTGAAGACGTAAAAATAGTGTTTTATATTAAAATTGAAATGTGATGTCATACAATCCAAGTACCTCGCCTAGGACGGTAGGTGGAGTCATAAATTTCACGATGTTTACATTAACTTTGTGACTCTCCCAATAGGTATACAGAGGTGACATTAGTCTACCCGATAAACAAATAATTTCATATCTATTATATATATATATATGAAATAATGTCTACATGGGCAATGGCACAGGACACCCTGCGAGTTTCACGAGGATAAAACATCTCGCTACTGCGTCGATTCAAGTTATCATTATTTCTTTCGTAAATTAATAAATTATAATAGTAAGTAGTAAATTAAAATTAAAAATAATACCTATAGCTTTAATAAAAAATATAATATGTATATTTACTTGCGCAGAAGACTGTAATTATGAACTGTAAGTATAATGTGGAGTTCCATATAAATAATTAATAAGCGACACACTCATTTGAACAAATCAATAAGGCCACTTAATTATAATACTAATTTATGCCATTTCTTATATAGGTTTCTTATACTTATGCCATATTGTACCGTATTCTCTTTGCATGACAGTTGATTTTTATTAAAAATGCATAAGTATTTTATTTAACTTACATTAACTATAGTGCGAGTGTGATTAATGGTAATATTCACGAAAAAAATATACCTTTTTGAAAATATTTATATATATTTATATAAGACACTAGAATTCATCCTTTTTTTAATATATTATAGTATTGAACAATAATAGAATATAAGCGATAGGTGTATGTGAAGTAAAATGATACACAGATTAATACCATTTTGATCAAACAAGAATTTCCAAAATGGGTATAGACAATATAGCATTAGATGTACACACACTACATTGAACTACTAGTAAATAAAGTAAATAGCGTAAAATAACATCTCTATTCACATTCCTAAGAATGTGAATTGAGATGTTATATTACGTTTTCTATATTAGAAAAATGTATGGAAGTAACAGCTGGTATGCGAAAATTTCGTGTTTGTCCAGTGTTATCTCTTTGTGCAATGAAGGTAACGGAATGGAAATAACTAAAATAAAGTCCTTCTGACTATAGACTCATAATATAAATATAGGTTATGTTTGTAGACAAATATCCGCACCTATAAACTGTCATGATTAATAATTCCATCAT
Source organism: Achroia grisella (assembly GCF_030625045.1). NCBI lineage: Eukaryota > Metazoa > Arthropoda > Insecta > Lepidoptera > Pyralidae > Achroia > Achroia grisella. Next base: position 3,944,846 of record NW_026712703.1, read on the forward strand.
GTACCACATTTCCATTAATTACCAATCTTGAAGAATGGTGTAAGCACTCGCTAGTAAGCATATAATGTAGGCAGTGGGTGATATTCTCGCATTGGGTGGTGGTGAAAGTAGAATTCATTAATAAAGGAGGCGGTCGCAACTTAACGATGCCTAATCCTGTTACTTACCTAAACCATCTCCCTAATAGGAAAATGATTGATCGAAAATGAGTTCACGTGGCCGTGGCTGAACAAATTTATAATACTTCATCGGCATAATTTTTAAATATTAGTTTGTAAGATGATTTAATTTGGTAATGTTTAGGTATTATAATCTCTATTTATAAAGCAGTTTGTTTTATTATCGATCAACGTAGAACTCTTGGCATGGAATTAAATGCAGTTTTCATCTGTGTATTATTAGAGATTTAATTATACGCTCAATTTAACCGCAGGAAAATATTTCATTCTTGAATCAGAGGCGGTGTAGTATGGCTTCAAAAATTGCTTTGCATTCTGTTAGCTTACATGCACGTGGATTGTAAATAGCTAATATAATGAATATTGCTTAGAAAATATGTATCATATACGGGTCTACACTAAATAGAAATATTAATATTATTTTTTAAATCTATGTAAATGCTATATAGTAAATATTGTGACAGTATGGTAGGTATTATTGTAGGTACGTAGTAATTACCCTAATATAAATATTTCATCTACGAACATCACACTCAACAAAAATTTGGTTTTATATAATGTAATTGCTTTTAATTATAAACCCTTTTACCGATTTAGAAACCTCTGAAAATAAAAAATAAAAATTGTATTTTATATTAACAATGGACAAAACCCTGACTACGCGTAGGTATGTGGTTGTATCACATATATTGTTGGCATAATAAGTTTTAGTAATTAAGGTTACCTACACTTCAATATTTTATAATTATTTTGTTATGTATCAATTAATATATCATAATTATTTGCTTAGTAATTATGTTCTCATCGTGACGGGATTATACTTTAAAAAATAAGACACGCTGCATTAAAACTAGCTGCTTCCTGCGACTTCGAATGCTTTTCGAATGATACAAGTTTAGTTCGAAGGCTGGGGATTAGGTAATTGGAGGTAGTTGTGTTGTAACATTAAATTGAGACCTGCGAATTATGTAGAATGCATATATGCATAATTTTCAAGATACGTACCAACAGGCTTACTCAATTGCCCCATATCTCACTGATACAATTATTCTTGAATGTAACAATTAGGTATACACATACATATGGGCATGCTTTATACGTTGTTATGTAAGTTTATTGTCTGTTTTTAACATCAGACGATAAGATAATGATCTGATCAGATAAAATCGGCATGGGCATTTTAATTTCAAATATAAAATATCTGTTTCTAACACAAATATTTATAAATATATCATTTATATGCTTTTTTATCTCATTGAAACATAAAAAAAGTTATCGGCCCGTATGTATCTAGGGGATAGCTACTGCGTACCTGTTGGTATTGAGTTTTTCTCCAAGTAAAAAAGTATGTATGTGAACTGCATTACTGACATTAGTTTAGCTTGTTATCACACGCGTGAAACCAGTCAGGAGTTACTATTTTCAAGACCTAAGGGACATCTTAGGTAGGACATCTTTAAAATAGTAACTCATGACATACCAGAAACATATTCTGTACTTTCACTGCCTAATCACACACGCATAGTGAACAGCTATCAAAAGAGGTCGGGCAGCTGAAATAGGCGATACGTAGATACCCACACAGACGAGTTCAGCCGATTATTTTTAAACGACATTGATCATATTATGCCAGAATAAAATTTGATGTCATGTCCTTGATGTATAATCTATCTAATATCGGAATCAAGACGGTTTTAATGGTACCTCATACATCAATATCCATCAAGCTTTATTAGAAATGTTTCAAACAACGTTACAATGGCTAAGCAAATACCTAAGGTATGATTTTTTTACAAGAAAAGCTGAATATGTATTATATATGTACTTTCTACGTAATAAATAAATTAAGATTGAGTGATTTTTCTTTGACTCATAATATTATTGTAGTAAGCATCCACTGCCGGAGTCAACTGAAAAAAATAGGCAACTAAAAGTTTGTGTAATTGAAATGTTTTCACGAAATGAGAGACATTAGATTTTTATATTTGTCAGGATCATAACTAATTTAAGTTCATTGGTTTCCTTAAATACCGCTCTCTCTCTAAAATAAACAAAGACACACTTAATCCTATATGGTCATGTTATAGGATAATCTTCGGTCTACAACGGTAAAAACTTATTATTAGGGCCGCTTTACCAAAGCAGGGCAATTTTCCAATTCTCACGACAATTTCAGAAATATCTAGTACTTATTTGTTATTTTTGGTAATTGACATGGTACCTACTACTTTCGTCCACCCATCCCGTCGTTAAATATTTACTATAGTTTTTTAACTACTTATTACAGGATTCACTTAGTTCAACAAAGAAGTATGCTATGTAACAAAAGTATGTTATGAACATACAGACAAAGATATGTGGTAGATAAAGTAACGGCCCTTAACTGTCTAATTACAAGAGAAGCCGTTGTTCTATAAGTGTGTGAATTAGAAAGTGTTGTTATTTTTTTGTAATATACCGTAGATTAATGGGTTAAATAAGCAGTCATAGAACTGCCTCGAGATATTGAATTAATTTATGTCTATTTTATTAAGAGTCTCTAATAAGATAAAAATTACATAGTTTCCATTGAATTAGTTTAATACTTCGAACTCTGAATACAGTGCTTGTTTATTTAATATTACCACAGATAATATTAAATAAATAAGCATTGTATCTTACCTGTGATATTACTTTCATCCAAAAATTGCAAAGTTTAGAAAATAGTCTCTAATCTAATATAGTGTATTTAATAAGTTAAATGTAATAATTGAACTAAGTTAATAGTATCTAGTAATTTACCTTACGTAATGAGTACGTAAGGTACGTTCTAACCTTATAGCATCAAATTGTTTAGGGGTTAATTTGTATAATGTAAATTAAAATGTAATTTTGAAAAGACACAAGCATAGAGCATGTTTTTGGTTTAAATGTGTATGTTTGCGAGTATATTTATTACTTTTTAAGTGATTCTGCGGTATCGCTATAAATTACATATTGTATCAATGGTTCCATTAATACCTTTTTTTATTGAATTGAGGGCGACCATAGAATATACAATGCTTATTTGAAAAAGTCATATCCATATATGTATTTTTGGAAAACGTTATAATATTACCACGTACAAAATACAGATAGATACACTTGTATCGCTGATATCTTTTCAATTTTGTTATCTTTATTATTTGATAATTTGCTCTTCTTCTCCTCGTTCATCCCTCTTCTCCCGAGTCTTCTTCATTTGAGTTCATGGGATCTGGATAAAGTTTCCCAAAAATTGATAAATTGTACAATATATCAATATGTATAATATATCAATTTCCATTTTTTTTGTTTTATATATTGCTTTATATACTTATAGAAATTGAAATTTAACAATGAACATCTGCATACTTGTTTTTTCTTTCTGCATGTCTAAAGTATAGAAAATAAGGATTTATTTAAATTATTTTACAGTTAGTGGCTACCAATAGGTATATGATTATAGAAGGCTATCCAATTGTTTTGTTTCCATTATACAAAACGATTTATCTGTAAACACTGGTTGCAACAATCAATTTTATTGGGTACCTACTACTGATGAGTAGTTATGTGTTAACATTCAACAGCGCACAAAGAGCCTTAAGTGATATGTAATTTGAAGTAACTATGTATATAAGCAACTAATACGATAGAACTTTTTTTTCTATGCTTAAGTATAATTTCTTAATAACTTTGAGACAAGTATGTAGGTAGATCCTTTATACTTATTTTTAGGTTCATTAAAAGTTTTTATAAATTATTCACGACCTAAAATTTAGTTGACCAGTATTTTCTTTTGTAATTGTTCTTAATTTCATATTTTATTAATTAAGTAAGTATTATTTCTCCTTGTTCGAATCATTTTCTTTTTGATATTTATCTATCGTTTTCAAAGTTTCAATTTTAGTAATATATAATGGGTTTTTTGTTACTGAAATTGCTAACAGCAAACCGCCGCCTATATACATGAACAGCAATAGGTATCACTTTATCTCTCTTCATCAAATGCCGTTGCTGAGGATTTAAATGTTGTACCTTACTTTTCAACTGGAACCCAGCTTAAAAAGAAATTGCTTGTCAGTTAAAACAGAGGACGCAGAGGATTTTTTACAAGTCCTGTACCCTATATAAACGTAAAAAGACTATGTTCGGAGTTCAAATCCGATTCGTATTGTGCATTTTTTTTTAGACAAATGGCACGAAAGAATCTAGTCAACGTCGCATGTACACGTGAACGGCACCATCCAAACCATGAAATACACAGACTCCTTCGGAGAGCTTATTATAGATGTTACTGATGACTATTTATTGGATGTAAAGATAGGAAAAGGCAATTGTACGTTTATGTAAATTGTTAGGAATTAAATTAAATTAACCACAGCGATGCCTAATAGGTCTCTAAATGCTGTAGAACAGTCAATTAACATCAAATGAAATATCATCGATGTTACTTATCATTACCTGTAATAACGAAATAATCATTTATAGAGGTAACAGTACATATCTATAATCAATTTTACATACATGTCACGTTTAACGAAAGGCCAAATGAGATTTCCGTTGGGTCTCGGTTCATTTATTGAAAACGTAAACGGGAAGGCGACATTTATTACGCATGACAGATATTTGACAAGGACCTTGGAAACTTTTCGATGTTTTGATTATTTCGGGAAAAAATCCAAAGTATTCAATTTATTTTTTTCTCATCTTGATTATTGAGGGTGAATTAGATATAAAATTGATTGGCTTCTAATACACGATGTATATCGGGATTTAGGTTAATTAACATGAGTTTCATCATATGTGTACCTACTTCTCTATATGAGCACCAGTTTACAAAAAATAATCAGAATCCTGTAATCAATATTTGATTCCTACTAATCATTCAAACAGTAAGCGAAAGTATGATTAAAAATTTAGATTATTTTTCGAAATTTTGCACCTCTGTATGGTTCAAAATATGAGTAAGTAATACAGTCTAGGTTATTTGTAGTAGATATAGTTAATGTAACGGCTGCCTATATTGTCGTGTCTGCGAGTGACAAATTGTCAATTTATAAACCTATTTACATTTTACAAAATACGTTGTTAAAATACGTATAGTTGAAGCTAGAAATAAAAGAAATGGTACCTAAATATCTTATAAGGTAAGTTTATTCCGACCTGCCGCACTTCGATCCATAGAGATCTTTGATGCTTTTCTAGTATTTTATAGATTTTATCTATTAGCCTGTATATTTAGAGTTTCTCTGTATTACCTTATAAAACAATTTCATACTTATTCAAACAAATTTCATTTGGATAAAATTCATTTATTTAAAAGTTTGTATCTCGCCATAGTACTTAAAATTAATATTTACATTTGCTCTTATTTTCTATATTATTTAATATCCCTAAATTAAGTACAAAAAGAATGTTGCCTTATATTGTCACTAGATATTAGATATGGATTTATGATTTATGTTCATTCAATAGCGTCATTTCAAGAATATTTATATTGTACCTAACACACGAGTTCTAAACAAAATAAAGAAGTAAAAGTAGGTAGTAGTGTTTCTTTAAGATACTTCATAGAAAACAATTATAAGTAGATACTAAAATTGCATAAGTACATACCTACTAATTAATTAACATTCGTTCATTCTTGTTAGCAACCAAGATTCTAGCATGTACATTTTCCATAAAGATTAATATTATACAAATTAATCATTGATTCATAGAAATTTTATAGAAAAATGTCAAAAGATATTTTTTTACAAATGTCCCGTAGTAATATCTGAATTCACTATTTATAAGGTATAATAATAATAAATTGCTATTTCATCATGTTATCTATATTAAAAAAAATAAAGTAAAGATATAATTTAAATTTCTACTATTATTGAGTGGTCCATAAGGATTTAACTATATCATTCAGCCGAGGTATAAATACAGCGTAGGCGACATTAAATTGAATATAATTTGATTAAATATATTCGATCCTTATATGCAGTTGCTACATGCATTGTCAATAATTATAAAATAAAGTATCCATAACAAGTAATTATAATAATCAGCAACAAAAAAGTTTCGACATAAACACAAAATAAATAAATATGTCATTTTAGCACATATATTCGGACCAACAGTTAAGTTTTGAGGCAGGTCGATACATACACTTAGGTACTGTATATACCTATATCTAAATTTGAAAAAGATGTTAATAAAATAAACACTTAAAAGATGTCTATAAGTAATAAATTTTCATAAGACATAACAGGCAAATGGATTTTCAAAATGCTATGAGTAGCTATGGCCTTATTATTTAAAACATATCTACTTATATCAAACTTATCCACATGATATTGACTGAATACATAATTTTAATTAGAATATAAAATCAACATACTCAATCCAAATATTAACGTACATAACAATATTATATCTATTTATATATAGAGTCAAGTAAATAATTATAAAAAATTCATTAATTGTCATCGGTAAAAATAATACGTAAATTTGTCAGTTTAAAAAAATCGTCGAAAAACATATGTATGTACAGTACATACACGTACCTATAGGGAATTGTATTTAAAATTTACTAAACCATTTAAAAACATAATGATACATTGTTTAATTCATAATTTAAAAAAAAAGCACCAAGTTAATTTTTAGTATATACTGCGCAATTGCAATACCCACATAATTTATTGACTAAACAGGATGAGGGGTATCTATCTCTTCACTTTTCTATGCACCGGTATGTTATTGTAAGAACTTTCGAAATATGCTATTACGATTATGATACTTACTACATATTTCACAAAGTTTATTTGCTTAATAAAACTCTAGCATATATCCAAGTAGAGATCCACGTAAGAAAGTGGCAAGTCGATAAGTTACTTTAAAGTAATATCCGACACTGTATACCTACATAACTGCAGTGTTAGACACTCAACCAGAGTGAATGCATGAATGTTACAGAATAAAACCAATATAAAATTATTGTTATAAAAAATGAATTTCAAAACATATAAGGTCAAATAAAGTCGTAAAAGGTATATCAAGCAGAAAACCAGTGGTAATATTCATCAAACTGAAAAAAAATCTCAAAAAATAATGTGGACATTTTAAAATATTTTTAAAACCTTTATATAAACTGCACGGTTAAGTGATCAATTTAGTATGAAAGGCTCGAAAATTCTGTTTTGTTTTTTTGTGAAAATAGATCAATTTCATGAACATTATATGGTTATTATAACATTAATATGGTTTATAAACTAAAACAGGTATCTGACCCATTAACATCAGTGATATTGATAAGTTACAAAACTTAAAACTAATCATATTTCATTGTGTTTTATATTACACAACAATATGCTATTCACACAATGATTACTACATACACTTTATATAATTAATATCTATACAAACTATATATTTATAGGTACCTTTTTTAGAACAAAAGATAATAACTTTATTAGGTGGGCCCGTCATTTTCACGTGCTAAAGCGGATTGTGCTATGTAGGATCATGTTTACGAGTTAATAATTTACTAACTTAAATAAACGCAACATTAATTTCACCATAGTAGACCGTATTTGGCACAAAAGATTAGTTACGAGTATTTTCTAAATAATGATTTCTATTTATATTGCTTTACGAGTATTGTTTTTTGTCAATGGCAACTTGTTTCGAGTATTTTAAGATGCAGTTCCCCGGAAATTCGTGCAGTTCGAAATTTAATTTTAGTAGTTCGCGCCAAATATCATGAATTAATTAATTATCTGTTCTGTGTATAAAACCATAGACAACATATTCATGCATAAAACTACTAGTCAGTTGCAAACATAGGTTCTCGCCCTACTAATTATCATTTTTATTTTATCATGATTTTTATTATATCAGAAGTGAAATAATAAAGTTATATATAGAAATATAGTCAGTCATGGACATGTAACCATAGCTTTATTTGATGACGGGAACCCTATGCAGGATTGTTGAGTTGCGGTTAAAGTCAAGCTGCAAGTCGTTCGAAATATGATTATATACCATCACAATCGAATTCAAAGCATGACGTGTCATTTTATTGTAGGAATGTATGCATAAACATTCATATCTTTATTTATTTATGTTCGAGTAACTAAATTCTTTTTAAATGGCGATGTTAACTTAAAAATAATGATAACGCCAGAAATATACTGGCATATGAGCAACGAAATATCTAATAAATAATGGTAGAGTCTATAGATGAAATTGAAAATTTACATACTTATTATAGTATAATGACTTAAGTACCTATCTAAGTTTTGTCTTGTACTGTTTTATTTTGTATCCGATATTGTATTATAAATATTCGGATCCCACATGGCTTCATAATATATACACGATAGCATAGTTCACCATGTTTTGGGTATTATAACAATCGTTTGTGTAAACAGATATATGTATATATATATATAAAGCTACCTAGGTATATCTTATTAATTCGTTACAAGAAGAAGATTATTCTTGTTTGAATACACTTATATAAAATGAACCATAGACACATACCTGACAATTAACTCGCACCTACTCATTATTTAACATCTGTAGCAATAATCCGCATTAGCACTGTGTATCGCTGATACAATACTGGGACTGTACAGTCAACTAAAATTATTATATGTAAAAACAAGCTTTTATACGTAGATTTTGTGGTGTACAAGTAACCATTGTTGACCAAATCCTTCACAAAGAGGTTTGTATTGTTCTATTTTAGAATTTGTATGGTAACCTACTAACTCTATTAGTAGACTAATTGATGCTGTAATATTATAATAAGCATAAGGCCTGTACCCTGATCGGATGGTAAACGTTTACTATAACCTTTGAATGCCTGAAATACAAGAGGTTTCACGTTTGTGTTGCCGATTCTTTAGAAACCTATACTTCTCGAAAACTACATGCCGTAGTCTCTAGTCTCAAATATTGTAATTAATAATGTAATATTAGAGTATCAATTATTCTTTAGTAAAATAACACGCGTAGGCATATTACCTCTGATACAAAATTTTAGCTGATTCAGATGCTAGCAAGCGCTTGTAAAAAAAGATTCGAAATTTCGAATCAAAAAGTCACCCACGTACGAAGCAAGTTAAATAAAAGCTTGTAAAATATGTATTTTACAGCCTTGTCACGGTTCACATGTCCTTTCATTTTAATTTTTTGTACATGCATATATAATGTGGCAAGGTTGTAAAATGTAAACATTTTCCATGTTATGAAGTTGACAACATGTCTAAACAAACGGGAAAAGACATACGAGTAGCATACGCCGATACTTAAGTACTGCACAAAATTAAAGTAATCACTTTAATCTCACTAGATGATTGTCTAAGGAAATTAAAACGAGAATACTGATTTTACCGTAAGTATTATAGGGTAATATTATATGAAAAAAAATGATGGCTACAAATTGTGATTGATGAAGGAAAAACAATTGCTAAATTGTCGACGTGTTTCTGTTAATAATGTACCATGTACTAACATAAACATGTCAAGTAGTAGAATGTAATAAATATGTAATTGGAAGGGTAGCAGTTAATCGACGCGCCGCCACTCTTTTCTCCGTTCTACTAAAGCCCAAAATATCCTATATGTTTTGTGCTTATAATAGATACAACATATTACACGTAAAATTAAGAAAATTACGGGATATTTCCATGTTATTATTATTAACGCTGCCGAAATATAGCGAACTCAATAAAACACGGTAAAATGCTCGTTATTTTCAAAATTTGTATATAATGTAGTATATAATGATCGCATCACATTTTAAAAGTATACACAAATAAATTTATCTAAATATCATAAGGCTAGTAATTGTAAAAAAGTTGTATTTAAAATGGTACCTAAGTTGCGAATATCAAATGCATATAAATAAATTTGAGTCAGTCAAAATGGCACTCAAGAATATAGAGATCTCAATAGCAATAGTTTGGTCGATTCTGAAATTATCATCGTTACATCAAATGAAGAGAGTTTACGAAACATGACATTTCAGAATCTCCCATTAACAATTTTAATAAATACCTATTAATTCATTATTTGAGTAAAAAAATTCAAGACGAAATAGACTTGCATAATTATGGATTGGCGATGGCAACTATTATAATTAGGTATATTTGAAAATATTTCTGTAATACATAGTTCTATTTAAAATCAGGAACCACTAATGAGATTTCAGTTTAATAATACTTATACACATCTATTTGGTGCACGGTTTACATATAGGATCATTATAATGAACGGGAATGAGTTCTGTCATTTGTTACAACACAATGTTCATTAAACCGGATCTTCAACGCCCCGATACCACACGGTATTGAGCTCAAAATAGGCATTTACTCATCGATTTCCCTGGATTATCAACGTGTTATAGATTTATTTTTTGTGTTCGAACATCGCACCACTGATTATTACATATACAGAGTGAAAGCATTATTGTGAGTGCGTGAGCACTGAAAGATTTCAGCAATTGTAAGCATTGTGTAGAAAAACAATTAGCTACTATACTAGCGATTACTGTACTAATCGTAGTGTAATAACATTCACGTTATAAGAGATTCAATACTTAACCATTTTATGTTATGTACAAAATATCAATATTTTTTTTAATGAAAATTATTATTTTTCATTGTGATGTGTAACGTCTTAGATAAGTAATTAATGTTAATAATTACAAATGCACGATTGCCATAAACTTCTATGTACTTTTAAATTTGAAAGAATAAAGTTGAAATTGCCTTATAAATTGACACCCACAAATTGATCCATTAATATCATTATTGATTTTTATGAAATTGAGATTCTTCTTATTTTCAAATGTCATGACGATGATTGTTGATTTGCCGATTATGAGAATTCACGAAATTGTAGTACGTAAGGCTTCCTATGTAATTATAATTAAGCCATTGCCATTAATAATATCAGAGTTGTGTGCTGGCATATGTCTGTAGGTAATCCTTTATCCTATAACACCTATAGGACACTATGGACTGGGTATCAAGTATTTGCTATGGTTGCCTCGCACTTGTATTTAAATTCTATGGAGATTCTAGAAAATACTATTCAAGGGACGGTAGTCCATTCAGTAATAGATCGAAATATTAATATAACGTTGTACATTAACCACATTGAATTAAACATACAACTTCTCATATAATTCTATAAGTAGGATTTTACTTGTACGAATATTAATGAAAAAAATGTCAGACCAAGTTCCAACTTAGGTGGCACTGAATTAATCGTCCCTAATTATTAAGATTCACCAGACTAGCCAATTCAATTCAAGACATAAACAATATTAACATCTAATTATTAACTAAACTTCACATTGAATAATTTTTATGAGCTATGTATAAAAAAATAGTAAAATGCAACTCTGAATTAAATTGAGAAATGACATCAGAAATCATAATTTTCCTCGAACAAAATTTTCATAGAAAAATAACAATATAATGAGTTTTTAGAAGCCGTAATAAGATGTGTCAGATTATTAAATTAGAACTAGGTACATAATAATACGAAGTATTATATACTTTGAAGGCAGTGTACACGTTATTACAGATTACTCTTTTTAAAGATCAAAGCTCTCACCGCACCGGCGGTAATAATATAAGTCTTACATTCTGCCCGTTTCCGTATTATAGAAACAAGCAAACTTATCTAAAATAATGTAATCTTAATCTATTACTAATCTATCTATTAATCTCCTAACAATAAAATGGCGCGTATGTGTAAACTATGTACATATATTTTACATTAATTACATTCTCCTATTCATAAGGGGTGAATAGATACAATAGAATTTGTCAATGATCAACCGATCAGTCAATGAATAGCACACATTTTCAATAGAATAACGACATCTGTATTGTATATTTCTAGTGATGTCTATAACATTATTGTGTACTATTCCTGTGAATCTTATAATAAAATATGGTGGTTGAATTCCTAGGTCCATCACTTAGACTCACTAACCTTGCACGCTCCTCTTCACATCGTGTGTCCAGCGACGGCTCCTACTATCACAATTGACATAATAATCACAATGTTTCGGGCAGTTTAACGCAATCACATTGTTAGTAACCCTCGCATATTTAAACGTCCATAATTTATTTTACATGCAATGATGCTTTAACACGTACAGGTACATTAAGTATTCTAATTAAAATTGATCCCATTTATTTGTTATTCTAAATTCTGAATGATACTTAGTTTTTATTCTATCATTAATTCAGATGATATAAAATTTAATAAAGAAAAATGTTAAGTAATCTTTGTGCTAAATTGGTTATGAAATATAAAGTTTATAAATTCTGGTATAATTCGACGAAACAGTTCGTATTGCACCAGATGAAAACAATTATAAATAGACACTTCAATAGTAAAAATAAGTATTAAAGCATCACTGGATGCAAAACAATTGATAATGAAAAAGCATGTAACACTGGTGACCTATATTTATCGATAGATTGCAATTAATTAATTGCGTACAATTTGTATACAAATATATATGTATTATACATGTATGTATATAAATCATATTCCATTAGCTATTGTGTATTTGATAAAGTCCACATAAACATTATTGAAATTGCTATTATATAATTTGTATAAAGTTCTGTTATAGTGTGCTGAAATGGAGGGTTAACAACGTAAATTGAAAATATTCATTCAAGTTCTCTTGGGTGGGAATGCCACGAAGGGCCTAATAGCACCTATCTTCTATATTCTTTCGCGATCCTCGTGCAATCAATAATGCAACTGACGTTGCAGTATTAGACCTATATTTAAAGATAGAAGACAAAACGACGTTTTACATTCACACGATGATTTCTCGTATGACGCGGCGAGAGCGCGAGTTAGGCGTGGAATAGCCGGACTCTAGTGAGTCGTCGTAACTGAGGGAGAGGTGAGGTGGCTTGTCCTCGGGGCCGGCGTCTTCTCCACCGCCGGGGCCGCCGCCGTAGCCCTCGGGGAGCCCGGTCACTTCGTGGTACGAGGGGTCTAGACAGAACGTAACAATATCTCAATATAAATAGTTAAATCAAATATATATGTGGTATGGAATGTTATCTCTTATACTATTTTAGGAATATAGCTATTTATATCTACAATAGAAGTACATAAATGTACAATAGTTATATATAGATTAAAATGATAAGCCATCAACTTATGATGCCGAAATCTTTGATGTGTATGAAATTTACACAATTTCATACACATCACATAATAATTACTCCTGACATTTTAAAATTAGGTACTGTTATAACTAAACTCTATTTGCTTTATAATATACAAATTTATATTCAAATAAATTTAATGTAAGTATTTATGAAAAGTCATATTTCTTTTATTCTACCTCTCAATTCGAAAAGTATAGTCTCTAGAAACTGGGGTGTTGCTCCTTTATGTTTTTATGCCTACTTGAAACTATTCCTAAACAATTAATTTCGAAATATGAAAACAAAGTCTATAGGTGTATATTTAATCATTTTAAAATCATACACTTACCAATGCATGGATCGACATCCATAAGTCTAATGCATGGATCCACGTCCATTCGTTTTTTGGGCTTGTGCACCGAGGCATACGGATCCGAGCAGAAGTCCTGGCGTGAGGGATTCTGACTACCTCGCATGTTGTAGTCAGGAGGAGCAGCCATCTGCCCACCGTGCGGCATAGGGGGGTACGCGGGGTAGTCATCAATAGTACCGTAAGCAGGCTGAGAGATTTGGTCGTAAGCGTAGTTGCTTTGTCTGTCAATAATTTGGTGGCCTGGCATGCCACCCGGATTGTTGGCCGCCAATTTCATTTGCCATAGAGAATCCTGAGAGTTGACACTCCCACCATTATTGCTGTTCGTGTAACTATTTTCCATATTGTACGCCATGTTTACCCCTAAAAATGATAAATGTTGTTAATTGATAGAATCTACTGTAATAACGTAGTAACACGCAATCATGCATGCGGTGACACACATTGTTATAGTCAATTTACCTTCTATGTCGATTCTGATTAGTCCTTCGTGATTTGCAACAGAGAAAATATTTATCATAAAACAATTCATATCGGTTTGTAAAAACATGTTACAATAATTAAATAGTACTTGTATAACGTAACTGCTATTGTCTTGATTCCATTTAAATGTATGAAAATAATATTGTAGGTATTTATAATAGTATATCTATCTATACACGCATGAGGCGAAATACGCGAACAATCCAAAGAAATGGAATATAAGTAAATGGGGACCTATATCAATGTCTTTAGATTACGAAATCTACCTAGATTTGATTTTATTAGTACATAACTTTAATGAATAAGAATGTTACAGAAACTTTTATTGAATAAATTCAATAAAATTAGTATGAATTATCCTTAAAGTAAACCCTTTCGTCATAAAAAAAGACATACGTATATATCCACATAATAACCGAGATGAATCGAGTACCGCTTTATTTCTGAAATTTATTAATATTAAACATAAAATTAAAGTAATACTTACAATCTGTATTTGGTATATTTTGGACAGGATGCCCTTGAACATGTGGAGGCATATGATAAGCATATCCAGAGCTGCCATATACATTCTTTGAATCGTCTATAGATGTGGCAAGATCCATAGAATGTTCTAGAGCTTTGTTCTCCATACCAGTGCTCTGGTAATATGGTGGGGGTGCCTGATTCTGCGGCGCTACCATCGGCGGTCTCATGGATTCCATCTCATAATCTTTGCTGGTTTCCTTTTTGTTTTTGTCATTTAATTTACAATGGCAGAATATGAATAGTAGCGCTAGGAATACGAGGAACACCAGACATGAGACTACGATTGCTATCATCGTGGCTGGTGTGAGAGCGGATGCTTCTTTAATATACGATGGACCAACTGAAAATAAATAAAGATGTTATCTAAATATTATTTTAATGTACACACGTCTAAACTAAATTGTAAAATTTGCTTAGCCATATCATCATTGGAATGAATTTAGTTATCAAAATTATAAATGGAATCCTACAATACCGAAACCAACATTTTTACATGACTGTTTACTCTAATAGATTACTAAGTTTAGGTTCTAAGACCACGACAATATATTGCGGCTAACCAGAGCATAATCCGATGATTCGATAATTAAATGATGGTCACTATTGATCACCAAGTAACCTACCCTGTCAAGTTGACCTCTACTCTAAGCAAGCAAGGTTTCCATATTGGTTAATTTCTACGATGAATAAACTGATTTCCTTCTTATTTTGTCGTCCATTTC
This sequence comes from Achroia grisella, assembly GCF_030625045.1. Lineage (NCBI taxonomy): Eukaryota > Metazoa > Arthropoda > Insecta > Lepidoptera > Pyralidae > Achroia > Achroia grisella. The sequence continues at coordinate 3,960,321 of NW_026712703.1, forward strand.
AGGTACCTCGTTAAAGTACATAATGAAAGTGGGATGAAAGTATCATCGAGAAAGAAAAATATATTTAGTGATGATAAAGACTGAGGTTTAGAGAGAAATAGGTACTCATATTTCCGTTGAGCCTATTTAAGAAAGTTGAGGGGTAGCAACTAAAGCATTATTGTGTTAGTATGAAAAATAACAGTATTCCCTTTTACACTGAAATACAATTACAGCGACGAGTCATATTAGAACTATTACACTAGTAGAGCTCCATTATATACTCTACGAAAAAAGAAATACAGTATTAATTTGATTATCATTCTATATATCTACATATTTACATGAGAATATGGCCATATCATATTAATATAAATGCGAAGGCGTGTTTATATGTCACTTTATTATTAGGAATAAACGACTGAACGGATCTTAACGCAATTTGACGTGATGATAGATTACATCATGAGAATAAACAGAGTATCTGCTATATATAATAGAAAAATTAAAAAACATTATTTATATTATTAACCGGGTCTTAACACGAATAATTTTATGGCAAATAATATTTACCTCTCGATTTTTAGAATAGGTTGCACTAGGCGTAGAATAATATAAATAATTATATTAAAGACGAAAGTATATAAAAAAAAGTAAAAAGCAGTTATGTTGCGTATGTTTACTGTAATAAATTCTATTCTGTTGTATTCTATTGTAACTGGTGTTGGCAGAGGGTAGGCTAGTCCGGGACAATTCCGACATTATTATGCATGATGTCCTGGGTCCGGTAATTATATACCAAGTAGCCGCGGAATTTCGTTTCAACACCGGCCGTGTGCGCTTTATATTCATAAACCTGGAGGTAACGAGTTGTGTAGGTTAAATTATCTAGTTTCACCCTAACGATATTTTGCAGCTCAAACTATTGTATTCTCATAAGGGGGTATCCATAAATTACGTCAAACGTTAATGAGAGGAGGGAAGGGAGGGGGGGGGGGGCTGACAAACTGTGACATTGTTTTACAAAAGGTGGGATGAGGCACTAAATTTCCTGACGTCACATTTCCAATCTATTGACATAAAAAGTTTTTGAAGAATCTATAATATTTAATGAATTTCAAAATATGATATCACAATATTGTCATAAATATGACGAGAAGGACGGAGAGAAGGCTAAATATAGATTCGTGTGTCGAAATTGATTTGTGATTTGTGACTTATGGTTAATTGTGATATCACTAAAATGGTAACTTCTGTCGTTAACTAACTGATTTCTTTTGTTTATACTATACTTATACTTACAATAACAATACATGTGCTGTAAGTATTCTTATATCTTTAATATAATATGATATAAAGAAATCTGTTGTTCTGAAAGGTAAAGGATCGAATAGATGACGATGCATAAATGTTGCCTGTATTTGTTATAAGTTAATTAAAATTACAAAATAAAACATTGTAAAACTTAGTTAGAACTTACTGTCTGCTTCTGTGTACTCGCTGCAAACCTCTTGATTCACTTTAAGACAAAGCTTCAGCCTGATATGGGGATTCATATCATCCAACGACGGGTCACCAGTATGCCGTCCTGCCATAGTTCGGGCACTCTGTTTATTCGGAATCTCCAACGGCGCTTCCTGCACCATGGCTACCGCTCCCGATAGATGCAGAGGCACTGTGTCCACAACCTTACAACAAAGAACAATTAAATTTTATATTTAAACTTACTGTTGTGAAATTGACATTGCTGTCATGTGACGGTCAATTTGATCATAAGTGGTAACCGTCGCCTATATACATAAACAGGACCTAGGGATATCCGTGGTACATATACGTTGTTATTCTGAAGGACTTATATGTCACACCTCAGTATCCAGTAATACAATCGAAATACATATTATAAAGAAAGCTGATTAGTATCCAACATAAGTGATATAGGTGGACATACTCAACGACATTTATCTAGTAGAATTGGTGTTATGTGTATTAAACAAGTGATAAAAATCCTTACATAAATTCTTTTTGTAAATATATATATATATATACATAATATGCATAGAAAATACTCTGGTCAATATAAATACACTTATGAATACAAATGTTTGTAGCGTGCGAGGATTCGAACCCAAGACCAGTGATAGAGAGACAGTGTGCTAAAACGCTAGACTACAAATGAAAACCGAGGCCGAAATGTATCACTTAAACATGTAAACTCTCTAGCATATTATTGAATTTACAGAGGTAAGGTCACATGAGAAACGCAGAGTAAGGTCTTTAGAAATGACAAAGCATGAGTGTACCACCGCCATATCGTGGCAACTTGATGCACATAATACTATTGATGTATATAGATGATGTCACTTCACAATTTGATTCTTCAGTTCACTTATCATTTCAGTTCCGTAAAATATTATATATATATTTATTCAGTAGAAACACTAAAAAAAGCTTTTAAAGTAGATCAGGTACTTTCCTTTAACATCACAATGAACGCCCTATCGATTGAAGGCCTATATAAACAAGGCAAAGAAAGTGCAATAGGTTAAAAGTTTAATGTGTCTATTTGCACAGATTTATTCATTAAATTTATTCAGGGTATTTATAAGGTAATTTATAACATTGTACTTTTCAAATAAGACATACATATTATATTTAATAAAAATATTTATATTACATAGAACTAAAAATATGATTTCATAAAGAGCGATTTTTTATAATCTGATGTTGCCAAAATCTTTTATGGCCTGGGCAGTACATATACTCGTAAATAACACCGACCACACACGAAATATTGTTTGTCAAGAATTGAAATACATATCACACGGCTGTACAGAGGAATACCTATATCAATTTTAAATCAAATCCTTACAGGATATATTTATAATATATAACCGGATATTGCTTCTATTTATTTACTTGTGTCGCACCTAATTCACATAAGTACAACAGCACCCACAAAAAACGGGTCAGCGTGTTAAATGTAAGTACAGCGGTTCTAAGTTCCCATTATTCAACATCCGTTTTCGTGCTTCTAACAGTTTACATAAGTATTTTTACTTTAAGTAGAATAAATATTACGTGACTGTACCGGGCAGCAGTATTTATCCGCTATCCATCATACACTATGATATGCATTACATACATTACATTTGAATGTTACATTATAGTACGCTGCAAGTCTGTTACCTATTCTAGAGTAATGTGGAGACTTCAAAGAGATGGGATTGTTAGTATTGAGAACTATTACTCCATTGTTACCAATGTACTATAGGTTCGTTGTCACAACAATCCCTTGAAGTATGACCTATCTATATAGTAGGTTATTCTCCAAACGGTTTCCACAAGCTTGTTCTAATTGATTGAATATTAACGTAAACGTGTGGAGCTAGAAAGTTGTTATCTTATATTATATTAAGTTTATCAATTAAGAAAATAATGAATATAAGCAGGATTGCGCGGTAAAATATAGTAATGTATATGGTAAATCTAACCATGTTGAAAAAAAAACAAGAATACATCGTAAACATAAAGAACATGAGTGTACACGCATATTGTATGACAGGTTCATATAAGTGGATCGATTTAATAACTAATTACTAAGAATATTATGGAATGTAATTTTTTATTGTAATTTTGATAAAATCATATTTAAGGTGATTTTGAAAATATGATATTCTAATTGCATTTCCATTAATGCTCCCCAGTGTCCTATTACTGTCATATCTAAATCTGTGTATAATGTCACGGAAAAACGTTATTTGACAAAATATCAATATGAAAATAATTGTACCTATTTATTAAAATGTGTACGTATATATATTTGGATAATACGGAAGAGATAAATGAGCATGATAATGAAATAAATGAAAATATTGGATTCGTAGATTAATAACTTATTACTAATGCCGTTTTTCTATATCTGAACAGTTAGAATCGAATATCATTAATATTACCTGCCAACCGGCGGCGCCTCCGATTCCGTTGAGCCCTTCAGCCACCCCTATCAAGGCGAGGCAGGTGGGGCCCACGCTGAATGCTATTGTCCTAGTGCTAGGGTCGTAGGTCACTTGCTCTGGAGCGGCAATCTTGTCCACTTTCGTAGTCACCGTAATTTCGTTTGAATAATTACTCTGACCTTTCGTGTTAACTGCTTTCACCTGAAGTTTAAATATTCACTTAGACAAAATCCGCAGCATCTATCAATATTACGCCACAGTGCACAATAAAGCGTGCTCAAAGCCACAACAAACTGCACAAAAGAAAACAAGATATATTTCAAAGTAGCCCGGTTGATTTACCTTGAAAACAAATTTCAGTTGCTGTCGGTAGCAATAACAAATAGAAAATAAAAGTATGTTAATGAAGTGTTTAACACTATGTTAATCATAATGTATATATATAATGTTGTAGTATATTGGTAACTGTTTCTAAATAATACATGAATGAACTGGTAATTAAAAAAATTTAAACTTTTTCAACCACATAATCATAAAATTCTGCTGTAAGAGTTATTTTTACCTTGAAAGTAAAGGAATTGTGTTGTTCGAGCCGAGTGACGTTACAAGGATTGGAGCGACCACAATCATATTCCATCCAATCGTATTCTGTATGCTCAGTAGCGCAATGCTCGCCACCACCACCTGAGTTTATCCCCCTAACCATCACGCGACGGTATCTCACAAAGTATTTTGTACTCGACAAGCCACCATCAAATCCGGATTCCCACTTTAAAGTTACATATGATGGACCTATTTTTTCACTTCCTAGATCTCGAGGCGTTTCCGGAGCACCTTTCGGCTGCAACCGTGTCTGCGGTCGTATACTTCCAAGAGAATTTTTTACTTTGCAGTAATAATCGCCGAAGTCTTGAGGTTTCACACCTTTTATTTTCAAAATACTCAAATATGAATCATTGTTGTCAGTGGTCGTATTTATATCGTAGTGCCCATCGGAGGACATTTGCAATGGGGAGGTGTTTGATCCGTAGAACCATTGAAATTCTGGTTTCGGATACGCTTGCACTCTGCAGAATATTTCAGCCATTTCCGCTATGTCATATGCTACTTTTCTTTGCGGTCGGATCGCTATAGGTTCGTCTGCAAAGAAAAATAAAAGAGTTAAACAAGAAACAAAAGAAAATTTGTTAAATAAAATCTATGTGAAATAATGCTAATAAACTTACGTTCGATTCGAAGATGAACAGTAGATTCAACTTTCTTAACTTCATTCTCAAATGAGCATGTATATATTCCTCTGTCATCTGGCAGTAGGTCATTCGTATTAGGTCGTGTCTTGCCGTAAAATTTAAGCATACTCTGTACATTATATACTGAATTTCTGCCCTCAGTTATATCAGTCTTTATCTCGTATAAATCGGTATCAAGTTTAATTTCGTTATTATCTTTAAGCCATTTAACAATGGGACGTGGCTTACCAAGTGCACTACACGACACAGAAAAATCAGGCTCACCTGCCCGCTTAGTCATGTGAGGTTGAAGTTTCGATTGAAACCTTGGTGGTTGATGTACTTGGAGAGTAACAGAAGCCATTTCGCTATGTCCTAGTTCATTTGTGGCCTGACAACGATACACTCCTTCGCTGCCGAGGTGAGCACTGGGAATTGTGTACTTACTACCAGTTGCAAGCACATTTGGTTTCGAATCAACATTACCGACATCAAGAAACCAGCGATATTGAGGAGCTGGCCAACCTGGTGGTTTTGCGCTACATGTAAGCGTTACCCCAGATCCCTCTTGTGCCACAGGTCGGTCAGGGCTGATATGTGCGCGACCAGGTTTGTGTCGAACTAATACTGCAACAGAGGCACTACTGGCTCGTTCAACACGTTTACCTGTACTAGTAGATATATCATTCACTGCTTTGCAGATATAGGTGCCCGCCATATCTGCATTCACCCTAGTCAATAATAGAGTGTTACCATTTTGACGAAATTCTGGTTTTCCTTCCATAGTCCATTCAATAGAAGTAGGTTTTGGATTTGCAGATACATCGCATCTAATTTCGACAGTGCCATCTTCTTCAGCTTCATAAGTCTTAGATTCAACTGTAACGGTTGGGGGGAATAGTACATCTAAATATATATCTTTTTCACCCTGTGAACCTAATCCATTATCAGCGCTACATGTATATTTGCCAGCATCTTGAACAGTGACACCTTGGATCGCGTGAGTAAACGAATTCGAAATATATTTGCCGTTTCTCGTCCATCTTACAGTATTCACCTTAGGCTTTGCATCTACTTTGCATTCTAAAGTTGCAGTTCCATCGATTTCAACTCGTAATGGGTTTTCAGGGCCGACATCGACACGGGGAAAGTCTACAAAAAATAATAAATTATCAGTTAAAACATAAAATTATTAATTTTAACTTAGGTAAGAAGTTAAATACGATTTGTAGTACTTTAAGAATTTATAAACTTTTTTGGTTTCTTGTCTAGTGTAATATAACTGGAGGTACATTTTACCTGTACAATAATAATATACTGCACGTGCCTGTAAGGATAGATAAATGTTTGGATATTCTATTTTACATGGCAAGAATAAACCAACACTTTCTTCCTCGTTTGTTTATTTGGTGAGCGATGTACTGGTAGGAAACGGATATGTGCGTTCTACATACGACAGAAGGCATACCAATAATAATTTTGTTTACAGCATGTGTCAGAATAACAGCAACCAGTGTCCGTTCATGTTTCGTTTTACCAAATGGGGTCGAATGCTCAATTTTAAAATACTCTATGATTCAGTTACGTAATTCAAACAAATTGTAAATATATTTATGTTATTCATAATAGATATCTCTATATGTTGATAGTGCATACATACAAACTAATTATTAATTTAAATAATTACACCAAAATTAAAATTCCAACATAACGTACTGGCCTAGTTAGACTGTAATATTCTTATTTACCAATTAATCATCCAAATAGTACAACGACAGCGACACGACAATTTGTATCACAATTAATAAAAATTAAGAAATGACGGTAGTCATGACTATTATCACAGACGGGAAAGCAGTCATCTTCAAACCTCGACGTCATGAAGAACGCAATACATTACAATTAAGCTGTACCTACAATAAATATATTAAAATTTGTTCTTATTATAATTAAAATGTTTCTGGCCGGCATGTAAGACTGAATTGCCACTGTAATACATAATTCAGACGTAAAATGGATAGTAAAATTTTATGAGAAGAGCAACGTTATAAAAATTAATATATTTGTACGCTGGACACAACAGAATTATATGACATGAATTTGCTTATCGTGATCAGTGGTTAACAATTTATAAATGTTTTTACAAAATATTAATAAATATTGCATGGTTTTAGTAATAGACATAAAACACATTATGAGCATGACGCCGTAAAATTTTGGGAGTTTGAGTTTATACTCGGATATTGATCACAATTGTTCGATGGATTGTCGGATACTGTGCGTCATAACGGTCTACATCGACTTAGTAATACGGATGTTCGTCGAATGACGAGGGTTCAGATACAATAAAATTCTATTAATACAAAACCATATTGTGAGATTTTTCTACAAATAAAGCTATTTAAATAAACCTGCGTATTATTCTTTATTGTTACAACCTGTAACGGAAAGGGTAAAGTATCAAGCCATATGGAAATAAATTTGTATCTAATATACACGTGTGTTCTCCATTGACGACGATACCTACATATATTTCTAAATTAACTCACACTAAGAAATATACACTAAATGATTGATGAAATGTAAAAGAAACACAATATTTTCTATCACAATCTCATATAAGTATTTACTTACGATAAGGGATTGTCTGAATTTTCAAATAGGGAATGTGAAATGTTACTGATTTGACGTATGCAAGGTTTGCTTTAACATGTAATGTACCACCTAATAGTAACAACAAATTACGTTACTCTTGGTAGTTTATTTTTTACACTACTTTTAAACGCTCGTACATATTTGTTGCTTTTAGAGAATAATCAACAAAGTATAAAGAATGCAGGTGTGTTAAATTGGAAGTAAAGAGAGCTGAGAAACTGTTTTTAGTAAGAACTATGCTGCGGCGATGGAAATAGACGTTGAAAATGTCGAGATTATTTGCAAAGAGCTTTTACATTCCTTGATGGCCTCTGGCTTCGCTTAGGGATTCTGTATGCGAGGACGACATTTGCACATGAGGTGCACATACATCTCCTTTCATTAGATCTCTTTGAGAAATGACCATAGTCAACCGACTTCTAAAAGTAGTAAGTTCTCAACTTGAATATTTTTATGTGTTACCTCCTATAAGGTATTATTTTATCTAGGATTGTACTTTTATAGATTGAAAACAAATATATAATTCTATCAACTGTCAATGTCGTTATAAAAAAGTTTAAAATATGCAGAGCCGATATATTTTAGCAGCAGTTCATATTCCAGTCAGTCCACTAGCGAGCGCATCTGCGGCCAGAACCGGCTTTTACAATAGATACCTACTCGTATAATATGCACACGTCTGCACTTCATGGCCGTGCTATTTTAATCTTTTCGACGATATCTTTTATCTTTTTTTATTAATATTGTACAGCATCATAAGATCTGCAATTACAGTATAATAATACACATTTATACAAAGTAATAAAATGTAACTTTCTATTTATGTAATAAACTATGTAATTACTTTCTGTACATGGAAGACATATGAGAAAAACTATATTCTAAGGACTTCGGCTAACTGACATTTGGCTACTAACTGCATGTTCATCCTATCACCCTTCACTGGTTCCCCGCTAGCGTATACTATTAGCGCAGTCGGGTGCTCCAATCCACTATCACCCATGTAAAAAAAATACCATGACTCACGACCTCAGCTATAATACAGAATATACATATATACTGATCTATACTCAGTCTTGCCGTGACTGATTGACTCTATTAACACACTGCGTTAAATGAACTAATTGACGAGCTAGAAACTTGAAATGTTGATTACATTCCTTTTATGGCGTAGGCATTTAATAATAAAACATTTGGCGAAATTCCCACGGGAAACAGTGGTTACGACTTTTGCAAGGGATAAACAAATAGTATAGGTTACATAAAAGCAAAATATTTCATATTACTCGTAATTTGTGTAATGTGTAAAAATGTATAACAGAATTAACGCAATGCAATATTTATAAAGATATTGTATATTTGCGCCAAAAGTATGGCAAAATTATTGTATATTCTGTGTTATTATAGAAAAATAAAAAAAAAATACACGATAAGACCTATTTTTAAGCATCACTTATTTACAACATTTTTGTCACAGTGGTCATTATTAATAATAGTTGTAATTAGATTTTATTCAATAAAATCAAAATACATCATAAAAAGATTTAAATATCGATTTAGAAGCTTTTTCTGTGGAAACCATATACATATACGCCCAGTACAAAAGCGTTAATTATGTTACAGGTTCTATATGTAGCTTATTTTGCAAAAGCCTTGATATTAACGTTCATTTCCCAAGTTTGTTCTTTATTTTTTGTTTTTTATTTCACTTTCATAACAACGTACTCGTGTTACTTGAATAAAAAATTATGTTATCCCCATCCAGGTACAATTTACAAATGAGGAAAATATATTATTACGTCTTCTTGTCGGCAGCGTGGTCACTTGGTGAAAGTTGTATGAATAGCCTTTTTTGCAGTATTGCAACGTGACTGAAAATTGTTAAGAACTGCATATTTGTGACTCATATCATAGAAAACTTAGGTTGTCTGTCTATCTCAAGATGCGTGAAGTATAACGCCTATTAATTTTGTTGGTGGCAACATGCAAGTTATTAACTATATAGAGCTTCTTTTTTTTTTATGTTTTCAGCCAGTTGTAATTCCAATAATTGTAAATTATAAGAGGACGGAACTGGTACCCGAAATTCAGGTTACTACTTAGTTTAGATACCAGGGAACAATGTAAAATGTAAATATTGGATAAAATAAATTATTATTATTACATAGATACTACAGCTAATATATATTAATTACTGGATAAAACCACTAAAAACAGTATTATTTAATTTGGAGTACAAACTACTACTCGTAAATTAAACCTATAATATGTACATAATTTTAACAACGTATTTACGTAATACGTTATTTTAATTCAGTACGTTTTATTATCAAACTAAATTTAAAATATCCTGACAAAATTACTGCATGTTACAATTAACAATTCCAGTTTATAATATGAATTATAACAATGAGTGATATATAGCTAGAAATACTACCATAATTATTTACGTTATTATCTATTTTACAGTAACATATATATTTCTCTAAATGGATGCACCATTAGGTATGTCAACAGCAAGACTATTTTCCAAAATATTTAATTATTTATTTACATCATACTAAGCGAGCTTTACAGTTTCCGAATATGCTTACTTAGGAAGATAGTATTCACTAATTACAAGGAAAACAATCTTAACTTTACATAGTACATTAATAATCTACATGTTGTCTAATTCGTAACGTTATGTTCCATTAATATCTATATATACCAAAGTCTACTTATTTACTGTTCTTAAATAGAATAAGAGATCTAATATTTCTGTGTTGTGTAGGAAACAAGCAGTATCCGGGGCAGGCGGAAGTAGCGCCGCAACCGTACAGTTACTGGCACTCCGCCTAGATCGTTATTCCCAATGCCTATATTATGCAGCTGAATGTATTGAGACATAAATAAACGTGCTCTACGGCGATGTGTTTTAACTTTCGATTATTCCGTAGGTAGTTAAATAAATAATATATTAACATCTGGTTTCAAACTAGCCATACTAAACGTAGTGAACCGAAATTACCATCAATATGCTAAAGATTAAAAAATGCACCCCATATATTTGTTTCCGTAAACCGTTAGCGCAATCGCAATCCATAAGTAATCTTTGTTAGACTTATCTTTACATAGTACAAAACAAAGTCGCCGCCGCTGTCTGTTAGCTTATACCTTTTAAACTACGAAACTGATTTTAATACAGTTTTCAGCAATAGTTAGAGTGATTCAAGAGGAAGGTTTATATGTATGTTATAGTAAATAGCAAGTTCAGAAATTTAAAGATTTGTAATACATCCGTGCGATTAAAAAAAAACTGATGTATATATATTAAATTACTTTGTAAATTTGTTGTTACTACATAATATCTATAGAAAAATATCTGAGTATCTACTCAGATATACATAGTGGTTACATAAAAGGACGTTCAGAGTCGTCACATAAAAGCTAAATTAGCAGATGAGAGATGTAGACGAAGGTGCGCTACTTTCGTCTGCATCACAATTACTTGACCAATTTAAATAATAGGTTTTTAAATCATAACCTATGTGTTATTACATACTAATGCCGTATTAGCTACATTACTGTTACATTGTATTAAAATTCATTAGTTTTTGGGTGAAAGAGTAACTAACATCGATACTCACAAATTTTCGCATTTATAATATTAGTAGATGATGTAATAATAGAAAACTTACAATTAACGCTAAGATCCACAGAAGCGTCCAACTGCTGGCCTTCAGGCATGGCTCTGTTCCACACGACGCATCGGAAGGTAGCTCCGTCGTCTTCCCGTGTTGGGTTCAGTGTGATTGTTGAGATAGATGGCTCCGCCCTCGTTTTGGCATGAGTCAACTCTGCTTCTAAAGGATACAATGATCCTTCTCTGTACCATCTGCAAACAAACCAGGTCTTAGACAATCCATCAAGAGAAAATGGGATTTGTGGCCACCATTGCAAGCTCATAGGTCCATCTCCAGGTACCGTAATTAATTTATTGGTGAATTCGCCACTATGGGCTAGTTGACTTATGGGCTAGGTCTGACCATTGGGCCATTAGCGCAATAGAGAGCACCATTCGATATGAATTTGTGAAAAAAAGATGATGCATCTTGATTTCAATGGTATATATATGTATCTCCATACAGTTTTAATATATGATGTTATCAGAAGACGAGTGTTTGTTATATGTAATTCATTATTATAATTTTGCAAAGCTGCCGACCCAAACATTTAACAGTAACTAGGACCTTGATTTCGGATTCAGTTTAAAGAAACAAAAAATTACATGTATTTTTACTAGAATGAAGATCTTGAAAACAATGACAAAATATTTATTCTCTAATGTGAACCGTGAACTAAAATATTGGGCTTCAGTAAATTATTAATATTGAGAATTTCAAATCAATTAATAATATTATAACACATAAATATTCATAAATTCAGTTAACCTACATACGAACCCATAAGAGATTAATTGGATTTATTCCCTTATTTATTATATTAATATTGGGCAGTATTGTATAATCTAATATTGAATATTGGTATGGGGGGAGGGATTGTAAGTAATATGGACTGATGATGTTATCGCTAGCAATGTACCATGTTAGGTTGCCCTCCATGCTGTTCCCCCTGGAAACCATCGTGATTAATTTATAGTGATAAACGAGAGGAGTGGCATGTATTCTTATTTCTTAGCCTCTCTAGCCCAACGGTTTAGTACAACGGTAGATTCCTCGCACAGTACAAACATTTATATTCATGAGTATGATTGTTTATATCGGTTCTATGTCTATTATGTATTTAAAAGACAAATGTATGTATGTATTTATATTAATTTTCTAGTACCAGTAACACAAGCTCTACTACTAGATGGCGCTGTGTAAATTGTCCTGATATATTAATATTTTTTTGTCACTGCACGGTTATAATGTATTTGATGTATATTTTATTTTTCAATATCAAATTTAAATGTATAGACATGCAAAAAAAAATATCTGATGGCCGACTGTAGGTAAAACATGAAAAGAGCTATTATTGGGAGACTTTATTAATTTAATAGACCTAAAATTAAAGAATTTGTCTGCTTGTTTGTGCGCGTTAATTGTATCCAAACAAAGATCTGTAATTAACTACAGCTCGATGTTTTTGTAACATTAACTCCAATGACAAAAGGCAAGAACCTAGATAGGTATTATTGCAAAGATGTTGCAGTACTCCACAATTCAGTGTTAATCCTTATTAGATAATATAAAACAAAGTCGCTGTTGCTGTCTGTCCGTCCTTGTGTTTGCTTAAATCTTTAAAATAACGCACCGGATTTTGAAGCGGTTTTTTTCTAATAGTTAAAGTGTTTCAAGAGGGAGGTTTATATATATAATAATACATGTACGCCCGTGCGAAGCTGGAGCGAGTAACCAATATTGTAATAAAATGCTTAATTAATAATACATAATATGTCATTACAAATTGCTCTACAAATTACAACGGAACATATAGAGTGGAGAGTAGTTGTCACTGGGCGTGAAAAAAGATTAAAAAATGTCCAACAACTATAGCGTCTATCCGTAGTTTAATTAGCAAAATGCACTCAGTATGGATATGGCTCCGAGCAATACGAGTTGATATTCTATCGAAAAAAAAAAGAACTTCGTGTTCAATATGCAATATAAGTACCTCTACAATATAATACCTTTTCCTATATGTCTTCAATTTCATTAATTATATTTTTTATTCTTTAACAGATTTCTATATCATAGTTTGTGCGTTAGCTTATGTCACATTCGGTTACGAAGTCATGATCGCACTTCGGCCATTATTCGTCGGAGATATATCGTGATGTTACTTACTGGTCATATCATTTCATTGAGCGATATCCCCGCAATTCCACCCAATCCCGAGTCTAATTGAATCCAACTCGCTGCCTACATGAAATTTATCGCCGCATTTATCTATTTTTTTCATCTCCAACTCCACCTACGCTGTACTTAATGCGTAAAAACGGGCATTATTATCTATCAATACGTTAGTAATTGAAATTCTTATTAGTTTCTATTACCATAGTTTCAATATTAAATATTGTTATATCCAATACATTATTGCCCTTTTTTTTAATATCCGTTTAAACCAAAATAGTGTTAACAGAATTAGGTGTGTAAGTGTTAACACAATATAATATTGGTATAATAAACCGAATGTTTGTCATAACAACAATTATGAAAAAAAATTGAAGTAAAAATCAATATAATATATTATATCATTATTAATTTTTTTTATTTATTCTTATTTTATTAATTTATTGATTAATTAATTACAAAAATAATGTAGTTGTATTCTATTTATTATAATAAATTACTTTTTATTTGTTTCCTACAACTTATAATGATGGTTAGATAATATAATCATGTATACATATATGCACAAGTATGTTCCGATATTAGATACAGTAAAATATATCGTATATCGTCTTTCCATTACTATATTTATCAGCCCAATGTATACAAATACAGTACTTCGCTCACAATGACTAAAATTTATTTTACTAATTCACCAAAAAGGAAATTACTACTTATTTATTGAAAATAATAAAACAAAATATAAGAATACACATAATATCGATTACAGTTGTGAGTATTCGTGATAGTATGGGCGTCGGATAGAATTATCTGTGTGACTAGTTAATTACGTTGTCAAGCAACGTCTAAGCTTGGATTACTTTGCTTACAAAGACGGGATTTGCTATTAAGAAAACGCAAATAGTTATTTTCGGAGGAAATTCGTGAAATTCCATCTATTTTTTACCGTATATACAGATTTATTGTAAAGAACACAACACCATTAGTAAATAACATTTTATATAAGTTACTTACTAATCTGATACCCAGATACAACAGGTTATCTGTTATTACCACGACGACCTCGGTGGTTTAGCGGTGTAGCACACCGCTTTACGACCGATGGTCGCGGGTTCGATCCCTCGCACGGCACAAACATTTATATTCATGAGTATGATTGTTTGTATCGGTCTGGGTGTTTTCTATATATAATATGTATGTAGTTACAAAAAAAATATCTATGTATTTGTATCAGTTATCTAGTACCCATAACACAAGCTTTAGCCAGCTTAACTTGGGTCTAGATGACGCTGTGTGAATTCTCCTGAGATTGTTGTTATTATTATTATCCGTTTTGAACGTTTAATACTGACTATATATTTACGTCTAAATATCTATTTATGAAAACGAAATCTTAATTAGAAAATTGATATAATGGAGTATAATAGCATTTATGTAATTGGTTTCAAGTAGTTTAATGCAATTTTATATAGCACCGTTGTTTTTGTAGGTTAAACTTAACGCAGTTTCTTTCGTTTTGTGTAAAAACATCGTTGCGATACGAAGAGGGATGCAGTTAAAAAGAGTAGAATGATTTTAATGAAGACAGCGTTGCTTGTTCTGTGCAAGAATTGTAAGAAAAATGGCAGCGACGTATATTATTGCTATATACATGATCATTTACACAGTAAACTTCAATTGATGTTTAGTAACAATACTTGTATTTACCTAATATGTAATCTGACTTTCAAACAGTAAGTTTTGGAGTTCATTATGGTAGGTATTTGTGTCATTTATATCTATTAATGTCTATAGTAATAATTATAACCCTGGACAATTCACAGACCGCCATCTAGTCTTAACTGATAGAAATACTTCAATACTGTTTGTTTGTGTGTAAACAAAACACCCAGAGCAATAGATACAATAATTGAATCGTTCGAAACGAATTCGAGAAACAAACTAAGGTTGCCTGCTAAAGCACCGAAGTAGTTTGCTAGTAATATATTTTTTTTTAATTTACATATTTAATAAATAGTCGGTCCCTAGAGGGAAGCTTTAAATATTCCATACTTACTTGATCGATGGTTCCGGTGAACCGCCAGAACTGGAGCAAGCGAGTTTAAGTTCTCGATTCTCCTGTGCCTGGGCGTGTGGTCCCGGAGTGAGGAGCGGGGCGCGCGGGTGTGTCAGCACTGTCAAGGCATGCCCCTGGGAGTGTAAAGTTCGCCCGGATCCACCTGCCTTCACTCGACACTCGAATCTTCCATTGTCCCGCTCGTAGGATACGTTAGCTACCATCAAGTCATATCGACCCTCAGTAGGCGCGAACGATATTCTAAAGAAAACAAATTTAAAGTTATCTGAATTAAAATCACTCGACCTAAAAGTTTAATGTTCCAAACAAAAAGAAAACAAATTGTAATAATACTAGTATATTTTTTATACAAAAAAAAGAAGTATTTTTTTAGGAAAAACGTCGAAGTTTATTTTATTGATTAAAAATAATCGTCAATACCCCATTCATGAAATATCTTATAACATTAATAGTAAAATAGTATCAAATTGAGTACTTTCACTTTTTTAACTTAGATGCAAATTGCACGCTCTCTCGCATGAAATAATAAAACTAGTTTCGTATACTGAAACGAGTTTCATGAAACCGTAGAATATTGACACAGAGAGATGTAAAACTGATGCTTTAATTTAATTTTTACGGGAAACAGTTGATGCGATTGATGCCCTGAAACTAGTTGGAAGTAATTTCGTAACGTTAGGTTTTTTTTTAACTAGTATGTATATATTGTACTTTTATATATTTTGATAATTTGAACGGAAAAAAATGACACTATACAATCGATTTGTGTTATAACAGTTTATAATGGTATCTTTGGACAAAGACACTTTTTAGTATTCATAATTAGCTATTTATGAATAAATTGCATCCTAATACTGCAATTAAATAACATGGATATAGTATATGTAAAATATATCGGTTATAGTATAGTATGGTTCAATAATGTGGCGATCTCCGTGTAAATATATAAATTAAGTGACATAGAGGGGAGCGTCGTAGTATTTCCTTATATTTGTTATTTATATATCTACTACCTACTTATTTATATAAATTTATATACCTACAAATATTAAAATATATTTTTAGCATTAGCATTTTATTATGTGAAGACGTCATGGAAATTTGAGAAAGATATTTCCGAATCACGCATTGATAATTCTGAGCTTAATGGACAAATGTTGCTAAAAAGGATGATTTCCCTATTGTTACGAAATGATACGGAAGACGGAAGGAATTGTTTTCACATTTGCATTGATTACACAAGAAATTACAATAATATTCATCTTGAGCCTACATTGGCAAACCCATCAAGTCGTTAGCAATTCTTTACTGAATTATGCAAGACTTATATCTCGATAAATAAACACGACGTTTGATGTAATATAGTTCAGCCACATCATATTATAAGCCCGTTCATCCTGTTTGTTATTAGTAAATAAATCCGGAACTATGATGGGGTAGATAAGCTGTTTATCACATATGTTATACTTATTCAGGGCCGTCCAATGCAAACTTTTCAAGGACTCCGAATATTATTATAATATGTTAGTTTAATATGCAAGGAATTTTAACTTTATAGTGTGTTATATAATATTATTAATGTATTATATATTGTGTTATGAATATTAGTAATAATTATTAGACTGATATAACAGCAATTAAATTTCTTGATAAATAATGCTTGCTTAACGATGACAGTTGGTTAAGGGGGTAGAAGGATCCCAGATAAAAGGTTTCTGAAATTTTTCAATTATTTGCATATACTAATTAAAAAAATATTCATATTGTAACAAACATACGGACTCACAATGTTTACATATTGCTCCGTAATATTGTTACATACTTTGTTTTCTTTACATTGGGGCAATTTTGCCGAAGTGAAAACGTGTCTCGTACGTGGCGCCTTTACTTGTCGGAATACTCCGAACTATAAAAACATGGAGGATATATTTATACACCGCAGATGTCAGATAAGACTTAAGCTAGTCTATGCATGCCTACGCTTTACTTAACCCATCGGAAGTGGTTTACTCATTGCGATTTTTGACGTAACTTTTTTAATACAATCTTTTACATTTATTTTTATCATTTGGTGATTCTATTTGTAATCAAAAAATTTAATCTTCTGTTCGGTGCATACAATTCATTGAAGTATTTTTTTTTAGAACAGAATATTACTAAGATTATAAACTCTGAACTTTGTGACTATGGGGATGTTTGTTTCAGGTAAAAACAATAATGCATTCGAATGAAATTTGGCACACAAATAAAGCATTATATAGATTTACAGATTTGACACGGGTTTCCCGGGACAATATATCGGAATTCAAACTATGCAAACTGCTTCGTTAGGTATACATCAAATAAACGAACAGGATTTGATATTTATAAATATCAAGAACATTGGCAACGCTCTCTTAAAATTTACTACACCAAATTTGATATTAAAAATTTAGAATTTTTATTTCTTTTTAATGGCTTAATTAATTTTTAAATTTATTTCACTGATACGTAGAAATTTTACAATTATTAGCGAGTAACGTGAGCTGTGTATCATCGCAATCAGGGCTACGTCACACAGCTAGTATGGCTATAAAGTGAAATTATCTGATTAAAACATATTTACCTACCACATATTCCCAAATTTGTACTTAAACATTAATCTGTATTATTGTAAACATGTACAAGTTTATTTGAAAAGAATAGTATCTGAGTATCTTAACAGTTCTTCTCAGCTCGAAAGCACTCCGAACTGACGGTAGATTCGACATATCATAAGAGTCTGTAATAGACCTACACGAATAAAGATATTTTTATTTATCGATTGATACATACTGATAGTTGGTCTCCAAGGGTATGTCCCCAATGGCCACATTGTCGTGTCCGCTCGCCGTGTTCCGGACCCAGTAGTACGTGAGTGACTCGAACGGTTCCAGTGAAAACCGGCACTGCATTGTGACATCATCGCCTTCCCGCGCGTCATGCTGCTCATCTTCTGCTCGGACTGTCCATCCTGGTAAAAAACAAGATAACCAGTTTAAAAAATATATCAGTTGCTTAATTACGTTTTAACGACTTGTAACATTTTAATGTTTTTTATTTATTATTTCATATGTGACACATATGAAATAATAAATGTGATCTATGTATACTAGTTATGTATAAAATATATATAAGATAGATTTATGAAAGATATCGTTTATTTCTAGTAAAATAGTAATAGTAATTATAGACCTGAGACAAAGTAGAGCATTGATCATTACACGCAATAACACAGCTATGGTAATGCCATTTAGCGTTACAATACATAACAAGTAATACTATGATTCGTTCACTTTCATCAAATAGTTTGCGGTAAATATTAGATGCTGATGATAATGACACAACACAATCTCATTGTAACATTACATTTGGCGGCCTCGGTGGTCTAGCGGTTTAGAACCGCACCGCTTTACTTCCGATGGTTGCGGGTTGGACTCCATGGTACAAACATTTGTATTCGTAAGTATGATTATTTGTATCGGTCTGAGTGTTTTCAATGTATTTATAAAAAATATATATAAGTATTTATATCAAATTGTCTAGTACTCATAAGACAAGCTCTGCTTACCATGGGACTGAATGGATCTGTGTTACTTGTCCAGAATTATTTATATAGTTGCATAATAAAAAGATAAAAGTTTTAGAACAACAAAACCACAAGAAAAACAAAAAGCCACTTCAATAACAATTACGTACACATATTAGTATGTATAAAAGTTATGACGACATATCATTATTGTTTCATAAAGAAAAAACAACCCACAAGCATTTTTACGATGGTTTCTCAAGTTATGATGTTTTCGCCAACCTACCAGCTATCTCATGTCAACTTATTACTACAACTCGAAAGTCATTGTAACACAATCGAATAAAACAGCGTTTAACTTATAGTTTACAGTTTTCTTGAATTAGTCTTCTTTTTATGCTTTTCATACACTTGCATAAACAACGACACTTGAATGACCAACTTGCAAAAGAATCCCTTGCGAACCATAATACTGTTTACATTTAAAGGAAAATTTATATTTACAGCAATCTCGAGGTATCTGTTTTAAATACTCGTGTTGCAATAAGTATATATAAATATATTATATAGTATATTTGTAGTACATCAGTCACCCTGCCTTTCTTTATATGGTCGCGGGTTTGATTCCTGGCATAATGTAAACAATAGTATTCATGAGTATGATTGTTAGTATTGGTTCACAATGTATATTTATTAATATATAAAAATATATTTCCGTACATCTATCAGTTGACTAGTACTCGTACCCCAAAAGTTCTGCTTAGCTTGGGACAAGATGGCGCTGTGCGAATTGTCTGGGTTTATTATAATTATTATATAGGTATGTACTAGTTACTTATTATATAGTGCAAGACGTTTTTTTTTTAATTCTGCTCGCTGATAACAGCAGAACGTCTACTGTTATCAGCGTGCAAAATTTAAAGAACGGATGGCAATTCTAAAATACTTAGGTACGTATGAGATTAAGAAAGAAATAATTATATATAGTTAATTCTACCTAAGTATATCTATTAATTATAACTAGTAGTTAGTAGTTTGCCTATGCTATTGATACAGCATTAGGAATGGTCAAATATAAAATGTTAAAAATAAATAGGTATGTAAGATTAAATAAACATTATGTCAACAATATGTTCATGACTAGAATAGAATTGGTTGATATCAATAATATGGATTCAATCAAAGTTGATAACCTCTTTTCATAACATTTTCAATATATATCTTGGACATACATTTTCGAAGTAATTGATAATTTTTTTAGTAGTTTATAAAATCGTTTTAATATGTATCTTTGCTGATAAGAAAATGTTATTACCCACTTTGCAACCTACTATATTTAGGACATTATTGTGTAGACTGACTTACCTCTCACATTTTGATCGCAGTTGCCTCGGAGCAAGTATTATTTTCATATTATTTGTTTTCAAAATGTTTACTACATTACGTTAGGAGCCTAAGGGGCTTAAGGGGTACTAAATTTCGCCACAAACATCTCCTCCCCAGACTAACGTTTGCGTGAAGTATATTCCACGAACATCAAGTAGGAACGCATGCTACAAATTGCTTGCAACACACTTATCCAACATACAAGAGTGTGCCCAATATAAACACTACTATGTATGGACTACGACTGCAAACTATCACAACATTACCAGGATAACAAAATACGTACCTATCATTAATTGGTACGATACATTAATTAATTATAATGTTTTATTTCTTACATCCAAATGAACTTATCTCTGCTTGTTTAGAACGGAATTTTAGGTGAAAATAAGTTAATGGATACTTACCTTAATACCTTAAGCAATAATTTGTTAAAAAGTTAAAAAAATCAAATCGAAAATAGTAGTGTATGGTATGATCTTGACGATTTAATTTCAATGTGTTTGTAAATTAATATAGGAACCTAAATGATCCTTAGATAATGCTATAAAAGAGCAAATACTATCCAATAGATGTCATCTATTCGATGTGATTTAGATTTAATTCTAATTCGATTGCGTGAAACTCGAATAAACTTCACTATGAGAAACCAAACGAAACCACTAGGAGCGCAAGCCAAAATACTTAAAGCTGAATTAATTCAGAAACGTTCAATTCCTATAATGGTCCGACCGAGGATCTGACCCAGATGCTTATTTATGCTACCAACTTGCTTAATTATAGCGCTACAACGTTTTATTGCACATTGAAATATTACAAATTAATAAAATTAAAAGCACAGTACATCTAATTATAAAATACAGCGAAATTGTTCAGGAAAGCAATCTCTACAGTTAATTATGAACAATGTTTTATGACCACATACGAAACCTTAGAAATAATACGTAATGTAGTACATTAAACAACATTACAAACCATCTTCGTATCTTTTCGACGCTCTCTATTATTTCACTGTATGCAGGATGATAAGGATGAAATATTATATGATTCATATATTACTTCACATTCTAGATTTTCATTTACAACTTATATTTGCATTGCTATGTATCTATTATATTATTTGAAGATACACTCAAATAAAATTTGTAACTTCTAAGCGAATAGTTTGGATATTTAGCCAGTACATTCCTTGCTAATAATATCATGCACCAGTCAGTCCATTTATCTGTCTGTCTATTTTCAGACATATTCTGTTGCTATAGTCTGAAAAACAAATAGGCAGATTCGTTATTTAGATTTAAATAGAATATGTGTCTGTAACAAAATTGTTTGGTATTTACCAAAGAATTTCAACTGACAAACAAGGGTTTTAATGTGTTTTAAGGATATACTAATGCAAGATTCTGAATTGCTGCAAACGAACCCACGAGAATCGAAGCGGAACGAAGAACCAAAGTTTACTTAATTTACTTTAATCAAGTCTTATTTTTATAAAGGTAAAAAGTCAGATTTTATAAATGTGTGAAAGACAAAGTTTTTGTAGTGGAAATAACATAAACTAGACAAGACTACGTTTAATCAACTTCGGTTATTATTACGGTTATGTGGTTGGTCACTAGTACGAGTATATTATAATCTATTTGTTTATTTTTTACCGATTTTTTTAAAACACACCGCAGGTTTAATTCTGCTTCTCTATCAGTACAATCTATTACTACTACTAATATTCCAATCTACTTTTAAAGATACAAATAATATACTCGTAATGCAAATTTTGCTGGGATGGAGTGATTTTGTCCACAGTAATCAACGTAGTGAACGTAATACTAGTACATGGTTAGATTGTCCACCAACTTTCGCAGAGATGAAATTCAATGTGGCAGGAAGCGAGTTTACACATTCCATTATTTCTAAACTAATTTTAACCAAGCATTGGTACAAAACGTTACAAAGTATCTTCATTTGATATTGCAGGAGCTAGGAAAGGAATAACAGATTTAAAAAAATTAATATTTTCAAGTAATAATGTAAATGTTAAAAAAGCGTAGAGTTTTCGGGATATTAGAAAATGCCTACATCAAATTCAGTCTGCCAATATATTTACACCTGTCATTGTTTGTTTTTGTCCTATAAAAATTATAGGACAAAAATAAACAATGACAGCTTCCTACTACAGAAGCAACTTCACAAATAATAGGACTAAAGTAAATAAAGTAAAGACATATACGCTGTACTGACACATTCATTTGGCGTTTTCAATATCCAACACAAGAGGACCTCGGTACATAATTTAAATTATTTTCATTATACTGCTACTGAATTCGAGATCTCTTTAATACTAATTGGACTTAATTGTTATTTTATTAAATATTGTGAATATATCAAATAGAAGCACCGATAGTGTCTTATTGGTTTATTTTAACCAATATTTGTAAGTGTGTGTTGCAAAATACAACTAAAAAAGTATGGTTAGTACTATTCAAGCCTGAATAAATCCAGCAATATTCTTTTTTATTGCCGACAGATTTCATTCCTAAATAAAATTTGTAATTCTTGCATATTGTTTTCTAATTTCATCAACTACATTTCTAATTTCATCAACTACAGTAATTACCAATATAATCACTTTATTCGCGTGACCAGGATATATTGATTGATTAGAATAAAAGTAATCTATGTCCTTATGCAAATTCTACATATATGTATGTACGTCAAACTTTATAACAATCGGTTGAGCCATTACAACCAAACTACAACAAACAAACAACTTTTAGTATCATATGTCTGTGTAATGTGTTTATTTGTCTATTTACCACCTTTTCATGACTAAACGGCTCATGGATATCTTAATGAAATTGAATGTGAAGATAGATTGTAAACGAAGACGAACATACGCTATCTTTCATCTAAAAAAGCTGATGAAATCGTGGATACCAGTTAGTAATGTTAATAAAACTCTATGAACAAATTTTCATGTGTGCAACATCTTTCATCAGCGACAATACATTTTTATGTGTGTAACATTTAAAAGCTACATAAAAGACATGGAAATATCATTTATGAATCTAAATAACAATATTCTGGCCTAACAAGCATTTATTGTAAAACGGAACGATGTTTATTACGTTTTGTGACATATCAAAGGGATGGAGCTGGATGAAAATGGAATCGATGGAGATGATAATATTTATAAGAATATGAAGCAAAATTTTATAAGGAAAATAAATTAGTTCTTTCCCGCGACTATTTCTGTCTTTTTGTGATAAATATAGCCTATGTTCGTCCTCGTGGTTCAAACTATCTGCATCTTAAATTTTATTAAGATCCCTTCAGTCGTTTACCCGTGAAAAGTCAACAAATAGAGAGAAAGACAGTCATAGTTCCGAATTAATATTAGTATATTAATTCTAAACTTTAAATTATATAATTATGGATGTATGAAATTGGTCCAAATTAGGCCAAGATCACGAAAGAGATGAATGGACAGTGTGAAAGATGATATTGCAATTGGAAAGGTAGTGTTGGAGGCTGAGAATATATATAGAATTGAGAATATAGAAATTTATAAACTACCATAATTATATTATAGAAACCCCTAATGTTCGCTTTAATATGTGGGAGGATAAGTAAATACAAATGTAATATACCAGTGGATTTATTCAAGTTTTTTATTATTACATGTACTACAATGACCTACTGTTTCTCTTTCTTAAACTTTTGTTTTACGATTTTTCTTTTGTCTTCATAGGTTTTACTTTTTTATACATTTTAACTAAATGCTATTACTATGGAGTAAGTGAAGAGGAAATTTGCAATAAATCATTTAAAAGAAATGTATCCACAACCTTGAGTTACCAAGACCTATAGTAGTTTGAGCTTAAAATAGATGGCTACATTTACGTATGTGTTAATTAGTAGCATTAATTTACCATCATTTATTTAATACATAAGTATTAGGTACATAATTCAATAACCATTGATATTGTATTTATTAGATGAGGATACTAGAAACAAATATTGCGTTCTTATTATTTTTATTTTTTAACAACGTTGTCAAAAATGTCAAGTAAAATAATGTGCTACACTTTAATGTTCCACAACCTGAGGGTTTAAAAATATCTGTTTTTGCACCAAGTGTGGCATGGCAATCAGCAAGTTACATATAAGCAAATCTTGTTACGTTTCATGTAAAGCGGCGTTTCTAAACCCTTTGAGCGATATTTGCTGTAAAACAATCTGAAACGGTACTGTACGGGACCGTTTACTAATAAAATAATAATTATATATTTATGTGTCTATAAAATTTCGTCCATAGAAATGTAAAAAGAATATACACAAAAAATAACGTCAAAAAATGTTACATTGATTGTGTATGATAAGCATAAAATTATATAAGTTAGTAAATAAATTTAAATATGTCTCAGTGGAAAAAGATGACATATTACGTCTATGGGATAAATGTAGTGCAATTATGATATGCACAGCCTGGCACAGCGGACGAATTCGGGCGCATAAGGTATGATTATACCCGTGAATTCGTCCGCTATGCCAGGCTAAACCTAGACATAGGTTTAGCCTGGTATATGTCTTTCTCTATTCCCAATATTGTGTTGGAAAGATTTCATACCGATTGCTTGGGCCGATAAGCCCCCAAGGGTTAACAATCAAGAAAACTTCCATTCAAATAGATATTTTAATAATAATAGACATTACATTACATATTTTAATATTTAATAACTTAAAATATACTTAAATACAGGTAAATTTTATTGATATAGTTTCATAGTTTATTATTCTTATTCCATTTTTATATATAAGGGTATAACACAAGGTTTATTAAGGTCCGGGATCGGCTATATATTCTTCCCTTTTACGCAGATCTTACTGGCAGAAATATGCAGATATTCAGTTTTTATTTTTATGTTTTAGTAAAACAAAAAGATTGCTCAAATAGCTAAACTTTGCTACGACTAGTATTTGCTCCCAGTCAGGACCATTGTATACTTTTAACAATAATCTAAAGTGGGCTCTTATCAATTGGAACAATGTTGTTTATTGACATATAAGTAAGAAATTGCTGAGCGGAGACCTATTTGGTACTGTAAAATTAATATAAACCTATAAAATGTAAATTAAAATTTAAAATTATTTTCAGTGTACCAAATAGACAATTTCCTTTCTTTCTTTTTCTTTCTAAATTTGTATAATTTTAATACTTAAATATAAGCTGTACAAAAGTTAGTAAAAGTCAACTCAATAGAAACAATAGTTAGAGACACAATAAAGTAACTAGGAATATAATAACTTGTTGAATTGGGCAATTCACAACTTACGAGAAATCGGTAGCTACGTAAATAAATAATTTATTTGTTAGGGACAAAACACACTACTTACAAAGTTAATATTGCAGAGTTGTTTCTACAGATTGACTACAGAAGTTGATTGGTTCGTACCATTTCTTAATACATACAATATCTCTAATTTCAGGAATTTGTACAATTTTCGAATAATATATTCTCAAATTATAAAAAAGAAATATCTATGTATTAGTATCAGTTATCTAGTATTCATAACACGAGCTTTAAATAGCTTAACTTGGCCCTAGTGGCATGGCGCTGTGTGAATCCTGAGAATATTATTATTATATAATTATTCAGTATCTTTGTAACCCTTTGTACCTAATAAAATAATGTAATATGTAAGAACCTACCAACATCCCTGTATAAAGTCATGCGTATGAAGTGAATATATACTTTGTTTATCGGTGCCTAAATAAATATGTCCTTCTTAATAAATATGTTGTCATATACCCAATTAAGCAAGATTCTACCAAACATTTGAAAAATAACAAAACCTCTTTTCTCACACTGGTTTCTCTCGTAATGACACAACTGGATTCATGCTGTCTCTGTCATCCTTGGGGTGTGACATCAACGCTTCTCATACAAACGGTTATGGCTAGGGTTGTTACATCAGTTATTTAGTAAATTATGTCACATTAAAAATAATAAGCTGGATAACAAATTTAATAAAAAAGTTTGTAGTTAATATTGACATTATTTGTTTAGTTATTTTCTATTATTACCTTGTCATGCAACATTTTAGTCATGTATAAAACATGTGGTAAACTTGATGAACATGTTTAAAATAGTGGTACACTTTACATCATATAAAGTATGTGTTTATTTGATACTACGAGTATAAAAGGCATTTATTTTTAACCAAAATAATAACCGATTTGCGGCCCTTACCACAAATGGAACGGAGGAATAAGTCGATCTAACTTATTTATGTGGACGAATAAATAAACAGAATAAGTAAAGCTTTAAAACTTAAAGCCTAAAACGTCAAAACTAATGGTTTTCATGGATTTTATTGTCATACTTTCAAATTTATTATTAATAGCGTACAAATTATAAATAGGTCTTTCAAACTGATCTTGAATTTCCTCTATCAAGACTCAGACTTCAGTTGAGTTTCTTGCCAGTTCGTCTTAATTGAATCTGTATACTCAACTGGACGGTAGGGAAAAAATATAATACAGAATATTTGACGTTCATAAGCGGCTAAAATATCCCACATGAATAAATGAATTTTGTTTTAAGTCTCCATAAAAAATATTTAAAATAAGCAATAACTAAAATCAATTTACGTAACACATATATAGATACACAAAAATTAAATACGATTGAGAATCTCATTCTCATTCTTTTCAACAATTCCTTTCATTTTAGAGTCGGTTGAAAATGTAAAGACTAAAGACAGACCCTGGCTTGTGTGACACCCATTTGAAAAGGCAGAGGCAGCGCTCGGCGCGCGCGCGGCCGCGTAACCGCGGTCAATGACACCGAGTCGCGTGCGCTGCCTGCTAAGGCGCTACTATCTACCATCGGCCCTAACGACCGTTGGGCACCCATCATCACCTTGATTTTTTTTTTATACCCCTCGAAAAAGGTTTCTCTCGTTTTATGTATATTGTGATCGTTACAATTCTATCGTCCGATAGTGTTTTGTGAGCTCTACCAATTTATAGAACCGGTTTTGTTAAGTTACAGTGTTACAGTTAACATATAGGTAGGTACTATAGTTACAGACATTTTATTTTGTGCGTGTAAACATAATGGATAGATTTTAGGCGTAGGCAGTTTTCTATTCTATGCTCTTATGTCTTATTGTTTTATTTTGCAATTTGACTGGAAAATTGCGGTAATTTATATATACCAACCTAGGTAGCTACTGTACAGATTACATGCATTTTAGTGAGAGTTGAGCATAGATAATTCTCTAATCAGAAATATGAGGTTAGGCGGATGATCTAATGATAATAGCCGTGAGCTCGAGATCGACAGCGTAACATGCCTTTCTAAGAATGAATAATTCATGATGATGTCATTACGTTATTCATCGACTACCGCAATACGATCTGTTTCGTTTATTGATTGTTCCTGTTAAGATTTTTTTATTAATAATAAAACACACTTACAACGTGCCAATAATTATGTGGCATCCTCAGGGTTATTATATATTTAAAACCCAAAGTTATTAAGCAATTAATTTAAATTAGCAACAGCTAATTTGCCCTTTTTTCTCACTGATTCAGAATTCAGATTTTTGTAGTATAGTCAATACAAAATTAAGTTCATTTCAGTAAAGATTATTTATATTCTATTTTGCTTTTTTCATTTGCTTTGCTCTTTTTTCACCTAACACAATAATAACCAACAGTACGCAATTTATCGGTGAAGCAATCTAGTCCAGAAAATTTTTGTATAAAAGATAAAATAGGCGGTTGGTCACGCAAGAAATGGAATACAAGTAAAATGATAGAATAATATTATTCATAACAATATCATCGTTTAAAGTTTTGCTTTAATCTATAGTTAGTTTTTTTATAATTATCAACCAGATTAGACTTAGGTCTCCTAAAAATAATATACGCTATACCCAAATTACTGGTATTTATGACCTAATATTTACCCTATGTAATTTTTTATACTTTATTACATTCTCTGTTATAGGTAAGGCACGTATGTAACTATGTATATGACATGTATTTACGGAAATACATCTATACATATAAATAAAATTGGAGTGTTTGTTTGTAATATTGAAATAACCGTTTTTACTACATGCATATGAATGTATAATAAATACGGTACATACACCAAAATAACACTTTTTATAATTTTTGTCTGTCTGTCTGTCTGTTTGTTCCGGCTAATCTCTGAAATGGCTGGACCGATTTTGAGGGGACTTATTTTGGCAGGTAGCTGATTTAATAAGGAGTAACTTAGGCTACTTTTATTTTACAAAAAATATATTATTTTAGAAAAATAAAGTTATATTCCACGCGGTCAAAGACGCGGGTGAGGTTAGTTTAAAATATTAATATGATTATGATTGTAAGTCTACGACAATATACAGATCTGTTTCATAGTTCATACTGGATAGATATTATTTTGCTGTTTTAGTCATTGGAAGCATTGTGTGTCTGTTTATATTTAAACAATTACACTTGAAAATCTAAATCTTGTAAGTTAAATGTATTTGCTACATTATTAGTATGGCCCTTTACAACTTGAATGCTCTACATATTTAGCACTAAAACGCAAGGATTATTTGCTCTTAAGCAGCACAAAGGCAATTGTCTGAGAATACTTCCCGAACTTCTAGATTCAAAAGCTTTAGCTTATTGTATCATTAAAAGCTTTCATTCCGAAGTCTCAAAACGCGTTATCTGTAAATTTTCAAAACCTATTAATCAAATTTCAGACTATATTACTCAATGGTTATAATAATAATAATTATTTATTGTTCTTGGAGTGACATGAAGTGCTATCATAAAACAAGTAGTACATTAAAAATTTAAAATTCTGACGTCTAGTATACCTTCTAAATGTTCAGCTATGTATTTCTCAAATGCTCTCAGAAATAACGCAGACTTTAAGAGTCTTCGGTATGAATACAGTAAACTAAATTTTAATGACTAGAAACTGTAACATTTACCGGGTTGTTAATGAAATTACTGAGCGTTTTGTTACATACCTATTAGGCTCAAACCCACCTATTAATTATATAATGTATGCTGTTGGTGATATACATGTAAAACCGCAGGCCACGATGTCACTACCGACGTGCTAATAATCTCAGGACGCTAATAACTTATGAGACCATTAGTACACTGAGGGACCTACGGAGCTTGGGAAGACAAATGTTGAATATCTTCTAGATTACTCAATTATCTGCGATAGAATTAAGTTGAAGTAACAGTTAGCTGATATAATATATACATAAATTTTTAAAGTGTGTATTTATTAAACTGTATATATACTAACTCCAAGGTCAGGTAGTTAACTGAACCATTGTGACAAAGAAACTAAGTAGGAATATGAAAATAAATTGTGAACTTTTCATATTAAATCGATCATGTGACCGCGAAGTTTGTATGACAGTTGTTTTCAATTTTCCGCTTTGCTTCTTTAGAAAAGTTGCTCTGTTTCATGAACACTATCGGTAACTTTTAACTTCATAGTATCTATTCCCTTTCGGCAAACCTATATATACCCACATTATTTTTTCGAAAAGCTTTTTGGCGGTAAGTCGTATATAATAAAAGACTATAATCGCTGATTTAATTTTCAAGACGTGTATTTCAGTGTTTTCAGAAATTATGCTAAATTACTCGGTCATCTAAACAAAGTAAATTAAAACACAGTGTTCACGGTTGACACGTAGTAAAGAGGGTTGGCATGGGGTTGCCAAGCTTATTTCGTTTAAAGGCAGAAACAATCGAGAGTTGAATAGACAACACGTTTATATTAGCATAATCCATTCCAGTTTACAAGTAAACAGTCTTTGTATTAAATACACAATTATTGTCACCCGGCTTATAATTCCATCTAAGATATTAACTAATCGACATTACTACGTGGTAAGAATTAATTTATGACATTACTACGTGGTAATTTACTTAAGTACATTTTGCTTTTTAGAAATCTACCTATCTATAATCTACAGATTATTCATGTTTACGCTAGATGCTTTTTAGGGATTAAGCTGAAAAACCGAGTACCACAGACTCTGTCTTTACAAAACATTCACAGATGAATAAAATATATTTATAGAATCTCATTCAATTTATATAAAAAATGCAGTTATATCAGTATTTCCAGAATGCTGCCTTGCCAATTTGTAGTTTGATATAAACTCAAAAATAGAAAATGTTATGACTCACCAAAAGTTAAAACAAATATGTATAACAAAATGTAGAGAGGTAGTTATCTTACAACAATAACATATTTGCTACGTGTCACGAAATCTTTGAAGATGTATTTCTTTTATGATATCATCCATTTACAATCGAAGTCAGGATATGTCAAGATATTCTGGAGGCTAGAGGCACATAATATGTGCGAAACAGTTGAAAGTGACATTTCAGATATTCGTAAATGGAAACGATTTGAGAAGGGTCAAATCCGAAATGGATAACAGAACATAAATAAGGTGTCTGTCGATAAGATGTACGTATAAAAGAAATCAAAGTGTACAATAGTTTTGAATTTAGTAGACCTACCTATACTAAAATAATAATAACATGGTGACATAAGTGGATATAGTTTCATAAAATTATTTATGTATCTTTTTGTAGAAGCAAATAGCACTTCTGGAAGAATTAATCAGGATTCATGTTTATTACATAATTTCAATGGTTATTAAGTAAGTTGCCATTGTGGCCTTAGCAATTTACATAACATTACCACAATAATTTGACTATTTTATTTACATTTCAGCTATTTATAGCTTCGGAACAATTCGGCATTTTCTACAAAAATAATATTTTCACTAATTTTGTTTATACTTGCATAAATGAATGTATATTTAGTACATGTAGTTAATAATTGGAATCTTGGAATTATATCTCTGACTGTATTTGGTAGGTCAGATTATCTTCTGTATTTTCATGAAAT
The DNA here is from genome assembly GCF_030625045.1 of Achroia grisella. Classification (NCBI taxonomy): domain Eukaryota; kingdom Metazoa; phylum Arthropoda; class Insecta; order Lepidoptera; family Pyralidae; genus Achroia; species Achroia grisella. The sequence goes on from NW_026712703.1 coordinate 3,991,954, forward strand.
TATACTTGCTTTTAATATTGATTTAATATTTATTGCTATCATTTATGAAAATAAAATACTACTAATTATTTGAGACAACTCTCTATATCCAACCTCAAACTAAGAAGAGTTAACAGATTGGAAAACTAGTATTTGTAAATCATTTTATTCATAATATTGAAAATAATTAAAACCCATACAGAGGGTACTACGAAAAGAACTGAATATGTCTTGCAAATAGATAAGGAATACATCAACTAGTTGCCGGTTTCAGGTCCCTTGTCACCTGCTACCCAATGACGGGATCAGTTCTCGGGATCAATTGACGGGAACCAATTGATCCACGGAGATGGACGAGTTGAGTTAGAGACTAGTCATGCTTGAAGATAAATCCTTGAGATGTTCACGTGTAACATATAGTGTAAGACTGAACGTTGTTCTACATACTAATATACTACGTTTGTTGTCAACATAGAATTAGCGATCTACAAGGTACATTAAGTTAATTTCCTATTTATCTATATTTATTAATACGTAATTATTTCAAACAATCGCAGTGGCAAATAACATGTTATATTTAAGGACAGTATATTTACAAATATATAAATTTTAAATATAGAACTTTCAAATCGCCAATTATTCAAATGATAATGAATTATATTCCTGAAAAGTGATTGTGACGATTGATAAGATGAAGGACATTGTTTAATTCAATTACCATTAGAACAATACCACAAATACTTTTATGATCGTGATAATTTGTAATGGGGAGAAACGGCGTGTCGGAGAATAATGCGGCCTCTTTCAGAAGGAAGTGAAAGGTTTTCTTGGTATTATAGTTGCAACACAATTATTCATACCAGCCCATTATTCATTCTTGAGTGATAACTAACGCAAAGTCAAACCGAACTCAACAATTAAATGAGACGCAAGCAATATATTATTAATCGTTTACTCCATGATAATATAAACACACGATTGATTGTCAAATTCTTCTTTTAAATATTTGTTATGCGATATGATGGCTGAGCCTGTATCAATTTTCATGGTTATTTATTAATTGAATTATTGTAGTTTGACATAATTCCAATTTTGTCAAATTAATACCGGTTTTTAATGGAACACAATTACCACATGTATTAGGATAATAAAAGCTCTGTAATTTTTGGTGAGATAACAAAACAACTTCTGATTATATGGATAAAAGTCCTGACAGGCTGTTGTTGAGTTTTAATACATTTCCAAATAAGTAAAGTTTAAAGTCGGTGTTACGTTAAGTGTCGAAAGAGCTTACACAAACGGCGTGTAAATAAGTCCACGATTTTGGATTAAATTTGACTATGCTTGCTGATTTCAATTTTAGCGTAAACAGTAATATCTTCGAGTATTTACATACTTTGCGTTTTGTAATATTTCATTAAGTTAAAGTTTAACATTCATTTACGATGATGAGTTTCAATATAAATCTATATAACTTCAATTAAACCTTTATTATAAGATAGGAAGCAGAGAGCTAACACGAATCCTCGGCAATGCCACATTCTATGGTGATAATCTTACTTAATAAAATGTATAATACATTGATATTTACAGAGACTAGGGATACCATCTATAACCTTATCATATTCGATTCCTCCTTTTAAACTACATTTGACTTTCGTTATGCTCGAAAGCCAACTAATTGTCTGATCAATGGCGAGGTCTACATGAAATTTTGTAGGTAGAGTGAAGTCACAAAAAATAAATAGTGGTAGGCGTATCCAATATCTTGTTCCCCAAGCGTTGTTGATTCAAATCACGCTTAATTGAATGACATTTCTGTCTATCTACGTCCACAGAATAATCTATAGTCAATTGTATAGATACTTCCAACGACAGTGGGATAGATTTCATCCTGCGCCTTATTAATTTTATACAGTTGTAGTTAACTGTCAAAATATGCCTTATTATTATTAATATAAATAAACAAAAATTACTTAAGATATAATTATATTTATCAACATTATAAAATGTAGATTTCATTCTTATTTGATAAAATACAAGTATGCATTTTCTTTGATACCAGTCCTTAAACAAAGATATCGTATTACATCTTTAAGAAATAACAAGAATTTTTAAACAAAAATTGCGTTTGATTTTAGATCGTATAACTTCAGATGCTGTGAAAATATTTTATACGTACTCACTTAGTACAGATATTGATTTATTTCACACTTTTCTCTTAAAAGCATTAAATACATACTCCAGATTTCATCCTAAACTTGGTAGCATTCGAATCGCTTTGAATGTGAACCGTAAACAGGCCGCAAGAGGTTACATATCTACCTAGGGCTGCCACTGTCCAGGTTATCTGAATTTACCCTAATCTAAATAGTGTCGAAAATTTTACTAGGTCAACTAAACAATATGATAGAAAAATTAACAATAATTTAATCCAAATAATATTACAAAAGTGAAAATTTGTGTGATAGTCAAAAATGGATTAACGAATATGTGTAATACATCTTTTACGCTATAATAATAATAATACGCTTTTCTTTTACGCTAATATAATATACTACTGGATAGATTTAAATGCAATTTGATACACAAATAAAGCAAATCTAAATCAAACAGGAGATCTTTTATAAGATATCACACAGGTGAAAGCACCATACATATTCCACGGCCTCGGTGGTCTAGCGGTTTAGCACACCTTGCATTTAACGGTCACAGGTTCGATTCTTCGTACGGTACAAATATTGGCATACATGAATACGATTTTTGTATCGTTCTGGGTGTTTTATATGTATGTATATACAAAATATGTATATAAGTATCAGCAGTTCAGTAAGCATAACGCAAGCTCTGCTTGAGACTAGACGGCGCTGTGTGAATTGTCCTGAGATATTACTATTGTATATTTGCTTGTTTGCAACCATCGCGAACACTTATTGTATGCAACATATGACTAAAATAAAACAACCACACTAGCACTCTAGGCACAATATAAGTATCCGATGACTCCAAGAATCCTTACGATACATCACAACATCAAGACCATCGTCCAGGGTATACCGCAGAAATCAAGGCCGGGATCTTTGATGTTTCTGTCCGGCCTATTAGATACCATACCAGCCCTACACCTTATTACCTAAAGATTTCCGACCCATTGAGAAATGGTCGCAATATGCCTCAAGGAATTCTTTTATCATACGAATTGAAATACGGACGCAAGCGGCACAGATAAATTGCTTTGGACAATTCTGTAAGTTATCATCGGCACAGCTTCTTTCCGGACACTTCTAACTGGTTGTTAGCAATTGTTTTCATCGTATTTGAAAACAATTATATTCAAAATATATTTTTAGGACGAGTTGAAATTACTTTATCTTATATAAAAACATAGCTAAACTCTTAATTATGAATATTTATAGTAAAAGTCCTATAAACCCAATTACACGATAACATTACTTTGTCACTTTCTAACAAAATAAATAGTTCAAAAGAAAACTACAAGTTAGTCAGTGATTAAAGTAAGTTTACTAGACGTTTTATACTGATTGGAATAAAACAAACACAAAAGTTCAAATAAAGCTTACAACAATACTTTAGGGGAACGATAGGAAATAGTTGCAACACAATTGGTTAAGCCATTTCTGAGATTAGAGCGCAAAATTTTAATAATCATTCAATCTTTAAACTGTAAAGTTATCCCAATAATAGTTTTTTTTCCAAGTACAGACAGCGACTAGTTACCAGTAGTTATGTAGTTAGTATATACCTATATATATAGGTATATACACCTTTTACTAACGTATGTATTTACACGTAGATTTTTTATTTCAATATGGGTGTTATCTATGTACATTATGTATGCTATTACTAAAATATGCGACTAAGTATTTGTCAGATGTCTAGTACTTACTATATAACTCTGCTTAGTTTGATGCTAAATGGCGCTGTGTGAATTGGTCCAGGGTCATTATTATTAATCGTTACGATTACCAGAATTGTAACTGAACACGACGTAGGGCTCATGTAGATCATGACGGAGAGCTAAGTTCACTAAAAAGTATAAAATTACATATAAGGAGGCAAACTGGAATAGAGTTTATTTTTAATAGATAATAGAAGTAATGATTTTAAAATATATCGCGGAACTACCTATTATTACATTCCGTGCTGAAATGACGCAATGCGCTAAGCAGTGAGTTTATCCTTGTTATCTGACATATTATAATTGTGAAAGGAGTTTCTGAGGGGAGTCCGTTTGTGTGACGCCGTTATGAAAACAGCTGTAACAAAATGAGTTAGGTACTCAAGTGACGACAAAGTTACATTAAATATATAAAAATAGTTTACATATAAAATAGTTCTTTCTATCTGAAATATTTTCATCATTGCTATGTACCTAAGTGTTAATTTTTTATTATAAGTATGGTAATTATTTATACTTATATATAAGTACTGAAAAACTGTGAAGAAAGAGTAACTTGCTAAGTATATGAAGTAAGTCATATAAGGAACTGAGAAGAATTGAAAACTTTTTCTACTTAATTAATCACAATTGCGAGAGATTAAGATTTTGAATATTTTATTTATTATTATGAATATCTGAAATTTCCTCTCATGTTTACAAATGTTGTGTATATATTTTTCTGTTATGTAGATAACCTTTATTAAAGATTTACTTAGTGGATAAAATAAAAATAATAATAACTAGAAATAAATATTTTAATATCATCGTCAATAAAATTAAGTTTTTTTTCTATTTCCTTTTTTAATCTTGAAAAATGTCATAATATCATATACCTTGTATTTATTTTTGGTAATTATTATGTATACACATTTATTCTACTTCCGTATTATATTTTGATTCATTTGAAATGGCATTAGATTTTGGGTTTCGCGAAAGATTATCCTGGCTACTATTGCGCTGATTGCAATGTATTTTGCGGTCGAACTTTACGCGGTTGTCATGGAAACCATCGCGTTTAATGTCTGGCAAATTCGGCATGATGGTCTAACTGACCTAATTTTACACTCATAATTTTATCCTTTTGTGGTTCACCATCCACATATATACAATCACAAAAACATGGTAAGTGTATATTGATAAACTGCACCAGTAACATCATAAGTATATAATGGCAACGAATTAGATTGCACGGGTGTGACACCCTTCATCTAATTCGTTGCCATTCCGGAAAACTAAGGTATCACGGCCCGGTACCATATAATTTCACTGCTATACTCGTATATTACCTTCTAACCGAAATATAACTTACACAACGAGCTGCTTATCGGTTTGAGGTGGTATGGAGAAGCCCACGCAGCAGATTTTGTACAAAAATATATATTTTCAGAGTCACAAGTAACTAGATAACTAAACTGGCATTATTTTCCTCTTTTACTTGTATAACTGGAGACTTATTAGAATAATGAACCACTAGAAGGACAAGTACTTACCTACGGGATGATACAAAGCCCTTATTAGCCTTCCATTACTGTGGAATAAACTTTATCAAAGACGAGCTGTTGGCTTTTGCCCGCGGCATACTTTATATAATACGAGAACATAATTTCTTATAGTAGAAGTATATAAATGTTGTCCACATTATGATACTGTGTTATCTTTCATATATATATACATATACTAGCCGTGCACGCGGCTTCACCAGCGGTTTTAAGCCTCTATATTATTCTGATATAAGTTACATCAAAATCCGTTGAGTATTTTTTGCGTAAAAGAGTAACAAATATCCATCCACACTAAAAACTTTCGCATTACTACATAGTATAAAACAATCTCGCTGTCCCTGTCTGTCTTTATGTATGCTAAAAATGTTAAAACTACGACAGGGAAGCGGTTTTTTTTACTAAATAGGGTGATTCAAGAGGAAGGTTTATATATATAATACATGTACACCCGTGCAAAGCCGGGCAAGTGGCTAGTTTATAATATTAATAAGACTATTTACTACAGCTGTCTATGTGTAGTATGTTTTTTTGTGATATGAAGTAAAAGTACATTGGAGTTCACTTTTAATTTCCACAGTTACATATTTTATCAATGTTGATTTGTTGACACACAGATAGTAAGTTATCGCTTTACAATTTTTTATCAACATCAAACTAGTAATCGTTTATGGGTAACGCGTGCTCAGATAGTCATCAAATTATAAATTGATTTTCTGATATGTCTAATATCCTAATGCAGTTCATTACAATATTTTAAGTTTTGAGACTTCGATGACCAACATTGAGCTTCGAATTTTGAAAGACACTAGTCTGTGTAGGTATGTACAAATTTGTATTTCCTACTATCTCTCTAGTATTAGCATCAAATACAAAGTTAATTAAATCGACGTACCTACGTACAGTGGCGCTATCAATAGGTAAGACAGATGTTCAACAATGTCTTCCTCTGACAACTTACTAATTACCGTAAAGTCATGAACATTATGTTCATGACTTTATATTTCTTAAACTAATATAATATTGAATTGTTTTTCTTTATTTGCAATGGATAGACTCAAAATAATATTTGACGCATTTAAAAAAGAACTATAGAATGCTGCATTATTAGCGATAAAGGTGGGCTGTAATTTATTAAATTAAAAATAAGATTCTTGCACTGGCGGATCGCTAGTGTCTTTTAATAAGGAAGATGTAATTTAAAGGCAAACAACCTGAAAATCAAAGAATTTACTAAACAACTTTCCTCAAGGGACGCTGTTGAAATATGAAAAAGTTTGAACCTTCCATACTTGTACACATGACCACGCAGTTTATATCAAAGGTTCAAAATTTATTTCCATGTTTTGACAGCATTCCTTAGGGAAATATCACTGAGTTTCGAATTATGACTTTATCGTTACACACTGTATAAATAAATCTACTGACATCTTCAGTAATCTTTCAAGAACAATTTATGTATTGTTGTTAGTATTGTATGTAAGTAATACAAGTGGAGAGACGGTGGGAAGGCGACACGCAGCTGGTAAACTGAAACCGTGGGAGCATGCGGGCGTTGCTTCACGTTGCGTCGCCGTCGCCTCGATCTCTCTATATGTATATATGTAACATTGTAGTGGAGCATGTGTGTGTACAATAAGTCTGTGTCACAGATCATTTTCGTGGTAATCTCTTAGTTTTTTTTTTAAGTCTAGACAAATTACTACGAATGCATACATTGACGCGCGTAACGTTCACATGTCCCCATGCCGAACATCATAGGTCTAAGCTATACGATGAAGCGATCTAAACTATTCATATAACTATGCTTCGTCTATCAATTCAATGACTTCCGTCATTTTCAATTTGGGTTTTATCATAATACAATTGAGTACAAATTCGTCAGCATGGGTGTCGCGTCATCATGTGACGCCCATGGCACCACTCAGGCGTTGTGATTGCGGAGCACTACGACGTGATGTCTCTATATCCTGTACTTTCACTATCTTTCACAGTCTCCAAACAAATACTTACAAAGCAAGCTACTTGGCGGCTAAAGGCGAGACAGTACCATACAAACGACTTAATAAAAAAATTACTTCGATAAAATCGTCGGTTCGTCCATATAGGCCGATGGTACTTGGCAGGAAGCAATTGTCTGTTTCCATGTCATTCCACCCACATAGATAATATTATTAACTTAGTATTCGTTGACAAACTAAATATCAACTATGACTCTATATTTATTTTAAATTAAACAGCAACCCGTCCCGACATCTAACGGATACATTATAAACCTTTGAATTTCTATACTATAGTTCTATACATATAACATGGATGTATTATACATATAAACCTTCCTCTTGAATCACTCTAGATATTTCTAGTCTATTTCTTTATAATCCGTTGCGTAATTTAAAAGATATAGGCGAAAAAAGCATTGTTTTATACTATGTAAAGATGGAAGTGTTGTAATTTTTGTACCAACTGCTTTTACTCTTTACTTCCTCACGCAAATCATAATTAGTATAAATTTCTTATTTGTAGTCTCTGATTGCAATGAGCACAGTGAGGCTGTGGTACTTCGTGGAAGCGGGCTAAGTCGGTAGCATACGGGGTCAAATCCGCGTCCATAACGGTCGTGACAGTTTCGATACCGGACCGATGCGTGCGTGTGTAACGTGTCATATATATTTATATAAATACCTACACACCACACTATTTAAATACGAAGTTGTGAAATTGTCAACTCTAAAGAAAAACTACACCACGCTAATTAATTATTGAAATTTTGAATTCGTATCGGGTGCCAGTCATATATGCAGTCCATGCGACTACGTAACTAAGTATTCATAAACACAAAATGGAGAATCTCTATAATGTAAATGCCATATGTTTCATAATTTAAAACGCAGGATTAAATATAAAATGGTACTTAGCAATTCTTATTATTATATATAATACAGTACGGTATTCATAATATTCCATGATTAAAGGTTTATATTTAGATAGACAATTTATAAACACCACGGTATTCGTTATCTGCCAGTGCAGTTTGCTTCGCAGGATGCGTTCTGGAGTTAAGATTGAGATACGATATAACAATAAAATTACAGAGTAAGTAAGCATATTAGTTCTCAGGAATGGAAACGCCTGAAAGGTACTACTTTACAACGACTATATTTTTTAAATAATTACTGCAGTGAGTATATGCTTGTAGGTTAACATAGTGAGAAAAAATACACACACTGTATATAGATATATAATTCTAAACTAGTTTGTATGTTCTACTATATATATGCTGTCTATGTATTAGACAGCCTTATACAATTTCCATTTCTTTATTTTCTCGTTGACAAGTTCCTGAATAATGTGGGACAGCTACGCTAGCCGTTTATCTTTATCGAGATGACGGGAATGTTCATTTTAAACGTCTTCAAAAAGAAGAAAGTGCGTAAGTCGATTTCTTTTTAGTATGTATATTATGGAAGTCATACGCCTCTTTTGATAATTAGACTGAGTACCTATATATTGTTTGTAGCAAATAAATCTCATAAAGATTGAAGTAGGTCTCGTGTTTGTGGAACAAAATATACTACTTGTATTAAAATTCACACATATTGTTAGTATTTCTATGTTAATAGACCATTTATGAGTTCTTTCATTGTTAATGGACCATTTATAAAGACCTTAAACTTTGAATACTCTACTGCCATTATGATTGCGTATGGAGTAGCATTTGCATTCTGTGCCGCGAGGCCACGACTGGCTAACGACTGCATTTGCTAGCTTTGCAGTCCCACAGTTCGCATGGTGATTCCTCGATCTATTGATGCGTGCTTGTCATTTCGAATAGAAGCAAGTACCCAAAATAGGTAGGTCGATTTTTGACAGAAGTCATTTACAATAGGTACCTGAGCAGGTACATATTATTCGATGTTCGAAGCATTCTCCGTACGTGCGTTATAGTTGTTTAATGCGAATTATATTATTCAATAAATGTTATTTTTCTATATCGTCATAATAATATGAATAATTTATGTTATTAAAAATACATAAATTATATTAATATAAATTAAACAAATCAATTTAAGAGTTATGAAAAAGAATACCTGCTACATTAATACAACATAGGTAACACATAAAATTTCTGTGTACATAGATTTTAATAAAAATATTTTATTTTCACACTGTAATGTCTAATAAATATTTCAATTGATTCACTCGGTAAAAGCGGAACAAATACGAAAAACCTCTTCGCCCCTTTAATTTAAGTTGAAAAAACAGTTTACTCTTTTCCACGGTCTTCATTTGCATAGTTCGAAAAATTCGCTCCAGTAACTTGAAATATTCAATAAGAAGGAATGTGTCAAAATGTAAGGAACATGGCAGGTTTTTTCTGATATTATAAGAATTATGTATTAGCTTTTCCATATTACCAAAGAATTATCTCTTTCTTGATATATATTTGGATTTAGATATCGTCAAGTGTAATATGTAAACACTTGCTACATTGTCGCAAACTTATTATTTATTAGTTTAGATAACAGGTACAAAAAAAACTTGACTTATCAATAATACGAAAAAAAACCAAATTCAATATTTCTTTTCGGTGTATTAGAATGAAAGTGATCGTATCAAAATATTAGGTGCCTATATTCACCCCTGATATTGTTTTTGTGTGCATCGAGACGCAAAAACATCCATTTGTCTATTTATACAGTCATGCTTAAAAAATCTTGTTTTACGTTAGAATTTGGAGATAAACAAATAATTAACTATTCCGTAACAAATGTCACTATATATTCGACAGGAAATAATCCGGCTCAAACTATCGAAAAATCAATACTGATATTATATAGACGACTCTGAAACTACTAGTCCGATTTATCGAGGAAGGCTATAGAATATAAAACGCAAACAAAGTTGCGTGGGTCAGCTAGTTCATAATAGACTAGAGTCATGTACTTAAACGGATAGGGAAATAAATAATATTATGTAATAAAAAAGAAGTATAAAAGTCGACAAGTACTTTTCCTCATTGAATTATAAAAGCTATAATTGGCGGATTTATTATAACAATTACGACATAAACTACTTCTATGTTTACTCTTGTATCCATTTAACACGCGACAGCATAAGCGGCACATTTATGGCCAGTATTACGCTACTCGCACGAGTCTATAATTTAGGCTAAAATTACGGTAAATCGTAATTACCATAATGAGTTTTAGATCGATAAATAAAGTACTTGGCGGCACTAAATCGCTGTGTGCGAGGTTCGTGTGATGAGAGCCATTTGCCGTCAGCGTAACAACAATTATGACAAACAATTTATAATAACTCCTAAACTTATATCTTCATGTCAATATAGACTGTAATTTGTATTTTAATTTATTTTACATTAAGTATATCATTCGGTTTATATTTGGAATAAAATGAATATGTTAATCTAAAACAGGTTAGTATTATAATAAAAGTAAATGAAAGAAGGTTACAGCCACATTACAACTAAAGTAGATAATACATAATTGGAAGACAAAGACGATTATACTACATATTATAAATAATAACATATATATTATTTCAATAATCGGTAGTACTGTCCTTTCGATATCCTTTGGATTATATCGGCAGCAATGATTAAATTTTCTTTCAGTCTACTGTTTTGTACTTCAAAATATATTTTTAAGTCTGTATGTTCTACTTCAGCGGAACCTCGAAGTGTGCAGAGAAGACAAAACAATCTATCCACAACAATTCATATATACTGGAAGTTGAATAAATATAACAAAATAATATTTTAGTAACTTCAATTTAAGTAGTATTGTTATACAAAAGAATATATATGACAGCCTCGGTGGTCTAGCGGTTTAGCACACCGTTTTCTTCCGATGGTAGTGGTTTCGATTCCTCGCACGATACAAACATTTGTAATAATGAGTATGATTGATTGTGTCGGTCTAGGTGTTATCTATGTATATTATGTATATATTTACAAATAAAAGTAAATAAGTATTTATATCAGTAGTCTAGTTCTCATAACACAAGCTCCGCTTAGCACGAGATTAGACGGCGCTGTGTAAATTGTACTATTGTTTTGTATTATTACTGTTTCTTGTTATACATTAATATTCCTTCTTATTAATACAAAGCAATGTTTACTAAAATATAAACTATAATATCGCAAATTGTCAATGAGTCCGCAATGTAATTAGATGTTGCCAAACCAAATGTAAATATGAAGCCAATTAGCAAAACATTAAAAGGGGAGTTGGTAGCTTGCCACCCGTAAAATAGAATAAACGTAAAAATTGCTTTACAAAATTTAAATGTAGGTTAATTTATTTGCTGCGCAAAATTACTTATAGTAATTAGAGGCGCTTCAGAAATACGCCTAGGATTTCGCAGCTATTGCAAAAAGTTGTAAGTACGTGCAAAAATCTATAATGCTTACAGCATACCTATACTACACAAAGAATTATTGTATTATAGAGATCATAAAAACCAATGACGAGTAAATGTTGCAGGTCAATCAATGGATGCAGGTAACAAAGGGTCGTATTTTATGGGGTATTAATAATGGGAGGCCAATGTTCGGCACTGGACAGTGAATAGGTTAATTTAATTACTTATGCCTGCTATTATTGTCTCGTACGATTATCACGGTGTCTCATTATGGAACAGCCTGTTACTAATTTCTACTATAAACCTTAAGTACTTTGTAATAGGTTGTTTATCAATTGGCAATACGTTCAACCCAAATAGTCTTGTATTCAGTATTATCGTCCCATTTATAACTACTTTACGTTATACTTGAATATGCATTTTCAAATAAAATTGTAAAAAGTACTTATAGTATTATTTCTGAGTGGATTTACTATGAATCGCATTGTATTTTTTTTTTGCATTACAAACGATGAATGAATTTTCTAATTATTGAAAATTATATTTCAAATTCTTTAATATTAAATTATATTTTATAATTCATTTATTATAAATAATACTTTAGTAAAAATATTTGTAATATTATACATAGTTTACAAGTATGCATAATTTACTGAGACTTCTAGTCTCAGCTCTTAGTTACAAATTAATTGTACATTACTCAAACAGATATTATAATAATCGAGCCTAATGTTAACTGATATAGACATTGGAATATAAACTCAGTTTAGAATTTCTTGACAAACAAATTGTTTAGTAATATGATCAATTAATCACAATAATGTTGTAACGGAAATATACCATGTACTCATATATAGACACATAAGTATTGTATAATTATAATATTTGATGGCTTTTCAACGTGGACTTGACATGTCCAAATTTCGCTGGATATATTTTAAACCAACGTGGTAGGGACCGAACGTACCGCCATTTCTTCACTCACTGCATCACTCATGCCTCTCTCAAACATTATTTTATTAAATTGTGTTGTTAACGGTGTTTACATTACCGGAGAGTCAGTTAGATATATTAATTCACGGACAAAGTTTAGTGATATCAGCCAGATTCGATCTCATCTTACTTTCGTATAACAACTATATCTAAGGAAATCCTATTCATCTAAACGTCAAAGCTGCTACGGTAGACACAATAGCGTACCCAGTACCTGCGCATTGAGGTATTTGAGAGCATTATTGTTAATAATAAAATGGTACCAAACGTAAAAATAAACCTCCGCTGTATCTTTCAAGCATTGCCTACTTCAAAAGATCTTTTGTTGCGTTCCAAGAACGCTATTCAAAATCCATTACAAATAACTGGGACTACATCTAACATAAACAGCCTATTAGTGTAGCCTTCAATATTAGTAGCCTTGGTAGTCCACGAAATATAGACTTCATTTAATGTTCTGTTTAGAATAAAATTATCATTAAAAAAAAATTCAAGTTGAGTTAAGACTTCTTAATATCATGTAGTATCTAATACTACTTTTAATGAACATTTAAAAATTTTAACGTCCAAATATTATTTCATTAACGAGAAGTGATCATAGGGACACAACAAAATATTTAATTAGTGTTAAGATATTTGCGTTCTTATTGATGGGTATTAAATAAAAGCGGATTATTTTGTTTTGTATAACTTGTGATGATCTCAAAACTCTTTTCAAGCAACTTATGAACTGAATGATGACTTACGCGTTACATAGGAAGTGATATAAACTTCGACTATCGCTTATTAATAAGCGTATTTCTGGGTAAAAATACAAATGTAGACGTCTTTTTTCTTACTATACAAAATTCGAAAATTCTTTGAAAAAAGCGTACGTACGCTAACATTGACAGTTGACAACGGTCTAGTCGACTAGGCTGCGTTGCCGCCTCTGCAGAAAATGGCAGAGATGAACTCACAATCCGTTCGTAAATTGCGCCTGACTGAATAATTTAATTTATGAAATTAATATTGCTATCATAAATTGCTTGTTTCTTGCACCGTTGCTTATTTAGTAAGTTGAACCAGCTTATTTATAAGTGTCTATAGACCAACATGACAATTATATTTCAGTTCAGTTAAGGAGTTATTATAACATTATGGTTATATTAGGGAAAGATTTTTTCTGCCGAAAGACCGGCCGGGATGCAACATGTGGCCGCAACAGTGGTGCTTTACTTGTATCCAACATGTGTCGCGTCAGGCCGATCGTTACATCCGGGACAAATCCACTCGCACATCCCATTTTTTAGCATTTTAATTATAGCACAAGTATTTTTTTAACACACAGTCTGAGTGCCATTACTTATTCTTAGAAATTTTATTTCTAATTATTATTGTAACCATAATAATGTTTGTATTCTATATTTATGAATACGAGAAATGTATTTATATATGACTCTCATATACAGTTATGGATAATTGTGTAGGCGATTGTTAATATTCGTAACACGTAAATATGAAAGTTTTGGAACAAATTATTACTTCTAATATCTTGTTAAATATTGTAATTTGTATCTTTGTTTGAAAGATATTCTGTAATTCATTATTATGCCTTATATGTATGTAGTTATTCATCAAAGAAAACAAGACGCAGATTGGTGTATATACATATAATTATTAGTTCTCGTTTATAAAATAATACATATTTCGTTCCTCTATTTCTACAGACATAATACTAACTGTTACATAATAACGATGAGATTTATTATACTTTTCATTTTATTCAAACAAGACACTGGTCACATTACCATATCCATGAATTTCATCAGCAAACTTTTATACCTACTCCTCTGTATTAATTTTGTGTGAATTTTATACAAAACTTGCTAACTTTGAAACTTGATATTTACGTATCTATGTACCTACTTCATTTAATAATATAATGATAGATATTTATTATATTTTAGTTATCAAACTAATTCCTGTGGAGTAAAAGTCTAGAATAATGTGGTTTAAAAGTTGCAATATATTTTTTTTATGTTTAGTATTTCAAATAACAAATATTAACAACGAGTATCTATTTTCAAACATATTGCATATAAGTAGGCACTTCTTTTCTACATTCATAAAAAAAATTGAGATAGGTATGTGATGTGATAAGTAATATGATAGAAACTTTTAGACGGTTGTAAAGAAAATGAGTGATGCAATTTATCATTTTCTTTTAAATTTTATATTTCTGATGAATTGTCTAACTTTAAACATTCTCCAATTGATCTAGTTACAAAAATATTATGTTGCTAAGAGACAATATCATTGAATATTTAATTTGTATACATAAATACTTATACTTATATCTCTGAATGGTATTCATTACTTATTCATTGTAAATTATATAATTTTCATACCTGCATTAGCATATTTTATAAAGCATCTGACGAGAATATTATTAAAGATTGATAAATATTTAAGGAGCTTTTATGAAACGTCGTTTTTAATCTTCCCTTGAATCTTGATTATTCTCTGAATATTTTAAATAGATAATAACAAATTGGGTACCATGGAGTGAAGTTGGAATTTGGAGGGAACAAAATCTCTATTGCATTTTTTATTAATCTTATTACTATTACACACACCATGCTAAACTTGCCAGGTAAACCGATCACGTTTCATGGCGGTTGTAGTAACCAGAACGGCTGCGCGGGCGCCGACATTCGGCGTCTGAGCGACGTTGCAACCTTGTACCCTTATGGAGAGACCGAGAGAGTATTATAGAGAAAGAGAGAGGACTAAGACCGGCTGAGCAGGTAAGTGAGGGCGACAAGCGTGCGTGCACCGAAATCAAAAGCCAGATGCAACGGCATCTTGACATCAACTTTATGTAAATCTAAAAATTCTAAATGTGTTATACACGTGTACATTATATAAAATACAAATTATTATATTAATATACTTTTATCATCAACATATAAATAAACTATTTAACATTATTTAAAAAGATCTATAGCGTCAGCATGTATATGTATATCTTGAAATACCCTGACAAATGTGCACGAAACGTTCATATCTCATAAAGACTCAAAAGATCTAAATCTCAAAATATCCAAACATTAAGTAAAGCTGCGCGTTGCGACCCTCGCTTCGCCTTTGCTTTGCGTAATATAAAGAATTGTATATTACAAGACTTTCGAAATTTCAATACTTTAACACAATCTAAAGACTGTCATTCCAAGAAAATTTGATTAATATATATATATATATATATATATATATATATATATATACACGAGTACTATACTACTAGTACAGATTTCAAATAGATTTTATTTCACTCATGAACCTATACTCAGACAATAAAATTAGAAATGATAATTTCAAATTAGATCTAAATTTGGTCTGAGAGTCAATTACTTCAGGTTTCATTATGGAAATTAGGCATCTGAATAATATATATAGATATATAGTACCTAACCTACGTAATACAGGTAGCTATCTCATTGAATATCAACTATGTAGACAGGTAAATTATTTCAGCGAAAAGATCCTTTCAGCGAAGTAAAATTGAAGTAAATATAACAAGACAAACAAGTAAATAAATGCTTATGATTTTAATTAGATAAACGAGCAATTCAAAAGTATTTTATAAAATACAAAGAAACCGAGTGTCAATAGCAATTTCTTTGGTTGGTTCGTATTGGTACTATGACATCTTATTCTACTAATGTCAAATTCTTTATTCATCTTAAATAGGTAGTATAATATTTTTTTTTTGTCATGTTATAGTCTCTTATATATATATGTATATAAACTTCAATACGTAAAATGGATGAAGGTAAACTAAATGCTTAGGATACTGATAAATGAGTAAATAATAATATTGATGAGAAATATATGTGCGAAGGTAAGGTGCAATGTATACTCCTAAATATAATAAACACTAAACCCAAATCTTTACATACACACCTGTCCTCTTGTTACTCTTACATCCATCTTTATACTCGTAAATTCGCTTCAATTGGAAGAAAATTGTTCATTACTTATTATAACTTTTGGTCAATATACATATAGACGAATAGTAGCATCTCTGTTATGTAGTTCCCGGTTCCCTTGTCAATTTCAGGAAATAGTAATAATAGAAGACTACATTTGAAACTTCAAGTTTCTAGACGTATTCATTAGGAATTGACGTAGATATAGGTACATGTATGAAGATGGAAAAGAGTATATAAGAAATTGAAGATCTTCCGATTTTCTTAATCGTTGATGATCAGAGTATAGTATAAAGAGATAAGTAGAGTATAAAATCTTAAATTGTATATTACATTTACGAACAATTTTTGATTTATTGCTTCGAGATAAAGAAATCATAGTGTCTGACTTCATCATTATCATTACATAGTATAAAACAAAGTCGCTGTCGCCGTCTGTCCGTCCCTATGTATGCTTAAATCTTTAAAACTACGCAACGGATTTTGAAGCGGTTTTAATAGATAGAGTGATTCAAGATGATGGTTTATATATATAATACAGGTACACCCGTGCGAAGCCGGGGCGAGCTAGTATATTATAAATTTACTATTTGTTGCAAGTAATTCTGAGTATTAAGCCCATTCCTGGATATGTAGCTTGTTAGGTCTACTTCCATAAAACTATAGTGATTAATACCTAACGATTTATTAACGATGAGCAAAGTGACCTGATTATATGAACATCCTTCCATCCATCCGTTTCATCCTTCACTAGAGCTTAGCTTGCGTATAATGTTAACGGTATGGTCTCCATTGTTATGTGAAAAAACTGAGGAAACTTACCTTTGTTAATTATCCACTGGAGTTCATTGAACTTAAGGACAGTATATTTCATGAGAAACTGCTTTTAGACTTATTACTGTATGTATATTACGATTGACTTACCAAACCTTCATTAGTGATACTAATGTAATATTATTAGTGTATTTAGTAGCTTCCATTACCTGCAAAAAAAAGAAATAGGATTTTAGTTTTACATCAGACATGTTGTATACATGGGTTTTTTTTATATAACTGGAACGGTAGGCAAGCAGACATTCTACCTACTGGAAAGTGATAACCGTCACCAATACACATGAATACCACGGACAGTAAGTCGTGATGTGATACCCGTATTACCACTAGGGTTCATGATTTCTCGAGCTTTTCAATTTCTCGGGTCTCGAGAATTCTCGAGGTCAATTTCTCGGGTCTTCTCGGGTTGTCGAGAAATTTACATTTACGTACGTTTTCTCATATTATTTGGTTCCAATAACGTCAAAAAATTCAGTGGTTTTCCTCTCAAATAAAAGTATCAAATTAAACTTTTATTTAAAAACTTTAATATTATGAATAAATTATTATTTTTTAAATAGAGAAATAACATTAGGTCCTTACATATGAAATTGGCGTTTTGTCGTACTGGCCACTTTGATCTCAAATATCTCCTCTTTTTTAGGAATTCTATTTCCAAATTTATACAGCTATTCACTTTGGGTCACTCATCTACTCGTTGTACACCAACGACATCCCTAAATTCTCCGACTTAAAAGTCGAAATATCGCTGTTTGAAGATGACATGCCGATAACTGGCTCTCTTTACATTCGCCAAGTCCCGTGCGACAATAGCCAGACGGCTTCAGAAAGCCGTAACGATACTGGGCGAATGGTTCCGTCGGTGGCGCATAGAAGTCAATCCCAAATAAAGTGCAGCAGTGTACTTTAGCAGGGAATTCGATTCTATGAATCACCCGATCGAACTATTCGGCCAAAACATCCCGTGCGTTTCGAAAACGAAATACCTCGGCGTTAGCCTAGATAGGAAACTAACGTTTCGTCCTCACATCAAGCGTGTCCGCGACCGAGCCGCCTTTATACTAGGGCGACTCTATCCTTTTATTAACAAGCACAGTAAAATGTCGCTTCGCAACAAGCTGACACTATACAAGGCTTGCATCCGTCTACTGTTTAATCAACCGACTACAAATCATACAGAATAGGTTTCTGCGTCGAGCCACCGGTGCGCCGTGGCTCGTTCGCAGTGTAGACCTCCACCGCGATCTTAATCTGCCCTCCATCAAGCAGTTTATGAAGGTAGCGTCTCGACGCTACTTCGACTCTACCCAAGCCCACCCTAACCCGCTTATAGTCAGTGCGGTCGACTACGCACCAAGGAGTAATATCAGACATACGCGACAACGTCGCCCGAGGCACGTTCTCATTGACTCCGACGACCCCATAACGGCAGGTAACCTCCCCACGGGCCCACCCGTTCTACTCCGACCACACTTTTACACACACACACGATACCGTCCTCGCCGGCGAAGACGACGACCTCAAACACATTCAACCGGGCGCCTGAAATTTTAACGGAAAATTACGACGGCCTGAGCCGAGGTTCGAACCCCTAGTGGTGCCCTCAGACTAAAGTCGTATCCGTCAGGCAGGAGTTGGCCTTCAGCCGCTCCATAAGTCTTCCGCGGGTTTGGAGTACCATCTGCACTCGCCCCCTAACATCCGGTGAAGCTGTAAAGGCCAGCTACGGCCAACAGCATCACAGTAGTCCGAAAAAAAAAAATGGGTCACTCACAGCATACAAAATGAAAAAACTTAAAGTATCGCGTTATTTATGAATACAAGTTCCGCTGTGGCACCAGTGCTACACGGTGCTAAGTGGTCTCTCAAAAGAAAACACGTGCATTTTTAGTTCTGGAAATTTTGACCTGCAAAGCAATCTCGGTGGGCGGCCGGAATCCAAGGTTGATAATGAAGAATTGAAGGCTATTGTGGAAGCGGATCCATCGCAAACCCGTCCGAGTTAGCTGCAGGCTGCGGTGTTAGTGACAAAACTGTTTTAATCCTTTAGCAAATTGGGAAGGTGAAAAAGCTTGAAAAGTGGGTCCCTCATGAATTCAATGGAGTAAATCGACAAACGCGCGTAGCCTGCTGCGTTACATTAATCAACCGGCATAATAATGAAGGGATTTTAAATCAAATCATTTCCTGTAATGGAAAGTGGATCTTGTACGATAATCGGAAACGCTCATTGCAATGGCTAAACCCTGGCGAACCAACCAAATCCTGCCCCAAAAGAAAATTGGCTCAAAAAATGTTACTTGTGAACGTTTGGTGGACTATTTCCGGTGTTGTTCACTTCGGCGATGTGTATTGTCAGCAATTGAGAAACCATGATGGAAAAGCTAGCTGCTAAACAACCGAGGCTGGTCAAACGCCAAGAACGCTTGACCACATACTGCACAACAGACAGTTACCAAATTAGAAGAGCTTCAATTGGAATGTCTAAGACAACCACCGTACTTCCCGGACCTTGCTCCAACAGATTACCATTTTTTTTTTCGAAATTTGGATAACTTCTTCCAAGGGGAAAAAATTAAACTCCGATGGGGCAGTCCAAAGTGCAAAAACAAAAGGCAAAAGTGCATAAATAGAAATGGTACATAGGTACCTAGATTAAATAAATATATTATATTTTGAAAAAAAAAATACTTCAGGTTATTCCCTTACAAAACGCCAATTTAAATTTTTCAGGACCTAATTGTTCTTATAATTAGACTTATTTATAATGACATATATTATATACTTATAATGACAGCACCATTTTTGGCTGCTTATTTAGAAAATAAAAACAACTTAAACAAAAATAGTTTCTACAAAATAAAAAAAATAACATGAAAGAAAACAAAAACGTTAATATCTTTAATTATTGCGCCGCCTCGCAACAAAACAAAGGGCAATTTAATATCTATATAGGTACATGATTTCTCGAGTTCTCGACTTTTCTCGAGCTTGATTTCCCGGGAACAAAACCCATGAATTTTCCGGGAATTCTCGAACCGAGAATTCCCGGGAATGAACCCTAATTACCACTCATGTGATGCCAATCCGAAGGACAAAGATGTAATTGCGGATTGCGGAGGTATTAGCTTTTGCAAATGAAACGGATATGAAATTTCATATCTTATAGAAAAGGCTTAAAATCTTATTTAGAATCAAACATTTGAATATGTCGTTCCATCTAATAAACATAACATCTAAAAATATACTACGTCTGAACGACAACAACAATTCCCTTGGCACCATATCATTATAAAATCTCGCTAACATAGGTAAAGCTTGGACTCCCGGAGGGTTGTGATCGTCGATCAGAATTTTTGCCTAATACAAATTTATTAGTACAGATAATGCTATTAAATTATGAATAAGAACGTTAATGACCTCGACTCGGTGGAAAAGTACAGTTTTCGAGGAAGAATTCCAGACATTAAATTTATTGTTCTTTATTTTAAGTACTAAAATCTAAATTATTGCTATAACTTATCTCTATATTGTGATAGCAAATGTTACAATACATGAATCTTAAAAGCATTCTTATTCTTGTTTTGATTGCATTATACACAATATGTATAAGTTTCATATTATACGATAAACCACTTTAGTCGTATATCTAACAAATAAATATATCTAAATATTTTATTTATCATAAAGTCATATATATTCACATATCATATATAAGTAACTAGGATTGCATAGAATGTTTAATTTCATGCCTCTTTCGAAAGTGGCAGCTTGATATTATATTCGTACTTGATCTAGATACCATTGGTAAGCTTTACATACGTACTTATTTAAGAAGTTCAAATATAAAACAATATCCGATTTATATGTAATTGTTATTAATGTAAGAGTAATATTGATATCATTTAATTATAAAAACTGCCAAAATAGCACTAACATAGGTGACAAACATGAATATTCTCGATACCGAGAACTAGTATATTAGAATTATGATAATCGATAAAATTTAAATCTTATTACGAACATATTTTTCAATCATAAACTAAGATTTAAAATATGAATATATGTATATAGCAATACCAGTTACATAGCATAATTGCTCTATATACATAAATACGTGCTCGAGATAGCTCTCAAATATATTCGGCTTGTTCCATTCAACCGATTGCATAAATTAATATATTAATAGATTGTCTATCACGAATTCCTCAAAAGAACCAGTCCAAGAGTAGTCTATCATCATTATTGGCATCAATGGAGATTTCGTTTCATACATGATTCAGATTTATTTACTCGCTTTGTCTACACTAGTTCATACGTTACGAGTGTCTCTACAGTATAAATAACATAATTGTATCATAAAAAAAAAACATTTATAATATTCAAAATACACTCAGGCGGCAGGTATAAGTAAAATTGCTATTCCATTATCCGATAAACTAAAGATACAACTTTTTCGGATATAACAACATAATATAAAAAGCTTTGTGCACAGGTACCTATTACGAGGGAATCTTGTGTATTCTCGTCATAAGGATTTTGGTTTCTCAACAAGCGACACTTTGTCGTCGGAAAAGCTAGCTCGTTTCTAAGAATTCCTAATATTTACCAGACAATTAAATTATTAGTTAATGAATATTTAATTATTAATTCATTCTATTACTCTTACTTTAAGAACTCAAATCGCTATAATGACGTATTTGAAGTTATATAATAATCTCTACCTATTCTGATGTCATTGATATTATGATGTAGCAGACAATACATTCATCAGATATTTTATTTTGTAATAAATCTCGTGAAAGGAGCCAGTTTTGTATTCATATGATCAAATTAAGTACCGCGTCTTTGTATTGCTCGGCTTAAATTGCCAATTTATTGAGAACTGTCTGAAACAGATCTTTGATCTTGTTAGATAATTGACTTTCTTTATAAGCATTTATAACTTAATTAATCAAAATATATACAGCCATTGAGTTAAATGCCTAATAATTGTCTATTATATTTTGTATTCATTAATTAGTTTGACCTTACTAAACTTTTGGGAAAGAAAGTGACATGATTTTGAAGTTTCGAGGCAAAGAATATCAAATAATATTTTCGCGGATTTAAAATTTTCATATAAAAATATTTATCTTAACTGATTGACTATATCAATTCCTAAATAACTAGCTCTAAAAACTTGAAACTTCAATCTGTAAGGATGATAGTTCAATTTACTATCATATGTATTAAGTAATATATGATAATGCTTACAATTGTAATCCCAGATGACTAAAATATTCCCAGTTGACAATGTAATTACATAATAGCGTGATTTTATAGGTATATTAACGATCCATCCGAATTTTGCACCTGTTGAATAACATTCATCTGACATATGTCATCAATTGATGACAGAAATCTTTAATTAGAAATTGTGATTACAGAATGAAAGTGTTGTATATAGGAGGGTAATCCTTCTTAATACTTACTAAACTTTAATTTATCGGACTTTCCCTGTAATTTTACTGACCTTTTATGACTATACTCGTAGGTGAAATATAAGAACAGGATAATTCCTCCTCGACAACGTAAATAATCTCGTTTTTTTTTCAATGTCACAGGGCATTTCGGAGTTCTTATTTTATTTATTATTTATCCTTATTAAAAAAATGTAGCTTCAAATTATAAATAAATGTCGTAAAAGTACCTAAACTTAAACAAAGTCGCTGTTTAATTTGGACTAAATATTTAATCAAATCCCGACTGTGAAAGAAATAAGAAAAGGGCGACAATTGTAATGAGCACAACTCCTATGAGCATAGAAAAGGGTAAACATTACTTACCACTATGTTTGTTGTAAGTACCCTTAAAAGTACCATGGGTTTTCGCATACCATAGTCCCTTTGTGGGCCGATCTAGTAAGAATATAAAATTAAATGTGGTAGTCTTTGTTACTTCTTATATAGTGCATTAACGAAGTAAGTAATTTTCATGAAACTTAGTTTATACAAAGCATTTAGAATAAGACCATAGGCTATAGTCTTTACTCTAACAGTTAATATATTCTGGACATAAAGAAGTGAAGTCACAGACAAACTCTTTTAAAGTAATTATTAGCCATTATAATTATGGCTATAAAAGGAATGTAAACTAACATTACGTAAAACAAACTTTAGTTAATTAATGTAAATGTTGAATTGAATTTCCCTCATAATACCTACTTATTTAACAAATACCAAAGCCAATACCCATAAATTCAAACTTAGATTATCAAGGTCTAATATTGCACGCAGCTTGTAAATAACAATTTAGAATTGATTTCCTTAGATCTGATTAAGTTGCGTTTGTATTTACTTTTTTAACTTCATTTTTATTGTTACTGTTGTTGAAAGCACATATATTGCACTGCTTTTTGGAGTTTGCTTCATTTTGATATTGTAATAAATGCCTTTTCTTTCACACATACGTTATTTTCCGTATTACTATGCTAACTAAATAGAACATATATTTTGGCCTGTCGGTTTAGTAACCAGTGTTTCAAAGGTGGCAACATTCATTCAGGACTTCAACTCAATCGAATAAACTGAAATGTTTACATATAAGTATTTTTAAACATGGGTTTTCGAATCACCAAGCGTAGTACACGTTTATAGTTATGAAGTGAAATACTCTGCTCATAATTATACGATTTTAGTTTCTGGTATTTCATACCATATGTATGGAACCTTTATAATTTCGTGAAATCTGTCTACCAGTACATTTTATTTTCCTACAAATGTTTTCCACTATTTGCATTAAATATCAACTTATAAACTTTCACGTTTAGTACACATTATTCATATAGTTAAACGGGATATAACACGAATAATTTTATTATATTTTTATATTTACAATAAAACTAGTCGAAACGCGGAGAGACTTTTGTATTTACCTATCTCGACGTTTCGACTAGGTTTCACTAGCTATGGTCACTTTTATGAACTTTAAACTTACGAATAATTATTTAACTTTTCATATTATATAGCAAACTGTAGTTTAGGCATATATATGTCAAGTTTCCTTTCAACTTGAATTGTTTTCAAACTCGGTCGTACCAAACACTAAAATAATTGACGTAGTTCGATTAACTTGAGATAAGTGTACACTACCAAGTAGTAATTAGAGCCTCAATAAAAGAGAGAGAAGTTTAACACTTACATAGTTTAGTTGAAGAGCAGTTGATTACATACTGTCAACACTCAAAGATACTCCAGATATACCAAGTATAGATAAATAGACATTTAGCCGAGACAGGTTTACCAGGTAACCTGTATAAAATTCTAAATCCATAAGAACAAAACCGGGCGGCACCGCGGGTATGCACATAAATAAAGAGCAGCTATGGTTCACTCGTTTCTTTTATCTTGTATTCTGTATAAACATTCACCCATAAATCGTTCAGTACTGAATATGGCTTTCCTTCCAGAGCTGCAAACACAACGTATTACGTATGAAAAGTATATGAAATTCAAGAAATTGACAGTATGCTAGAAGATATTTTAATTATTTATCAATTTATGTTTCAAGCAGACGCACAGAAAGGCTTAACGAAGAGTTTTATTTAAATATATGTAAATCTGTTTAATTAATTCACTTTACATTGTATACAGATACAAATTTTTAAGGAACCTCTAGATCCAAAATGTTTTAGTATAATTAAATTGAATGGTATAAATTAAGCTATTTCTAGCTGGCTTCAATAAGAGATAATTGTATTTTTAATAGCTGCTTTATTTATTTATTCTTTATTATAAATAACTAGCCACCCACCACGGCTTCGCACGGGTGTACATATATTATACATATGTACCTTCCTCTTTAATCACTCTATTTATTAAAAAACCCGCTTCAAAATCCATTGCATAGTTTTAAATATTTACGCATACATAGGGACCGACAGACAGGCACCGCGACTTTGTTTTATAATATGTAATGATTATAATACATTAGGTGTAGTACAGTAGTTGTACAGTGTTGCTGTGAGCCGAAATTACCAAGATAGCAGTTTGTCATTACAAATAGCAAAAAACATAAGAGTCTGTAGTGTCGATGATAAAAAATTAACGGAATTATGTTAAGTGAAAACGAAATCAATGTACTTAAGATATATGTCAAAAATATTTGATCTAACCATCAAACTGCCAACTAGTCTAACTTATTTAAACCCTTATCAACATTAAGTTTACATTATCTCTCCATAGGGAATGTCAATAAAATAATGGAACAAGTGTTGAACCAAGCTATTTGAAATATTTAAGTATCAAGTTTGGAAACCAATTTTCTGACAATGACAATGAAAGTGAAAACGCAAGTTAACCGCTAATATAGTAGTACAATACATGCCTACTTGTTTACTATGAATTATACAGTACGAATATTTGGTAAATTCTATTGTATGTAATACCCAAGAATACAATAAAGCGTATTTAAAATGTCTATAGGACTATCAGCAAGTAAAACTTAAAATTTAACTAGGATCTTTTTAGAAAGCAAGCAAGACTTTTAGTTCTACTTAAGTTTAATTGTTCAGTTTAAGTTTTCGCTTGAATTTCCTCTTATCAAAAGACCAGATCATAAAACATAGTAAGTAGGTATAATATCCTACGATATAAAGTTTGAAATACAAGAACATTTCCACTTTTTGTCCATTAATTTCCGTTCATTTTATTTATAAACATTTTTAGATCACATTCTTTATGCTAAAAGACTAAATATTAAATTCAACTACTACTTGAAGTACCTACCTTTTTTTAATAACCTAAGTGTAGGCTAAGGTAGTCAGGTCAAGTTGAATTGGAAATTAGATAAGTTATTTACTTATAAAAGTATTTACCTATAAAATAGTGAATCATTTAACACAGTTCAATAGAATAGTCGCCATTTATTTTCACAACTGATATCGCTAAACAAAGTATTATATAGAATGAACTACTTCACGCGTCTTCCTCTGTTTTTTTTTAATTACCTCATTGGAGTAAAAATGTTCACATTCTTCATTAGGATCTGTTTAGCCGGTTATTCGTGACTAGGTAATAAACAGACTGACAAGCAGTCAAACTTTCACATTTATAATATTAGTATTAATCGATTTTGGATGGATTTTATTTTAATTACAGCAATAATAATTTCCTTTATACAAGTAAATATATTTCTTTGTGTGATTTTGAAAGTACGCGGGTAAATATAATTACGCGACTTAGGAGCTGGGACACTAACAATAAATTTTACGTTAGGCATATTTTCCTCAACTCCTTGACATTAATGGAAAATATGGAATTCTCGGAATAAGCTAGTACGGAAAATAAGTGGATATTCTATTAAAATTCATAAAAGTGGGGGCCGAGGCGTTCGTAAATGTACAAAGCTTAAGTCAGCTTACATTTGCAGATTCACACATGCCTCGCCCGACGGTAGCCGGCGTGAACTGAAAACAAATTAATGTTGCCATTAATTTGCATTCTGAGCACGCTTTAATGTGTCGACGTGTCTTTGAATCGTTATACTGTTTGTACGCGTATCTGCTTTCTTGAGCCACATACCGCATTCCTGTGCACATAAACGCTAACCTCGCTGGGCTGGGAACAGGGACGCCAACCGTACGAGGATCTTTGTAGGTACAAACGATGGACTTTTGGCCTTCGAAACTAGAACTATCGTACTTGTAGAGATTTGTACAACTGTTTGGTTTGATTACGAGAACCAAATTGAGCTAATATGCGAGTTTTTATATATATATTTTTTTTATTTCATTGTACGCTGTTCTAAGTATTCAGATTGTTGTTCAGATTGACAACCCTGGCTCTAACTTGAAGTCACACATGATCAGCACGATACGGGCAACTGTATTTACATACAAACATACTGGTTGTTTGAAACCGTTTTGTTCATATAAACTAAATTATTGTGATTATATACATCTCATGTTCATGTTTATCTCGTATAATGTACTAAGAATACATATATTTTTTTATTGAACTCAAAAAAATATTCTAATTAAATTTAGTGGCAAGAGTGTTCGGGTACTTTTTTATTTTGAAATAACTAGGTATACAGTTATATTTTAATTATATGCAAACGAAATCGCTGGACAACGGTAGTAACTAGGTAAAAATTATTGGCTAGTAATGCGTTTATTTTCCAATGCTCGTAACTTTAGTCATTTTGGTTAAAATAAATTATACGTGTTTATCGATATTCAATAAATTAACGAATAAATATGGAAATTTTATACGGATAGCATTAATATAGTGAACGATGTGGCCAATTATGATTTATTAGCTCCACTTAAACTGATTCGCGCGATCAAAAATTTAATTTCCAATCTGCTCCACATAAAATGAAGCCAGAAATACTCTTCAGGAGTATGAGTGCTATCAATTTATGAATTCTCGAAAATTCCCACAAATATGGAGTACTGGAAACAAATATGTGAACAAAACCGCAGGTGAACAAAAACGGCCACTAATAGCCATTACAGCAAACAAGTGAAATGCCTGATATTAACCTACATTTTTAGTATACATTTGAAAGTTTGCAAAGATGAATAGAATTCTAGTTTATAAAGATGTTTGTTACTTAATAACGTTTAAACGGCTAAATGGACTATAATGTAATTATGTGTACCTACATAATTGTATTATAATTTTGTAATAAAGAAGTTTAACTGACAAATATATTTCTATACCAATTCAAGTTGGCAATACTACAACGTTACATACATCAAATATATTCTTGAACACAGGAAGCTCAAAGTCGTACAAAACTATTCTAAAGAACACAAAACTTGGAGATCTCGTGTCGAATTTAACAGCTCTTCATATCAGCCAATTAATAGTACAATCGTTTACCTATAAAATACAAGGAGATTCATACTCGTACACCTACATTTATCGTTAACTCTACCTCGTAAAAGCCACTTACTACGGTGAGCGCAACCACAGAGTTATTTCATAGTGTCTTTATTACCAACAGTTAAACCTCGAACTAGCGGCTAAGAACACGTGATCCTTACTAATGTTTAAATCTACTTTAACTGCAATGTCGATTTGATAAAATTTACAAAGATAGCACAATCACAGTATATTCAACATTGGGCTTCAAAACTCTTAACAAATATTATATATAATTTAATAAATACCACCATTGCTGGAGTAGTCATAGGGACTGCTAATAATCAACGTCTTGGTTAACGTAATATTGCATTGGGTATATTCGTATTAAACAGGGCAGGCAGCGAGCCAACTGCCTTCTCCTATATTATTTTTTGGTTTGTTATAGATGTTTCCGTCAATGGACAGTCGGTTCGAAATATAAATTAACACACGAGGTTTTTGTGATGTCAACACTAGAACCGTCATTGTTATACTGTTATATTATATACTCTACATTTTTACATATTATATACTTAAACTACGGCAATAAATATAATATATATGATATCTCAAAACAATTCATAAAGGGCTAACTAGTCTCAAGCTAAGCAAAGCTTGTGTCTTGGTTACTAGACAACTGATATAAATGTATGCAGAGATATGTTTTGTACATTATAATATTACACATAAAAACCCAGACCAATACAAAATAATCATACTCATGAATACAAATGTGCCGTGCGAGAAATCGAACCCCAGACCATCAGAAATAAGATGTGGTAACCCGCTAGACCACCGGGGATGTCCGTTGTAAATATAATATATTATTTTAAAAATCTTATTTATTCGCTTAATATTAATGTTCTCTATTTTGTCGCCAAAACATTTAAACAAAACGAAACAAGGCTAATGATTGAAACTTCTTATTGACGAATATTTCAATACCATATATATCTTGGAATTTTATATGTCGACAAATACGTACATGGATCAAGCATCTATTTGAAGTTTTATTTGAAGTAAACCATTTATGGAATGGAAAATAAATTCCGTTGAGTTCTCAATGCGTAAATAGTAATGAAATGAAATAAATTTTATTTGCCTTGAGTTGTACACAAACTCATAAGAGTAGATAATAATAGTACACAACATTCAGATAATAATATTCTGTCTTATGTAAAAAAAATCGCAATGAAGAAAATTGTAATTCACAATCATATCTAATTTACAGTTTTTTTTTATTTCAGTAAACTAATACAATTCATATCGTTGACATTATTTTAAATACTTCGAAAAAAAAAATTATTGCGCTTTTTAAAATAAATCAAACACATTATTTACGTATTTGAATTATACATCTTACAGTCTAACATACTCAAACAATTTGAAATGCTTTAGATGATCAATCGTTAGATCCAAAATGTAGATATAAAATTTCATTTAAATATCTATACAAATTGTTAGTAGGCGTATTCTTGTTTTCTACAAATGTTATTTCGCAACTCTGAAAATGGATACAAAATATTGCATAATATACCTCTGTTTAATAACTTTCCGTTTAGGTCTGTTATTGTTAAAATAACAGTAAAACTCAATAGACTAAGGACATTGTATGAAATAAATGTAGTATCTAAAACCACACGTACCTAATATCCTTCGGCAGTATGTTAAGACACGATAGTTATTACGTTACGATATGTGAAATGAAAGCCATTGAGAGGTCGAATCTCAAATTACAGAACCGTTAAATAAAAGCGTTTTCGTAGTTTTTACGTGATCGAACTCTGAGACTGCGTAGCTTCATTTTTCGTATAGTCAATGATATGGTTTCACCAGGTATTCTTTATATCTATCTAGAAATAAAGAAATATTAATTTAATTCAGTATATGATGTTAGCAACCCTGCAAATGAGCATGTCTATATAATAAAGCCAAAGTAGGGGAGGGGATTGTTGGTAATAGAGACTATTAAGTCCATTGCTAGTTATGTACCTGAAACCGTCGTGGTTAGTTCCTGGCGTTAGACACGATAAGCTAAGTGACCTGATTTCAATAGTAAAAGGTGGGGATCTTTTACTATTGCCCGGTCAGAGTATACCATTAGCGTAGGAAGGTTGTTTAACAAAATTTAGGTTTTATTTACACTAATTACAAGATAATGAAAAATAATACTGATATATATATTTTTAACTATAATTTTAATTTCATTTGGTTTGATGACGTTGAAAAATGAAACCAAGTCATCAAGTTATACTCTTGGTGAGTGTAACTTGATGCCTTGGTTTCATACGAGTACAATTAAAGTTATCGTTAATCAATGACTAATTTGGTATTTAACATCAAATCCGTTGTCTATACATCAAGTCAGTAAATCGATGTATTTAACAGTTTATAATCATTCTTTATGATACACTGCTTAACATATAAGTAGAAATGCATATAAAAATTAGGTACTTAATTATATTGTATTATTCTTATTTTTAAGGAATATATTATAAAGATCTGTATATTAATATATAGAATTAAAATTAACATATAATGAAATGTCATCGTATAAGCAGTATGATTATTATTCAAATTGAACCGTCCTATTATTCATTCTCTTTGATTTCCTGTAAGTACCTGTCATTTCGTCTAGTTTTCAGTTTGCAATAAAACTTTATGTAACTGAATCTACCGCAAAATTCAAAGGTAAAGTATAAATTACAAGATAGAATTACATAAAATTTTATGATGTAGAATATTTATTTACAAGAAACATAACGTCGAATTAAATATTAGAGTTGATCAGAAGAATCCAATTAAAACTTTTCGACTTATACTGGATGTTACGATTCCAAACTTTGAAACATATTAAATATACTGTCATAACAATAATAATGCGAATGGTATTATATATACCGATAGTACCTACCTACTTAATATATATATAATATAGATATATAAAAATACAACATTGTATTTTGATTAAATTATTATTTTTAATAATATTTATTATATTTTATTAAAAGGTTTTTACTAATTGTCCTTTGCCTATTTACATTTCTCATATTTTTTTATCAAAAATACCTACTCTTATAGTTTTAAATATATTATCAAGATAGAAAAATGTTTATTTTGAAAATAATTTCATACCTTCATATATTTTGCGGTAGATTTTCAAGTAGGAGTTATGCGACTGCCTAGTTGTTAACCTCTTCCTCGATAATCGTAATTAGGTTACGATACGCTTTAACTGGTATTTATGCCAGCATACTGTATGACCCATATATACGTGCTAAAAAGCATTTAGTATTGCCGTGGTTTTTCATAATAATGAAAATCTAGAACGTTTAGAAATAACTGACTAGTGAAAGAAAGATATGAATGTCTGATTAATGTCGCTGTGCTAAAACTGTTTTAATTTTGACGAAAGTTATTTCTCCACCCAAAATCCTTTATCATCCTTTGATATAACAAAGAAAGAAAACATATAACTCTTCGTTGACAGATAAATTAATGAGTTAACGTATTTGTAGTGAGACGGATATCTCATATTTTTTTACTAGACTACTTGTTATATTCTCATGCCTTAGGTGATATACCTGTTATTTTTAGTCTGCTAAATAAATTTTATTAAGTAAGAGGTAATTGTACTTACATTTTCTTGAAATATAATACAATATTTTACATATAAAATATCTAAGCTAATCTAACAAATATTTTTATTATATATTATAGAGAACACTATTATTTAATTTTAATTTGAATAATACTTTCTGTGGCAGCCAGCAATTTATCTGGTTAGTTAGTAAATGTCGCATTTAATAAATGTCGTAAAAATTCATGTTTCCTAAAAAAAATATGTATTGCCGTCTACAAATCTACGTGTAAATAAATTTAATTACATTCACCCAAAAATAAATTGGATATTGATCTGTGTCAAAATATACCCGCACAGTTACGCACTTCGGCCTCATTTTCTCAATAAAAAGGTAAGTTTAATGGGAAAAATTTGTGCGAATAGGATAGTGAGAACGTAAAGATAACGCATAAACATCTATTGTATCAACTGAATGGTGTCGTGCAACCAACGGTCTACCATTGTCTTACAAAATGTACCCATGCAGAATACATTATTATAAATACACCTTGTTTTAAGTCCCAGACAATAGGTATACGCCGATTTGTTTACAATCAACGCAATTTTCCTTAATTGAAATTAAGTAGATTGAAGAAAGAGTTGAGAGTCCTCTCATTGTAATGGACAAATAAGGGTCTGCTCGTTTAAAAATATCTATATCCGAATTACTGGTTTAAGAATAATTGAGATTTCCAGAAATTTATTTAAAACCGATTCCACAGAATTAAAATTCGCTATCGGCTGTATGAACAAACTATGTTTTTTTATAAACTCAATTGACTTTTTAATAATAATAACTAGAACTTCTTAAAATATATTGTTTGTTTGTTCAGTGGAACTTTCAACAAAGCTTTTTGCCTATTGGAGTATTTTGTCACAGAAAATTAAAATTTAGAAATAATAAAACAATAATTATGAATTAGAAAACGAACAGCTCTATAGCAGAGATAGCTATTTTGACCTTAACCTTAGGAGTGGATCAATAAATTTTTGGGTACTTAATTATTAGTAAAATTTTATTATTTTTTCTTCCATAGATGTTCCATTTAGATGTAGAACATCATTGGTTAGTCTATATATTATACATGGACAGCGACACGGTATATATCTAGCTAGTTATAAATGAGAAGCCATAACATCATTATTATGGCATTACCGTCCTCGTTACAAAGTACCTTCATAACGTTCCACTCAACCATGATTAACTCGTATCAGTTGCCCATCAATACGCGTCACAGCCTTTTTACAATACCTACTGTCATCTTTACGTTGATTCTGAAAATTCTGAAAGGTTACCTCACTTGTACCACCACGCAGGTGTATACAGAAATTACGAAATAAATTATTTAAAGGTACCCCAATTCACAAGAACTGGGGAATGAAAATTTGTTCTCTTGAAGAAAACAGACAACCTACGCTTTGAATCTTAAGTTGTTTTGGTATATACAACATGCATTGCGCCCTTTTTTAGAGTTGTTTTTTAAATTATTGTGAATGTTATATTAAATGGCGAAATATAATAGACTGTAACTATCAAAGTATTTAAAGTCAGACATTAGTATGTTCTCTATTCGTACTCGTAGCATATACTCGAAGTATGAATTTAGCTTTTAAACTTAGTACCAATGTTCTTATAGGATTACGAACTTAATATGATTATAATCATATTAAAATATCGAACGAAGTATATTACAATAATCAACCAGAAAGTCTTTAATACTTAGTTTTGTCTACCTACCACCTGACTGGATTTCAGATTATATAAACCACTCCAAATGTAGTCTGTATAATTATTGTAATTTCAAATATATAATGTAACATATGAACATAATAGTAATATAAATACCGTGAATTGTTACCGCCTTCATAAACAAAAGAGCACTCATTAGTGCTTTTTCAGCTTGTTTTCACAGAGAACTCGGCTTTGAAACGTAATTTTTCATGAACCCATATACTTCACGATCTATACGATATGTAATTAGTTTCCATGTTCTTATACTTTTATATTTTGTTACTGTGTGAAGGGAAAAATATTCATTATCAACCTAGATTTGTACGCGCATACATTATAACTTACGTTCTGTGTTATATGAAATATCCCAAGTAGTATATATTTGTGAATATCATAACGATCAGTCAAAAGTGGTAATACCATTCTATAAAAAAACAAGTGTGGTTAGAAATATTGTCAACTGTGTTGTGGTGAAAGTAACACTGGACATGACCACATTTTATACATAAATAAACCCAATTTGAATCCAACGTAGCAGGGGGTGGCCCTACCACCGTATGTAGTATTAATTTTGGTGAGATATCGGTGTTTCCTTTAATGGGACTCCATATAGTCAGAAACATAAATTGACACTTATTATGTCAGCCATATTTAACCTCACAACCTCTTGGGTGGAAGTCAGGGCATTAAACCACTAGACCACAATGCTCAATTTATTAAACTATTGTTTTAATTACCAATAAATATTATAAAAAATAAAATAGTAGTATAGTTCTATAGTGTGCAAACAATCGATAGTTTTATATCATGACTTTGAACTGTTACGAAATAAGTTATCGTGCATCATGCAACTATATCATAATTCTGTTAATGAAAGCGTAGCACGAGCCTAACAATTCCTTTTGCTTACTCAATAATATACCATATTTCGCTATAATATGAAAACAATACCTAATTAAAGAGTCTGATTAAATATTATAACGTAACTAGATATTTCGTTTCACAAAATACTTTTCAGTTTCTTACAACCGTGATATTGTGTTTGTAACTGGTAAGAATATTGTAGCAAATAGATAAGTTCTTAAAAACTTCACTTCGAAATTTTTCGTTATCTACGTAGTAACTGTACAAAGGATATGAGTATCTGTTTTTTTAGAATTGGAATATTTTAATGAAGAGAGACGTGATAGACGTCTGTATCTGTTTACATTACTTAAACTGCACGACCGCTCAACTTTGTGACTTTTTGTTGTTTCTGATTTATGACAAAAATTACCATCCCTCTTTTTGTCATATCGCACGAAAGTTGTTTACTTTCTGGACAAAAAAAAAGCATTTGAAATGCTGAAGTTTACACGAATACGACACAACAATAGATAAAATAAAATTTCAGATTTACAATATGTTTCTCAAAAAAAGAAACAAGTGATTTTTAATTATGATTTCAAGTGTAACAAAACATAACGTACGTAGGAATAATTACCCTCTATGAGCATTTTTATAGAGTAAAATGTCAAATTACACAGACTCTGAAGTTACAAGCATCTATAATTTCACATTGGTTTTTGTAAAGAGCATTATAAACAAACCACATCGTCAATATAATAAACCACATGAATAAATAAGTAGTAAAAGAACGATGTGGGTCAACAACATTCACCGTACCAAGACGGTCTCATCTTCTACGAAACAATGAAAAAACTCATTCTAGCGACCTCTGTGACATCATTTGCTGGCGTAGGTATTTAGCACGGCTTAACATTTTTGTGAAGCCTTATTTTCAGGGATGCTAAAATCGAAAGACGATTTTGGTCTTCGGTACGAAGTGCGATAAAGTCTGTATCCTCACACAATTCTGTACGAGATTTTGTCTTCGGAAATTTATTAATAAATTTTTCAATAACTAATACCTATATCTAACTATGACGTTATTTGACGATGTACGAGGATGAATAATAAACCTGACCCATAATATACGAGACATGAAAGATGTTTACATATACGTGTATAGTCAGGTGAGGCAAAATTCAAATCGATTCTAATTAGCGAACCACAATTCAGTAAACAATATCAGTTATATGGTATCGAATACACTTAATTTGGGTCCAGTTTTCTATTTATATACACTGTATGAGATCAATTTAAGAATATAATTTACATAACCTTCTTTACAGATTAATTTCATTATAAACAGTACCTGCAGCCAAATTGAATTCAATTATTTGAGTTTTGTTCTTTTGTGTACATTAGAAACGTTTAACAACAAGTACAATTGACGAGAAGAAATTGTATAAGATAAATGCGGGTCCGTAGGGTGTTACGACGCTTTTCTCGTTTGATGTATATATGAAATTAACCCTTTTGATACGATAAAATACAATGGGCGCAGTAGATAACAGTATGATAGGCCCTTTCAGTAATCAACTACTACATAGTGCATGTATCTATTATCCCTGAAGTGAATAAACGTAAAAGACAATTAACTTCATAAATTGTCGTATTGATGTAATTTTGCTCGAAAAACTTCAATAATGTGATAATTATATATCAAAATTAGATCAATACGACAATTTATGAAGTTAATTGTCTAATTAAAAGTTTTTAACGTCTTATAACATTACATAATGTAACGAGATCAATATTCGTACATTAATGACTCCAAAATACAGATATATTCAATGTTTAATAATGTAATGCCCTCTGTCTGTTCACTGAGGAGAAGTTAGTGCGGGTTTATATATATATATTAATTTATAGTAATTATGTTAACCCACCAACTAATAGTACACTGCTCCTCGACTGTACTAGTTAGTGATCAAAGGACAAACTTACGTGAGACACAGATAGGAATTTACTTGACACCATATAGATATCGGATATTACTAATTTCATTCTAAAATACAATTCGAGTAATGCCGTTATGCCGTAAGGTCGTATTCTGCCTATCAGCGTGTGTTTGAACTTTACCACAGTTGAAATTAAGGGATCTGTGGCGGTAGGCATCAACGTCGATTGCCCCCGTGGCGTTTGCCTCTTATGTTGTTTAAATGAAAATCATTAATATTTAACTATAGGTAGACTTTGTACAAAGTCGGCTGCGTGGTTAACTCAGTCTGTTCGCCAACAGAAGCTCTGTTTCGGTTGGCGGATAAGATGTGACAATGAAAGATTATGATTACTATCCAAATTACATAAAAAAATATTTCTATTAAGTATATTGAATAAATATTATATTAGATTAACTGGCCAGCGCAACTGCATTTTTGACATATTTTTTCAGTTTTTGTAACATTTTTCATTACAGCTACGGTTCTATTACCTGTAGCTTGATGCTATATATCATATATGACACTAAAAAATAACGGAGCTTTCTAGTTTTAAAAGAATATTCAAAATTTTTTCTGTACATCCAGAAATTAACCCCTATAACCTTATAAACTCACTTTACCACTTTATAATATTTGTATACTTTTCGGTGGTAACGCCACTTGGTCAATCCACATTGTAGAAGCTGCAATGGATTGAAATTAAATCGCTTTTTCTATACGCATTAATATAAACTTACTTCTATAAATCTTCTGTAACCGGTGGAAAGTAATCTCAGAGGGCTTGTAAAGAGTATCTACGTAAATATAGGTTGGTAAATCCAAATTAACTTTGTTTATCTAATTAAGTTCATCAATTGTCGTATATTAGAATAAGCTTTTTTTTGGATGCTATATAGACGGCATAAATTTGGAGAAACCTGGCTATTGAATAATACTTCTTAAATGAACTTACAATGTTGTATTAATAATTGATATACTAGTCTACCTTTATTATCTCGGTTTTAATCAACTTCAAAATAAGTTTATTATTCTGTACTGCATTATTTATATGTCATACTGTTTTCTCCAATTCTGAACTAAGTTTAATTGTGTTTATAGTTTATTTAATGGTTAAGACGATTCTTTTCACTTCATATACAGTTAGTTTCCTTACTAATGTTTATAATGTTATATCGAGTTTGTTTGTTTTCCCCCCTCTTAGCTCTTTTAAACCCCTCTGGTAGTCCAAAGTGGGTATTATGCATGTAAACATGTACATATACAACAATATGAACAATAGAGCAGTCCTGATGCATCCGTATATTTGAAAACTAACGAATTATAATTCTTATATGTATCAATGTTAGGTTCATAATTGGTTGCACTGTTACATCCTTTGGCTACGATTGAGCATAGGTTTCCATACCAACTGTCTACGCGACAAAAAATAACATATGCAGTTATACACATAGTGTTGCCACCTTGTGAGTTTACCACTAGGATTTGATCCGACGACCGTTCGGACTCGCAATATTAGATGGTAAGAAAACTGCAAATTAAAAAACATTTCTCTCCTATTGTTACTTATTGCAAAAATGTAATGGTTACTTAACGGTACTGCTAAAAAATCATATTAGAATGCTTTTTAACTTAATAGTTTTTTGAATAAAACCGAATAATAACCGTCTTTTTATTATATCATGATATTTATATTTAAAATAAGCGTCTTTTTCAAGCAAAATTATATTTTACTGACTATTTTAGTTTCATTATTAACATAGGTCATATATTTATTGATTTTAAAGAGTTCTATTTATGGGCTAACAAGAACATTGTTGGCAACACTGAATACACAGAACAGATAAATAATCCGAGCACTATCTAGCGTCATCAAAAGTTGTACGGGCACAATGTTGTAGATGTCGTGTAATCTAAAATATAATTGTTTGTTATCTGTTCAGAATTTGGTTTTAGAACTACGAGTTCAATATAAAAGGTTACATTCATATTTTATATACATTAAAACAAAATTTAACGGCCACATGCTAAATATTCATAAATTTATAAACAAACAAATAATTGTATAAAAACGTTAAGTACACTTTGGTAAACTTCAAAATTTCTTGTTCAAATAATCACAAAACATTAAAGTAATTGGAGTATACCATTCTGTGTTTTTTATTTTCTTGCTCGGCCGCGTCGTTATAACGAGTAAACAAGCTTAAGCTAACAAAATATACGTTTAGGGAGTATAATGTATAAATCATTATGGCATTAAAACACGTAGGTAGATATATAAAATAGCAAGATTTTGTAAGATAAATCCAATAATACAAATACAATATATATATATTTTAAATAACAGCTAGCAGCTAAATAGAAAGTAGTAATTCTCTCCTAGCGCGATTCACGGATAGGTGACAGTATATGAAAACATCAGAAACTTCAAATATACTAAACTTTTGATATTCGTCATACGTTTCCATTTTCGAAAACAAATGTTATACCTCCATAATCATACACCCTATAATTCCAATGCCATATCTCACTCTTTATAGCGAAACACGGTTTTCTAAGTAATCTGCTAGGTAGCAGAAAAAAGTGAAACAGAGGTACTGCATTTAGGCGACTTGATATAAAATCTTCCGTTAAATAAACAAAGTACAAATACATTTATTTAGATAAGTTAAAACAATGGAAATTTGAGTGTCTTTGTAATAAACAAACAAGTGCCTAATTGATGACGGTATGAGATAAGTAGATGCAATTAAATGCAATGCAATTTAAAATTACACCATTCAAAGACATCGTTACTTGTGAATGGATGAGAATACAGGAGAGATGATAGCAAAATACATTGGGTCTAAACGCCCCTCATAATATAACTCTAAAGCAAGCGTCACTGGTGATGAGTAACGGTCAACATTTTTCATAGTTTGACCGTTAGTTTATTTGGCAATAGAAATGTATAATTATTAAAAAAAAAAAAACAACATCATAATTAAACAAAATATTATGGACCTCTAAAACTAAAATATTATATTATTATTATATTAATATAAACAAGCCCTATTTACATACTAAGGCAACCGGGATTTCTTTAACTTAGGTTTTGAATTGAAATTGTATGCATAATGTAGCAAAATTAATTAACTCCGAAAGCTTAAATAACTGTATCGTAACTTTTCAGTGGATGTAGCAGATCGATGCAAAAAAGTGTCACACGCCGACGACAAATATAAATGATTGTAAGTAGGTTAACAACACTTTGATAAACGACCGGAGAGATTACAATGGCTTGGGCTGAAAGATTTGAATCAGGTGAAGTAATGGCATCATCGGGCGGGCCATTCAATGTATTATTTCGGCGCTTAAATTATATTACGTGGAGAAGCTATAATGAGGTAAAATTTTAATTACTTAACCTTGTGCTAGACTTTTATTTAATTCGCTTAGATGAGATCTCATTTTGGTAGAAACTTTTTTTAAATTACGATACGTGCTTCATTGTATCATATTTATTTTCAGTGAGTGAGTTAGTCAGTCCAACATGTATGCAAGATGAACAATTTTATAACATATCGGAGTGACAATGGATGATAACACGTGCTGTAGGTAGCAGCAAAGTATCTATTACATCCATGGTATAATAATAGGTAATATTATATTATCTGTGATAATAATATTACATGTATATATATATACTAGTATAGTATATATATATAATATCATAAATCTTTGAGACAATCCATAAAACTGCATTGCTTAGTGTTTCAGTAAGTAAATAGGAATTGGCGATTTTTTCCCAATCTATATATAACGCACGATTCCCAATCTATATATATATAACGCACTAAAATAAGGGAACGCAGGTATTTCATCAAATCCTGAGGGAACCAACACCACAAAATAACGGACGTCGACTAATATTTAATTCATTATTTACTTAAATAATAATTGTGATCGTCATGTATACACATAGGTAGAATATTTATTTAGGAAACGAAATAAATTATTTGCTTTAGTCGTCATAAAACAACATTGACTCATTTGTGTTTAACAAAAATATTATAATGTATCTTAAAAATATATTTTCAATCGTGTACTTTCAATTATTTAGGTTTCTTCTTGTTGCACATACATTGCACTGTTGTTTATTTACATAATCGCTTCTTATATGACATCCGGGATATGAAACTCAGTTGATAAGTAAGGTATAACATAACTACAATATGTATGTATTGATATTACTTATTTACTTGCACATTTTATACACTACAAATATACGTATTTTAAAGAAAGAAGGAAAAAAACTTTAGGAAGAAAACTTTAAACATAAAAATAATTGTATTTTATTATTGCTAACTAATTTTAAAATAAAATTATGGTAGGTACGGTAAAGTAAGTCATAATTTAAAAAATATTACGGAACATAAAGACGTATAAAGACATATCTATTTATCTAGTCCTTAATACACACAAATATGCAGTTATAATTCATTTATTAATGTATAAATGAATTATATACTATCTAAAAATTTAAATTTATTGCCATTTTTGTGTTACCTTTTACGGACATATAACTGATGAATATATCATAAAAATAATACTGCATAGAAATAGAGTACTATGGTGTATATTTATTTTATGATGTATTCGGGCAAACAAGTTTTGTTTGCTAAGATAAAATGTTGTGTCATTCTATAAACGAGCGAAGTTTTCGCCATTAGGTTTTCTTTTGTAACATCTGATCCGAAACAAACTTCTAATCTCTCTCCAGTATTCAATTGTGTTTGTAATCTCTAAAGAGCTAAGCATCAGACCGATGTACAAACATTTCAAAAGCAGAAACCTAAGACATAGTACATCAGTAAATTCCCAACTATTATACATAAAAAGAAAGACAGGCACTAAATTCCTGGCACAGTAGTATACCTCTTTTAAATATCTACACCTGTTTAACCACTTATTTAGGTTTGGTATACCAACTTTCAAAATACCATTGACAATACTTAATTATTCTATAAACCGCATAACTTTTTCTGAAGAATGTAGTCAAATATACACCTACTAAATAGATCACGTAAGTACGCTGTTTACTCTATTCATCTTTATCTGTAAAGTCTGTATGTTAAAAATATTTTCTCATTTTAGGATTGACCACGATTAAAATGACGAGGGTAAAATTTTAAGATTTTACGGAAACTGTCATAGCCGGATTGTTAAATGTGTATGCAAAATCAGAACGTAAATTTATAACTTTTGCTAATTGCATCAATAGTTTTAGTTTGTCTATAATAATTTAAAATAAATTATCTGCACACAATAAGTATCAAAATCTCCTCGCCAAATATAGTTAGCAAAAATAGCCCCTTTACTAGCAACTAATTGTTACTTAGAAGTTAGACTCTTTAGAATAGCACAACTTTTCAAGCTAACTGATTGAAAATATAAAACAAAGTCGGTCCCTAAACACAGACAACACAACCAAAAAGAAGACAGATATCCGGGGTGACACCAGGGAAAACTATAGCCATTAGTAGCACGCAATGAACATGAGTTGTTATCGCTTCGTTGGATAATACATTTTTAACACCCTCATTAGTCTTCAGTTACACGTAAGCATAATTTCATGG
This sequence comes from Achroia grisella, assembly GCF_030625045.1. NCBI lineage: Eukaryota > Metazoa > Arthropoda > Insecta > Lepidoptera > Pyralidae > Achroia > Achroia grisella. The sequence goes on from NW_026712703.1 coordinate 4,034,270, forward strand.
GAATATATCTATAGAATATCTCTATACCCTTGACTTAAATATTACATTTTCCAACTGAGTTTAATGATTATAATCAGGAATTTTCAGGTGTTAATGAACAATTCACACCGACACACCTTGTTTGATTTCTAACATCATTAAAACATATAAGTTTTGTTATAATTTGGTAGACTATTTTGAATTTATAACTATACCTATATACAATTTCCAATTATCAATGTAACAAAGAAATAATCACATAAGCAATTACTTGAATTAATCAAAATTGGTCACACACTGATTTTCTATTCGCTACAGTTCAAATCTTATGTATGAAATGACCATTAAAGTGTCGCATATGTTTAAAATAATCGCTGCATGCATGAAATATGACGTAATACTTGACACAAGCAAATGTGGAGTGCTCTACACAATCGGTCCCATGCAGGCGGAAGCCCCCCGTTTCTTTGCTGGCAGTAATAAAAGACAACGAGCTCCCTGTGAACTCAACCACAACGATATCAGCCGTTGGGAATTATATTCAATAGCGGAACAAAAGGCATGTGTCTTGTCGACAGACTATGTTGATAACTGACATGGATTTTATGTAGACTTGAGAACTGTACGAAAAGTTTAATGCTTACATTATTACAATAAGTAAGAAAAATATTATTGTTAGTAATCCGCTAATGGAATATGAATGATGATAGATCGGTATAGCTCTTGGTAGCGAATTCACCAGGAATTTTAAAGATGTCAAAGGGCACTAAGTGGAGATATACCTGCTACATTGTTAGCAATGGGGCTAGCAGGAAAAAAAATGTGATCCTGTAAATAAATATTTGTTAAGAATATAGTTGGTTCAGAATATTAGAACAGATAATGTAACGAAGTATCTCAAGATGTTTCATCCTTTATAACGATCGATTATTTATAAGGTTAGGTACGTTGAACATTATTAACATTCCGTAACTTTCACGTAAATTAATTATTGGGGACTATCTTACATGGGAAGTATACGTTCTAAGGGATGTGTTAGACATCTAACACGTCGCTAAACATTATTAGGGTAATAATGTATTAATCCATAACAAATATTCAGTACCACTGCTGGGCATGGCTTTTCTTTATAAAAGGAGAATATTATGTCACTCTACGCTACCCTAGGGATATTTTGTTTGTTTTAGTTAGAATATTTTACTTTTGTTACGTTGCTGTAATTGTGCTTATTTCCATGATCAGCTCTTACCTACAATATCATGATGAAAAGTATTGCTGACACATTGAATTTTGTTGTAACAATAAAAAAACAAAACAGTAGATATAAAGGCAATATTAAACTGATAGCTATCATAGAGTACAATATACAAATATCACATTACATATCCGTAAGCAATTGTGTCAGAAAATCGTGTACTTTTGAATCGAACTATTAGATCATAGTAAATCGTTAACATAAAGCAGCGGTTAAGGGTACATAAAATACCTGAAATTTGGATTACAATGAAACTCTAGTTAAGATGTTTTGTGCAAATTAATTGATTATAGTATGTTTTTTTTTAATCGCAGAGACTAAATTGACAGGTGTAAAAGTAAATTTTCCAACTACTACCTGCATTAGGGGAGTTGTGCTGATAACGATTTCTTCAATCGTACTTTTTTATTTTAGCCAATTAGTTTTAAAGTTAACCTCGAAGTTTCTAGAACGTTTTTTTTTAATTTACTTACGTACATGTTTCCATTACTATCTTTCAATTAAACAACACACAAATATATCGTACTTCATTTTTTAATCTGGTTAACAAATTATTAATTAGATGTTGGTATTCCAATTAAATACTCGTAATATCAAGTTCAATTGTGAGGCCATATTAATAAAATTCCCAAATACATTTTAACTGTATCTTGTTACAACAGTAGGTTCTGTATTAATTCCATTCTTATTTTCTACCGAAATTATAATAAATTCCCTTTTGTGTTGTAATACATATTTGCAAAATGGAAAGCTTTCAAGGTAATTGTAACTGAGGTTTACGTGATACTACGCGCTCAGTCGTAATTACAATGCATTATTGACATTCACAAATCGTAACAATCGATTACATTAATATCGTTCAGGTTTGTGTCAGGGAGAATATTTGTGACGGAGAGACACTCCTAGTCATACTTTCTAAATTACATAGAGTAAAAGCGGTCAAATGTAATTATTTGACCGTAGAACGACTAAATTTAAGAGATACGCGCTGTTAACCGAAGAGATGGCTGGCAGTGGCCGACGGGCGTGCAGGCGCGAGGCGCACACCTGCACACAAACCGGTTACAAAACATGATTTCACTCTCTCGGCATCGGCCCCGTTGCCGTCGCCTAATTTACACTACCGTCGAAGAATTTTCTGTTTATAAAATAAGTAGCATATAATATTCCCTATGATATGAAATCTTGTCTATCGAACAACAAACTAACATTTATCTATAAAATAAACATTTTATCTTATAACTAATACCTGGTTTACATATATATATTTTCAATTTACATACCTACTGTATATATGAATAAGTATATTAAGTGTATAACGAAAATCATTAAAAAGTGAGGGAAAAAACAAGAACCACATGTATAACGTATTAAAAAAACATCGTTTTTTTTACGTTAATGGATATTGCAAATTGTTAATACTATAATTCTCAGCGTTAGATTAGTCTTTTAGATTATTATTTGATAATAATCTAAAAATCTACAATACCACCTGCAAAAAAAAGAAGTGAATACTATAGTATAGTATAGTAATACTACAATTTATTATTGTTAGATATAAAAAAATATTTAATGGAAACAGAAGTTAATATTGCTGTGCTCTAGGCAAATCATACAAAATTAAGAAATTACAGTGAAAGAGCTGAAGTAGCAGTAAACAGTTCTCAGAGTAAATGCGTAGTAGTACATCCTTCATTTGTAAATCATTAATTAAAAATCTATTTGTGTTACAATTAATTAAAGTAGGTACATGTATTTACATTAAATTAAGTAGAAACCGTTTTACGATTTATAATACTTCAGACCGTTAGAATTACATGCGATGACTAATAAATTACAATTAATTAATTTAAAATATGCGTAACATGAATCAACAACAGCCTTCAAAATCTTCATGCAAGAAATTTAATATTTTGATCAAATAAAGACTTTCATACTATGTAATACTAGCTGACCCGTGCAACTTCGTCTGTGTAACATAATAGAGATAGAGATGGTTGAGAAGGTTATTGAATGAAACAAACAAACTCTTTATCTTTATAATATTAGTATGGTCTCACACTTACACTATTTTTTGTGGACCAAGTGAAGAAAAAACTTATAACAAAACGCAAAAAAAGGCATTGACTTAAGTCTATGAAAAGCAAAAGCCTAACAACATGAAAAAATCATATTCGTATGGTTTATTAGTACATTAAAATCATTCAACACTAGCATTGAATACAATAGTTATAGTGAAATTTAATTTCATATAAATAATCTTTCGTAAAAAATTTTTTATTCCCTATTTTTATACCACATTCAATATTTAAAATGACAACGCTGACAGTATCTTGGGTATAGGTACTGCTTCAATGTGCCGCGTTTGATTAGACTCATTGTTTTTTTCTATCATATATTGATTAGCTGTCTTCGGAATATGCTCCATACCAATACCAGATTTTGTTAAAACAAATATTTATTACAATTTTTATATAAAATAAAACCACAATAACTACACAACAACAAAATAGTTTTAAATAAATAAGCTATGTGTACTTTTATTTTAGAAACAATAGCAATTTCTGTTATATGCGTAAAATACCTGTCATTAAGATTCATTAAATAAATTTGTCGACTCAACGTACTAGAATATAATTAATCATAATTATTCTTAAATAAATTATGAGCTTCGGAAATATTTATGGCTTTTCTTCACTATGAAATGACATTTTTTTATAATGAATATAATACTGTTACCCAGATGAATAATTTAATTTCCTAATTCATAAGAATTGTGAAATACTACCGACACAGCAACTTCAATATAACACAATAAATATGTAATCGATATTAGTTTTTGTAAATGAAAAAATCTTAAAAAAGTATTATCAGTTTTGATGTTGATAATTACGCGAATAGATTTAAAAAATCCAACAAATACAGTACAATTCTATTTTCTTTATAAAGTTTGTTTAAATCGATGGTATTAGTACAATGCTTCACTTCCGATGGTCGTAGATTCGATTCGCACGATGCAAACATTTATATTCACGACAATATTTTTTTGTATTGGTCAGGATGTTATTTCTATGTATATTATGTATGCATTTACAAATAAAATGTATTTCTATCAGTTGTCTAGTAACCATAACACATTTTCTGCTTAGCTTGCTACTAGACGTCGGTGTGTGACAATTCACAATGGATATATGTACATATAAAAATAATAAGACTCCAAGACAATTCCAGGGCTTTTATTATTTTTATATATATTTTATTTAGTTAATCTAGTATAATTTTTATTTCAATAGAATTAATTTCATATAACAGGATTGGCAAAATAGTAACTCCTCACTTGACGATAAGTGTGTATAGCCGTGAAGTGGCAGTAATTAGGTTGTGGTTAATAATGAGGACTATTAATCCCATTGGTAGCAATGTCCCATGTCAGCTCTACCTCCACGTTGGCCATCTGGAATCCACCGTGGTTAATTCCTGGTGCATATGTCACAATAATGGGCTAATTGACATGACTTCTTGCTCATCTTTCCGAAGGACTTAAATAGCAAATCTCCATGCACAATTATAAATTTTGTGATATGTTTAATATATTAGGTACTAAATTTATTATGGATGTAATTTTTTTTTAAGTTTCATAATGGCCATTCCATTATCAAATTAAAAAAAAAACAATTCCATCGCCTGCGCTACCGACATACGCTAGCGGGGCATCAATGAAAGATGATAAGATGAGTATGAGGTCAGGTCAGTTAGCCGATAGTGACAAAATCACCAGGAAATTAACATAATGGATTCCAGAGGGAACTGCGTGGAGGTCAACCTGACTTGGTAAATTACTAGTAATGGAGTTATGAATCGACATTACTAACAATCCTTCCCCCCTTATAAATGTATTTACATGTACCGTATTTTAATGAAATGGGTACTACAATAGCTATCGACTAAATGTGACCTCAATAATTGAAATGGTTAGGCCCAAGGTATTGAAATTTTGTAATATTGACTGTGCCACAAGGCTCACAGACGATGAATAAGTTATGGTACGTACTTTAGTATGGGCCTTTACAAACTTAAGTGAGTACATTTAGTTATAAATAAGGTGAAATAATTAATGATGCTAACTAAGTAGCCTGCTCAATAGGTCCCTAGATATTTACTTTTCCACAAATTATCGCAATTCTCTATCGCATACCACAATTGGTATGCGATAGAGAGTGATACACATAATATATATATCTGCTTCAGTTTGATGTACCTATTATTTTCTCTGTTTTGGAATATGAAGAAACTAAAATTTACATATTTGTTATATATCATATACAAATATGTAAATTTTATCTATAATATTAATAAACTAAGATTTATCTTTAAATAATTGTCCAAACTATGTCCCCAGTTTATCTGGGATCGTCTCTCCCTGTACATCTACGCCAGATAACTCTGTTCTGGGTTGTCTGCATAGTAAGGTTTCCTGATCCATCTTAATATTGTTCCACCAAGTGGCGCGTGACCTGCATGTTTCTTTTTGTTTAAAATGGTATTTTATATATCTATACTTTTCATATATATTTTTTAATATGCTCTTGTGTCCGTCTTTACTATTGAGCGTTTTGTGACTTTTGTAAATATGACCATAATATTATTAGATTGATATAGGTATGTAAATACCTATATCAATCTTGAATAATGAACATTATTCACTTATGTATCAAACAGTGAAAGAATTTCTCAATTCGTTACAGTGGGTTACTTTCCTCATAACAAAGTCCGCTCTCTCTTCATAATATTCGTATAGATAAACAATTCAGAATAAATACCTACTTAGTAGTCAACTGTTTAAATATATAAATAAAAACGTGGAAAAGTGAGAATAGAATTCGCGCCCTGAGGGTTTTATGTCGTTACAAGTAAAATTAAAAATTAAATACACAATTTTATGGTCTTTCCTTTGTGTGTCGATTTTTAAAATGCTGAAAAGAATGAAAGTATTTGATACCGGAAGCTACGGAATAAGTAATTATTTTGTGCACAAAACCATACCTGGGCCTACGCATAAAAAATACTGCGAAAGGGGATATTCTACTCTATGTGATTATACCAGCTGACATTGTTTATCGTACGGAAATAAATTATATACATATAAATACTTATCATATGATATTTCCATTCAATCCTATGTACATAACATAGGCGATGATGTTTAAATGAAAAAAAAAACCTTATTTATGTTATATAATTAAGTAAATATAGAAGTTATTTTAATACTGAACCAGTTCGTAGTATTTGTCAAAAAAAATTACTAAGTATACATATTATTTTTGGCAATTAACTAACAAATATAAAACTTTCCCTAAGTTTTTAAGTTATAATCACACCACTCGAGTTAACAAAAACACTTCATAGATATATAAGCGTATATATATATATATGTATAATCGAGACGAATTGCAGTTAATTAAAAAAACACGATTATTTCTGGTTTCCTATAATCAAAAATATATGTATCCATCCGCTTAAGTCATTCAAGGTATTCAAGTAGATTTTAGTGTTTCTTATAATAGATACAAACAATAATATTTTTCATATCATGGGGCTCCTTATAGATATTACTTGACGTTCATCAGCTACTAAAATATTCTAAATGAATAAATGATTTTTATATTTCATTAGTATAACCTGACCTGACATTAGTATAAACTGTATATATAAACATCTTTTTGAGATTTAATTTTTTACCTGGGTTTAATTTGTTCGGCATTTTACATCGTTATCTATTAAAACTTGTATCCACTTAAAATCAATTTTTCCAGCCATATACCAATTAAACAAATGATTGAAATATGACTATTAGTGAATATATTATTACTGACATCATCATTGCATTCTTAATCATTATTACTTTTAAATTCACAAATAATGACTCATGTCGTATAACCGTAAATCAATAATGACATTTGTTCTACGGGTACCTATTATAAAATTTATTCTTAACAAATTATAACGTGATATAGTAACTTTTTCATTAGCTCCAATAGTTTTTTTATGAATGATAATGGAATGGTGGACCCTAAAAGCATATCTTGTCGGGCACCAGAGGTTTCCAGGGAGAACCGCGTGGAGGTGGAAATACGGAACACACTAATAATGCCCTTGTAAGACTCGGTATTTCGAATTTTATGTAATAAGTATATTATTAGTAATATATTAATAAAATCTCAAATATTTCTGTATTACTTGTTTACTACATAGAAGTTCTGCTCACTTTGAGACTAAATGGTTCATTTTATAAAATAAATATTTATATAACAATTATATTATAGACTAAATGTATACAATGATTAATGTTTAATGTAACCACTTAGACTAAAACAACTAATAAATAAATGGAATTATGCAAGACTAAATGGCCCAGAGCAAAACAACTTTAGGGTTAGCTAACCACCTGTTAATTAAAAGTTATCAAATGGCTAGAAGTTATTTAATATTGTGAGTGAAAATTCTGGGTTCACACCCCCAAATTTTATAAATGACCAGATGGGCTTCACCCGGTACAATTTGCTTTTGAAGCAGTTCGAATTGACATTTTACTTTGACTACTTACTAATTTATCTTCTAAATACTATATGGTCTATGTTGAATAATAATCTTATATTATTAATGTTAATTTAAAAATTGTAATGGTTATTGCCATCATAGAATTTATAGAGATTATTATAGGATTTATAGATTATAGAGATATCAAAATAGAGGTGAGGTTATTTCAATTTAGGATTTCTGTGAATTAATAATAAATTCTTGCAGTATTATATATACTTTAATATTTCTAAGAAATTAATAATACTTTACTTGTATTACCAATTAGTAAAATCTGCTTTTTATTGCGTTCTGTCTGATCCTCAGATTAATTGGTAAATTTTATATATATAAAATAAAAAACTGCTGGTTATAAGTAAATGTTAGAAGAGACGTATAACATTTACTTAGAAACCGCAGTATTATATGGCCAGACATTGTGATGCAGGTATATTTTTTAGTTTACTGCATGCAGGCAAGCCATGCAAAGAAAAGAAAGAATCCACAAACACTTAACACACAATCACATACACGTACACACACATTCATATAAAATGTAAACTCACAGATACAAAGCCAGTTTGTTGATACATAGACGCAGCGCGCTGGCCGCTGCGGCCCGCGGTGCGACGAGGTAAGTTGAGTAGGAAAGTAAAGTAAGTAGGTAGGTCCGCTTACCTGCACAAATCAGCAGCAAAATAAACGGTGAAAGCAGCCGGCTGGCATCCATGTTGACAGAAGAGACTTTCTCAACAATTTAATTCACTTCCAAACTAATATTATGCGCCCATCTTACAACCATATTTTTATGTAGTGTTTAAATCCAACTTCGTCTCTTCGTTTATCCACACTTGAGCACTTTACTTAAAACGATGTTTTTACAACACTATTTTGCTTGTAGTCACTTTTAAATTCACTTGAAAACTCTTGTCACATCACCGGAAAACTGTTTTCCTTATATTACAGAGAAAACTTTGGCGCGTATTTTTCATACGAGTTTCGCGTCTCGGCAGCCAAGTCAACACGTCCCGTTCAAACGACCGTTGGGCCAAGGCTAAACAAGCGCAGCATTATTGTATGTATGTGTTAAGCACACAGCTTTACAAGGCAGACACACATAAGTACAAATGGCTTTGTAAGAAAGAGATGGCGATATATATTAGAGTGATATAGAAAATAAAGTTTCATTGCTTACCCCGGAACAGAGGCAACAACGCAAGGTACGAGTCTTGAACATTTGACGCTAGATGGCTGTTTTTGTGTTAAGAATTTTAATTATCTGTAGTTTCTTTGCTGTAATAAAATTGTAATACCATTTATATTATACAATATATTAAAATTTACATGTTTAGATATAATTTATAATAAGCAATGGATTATGAAGTTGAGAAAGATTAACTTAGTCCGTCTACTTTTTTTATTATTTTCGATAACTAGTAGGTACTACTACTTAGTACCTATAACTAGGTGTAGGTCTGTAGGCCTTACCTAGAACTTTTGTAGAACAAAATTATTATTAAAGTTATTACACTTTAATTATTATTTCATAATTATTTTACTTTCATTTTCCAAGTAAATTAAAAGCTTAATTAAGGAAATACAAAATTGACTGTAGATGTATTTAAATTATTTTGCATTCATTTCATGAAAATGGATAAACAAACAATTTTCGTTTTTAACAATGTTTACACATTCTTTGTCCCGCAAAACGGTTGTAAGCGTTTACCTACAAGCACGTAGTTCGCTCTTACTTAGGCACTAAGTAGGTACTAAGTAATATTATTTACAATATATTGTGTAACTAGCGATCAGTCTGGGCTTCGCAATTGCATTACAAATCTTTGAATTTCTCGGCTTACACTATAACACGCATGTAGTATTATTATACCCATAAACCTTCCCATCTATTATTGAAAAAATCCGTTGCGTAATTTAAAAGATATACCTACCTAAGCGAACAGAAAGCGGCGGGTACTCTGTTTAATATATATTTAATATACATATTATAATGGTCACATCGAAAAACGGTATTCTGCTTTTATAATAATTTTTGTATTTGTGTGTATATATACACAAATTATTATAAAAGCAGAATATTATGTTATTATTATGATATTACTAATAAGGTATGAAATAAAATATTGTTATTTTTATATTACTTAGTTAAATTTCTAGATTAGTTTCTATTTTAGTATTAAAGTATTTTTTTTATAATTTGTACAAAAAGATTTCTGTCTATTAAAATCTTAAGCAATTTTCTTAATAATTATTTTGATATAAATGCGGAGTGTCAAATATCCATTGAGCATATTTCCCAGTCGTAATATTATGGCTTGTCTTCGTCATATGGTACCTATTGCTTGCTGTGGTTTTTAATAGTATCTTTATAGTTTCTTTCCCTATAATTAATAAAAATGATATAGATTATATAAATAAAAAGTGTTACCATAACGTTCAAGACCATATCCAATCATAGAATCAATTTAAAGCTTCAATACACTTTATATACAAACACTTCAATATTCGCGTTGGGTACTTTAAATTGCAAATTATAGCATTACATTTTATTAGAAACAAAGTCATTAATTCCTTGAGTTTATGTCAAATGTTAATTATACTTTACGGATACAAAAATAAAAATTTACAATTATTCAACAAATACAGTCGATACCAAATTAGTTACCACTCTGCTTTGTGTCTACGTATTGTATTTTAGTGTACGGAAACTAAACTTTTTTGGAGTGTCTGAAACTTTTGAATTTACACCAAGGTAACTGGTAACAGCAGTCCTCGCTCGCATGTTCATTTCTCTTGTATTTCAAAGTTACCTAAAGTTTCATGCTTAATACAAAAGGAAACTAGGTATAACTGAGCAACGAAATAATAACTACCTCCCTATTTTGCTTTTAGTGTCATATTTCGCATATATCCACTATTTTAGACCAACTTCATAAAGACAGGTATCTGAATTTAAGGGGGTATTCTTGTGGAAAAACATTTTCGATGTTTAGACATTCAAGAATTCTGGTATGTCTAAAGATCAAATTTTTTTTCATGCTTCCAAATTAGAAAAAACAAGCTTTCGATTTTTTCTACATTCTACACTAGAATTAAAAAAAAATCGTAATCGTTTTTATATAGAAGATATAGCCCTATGTCCGTCTTTGCGATAAAATCTATCTTCAAATCAAATTTAATTAACATCTGTAAACTGAAACATACAAAATTTTTTAATATATAATATTAGTATGGAAGTATTTTTTATGGTATTTTATTTTATATAATCTAATCTTAAAGCTACTTTTAGAAATGTTATCTGAAGTGTTGTAGTTTTACTTATATTTTTTTGGAGAACTGTTGTATCTATTGAATTGTGTTCCTCTATCTTTATTATTAAAGCATGGTATTGAAAGATTTCCCTGGAGCATGTATAAAGGTGCAAAGTACCTATAGTATAGGAATTAGATTTCGAACTACGAATAACATTCGCAGCCTACGAAATTATTTGCGGCATATGTATGCCATGTAATGCGTATATTATATTTTCTTATATATAAAATTCTCGTGTCACAATATCCTACTCCTCTCAAATGGCTTGATGGATTTTTATTAAATTTTATATGCATATTCAGTAAGTCTGGGAATCCGCTACTATCTATTTTTCATTTTATTTTTCATTTCATTATATCACTTAGGGGTAAGTGGTAAGGGATTTCCACCCCTAAATATATATTATTTATTTTTTCGACATACTATTTTATTTGCACTTTAGTGTTATTTAGGATTGAGAAATCCATACAACCCTAAAATTTCACCCTTCTAGTATCAACCCCTATTTTTTAATAGCGATTTTAATTTATGTGGCAAACAACGTTTGCCGGGACAGCTGGTATATTTATGAAACTTATTTTTTAAATCACAGTGTAGTGATAATGATTGCAATAGTTTAGTTGTTATTCATGACCAGCGTAGAATTGGGCGGAAGCGGATAGTTAGTAATGTAGACTAATAACCCCCTTGCTAGGGATGACAGGATGACCTCCACGTGGTTCCCCTGGAAACCATAGGCATAATAACCATGGGCTAAGTGTCCTGACCTCATGCTCATCTTACCATCCTCCACTCGCGCCCCGCTAGCTTACACCATTAGCGCAGGCTGGTGCATCATTCCATTATCATTTATTAAAAAAAACCAACGCTGAATTAGAATACAGTATTGTTGCATATACTAATTAACACACTGATACAGCCGTAGCCATGACACGCGGTATTAAATTGCGGAAATAAATAACTTCGGACAGAGGTATAGTGTGAAATTACAGAGGACAAAGATATACGTGTGTTGAAGCTTGGCCGTATTTGCTAATTCAGATTGACTAGAATATATTCTCGATAATATCACTATTATTTTTTTTAATTTACACTAATTTATACAAAAACAAAATATAATTATCAAGCCGCAGTAGTTGCTCTTACTTAGGCATTAAGTAACATTATTTACAATATATTGTATAACTAGCGACCCGACCAGGCTTCGCATGGATGCTCCATATATTCTATGAAATTATTATGATATTACTTATAAGTATGAAACAAAAAATTTGTGTATTTGTTAAATTTCTAGGTCATTTTCTATGTTATTAAAAATACTTTAATAAAGTACTTTTTCCAACAAATATAAATATTTAAATCTATTAAAATTTTAGGCAATATTGATTGTAACAATCTAAGTATATCAGTAATAATTATTTAGATATAAATATTGGGTGTCAAATTTCCATTGAGCAATAAGCATACTCGTATTTCCCAATCCGTATCTACTAATTTATACAAAAACAAAATATAACCATCAAGTCGCAAAATTGCTCTGCAGTTTGTCTGCAGCAAAAGCGCTTAACTTAATACTAGTTTATAAATGTGCATGTGTGTATGTAACACATATATATGTGTTACATACACACATTACTGTAGAACCAAGTATCTTATGCTCAATATAGCCTAATATTTGTTTTCTTTGTTATTAAAGACATCTCCAGAGTTTCAAGCGTACATAGGTTACCGGTTACCATCTGATGAGCCGTATGCACGTTTGCCACCGTCTTAGTATAAAAAAAGATGGCTGCCACATGTCGCACTTCAACTCTGGTTCAACTCTGGTTTCTACATAACTTACTAAGATAGCTTGGCCTCGTGAAATAGGTGAGACAAACGTACACACATAGATAACTTTGTACAAATTCTAATCTTCTTTGGTATTACAGTAAATTGTAAATTGCAACAATAAAGACCCTTATAACATGTTTTTAAGTATTTATTAAATTAATTTCTGTCTTACCTACATTCTGAATTATATGTTCTTCTAAGAATCTTACTAAAGAAGTGGCGGTTGAAATTGCGGCAGATTACGGCAAAGACGTGTGACTCGCGTGTTAAGCTTAAGGAAAAAAATTACAAGACCATGATCCGGCCTGCAGTCAGAGTGCTAATCCGTAAAAGCGATGGATGAAAGACGACTGCAGGCAACTAAAATGCGAATGTTGAGGTGGATGTGTGGTGTAACAAGAATGGATAAGATAAAGAATGAATACATTAGAGGAAGTATGTGTGGCGCCGGTTTCGGAGAGGTTGAACAGTAATTGTCTGTCGTGGTATGAACATGTTACACATTACATGAAGGTGAATGAAGATAATATTTTATGGAAGGTGTTACATATGAATGTTAATGATTATAAAGGCAGAGGAGGGCTGAAAAAGAGATGGATGGACTGTGTGAAAGATGATATGGTAAGAAAGGAAGTAAATAACGAGATGACTGCTAACAGGGATGAATGAAAGAGAAAAACATATTACGCCGACCCCAAATAAATGGGATAAGGAAGAAGCTGATAATGATGATGATAAGAATCTTACTAATATCACAGATAACATAATATTACGTACTAATATTAACGTGGAACTTAGTGAGTGTTGGAGGGATGGATAGTGTTTGTCACTCTTTCAGGCAAAAACTATTGAATAGATTTACAATAATATACATAGCTTATACATCAGAATAACACATAGTGTGTAATTTTCCTGCAATTATTGTCATTTTTCTTGGCACTACACCTTCAACATACCACAACACATCTACACTATAAATGTATATATACCTACGTCCCTATAAAGTCTTAATGTTGGGGATATGAAAAAATCCTGCCCTCTGGCGGACGCGGCGCGCAACACTAGTGACACATTCGATCGCGGGAACGAACAGCGGTTACGACGCGGCGGTCATATTAAAAACTTGGTGCAAATTGGCGGATTTTTGGTGTACATATTTGGGGTGAGTATAGGGACAATTTTATATTTTATTTATTATTTCGTGTACACAAAAGTGATTAGATAATAGGCATCGGCAGAGGTATATTTGTAAACGCCCTGAACCAGCGACTTTAACGCGGGGTGAAGAAAAGGTGACGAAATTATTACCACCGAATACCACTAATATATATAAAATTAACACATAGGTTATAAATTTCACATGGGTGAAACCTCGGGAACAGCTATTACTTAAACTGTAATTATTAGAAAACTTTAAATACCTACTGAAAGCATCAATTTCTTTAAATTTGGTTAAATATATTACAAAAAAAGTATAATATAAAAATATTTAAAAAATTACGGCGAAGTCTCATAAGTTATTTAAGAAATTCAGTAAAACAATTCATTGAAACATTTCAAAAAAAATTAAATAAAATGCGCAATTGATCAAGCGAAAAGAAATTGTATTCGACATGAGCGTGAGAAATTTAATAGCATAATGAGTTACATAATTAATATTTTATACAATAACATGACATAAAAATATTTACCACTTAAAAAAGTAATATTTTTCATCATACCAAGCCATTATCGTCCAACTACTGAGTAAGTGATTTGAGCTAACCACGCAGACCAAGCGGCTTCGTAAAGTCGTTTTTGGTATAGATTATAAGAAAAAAATCATAAATGAGCTGGAGCACCAGTTCATTTATGATTTTTTTCTTATAAATGACTCGACATCCTTGAGTTACCGTTATAATCATCTTTTGGTTTGTCAAGCAAATTCCGTTCTTCAGTAGGAATATTGATCTGTCAGTTAGTCCTGTCGTCTGTATATATGCACGTTATAAAAAGTAAATTCAGTTACGATTAAAATAAAGTAATGATTTTAGACCGCCTAGCCCTCATAATGTATTTTTATATTTTCAAAGAATTTAAAGAATTCCTCAAAAATTATGAATATTATAATTCAATAAAATAATAAAGTGGACTGAATGTCACCTTATATAACGGTTCATTTTTAAATTTTCTCATTTTGGATTATTATTAAAAACTTACTTAATAATACAAGTCGATACCTTTTAAAAGTTCGCAGCCTCACATTCACTGAAGCTATCTTGATCATACAAGGGTTCACTTTTTCCCTCTTACTTGTTTGGGTTTTCCTCCCTCTGTTTTTGAGCTTTGATGTTATTTATTTATAGATGAATACTTAAAACGGAAATTACGTTTTAATGCTGAGTTGAAAGCAAAATTCTGTAGTATTCTCTTATAAGTTTTATATTATTCCTTTCCCACAATTGAGAATTTCTTAAAACTTTAGTATTATAATACTTAAAACTTTGCTTCACAAAAGAAACGACTACCATAATAACATTAGGTTGCGAGTAGTATCACAAATCTTATGAGTTGAAAAAAGATACATCATAATCAGTTTCGCTTATAGAAAAATTACTTTCTAGATAAATGGGGATATTTATTTTAATTGTATCCAAAACTAATAAAGGTGGATACTGTCACTAGTAGTACCTGCTGTGAGAACTATGGCAATTTGCCTCTGTACCCTGTAATATCACTGACATATCTCATACATCTAACCGAAACACAAATTACGAACCAAACTACTTTGCGACAGAAATAAGAAGAACTTATTGTACGTAGTCATAAATGACGATAACTATCTGTATATAATATAACACGTACGTAAAAGCATTTAATGAATATGTATTTTATTGTAATTACATAAGCATCGATTGTATTAGTTATTATTTGAGACAAATAAAGTATTTGTATTATTATTAATTTGCTAAAATTGCAATTTATATCGTGCATCCAATTGACTTGTTACAAGAAATTAAATCCAATTTAACAGGCTGAGAAGATTCTTCAATTGAAATAAAAATTAGACCAGTACTGATTATAAATTTCATGATCATCTGCCATGAAAAATCCAGTATAACCTCTACTGACCCCATACGAAAGTTGTTGTCACGCTCAAAAGTAGTTAAAAGTTTCCCCACGCAGTTCTCAACTGCCTACAAAGGGAATATTGTTTATAAAATGTTTAGTGAATTGATATTTTTTCTAAATATTCTTACATTCAAAAAAAGTTAGAGAAAGAGGCTTTCTTTCATGTACACATTCATATGTCTAAAAGTTTATGTCTTAGTAGAAAACCTTTTGGAAATAGTATTTGTTGTAAGTTGTAACATCAATTTCATTTAAATAACCTTTTGTTGAGGAAGCAAGACATAATAAATTCCTTTTTTATTACTTTTTTAAGTATATATACGGCACTAGCTTTTGCTCTCGCGGATTCGCTCGCGTCAATTTAGGGGTGGAATTTATCAAATTCCTTTCTTAAGGGATGGCTACGTTAAATTGACAAAGTTTCATACAAATTTTCATTCCCTATTTTATCTCCTTGGGGGTAGAATTAATCAAAATCCTTTCTTGGTAGATGCCTACGTCATAACATCTACCTGCATGCCAAATTTCAGCCCGATCCGTCCAGTGGTTTGGGCTGTGCGTTGATAGATCACTATGTCAGTCACCTTTGAGTTATATATATTTAGATTAGAACCATACTATTTTGAATGTTTTTGAAGAACTATGTAAAACCGCATTTATTACAATTTATGACACCTCTCATATCGACAGTCGTCACTGAAATTTCACAACGTCAAAATAATGAACCCATTAATCAATTTAACTCAAAAGTGTTTTGTGGTCAAACTCGAAACTGGTCATATCAATGACACAGGTACACGAATGACTAATTTAAATTGCCAGTTACTAGGATAGGGCTTATATTTGATTCCAAATTTTCGAACACATCAACTTGACTACAGGTAATGCTGTATACGATAAACTGGCAGCTAATTCAATTTTGTTGGAATGTTAATTGTACAAAATGTAATTACAAAGGCTCGTCATTTAACGTGTTCACTTCAATATATGTACTATATGTATGTATATCGTTCATACTGAACAAGAAAATATAATTTAGTTTTAGTATAGGAAGTATTGCCTTCGTATACTAAAACTAAATTATATTTTCTTGATTTGCCAATATGATTAACTAACTTTTAAGTTTTATATATATACGCTAAGTGTACGAGACACTTTCTTAGTCGAAAGTGCTTAGTTTAGAGAGAAATGTCCTTATACTGTTAAAGACGTAAGACTAAAGTTATTTAACAATTTGAAAATTAAAGTGTAAGAGCTAGTAAATGACTACGAGTACTGATAATTATACTTTGTTACACTTTACTATTTAAAGGCAAAATTTTATTACAGTGCTTTACGATATCTTATTTTGTGAATCTAAGACAAATCAAACGTAAATAGTTGAGCCTAAAATGCTAAATGTAATAAGTTTAAAGACAACAAATTGAGAGAACTAGACTAGACTCTTGAATATTTCAACATAAAATTAGTTTTAAACAGAAATGTTGTTTATGGTAAACTATTTGTCCTTAGGCAATGACAGACAAAGATTTTTATTTACTTAATGACACAAGTATACGTTACCATTACTTTTGTGATTTAAATCAAATATTAATTCCCTTCATAGTGTCAATTTATGTAATTGACAGTTTGTTATGTGACATTGTTACTTGAATGTAAATTACTGACTCTATTATATACAATAGATTATACCCAAACTGTATGTAACTACTTTAAAAATTAAACTTACTTAAACCACAATGATTACACATATAGAAATTATATAATATTTAAAGCTTTTGGACCCTCGAGAGTGGTAAATAAAGACTATCATATTAATATTATATTACATTTGTGGAAATTATACAAAAACAAACAATAATAATAATAATAATTTATTTGCTCAAAAAATGGAAAAATGTCATTATGGTATAGCAACGAAAATAAGATATATTACTGAGTTGGTGAAGCTATCGATAACACCAAAAATGCTATGTACGAGTATAAGATAGGTTGTGAAAATATATTATATAATAACAAAGATAAAAAAATCAGTGGCGCGAAATTATCGATTAGTGGGGTGAAAATTGTTAGCAACGGAAGATTTTCCTCCATTGTTGTGATATGTTAGATCGACCTCTGGGCTATCACCATGGAAACCATCGTAGTTAATTTTTGAAGATTTTGTTGCCACTAAGTGTAGAGATATCATCCTCTCTGCTAATTTAAATACCAGGGACAGGAACATTATTTCATTATAACTCTTGAAATACTCTATATTTTTATGGCTCATTTGAATAATTTGTTAAGTGTCTAACTCTGAATATGAGAAAGTATTCTTAATCATATACTCTTACAATATAACCAATAATATTAAAAATATATTTTATAAAGAACCCTACTATTATATAATAGACAGTTATATTCATAACTAGAGTAAATGGTTGGAAAATAAAATATATAACTATATTTTTGAAACTAAATTTCTCCGTATAATTTCAATTAACTGTTACTACACAATACCAATTTGTACAAAACATTTTATGTTTTAGAAACTGTTACACTTTAATGAACCGGGCTTATAAAGTGGAGCTATTAAATCGAAAGTAAGTATTCGAAATTGTTACCTACTTTATTTATAATTAATTTGCTAATTATACAATTAGATTATATGATTAGATAACTGTTACGTAATATTATGTGGGTGTATTAGTAATTCATATTAATAGATTTTTAATCCTATATACTATATACAGTAGACTAGAGACAAATGGTGAGTTGTCTTACACCCTACTACATAAGGACCACGACCGTACTATGAAGAACGTATAGAATGAGAAAAAGCAAGACTTTTCTACAAAGAATACAATGTAAGAAGTTTTCCCTCTTTGGCTTCAGTAGACTACAATAGATTAAGAGTAAAATGGGATCATGCGCACCCAATTTTACTCGCATTGGGGTTTTTTTTATGCGACACATTGTTATTGTCGTTTAATAAAACAATTAACAATTGGGAGAAATAACTATTCTGTCTCAGAAATCAGTATACTTCAGAAAATCTGCGAAAATAGAATCTTCTACGCTTTTTGGAGGAGGTTGACTGACCTGGCAGTCCAAGCGCTAAATTAATAAGTCTAATTGTTAACCTCACATTAACGCAGTTATTAGTGTACAGCTAAAGAAAGTTGTTGACTATACTAGTAAATTTCTTGCTTACTTAGTCTCTACCGAAATATTAATTAACGTCTCATATTTAAAAATAACTCTGTCGGTACCTTGTCCATTTTAAATCACTTCAGCAGTGTTACTCAGCTTAGCCTCTAAATATTACTCGGCCGACAATTGCTTTGTCTTCTGTCTCGATTTATACTTATATTTCTCAAAAACCAAATTATTATATATTCATATTATTTCAACAAGATAAAAAAGTCAAGGTGATTCGTGGTTATTCGCACATTGGGCAATAGCTGAGTAGTTACTTTCTAAATTATTAAGGAACACTTAAATATGCGGAGCAACTATTATTTAATCAGTACTTAAATATTCTTTAAGCCCTTGGATTTTTTATCTCAACATCAGACACAAATTTCTTTAAACATATTATATTATGTTTACCTACTCTCTAAATAATAGCATTTTATCTTTTGTCTAGAGTTAAGTAATTTCGAAACCATTACATAGTCATCATTATTACATAGTATAAAACAAAGTCGCTGTCGCTGTCTGTCCCTATGTATGCTTAAATCTTTAAAACTACGGAACGGATTTAGAAGCGGTTTTTTTAAATATATAGAGGCGTTCTAGAGGATTGGTTATATATTTAATACATGTACACCTGTGCGAAGCCGGGGAGAATAGCTTATATCAATCAATAAAACACGATATTTTTACAGTATTAAATAATTATTATTTTAGGCGAAGTGCGTACACGTTTGTACGCAGTAACACGCAGTAGAAACTCTTTCTACATTTCGGAGTATTGTAAGTTTTTTTATAAATTAATTATGAAAGAATTAACAAATTGTATTTCTCCTTAATTTTTTCTAAGTACAATTTTATATATATATGAATATATTCATACATGCTCACTAACATACGCCTAACTCGATCTGTTAACGTTGTAAACCTTTACCTTAGGCGTTAATAACTATAATGTGTAAGTCCATGAATCAATCAATTTCTTCTTGTATGCATATGCTTATTAACATCGTAATACATTTTATGGACCTAAGACCAACTTCGAAGCACTTCAGTTATTATCTGAATTTTCTTACTTTACCAAATTCGGAAAACCTACATCTAAGAAGAATGTAAACATATTTTTTTCAATTTCCATACTAAGCTTTTATCACGTCACATCTTTAACCTTTCTCTATTAATTTATATAGGTACAAAACCTATATAAATTAATAGAGAAATTCAATAAATTACTTGTCGCTTAACTAGAATGTTTATCGGACTGTTTTATTTTCTAATTTAAGCTGTAATAACTACACATATGTACATATATAAAAACTAGAAAATTGGATCCGAAGACTTGTTTATGCACTCCGGATTTATTCAATTCAAGCGGAAATATCCACAGAAACTACTAGTATTTATATATATAAATTATTTCAATGTCTATGAATTTGTAGGACGTAGGGTCGACCCAAAACGACCTATCAAAATAATCGTTCATCTTCTTACCGATTGATCCAGGGTACGCCGAGATAAGCTATTCAGTTTGTAATGTAACGAAAACGCACAGTTTGTATAGCTATTGTGTGTAGTTATAAATATTATGATATTACTTTTAATATTAGTATTTAAAAACTTCTCAATTTTGTTCAAGGCGTGCAATATACTACATTCAAATTACCTAATTAGAAAATTCGTTTTGTACTTATACTTCTTACAGAAGTCATCTTACGATATATATTTATAAAGATTAATTCACAGAAAATGTAGCTATGTTTTATTTAACATAATTTGTTCTAAATTTATATCATAAATAAAGTAACTAATTTATTATGTCCTGTATAATATAAGGGACAAAATACGTGCTTTGTAGAAGTAATTCACACGTATATTTAAAGCAAAATAATTTAATACAACTACGGATGTAGTACTATTAAAACTAAAATAATCATTTTTTACTTAAACAAATAAGATTAATATAAAAATACTACGTATCATAATTCTAAAATTTTAGTTTAAAGATAACTACAGATGTAACTATCCCTCTTAATATGTTGTACTAAACTTATATTAATTTATAACCTGCCAGTGCGTAAAGTTGTTTTTTTACTTTTATTATACTAGCAAATTTCTTGAAGTATTAAACAACACAAAAACCTTTCTTAACACACTTCAGTGGTTTCTATGTAAGGGATCATACGTCTATCGTAGTATCAGATTTAAAATATAATTTAAATGGCAACTAGCAACGCGGTCAATTGAAATGGAAGGAGGTGGCAACGTTGAGATAGAGATTGGTAGAGTCTGTCTGGACTAACATCATAGGAAGTTAGGGATTGCAACAATTATTGTGGGACATGTAGCAAGTGTTATCGATACAAATAAATAAAATAGAATTGAAATATATATATATATATATATCACCAGCAACATGGACGGTAACAGGTAAGCTCTCATTTTGTTTGAAATTCTAATAACATAAAAAAGTGTTTTTTTAATTAATGATAATTAATATTCACCCGTCTGCGCTTACGGTTTACGCTGGCGGGGCACTAGTGGAGGATAATAGGAAGGGCATGAGATCAATCGTCAATCCACCTAGAATTTATCACGATGTTTTCCAGGGAAAACTGCGTGGAGAACATTGTACATTGCTAGCAATAGGGTCATCAGTCTACATTACTAACACTTACTTCCCCCCAAATAGAACTGATTTGAAATATTATAATAATGAGGCAAATGGTAAAAGGAATAAATATAACCAACAAGTGACATACAAAATTTCGTTACAATAGTAATATGCATATTTAATAATTCCCCAATAAATATTTAATTTAATCAAGCCTCGTCAAACTTTTGTCCAGTGTTAATATGTCATAAAATGAAACGAGATGACAGGTTATCTCGTTTCAACTTTGTCTCGTTAGTCGTTTTAGGGTCCCGTGAGCGCTGTTCTGTGATGCCGCAGCGCAATACCGTTTGGTGTCAAAGTCTATGCGACGTCGTTGCCGTCGTCCTCATTTCAAATTGTGACATCTTAGCGTTCATATCACGAGATTCCAAGTTATGAAATGTTATACGAATTTAATTGCCAAGAGTTATTCACACAGTGAATTGATTGTTTGGATAATTTAGCTTCAACATACTAGATTAAAATGTAATTTAAATTTAACTTTACACTATGTGACTAATTTATTTGTATTTCTATAATATATTAACAGCATTGACTAGCGATAAGGTAATTTATTATATACTAATAAGATACCTCTTAATATTTATTGTACTATTTTTATTTCAATGTAATATTTATGTAAATTGTACCACAGACAACTTAATATACATACATAAAAATATTATTTTACCAACGTTATAAATTCAAAAGTTTGCTGTACGATTGCTGAAAATAAAATAACAAAATACCTGAATTACTTTTTTTTTACTTGAATTAGGATGGTAAACAACCTGACTATCCACCTGAGTGTCATTGGTAACCATCACCTACATATATGAACAGCTCGTTATCTTGTCACACTAAAGATTAACTAAAGTAGTCTAGAATACTAAGACATCTTGCCTCTTATACTGTAATTTCCCTGCCTTATTTCGTCTTTCAATCGAAGCAAACGGCTGATATATGTTAACTAAGGTACCTATGCAAACGACTTGTAACTAAGTCTAAATTCGGGATAGATCTGAACATCCTGGAACAATAATTTATATCACGTAGTAAAAATGTAGAACATATGTTTACTACTATAAAAATATGTTCTATATTTTTACTCTATAGGTTTTTATAGGTTACCAAAAAATTACGAAACAGGTTACAAAAATAGCTGAACATATTTTGCTTTTGTATGACTTCAGTAGTACAAGTCAAGTACTTTTACAAGAAGTTTTACAAATGTTTCGCAGCAAAATTGGTTTCGTTGATATTGGTTTAGATTTCATTTATATGCTGTGCTTTAATTGAAAGATTTGTTTAATATCCTTGAGTCTTGAAATAAATTCGAATTCTACCACCTAGCGTGGCTGCTCTTACATAGACGGTTCTTGCGAGATGTTCCATTTACAATGGCTATTGATTAATTTTCAGTAAGTAAATAATAAAAGATGAAATGAAAGTCCACAAACTTTACAAATCCCTTATATTTAAATACTAGAAAATAAGTAGTGTTTACGACTCGCAGTTTAACAATTCTGTTAAAAGTGTTTGAAATTTTTTTGTAAATTGTATTATTGTTTTCTTCGTATTATGGTGAATAAGTATATGCTATGACTTTTACTCCCCTATATTGATAGGAATAGAGCATAAATACTTTGATATAAGAGAAAAAACATTAAAAATACAATCCTGTACTAAGTGAAAGATCAACATGAAAAACAAATACGCTCAAATGCTAAGTTATGCCCTGATGAGGCATTTCTCATGGCTCGCAGTGGAGCCTAATGACGATAACTGTTATAGCTTCCTTTGATTACGTTTATTAGTTAGCTATGTGTTACGTTTTACGTGAAAGACTTCGCGTGTAAATATATGCAAGTGTTTAACGTTGTAATAGCTGTCTTTTTTACATAATTTTGTTGAAATATTAATAACAAAGTAAACTAGGTATATATTGTCACATAAAAATTTGGGTAAAAAACTGATGGAATTGCTAATTTATTACTATTTATTTGTATGAATCTCAGACTACAAATAAATATTACCTTTACATTATTCCATTGTATCTCTTTTTCTAGTAGGTACAGTTACTGTTCAGGCGCGGTTGTACTAATATACTATTTTAATATAGCAACCCTGGAACGTCGGTATTTCAGCGGACCACAGACAATACGCTAACCGTTATAAGTTCATATTCAAAATCTGTCAACGATCATATACGCATTATCATACGCAACCATTGTAAACCTATTGTCAAGTAATCAAGACCCTCTTCTCAATAAAAGGCGTAAACAGTTACATTACAACCCATTATTTACTGAAATAATATATATATATATGTATATACTAGAACAATGAACCTAAAACTAAAAACCTGTTGTGCATTACTTTATATACCTTTATGGTGTAGTATTAGATTTCGAGGTAAAAATTCAGTCGTTAATACAAAACTGAAGCAATTAGAACATTAATCAGATTTGATATTACAAATACAATTATCTGTTATATGTACATTAGTATGGTACATACACATGAGACACGAAATACCTAACAAAAAACTATGTAGTAATAAGGATGCATATATATATATATTGTTACGCAGTACTCCAAGATATTAAAGCCTTAACAAAACATATATTTCATCAGATGTATGTTAATGTACAAGAAAAATGAGACACCATAAGAGTTTTATGTAACACAATTTAAATCACCATCATCATCAGCATCCTCTCCAGGTGCAGACATTTTTCGTCTTTTTTTCGCATCATTAAAACAAGAATTTATAAAAACACTCCGACGAAGTTAGACACATCAATGAACGTGTTTATTCATATAGACCAATTTTACATACTCGTACGCATGGTACTGAGATTACAGGTTCAATTCTAAGTTATATAAATGTAGACATTGAATATTCTAAAGTGATTTGGAATTGAGCATAACATTCTTTTTATTTTATTTTATTAACGTATACCTGTATTCTTCTTCTTCTTATTTGATTCGCTCTTGTCAGAGCTGTCGTAGTCTTTATGTAGTAGAGTGAGAGGTAGATGTCATCCGCCGTATAACAGCTCGCCACTTCACCCTAATCGCTGCCATTCTGGTGAACTCGTGGAGTGGACCGCTTACTGCTGTTTTTCGGTCCATCGCATGGGTGATCGTCCACTAGGGCTAGTACCGTCAACTCTACCCTGTACGACAAGGCGCTCTATGGATGAGTTGTTTCTACGCGAGACGTGACCAAAGAAGTTAAGGATGCGCGATTGTGTTAATGTAGATAGATGCCGCTTGATGCCGAGTTCTTCGAGAATGGAAACGTTTGTTCTAAATTCAGTCCACGAAATTCGAAGCATTCTCCTCCAGCACCACATTTCTAAAGCGTCTACCTTTTTCTTGTCAATTTCACGCATGGTCCACGTCTCCGCACCGTACAGAAATATGGAGAACACGAGAGTACGAACTCGTCTCGTCTTTGTCTGTTTTCTGATTTTTCGGTTCCCCCAAATTTCTCTCAGCTTATCCATAGCGTTTCGCGACATGCCCATACGACTCTTAATATCCTCCATGCAGCCCCCTCCATTTGCGACCAATGACCCCAGGTAAATGTAGGATGGGACCACTTCACAATTCGCCAATTGGTAATTTCAGGTGAATTGTTATTAGGGCGATCCACAATCAAAACAGGTATTATAGGTATATATATACCTGTAATAATAATATGACTAATGGTAATTAGGTAATTATTATTATTATAAGTTAAAGATAATAACAACTTAAATAATGACAGTAAATTATTACCGAGGTAGACTTGTACGAATTTATCTACATAGATACCTCTGTCTCGCCTATTTCATCCGCTAAACATTTTACATCACAAGTAATCAGTATAGATACATACAACAAAGTAATTATTTCATCATCAATAGCGTCATGCTATATGTAGGGTTTAAAGAAATATTCACTTCAATTTGTACTTGACATCATATATATTATTATATATTTATAGAAAATGCATTCAGACGTGGTACATAGGAATATCGGTAAAAAAATCCATTGTATAATAACAGTGATTACCAAGTAACCAATGCACAACAAACAGCCGCAAACTACCTTCACAATACAATCAGAATTTCGAGCTGTTGTACGCCGAGTATCAGGTACTATAATTTTACGTAATTTCTTTCCAACAGAAGCAGTACGGCGATAATTACGTATACGATACAGCTACGAAAGTAACGATGAATAGTGTAGAAATATGTAGTAACGACTAACAACTGGTAAACAACTTATTAACTTAACAACTTATTGGTACTTTACTAGGGATGTTAGGATTGTTACTTGTATAATTGACATCGCTCCACTTGAATAAAAAAATAGGTCGATGATGATGATGGTTTTAATCCATTGATGAGTTTTTAATCAATGACATACAGTACCTCAATTTAGCAATTATTATTATTAGTATTACTTACATTATTTTTTATTAAATTATTATATTACCGGGATTATTATTATTAAATTCTATGAATATTTTATTTTAGATTTAGATAATAATTTTGTATTTGAAATTCGACATAATACTTATAGTTAAAAATAAATAAATAAGAATCTTGTTTTAAACATACAAAACAATTACTAAAAATTCGAAAATGTTAAAATAAGTTAACGTTATTATGTAATAATGGTCTTATGTAACTTCAAGAGATCTGTAATAATATAAAGTACATCGTTAGTGGTAACGTACTAGTTACTATATGTATATATCGAGGACTGAATACTTGTACTTTGCACAGCTCTAGTATACGATTGCCATCAGAGGGGATGGGCAGATGGACTGTTTGTTGCTCCTTGTAGCATAAACGAAAAATAGGTCTTATTACGGTTTATATTGCCACTAAATGGAGTAAAAGTAAAGGGTCAAATATGTGGAAACTGAAACAAATTATTGCAGCCTTAACAATAAAAAGCATCTATAAATTACATACAATAAGACGTTATTCTTTTTCTTTGGTTAGATAAAATCAGGACAGTATTTTTGCAAAGCAATTTGATGAAGGTCCGGATCCACTTCGTTAGACCCTTTGTCCGTCATCCCGTAAACAAGGCATATTATTCATGTTTGAATTTGGAAGACAAAAATAATTTTACGTCTAAAGAATCGAAAGCAAGGCCCGAAATGTATTTCAAATCTAACAAACTTACACAGAAAGGCGTGACAATGTAACGAATTAATTAAAGTCCGATAACTTTGATTACATTACGGACCCAGCGACGGTATTTCCAGTGAGCCAAAAAGATAAGGACGTGCAAGATCGTTATTAATTTAACATTGAATAATAAAGGTACGAGTTATATATTTTGAAATATCGCTGACTTAAATTGGTATAACTATAACCGTGATTCCTATAACACACACTGAACAACGAACTGAACTCACACAGCCAGAAATAATTTCATACAACACTTCGAAACTGAATTCTTGGCATTATCCAGACAAAAGCTTAAAGAAAGGTCTCATAAAAAAATTATCTCTCTATGTAATTCAGTGTCTACTTTGCGTAATAAGTTTGTCGACGTAGGCTACAACTGAATCGTACCTACTCATGCAAACGCGGGCACAAAGATTTATCTTTGAGAAGGTAACCTGTTGCAGCAGACAAGCAGCTTACATAATAAGGTTCAGATATGACAGAGATATTACAAGATAAGCGTAACATGATAGAAACCCAGATGAAGTAATGTAGTGTATA
Organism: Achroia grisella; assembly: GCF_030625045.1. Taxonomy (NCBI): domain Eukaryota; kingdom Metazoa; phylum Arthropoda; class Insecta; order Lepidoptera; family Pyralidae; genus Achroia; species Achroia grisella. The sequence goes on from NW_026712703.1 coordinate 4,061,925, forward strand.
TATGTGGTGGTCTTCATAAAAGGTTTGTAGACAACGAATATCACTTACCACCAGTTCGACTAGTTCGGCTTTTTTATCATTTCACATACATTAAAAAAACAAGGTAAAAGATACAAAAAGCTGATTGCATAATATACTTAATATGTATACTACATTATAGTACCTATGTTAAAATAAATGCCAATTAAGTAATAAGCTCACAGAATGACAAATTTCCCGTTACTTCGGAGTTATTTCGAGCTAAGAAGAACTGACAGGAAACTCAGCTCGTGTTCTTTTCAAATGTTTGTACATGATTAAAAAATACATATTCATTTTTAAATTCAATCTGGAAGAATGTAGAGACCACCAGCAAACGTATTATAAGTACAGACTATTACATATAGTATTGCATTTTTGTCAATGTAATCAGTAGCCGTATACGTTATGCAATGCGATGAGTGGACAAATAGGCGGCCGACCATTCTTTTAAATTAGACTGCTGATGAATCAGCGGGGAACCAGAGCCGTCTGGTCGCGTAAATAAAGACCACATCAAATTTTATAATTCTAAATGTGGAATACAAACCGGCTGTATATTACCTATTACCTACATGAGTATATAAACGTCAATAACTGTAATTGACTGAAATTCTATGTTAACATACGTTTGAATTAACTGAACTGATACAGAACTGAACGATTCAATACACATGCGAAACTTGTTAAACGATGTTATGTAGGCCGTCATAAACAAAATTCATTTGCATATAAATATTGACATGCACAAATATTATTATATTACGTATATTTTTACATAACTGACCACCTGCCCAGGCTACGCACGGATGCAAATATGGCTGATATTACAATTTTTTTAACAAAATACCGATCTTGTTTCTTCGTGATTATGTAACTTTATATTGATGAAATCCAAATAATACACACAAAAAATTAAATCTTTTACGTTTACAATAATAGATTAAATACAACATTACAAATAGTACATAGGTATTATAAAATTTTGTTTGAATTTTACTTTCTTTAAATGATATAAATTTATTTGGAGATAATCAAATAAATTTATATATTCGGAACTACATGACTGTCAGATTGTCATTACTTGAATAACTAAAATTAAATATAAGATAGCAATTGAAACTGTGACAAAATATAGGCGCTATTGTTACATAAGAACAACATATATATAATATTATAATACTTAACCGGTATTACATTTAGTACACGTAATATTGCTGTAAAACCTTAATCCTGATATGTCCCTTCTTCGGCTTTGCCATTCACTGTCATTAATTATGTGTGTACTGTACTAGTCTGATTTAACTAAGGTACACATATTGCAGATTAATTTAATCCAGTTAAATATTAAAAAATATTAACTTAACATTTGCCTTATAGCTAATGCCTAACATAGATATTTAAATATAACAATATCTACAATCAATTAAATTATTAGTAAAAGAATTATAACTTAAAACATAAGTACAATTTAATACCATTATTAAATTTTTAAATATAAACAAAGACTTCTGTCAGAATACTTGAAATATTACCCACACCAATAGTGTTATTTTATGCTTCATTTTTGAGGTATTTTCTGATTTACATTTAGATAGTATTCCGATAAGGAAGATGGACTCACGAAGACCGACCATTCTAAAAACGGACGTTCTTGATATTTTTGGGGTTGTGTTTTATGAAATATTGCCTCTATTTATGTAGGTTGAGTTCATTTTCATGTAAAACTTACTTGGAACGTTGACTAATTTATTCAAGTATAATTACTATCGTTTCACCTACTAAGCTAATAAGTTATGAAACATACAAAAAGTTCAAAACAAGTTAGATACTTATGTACATATCAAATGAGTATGCCTATTTTGAACGTGAGAGAAAATTGGGAAAATTGATTGATTCAGTTGGATTAGGGCCCTAAAAATATAATAGAATGTTAAAACTAACCTTTGAATATTTAAAAATATTGCTCATAAACCGGATTATTCTTTACCAGAGAGAGACTATATAACAATATTAAAGGTTCCTGCTGTTAATACCTGTATCTCGTTTCCATACCTACTATTGCCACACTGATTGTTTGTTTTTAATACTTCCGATTAAATGATAATTTTGGTTCTTAAACTCAAATAAAAAAGAAGTCTTAAATTCTATCTGTAAAAGTAAATATGCAGAATCGAATAGAATGCCATTATAATCAACCCTGTTTTGTCACAAATTACTTGTTTTATATTTTCTGCGGGTGACTGTTTTATGTCAGTTCAGATTTCTTAGTATGCAACAAATGATATTGTCTAGAGATCAGATGACGGCACTCTTAGTAGGTATTTTAGTATATACTTATATAATAATAAAATTATCTTTGCTTAGGTACACAAATATACAAAAATATGTCTACAAGTTCAATGGCATAAACGTCATAAGGGTAAATAAGTACACAAGTTCATTGAAACTTTTAATAGAAACTATATTTCAGACAATCCATACGAAAACTTCATACGTTTTAGTGGTAAACAGTGGAAACATATCGAGGGCGTTCTTGTAGCATGGAGTTAGTAAATAAACATTTATATTTTCGATTCAATAAATAGAGTTTTCTCTTTTGTTACGACTCTCGCAACAAATAAATCTCCGTAGCGTCGTTACAGGAGCGTTTGTTCGATTTTCTATAGAAATTATAATCATAATTCTTCCATACTCCATTACACATGAAGACTGCGTGGATAGGTACACGCCAGATACATTTTTCTACTTACGAGTATAACCCTCGAATAATTCTTTTCTCCTATGTTCTGTTTGAAAATAAATGCAAAGATAAATTTTAATAATCTTGTTCCAAAGGGAATATGAGTATTGTAGATTCAGCAGACTCTAATAATTATGTAAATTATTATCTTGTCAAAATTACACGTAGGAAAGCGATATAATTATATGCACATATTATCGATGAGTAATTACGTAGTTTCGCTACTTATGTAATTTTCAAATAATATTAAAAATGCATTAATTTAACATATTATTAAACAGTGGTGTTCTGATTACTACTGATTTTACCGAGTTAGACTTTACAAATGACAAATCGTCTTCGGGAGTATATCCCCTGTCTCAGCTATTGCAGACTTCAACAGCTTGCTTTGTATGATGTGTTTTGGGTGAGGGGTAATTCCACCGCCTTATCTTAATAGAACAGTGAAATTATAGGGTGCGGAGATGCGCCGCCTATAAATGGTATTATAATAATAATGGAACGTCGTGCTTTGCTTGTTATATATAGCCATTGATTACCATTTGTCAATAAAAAGGCCGTCAGATTATTTGCTATTTCACAAAAATCTGACCTATTCATTTAGTAAAATATTTACTTGCTTGTGCTTTGTGCTTGCATTTTTATATTCAATTAATATTCATCCACCATTATTTTTATCATGGTTTGAAAATAATCTTCTAATGATTCGCTATTCCAAGTATATATCGTAGGTACTTACTATAAAGAATGGTCAATTTTAACTGACATGAGTATTTCATCAATTTTAAATATCGCAATTTTCGTTGTAATTACGACTTATGTACCTTTAAGACCTTTAAAATGAATTAATCCGAGAATACTACCGCGAAGTTGAAGTTCCTTGTACCGAAATGTAGAGTAAGTACAGTTATTACATAGGACTATGCACGACAATATGCCGCGGTCAGCATCCAATCGGCCAACAGGTGTTCACATATCGCCTCATTACCTCAGAACATAAAAACTAAAGGTTATATTTTCGGGCACATTATGAAAATTCGAGTCGCAGCTTTTCTTGAGTTTTCAGTACATTCAGAAACAATGATATTATTCATTTATTAATACTTAGCAATAATTACAAATGACAGTCTCAATACTAATTACTCATATAATTCAACCATAATTAATTTATTATTTTGAACATTGTGTGATTGTATTGTAAAAGACTAACTACACTTCTATAATAACAGGCACAGGCAATAAACAAAAGTGTGTTGCAAATACATAATAGCGTGTGTAATGTTTTTTTATTGATCTAGTGTATTATATATATGTATAATTTAAAAGAAATATTAGCATTATGTACTCCTTTATATAAACTAACTTAAAGTATTACTACTTGCTTAGTTTGTTAGAAATTTTCTCCGTGAGCGCAATTTTTGTAAAAAAATTTTGAATTTTTATCACGTATTAATACTTCGAAATAACTATAGCATATAGGTAGACAACGTTTCGTATGTACTCGGTGCTATAACTCGAATCGATATTTCATTTGTTAAAATTCGTACAGGCTTCAAATTGCTACGAGCGTCATTCAGCAACCAGGGTTAAAAACGTACAGTTTCAGTTCGTTTCGTTATCCATGTATTACAGATATTACCATTTCAAACGTACATTATTACTCATTGAATATTATTTTTAATATATTTTATATATTAAAAATAATATTCAATGCAGTAGGTTGGTTAGGTATTCGTGTAATTTTTTTATTGATTATAATGACTTATTCCTTTTACCTATACATCAAGAAATGGAGCCCAGATCACAATAGTCTCTTGAACGTAATAAAAGTTTTTCCTTCGTTGCTTCCACTTCACGCAATTTTTAACACATAACATATGTATCACAAACAATTCCTTCACCACTTCAAAATAATTAATAGTATCACTTGCCCGTGCGACAACACTACTCCACAAACTATGTTCCACCTTGTTAAAGATTTCGACAGGTTACCACAACTAGACACGATCATGAAACCGCATGCCAAATGATAAATATAAAAGACCCCTATAGCCTAGAAGAAATTAAAAGTAAGGTAACCACAACAAATACATTTATAGCACATAAATAATATATCATCAGCGAATTAAAAAAATTTCACTATACATAAACCAACTTTGAGTGACTGATAGTTGGCGGTTGGTAGTACTTTTATACTGACTAAGTATAATTGCGCTGCATGCCGTCGCGTCGGCTCAGTAAAAATGTAACAAAATTATTAATTTGAGTTTCACTATAATACTAGCGAGCGTACACCGATAGCGCAACCGCTGTATTGAAAGGAGATCCAATATACAACCACATAAATAAAAAAATCGATAGATCTCGAATCTATACGTATAATTTATTAATTATATCGTGGTTTATATGAAAAAAACTGAACTGATCTACTAATGTACTATGTAACTAAATACAAAAAGTATCCAATAATAATTACAGGTACAGAAAAATTCAACAACAACGTCATCTTGTAATAAACTTAGTTTTTGTACTGACGGTACTGATCAATTAATAGAAATATTTACTTTAAGTGCATACATAATATACATAGAATATAAATACAATCAATCATATTTATTCATACAAATGTTTTTATTGTGGTTAAATCGGATCACGACCATAGGCAGTAAAGTAGCGTGGTAAATCTTGAGACCACAAAAGCCAAATCAAATCAATAGGTATTAGAGCGGACAATTGTAGATAATAATTATTATTCGAACAGACGCACTTAACTTATTTTTTAAATAAAATTTTCAATATATAATAATAATGAATTACTTTGCATTTTAAGGACTCAGATTCGAAATATTCTCTATTAAATATGTAAACTGTCAATAAAAATGGAGCCGCTTCGCCAACGCTACGAATTGAGTCTCTATCAGAAATAATTTACTTTCCCCTCTCATTCTTCTTAGTAGAATACTTATACTTATTTTTTTACCTCCTGAGGTTATGAAAAAAGTTTCGAAGGTACCTACTAAAAATTTACGTTCTAGTCTATCCTTCCTCAAAAAGGGTAAAACAATTTTATGAATATATTGCATACCAATGTAAACGCTTTCGCTACGTTATATTGTACTCTATAAAAACAACCGATCAGGCAGTTTGCATGCAAATGACGGATTCTTTTTCGATACATAGATATATGCATAGACCGAGATTGCGGTAAACATATACGTAATACACTACCAGTGTGACGCTATGCATAAAACAAACATATGAATATAAATTGGATACAAATAATGAGTAAATAATTAATTTGACTGACAACTTCTTCATTTTTAGCTCATGTTAATAAAAAAAACTTTAAAATGACTACTCAAGAAACGAATATAATATATTATAGAAAAGACTTTTTGAAAAAATACTGCAACGTTCCATATACATATTCGTAAAAGGAGAGTAAGAGAGTCTTTAGCTTTACAGTTATCACTCTTAACTTCTCTTCTTTTTTCTTCTCAAGGACTGGATATAAAATATTTCTACAGGTTATTATTAGTAAGATACTGGTATATTAAATAATTATTTCATGTTTATTACATAAAGTGAAATTCAAAACATTGTATATTTCTTTTATTATTGTTATTTTTTTAGTCTAAATTCCATCTTAAAATATTACACATTTAAGTAGTATATATTAGATATTTGTTTAACATATTTAAAGTATAAAATCCCTTGTCTGAACTATTAACGCCGTATAAGGTTGATCCAAAATATTGTTTGATGTCATCGTTTACAAAACTTAATGTCCATTGTCTTATTAACTTTATTTAAACGAAATTTGGAGACTACAAGCTGATATTTATATCAAGTGTTAAGGCTATTAAGATTAAGGCCACTGTTTATAATAATGTATCTACTACTTATAATATTTGTGTATAGGATTACTTAAAATAAATCTGCAACAGTAATCTATTTCTTCTTAGCGAAACATAAAATGGACTGTTTTATTTGTTGTATATTAGTATATTAGAAATTTATTTATTCCATAAATTTACTGCTCTGCCTAGTCCAAGTCACGATGGTCGACGACAGTAACTGCAAGAAATTACTCTCGCAAACTTTTCTTTAGCTTATTGAACTTTCGGGCTATATCGGTTGCACTGGGCTCTATTCTGTCCGGAATCTTCCGTCTAACTTCTTGGACAGCGGCGACTGTTTGGTGACTATAATTAGATCCGATAAGTACGACTGCCTACAGAACTAAAATATTCATGGACAGGAAATTTATTTCTATGCGATCTTTTTAGTATTTGTCATTTGAGTATAGGTATAGAATAGATAGTTTAAATATGTAATTTGAACCAAATATATTCGTATTTTTTAGAAAGGATGTATACAATAAACCCTATTTTTATTTATTTTGTCATAACCATAACAAATATACTAAGTAAATTCAAATCTTTCCTCTTTATAGTATTAGCATAGTTAAATCTTATAATATTAGCTTAATGGCGCATAGCATTCACTAGCAGCAATCCATTAAAACGTAATGACAAAAATAAACTGAAAAACAAAATTAATTTTTACTCAAGTGACACAGATCTGTATAATAAATATATATATTATAATGAAATAAGGGTGAGCACTAAGGGTGACGATGTACTTTATTCTAACTTTGAAACGTTTTAAAATTTGCCAACGACTTCATTCCCGCTGTGTCCAAGCCAGTTACAGCGAATTTTCCATTTTCTTTAACACCTCACTCTATTTTTATGTAATTGCAGAACATGCAATAAAAATGCGGCAAAAGTATTTTAATTTTATGTTTGAGATTTAGATTATGAAAACCTGAAAGAAGAAAATTACTATTTAATACTGCAATGTAATTTGCTTTATGTTTGATTTGTTTTGTTTTCTTGTTTTATTTGAATTCATATTAATATTTGGGATTGAGACTGACAAAAACTGTTTTATATCACGATCGATTAACGTCACGCCCCACAAGGACATACATCACACATGAACGAAGTCGCAGGTAAAATTATATATATAAGATATATTTTTCTCTAAATAACCATTATTGAGAGTTATGTACTTGTACAAACACAACAACTTTGTGTAAACAATATACAAACATACTTGAATATATTAATATGTTTTTATTATAGATAAGTATAACTTCGTATTTTATTGTTATTTTTTTATTACCAGTTAACGATAACACGCTACAGGAGGTGTAAAGCTTATTATTTATTATTCATACATAACACACAAGAACAAAAGAGGTAGTAGTCCCCACAGCAACCCATTCCCCAATTAATGAATAAATTACCACGTTCTATGTTTACTACAAAAAACATGATTTCTATTTTTTAATTCTCAAACAATGGTTGTTTGAACACAACACTTTGAAATATATAGGTACATACATAAGTAATACTCTGTAGTATTCACTATGTGTATTATCTACGTTAATTCATCCATTCATAATTTATGACCAGCGCTCTTCTCATTTCTGCTTTTGACAAAAACAACGATTTTCAGACATTCTTCATAAACATATATTGTAACATTAAGACGTATACATGTAACACCATACCCATTTTTCACTAGATGGCGTACGAAGCTTCTACAGGAACACAATTGACTAAAAATCTTTACCAAAAACTAACTTCATACTGAGCTGAGAAACCTATTTTTATTCTAGTGATCCTTTACGTCCCCACCCCTCCCCGCGGTGTCCTCCCCCCCCCCTCCTCAAGAAAATACCATTTATCATCACTTAAATTTGTTCGAAAATCGCAACTATTCCAAAAAGTGGCCTATTTAACCTTTATAGTATAGTTATAAAAAATTGCAGTTTAGTGTACCAATGCCTATTTAATATATATAGTTTATACTCTTTTACTAATGTATGTTACCTACTTTATTTTTATTATCTCGGAACAAACTTGGGAATTTACTTTTATTTGAAGTAGACGCTTTATTCAATGTCCTACTACTCAATAGATCTTCATCAAATTAAGTACAAGTCAAACATTTCTAACTTAATCGTTATTTTTAATTAACAACTTATCTTAAAGCTTGAAGCCTACTAACAAAATAAACTAGAATCTGAAATTACAGAAACTCTTGAAACTCTTTCTAGTATAGACATTTCTTTGTTTTTAAATGTAAACATTATTTTAAATTAATAAAATTTTACGATCATTATTTTAAACGATTAAATTTTTTTTTATGTAACAACAATTACTAAATGTCTGGCTGCTCTCATGATGTTAAGTGATAACTGTCGTCTATATACATGAATAATAACACGGATATTACGTCATCATGCGTCGCCCATTGTACCACTCATTTATTACCTACCTCTATATCCCGAAATTTCAACCGAAGCACATCTACAAAACAAGCTGCTTGGTGGCTGAAATAAATGGCACAAACGTACTTAGAAAGATAACTTTGTAGAAAGTCTACAATGGTAAAAGTTTCTTACCGATTCTTCACGATTGAAATACAAAAAATATAACTGGCGTCCCGTAAGTATTTTGTAATAATTAGAAAAAGTATAGATCAATATACTTTTTCTAAATATTCTTTGGTTCATAGATTTTGAAATAACGAACACTCTCTATGAAGAGAGTGTTCTTCGAGAGAGAGTGTTGTTCCGTGTTATTGTCACACAATATCATCCTATGAAACAATACAGTAGTTTTATACATATAACAGCGCCAAGTCCTAACCTCAGAGCGTGTATAAGAATAATAAACAACTGACAGAACTATTAAAATATTCTCTTAAACTAAGTACTACAGTTGGATTACGTATAAAGAAGAAATAAAAATAGAGAATGGACTGTATTTTTTGGGAAGAAAATAATTATGGAAAGGGAAGGAGAAATAAGATTTCGCCCAGGAAGAACGTCGTCCACACTCCGAGGACTCCAAAGTAAACAATGTAACACCAAACTTCCTCACCTTTGCGTCGTTGGAACGTCCGGAAAGTCCCGACGTGATCTGTTTTGTGGCGACGCACCCTAGAGTGTCTATTTTAATAAAAACTAATAAAATTTTTATCCAGTTCTTATTTTCAATTTATTTTTTCTTCTATATTCGAAATTTAAATGACCACATGATTTTAGTAGTGGCCAGTATTACCTAGCGCCCTTTGCTCCAGTAAGCAAGCGGGTGATACAACCTGTTTAGACTAAGGAAGTTCGGAATACGGAACAACTACATACCTATAATATTATACATAGAAAATACCCAAATCAACACAAACATTCATAGTCTAGCGGTATTATCTATTGATAATTTTATTATAAACCTAAATTTCAAAATAATTCATTTCATATCTACTTAGTTTTAATTGTCCAAACAAACAACACAAAATGTCATTATTCTTGTATATTTTTTTCTTTTCCTTGTTTAATATCGAAAGCACAACTCCTCAGTATGTACTTGTTTACTATCAGAGTAATAAATACAAAATTAAATTTAAAAAGTGATTAATTATTTGTTACTCTTTTTTGCAACTTTAAAGACAAAGAAGCTACCAGCCCACCGGATGATAAGTGGTAACCGTCGACTATCGACATTAACAGCACCATGGTCGTCGTATCATTATATGAGAACAACAAATTGACAAATAACATTATAACATCTCTTTTTACGTAAGCTCGCATGTTTTACAAATATCCTTGAATCTTTCAAAAATTTCGTCCCATTTACAAACTCGTCCTTGTTAAAGTTGGATGAAAACAATTCCTTAAACTCATAATAACTTGTTAAAAGTTGTAATTGCTGAATCGTCATTGCCTGACAAGGGGTTGTGGGGTTCTATATAATAAATCTTTAGATCTCAAGGCGGAAGGTACCGGAGCAGCGCAATATTGAAGGGAAACGGTTATTGTCTACCGTCTAAAGGGTCCCGCCGGACTCCTATTATCTCTAATAACATTTCCCTTTACCTAGTCTAATAACATTCCGACATAATAGGTATACAAGATCAGTTTTTTTTGTTTTGGCGACTAAACAGCTATTTATGCTATACTAACTGCTACCTGCGACATCAGCTGTTTATTATCTTAGATAAAATCCTATATCCAGCCTCGTGATGCAATCGATGTTCTAGAACAATTTTTAATTGAACACAAAGATCCATTCAGCCGTAAAATCAAATCAATTAAAAAATATGTTGTTCATATACCTTTCGATATTTTGTATATTTTTTGCCACTATAAAAGATAATAAACAAAGAGGCATATTTTAGCATCTTTAATGTTAGTATAAATAGCACTGCAGTGAAATTATTTTTCTGTACACTGGGTACTTGTTAAAAGTTAATAATAATAATTGTTTTGTACTAAAAAAATGCACCGCAAATTTTACTACAAAAATAAGTCTGGTTTATATGTCAACTTAACTAACCTTATACTTTCTAATTTTAGCACGTTGCCCAACAAAAAATTGTAATCAAAAGGCAACAAAAATTACAACCCTTCTTTTAAAATTGAGTTAAAAATAGGTATTGTTAATTTAGATATCCAATTACAATAATTAGACGGAATAAAAATCAAAACAGATTATTGTAATTTGAACATACTTTCTTTAGGAGCCATCTTGAATTTGTCACTCAGTATACAAACACAATGGTGTTGCTCAAAGAAAATATTACGCCATTAACAGTTGTCTAAATTACCGAAAGGACGGTAGTAGATACTCATCCAGGCGCGTAACACCAAACCGCCCCTGGTACACAAATGATCATGTATCTCTCGGTTTACGCAAATATAGGGGCCATAGCTGTAAACGGTATATGAAAAGCAACTGTAATGTTCTGGACAACAATTTAAATTGTGTTTGAATGCATTTATGTTCGTTTTTTTTTCTTTCCAACTAAATATGCTATTTGTAATATTTATCGTTGTATTTATTAACTATGTGTTAACAACTTCATTCAACTAAATAACATCTATACTAATCGTTACAAATATTATAAATACGATGCGCGTATGTATATCCGTATTGTTTTAACTATACGACTGAGTAGATCCAAATTAAATTTCACGTAAAGATAGATTGTATCAATAGGGCAGACATAGGCTGTCTTATCTCAAAAAAGCGATCGAAGATGTTTTAATGAAATATTTAATCTAATATTAGTTAATATATATAATGTTACACACAATTGGCATTTTGTTAAAATTTTGGTACTTTTCATCTCTCTTAATTAATTTGCAAGTGTGACACTGATGAAATCGTCAAAAAAACTAAAAATAATAATTTAGTCTAACTTAGTTTCCTTCAGTAATTTATAATATTTAAGTTAAGACACAATTATACCACGCTAATAGCACTATGAAAAGCAAGTAAGAAACTACTCTATAAACAGAACTCTCCACCTCTCCTAGCGTTTACATTTAGTTATTGTTGTTTAACAGTTTTGTTGGCGATATGAAAAGGGTAATACGTAAACAATAATGAAAACTGTGGATAACTTTTCACATCATACGCAACCATCGGCATAGCCACGAAGCAATTTCTACGAAGTCGAAATAAGTTATTTTAGGGGGTACGTAATTAAATTATGAGTACCCCTTGGTGGGCTGGTGATCTTAATAAAAGCGTAATAGTTATATTTGGAGGGAGGGTGAGTGCTTGGTTGCGCAATTACGACGATTGCGGGCCTGTTATTTACTCTGTGAAGGAACGAAAACGACCATAGTTATGTGTTACTAGTCTATTTCGTAGCAATCTCGGGTGCTCATCAGCTTTTTGCTCGGGAACACAATTTAATCAATAAAATTACCACCGTAAGTCAATATTTGCTTGTTGGTAATTTTGGAAACTCTCGAACTTTATTCTGTACAGATATTAAACCGGCCTCCAAATAAACTTTATTATAAATCTGAAGCAAATAGGGTGATGGTGTGTTTTATTATATAAAAATTTTCTAATCTACAATTTCTTAATGCAAATCGTTGACTGTAATGAGTATTTATAAGTTCGATGTTTATTTATAACAATAAACATACAAGTATATAAATGTATTAAAATGTAATCAAAAGGAACTTTTACATTTAAACTAATTTATGTAATATGTTAATATCATTACGGTAGCAAATCGTAAAATAAACTAGATTTCTAGTTAACGGTAACTCATATACACGTACAGGGTGTAAAAAACGTGAGAAAGTTGAGTTAAACTGTCTATTTCTCTAAATGGGATAACACAAAGTTGCTGTCAGCGTCTGGCCATTTCTTCGCTTACTTCTTCTAAACTATGTTCTTATTCTGTGTTTGCTTTCCTAATGAGCGCCAGAATAAAATAAAATACTATTCATACTTTTTCATGCTTATATTAAGTTTATTTGAATTATTTTAAACAAAGATTATTTATATTTTTATGTACATATATCTTTACATGAACGGGTTATGATCCATATCATATAATCGCATTGTCATTTAGAAATAATACGGAAGAATTGTATATAGGTAGAATATATCAAATATATATTAATATAAAGTAGATATATTATTCTACTCAGATTTTACTGAAACGAACTTATATTTTATACAAAGAAAAATTTGTTGTCCTTTTTATAAATGTCTTCGAATCGATATACAATACCAACCATTAATAGCCAATATAACAATAGCCTTACCAACCATTTTTATTAAATAAAATTGCATACATAGTCGTTTAAAATTTTATATGGTCGGTATTCTGAATCAGTAAAAATGCAGAAAAAATCATTTTTCATTTATAATGTATCTATATTGTTATCAATTTATCAAGAGAGGGTCAATATTCCAGGTGAAGTCTCTCAAATAAACATTGTGGTTTACATTTGAGGAAAACCATGAAATGTTAGATACATTTGGTACGTGATATCGAATCCATGTTTCGTTTAAGTAAAATTTGCTATATTTAATATTTAATGTACTTTCCCTATATATCCCTGATATTTTATTCCACTGTGTATGTTATTTTCTATAATTTGTCCAGATTCAGGCAGTTATTATATGTATTACATACCAAAATAGCTTAGATCTCATTTTAGTTTAACATTAAATTAATATTCTAAAGTAATTATTCACGTAGCAAATGCTTTATATTGTTTTTCCACTAATATATCAATATTGTATCCATACAGTTACATAATATCGATATAATAAATAACAGGTAGAAAACAAGTAACATAAAAACCAAAAAAATGCAGATCAGATATAATGAAGTAACAAATTAATATTTATTAAGAAGTTTCTTTTTACATGGAATTAAAAATAAATATTGTAAACAATTTAAGAACCTACTGAAAAAAAGTTTTGCAAAACAGAAATGTCATTAAAAACTTTAAATATTTATTCGTAACTCCAAAATTTTTAAGTTATAATTTTTTTAATATAAGTATATGTAACATAAATATATATCGACAATAATAAGCTTTCACATCAATAACAAGTTTAAAAACTGTGTGATGGTGGGATCCATATATCACTTTTTAGTAAATCTCTCACATTAGAAGAGTAGGTACCCACATTAGGTAGTGATTGACATTACAGTCGTGTTGAATTTACAAGCTTACGATGTTCTAATTTTAATTCTAATACCTTTCAATATCTATTTTTCTAGATCAGTTTTATTCAGAAAATATAAATTTACTACGACTTGGGTACCTGTAGATTACGATATAACCAATAAGTCTCATGCTCGATTTATTGTGTGCTACGGCGCTGAGTAACAAATTAGGAATAAGTAGTACAATGTGCAGAATACTTACTTACTTACTGCGTTATTAGGTATGTTATTTTATACATATTTTTTTTATATTGTACGTATTTTCTAAAATTAGGCAACGTTAGTTGCTACTCCAGATAAATACTATGCTATCTACAATTTTTTAACTATTAATTTTACTAGTTGATAATGTACTGTATGTATTTAATTGTACTAATACTTAAACATTTGTATTTATTTGTAAATATAACGCAATGTACCTAGAAAACTTATAGAAAAATGCATGACATGTTTACGAACAAGATACCTAACTGTATTTTACAAGGATCCATACCGCAACTAGCTGAAATCAAAACAGTGTATTAAACCGCTGTATCATTAAAACGCCATATGTTCTACCTATCTACATAGCATAATTTTCTGACAATTCATGCATATGCATAGCAATAATTCTAATTGCTATCTAGGCCGTTTCAGCATGTTCTCCCGTCACCGGCTCCAACAAGTGGATATTCCTGCAATATCTATGAAGGGTGACGCCTCCCTTGTTCCGGAGTTATATCTCCTGGTACTCCGTGTAAAATTGACTAAATTTATGCAACTGTGTCTCCCTCGTATCCGACCCTAAGCACATCAAATGTCATAATTGAAGAGGGGTGTTTGCATTTGAATAATAGATTAAAGTGCACATGAAAGATATTTTCCAAATTGAAATAGTTTACATTATCGAGTTTCGGTAAGTTTTTTATTTAGATAAATTATTCGACTTCCAAACGGAAGAGATTTTCAATTCTACTGTATTTTTTTGTATGTAATAGATATCGACATCAATTGTGAATGTTTTTATGGAAGAAAATATTGAATTAAATCTTTGAAAACATATTGGATGAGGATTTTGGACTAAAAATAACATTTCTATTAACAACAATCAAATAAACAAAAATGAGTAAGTCGATAATATCATCATCATAATCAGTCCTTTATCCTCCCTCGGCACCCCTTGCTACCAATCTCTAATCATAAGAGGAGAATTTAGCTGACTATTACCAAACTGGCCTTATTTACTTTTCGAGATTTCCTTCTTTCGCTCTGATTTTAGTCAGCTATCAGAAGTCTTACATATGAAAGAATGATTTGTATTGCAATTTTACAAACACGCTGACGATCAATCTGATGATGAGTGGTATAAGGGCGTGTACACAAAAGCACTAACTAAGCACTACGGACATCACGTTATCATGTGACATGTGTTGCCATTCCAGAGGACTAAGATCACATCCTGTAATTTTACTTCCCTTATCTCTAAGAAACGCATCTTACAAAACAAGTTGCTCAGTGGTTGTAATAAGTGAGATCAGTCTCGCACGTACGCAGATGACTGTTTGACAGCTTGCTTCGGTAAAAATTTATATTTTATATTTTACTTTCATCCTACTGTTATTAAAACGTTATATTATATAAATTGTACACAATATATTCATATAGGTCTATATCAAACTCATAAAATATTTCAAATATACCGTAAGTTCGGAGTGCTTTCGAGCTAAGATTGACAAGAACTACAAACAATTCGTTACTTGATCGCAGAATATTTCGACAGAAAAAGGTATCCATTTACGCACAAACAAGACATACACACACAAAACACTTGCAACTCAGCATACGCGGGAAGCGCGTACGTGCAAAGGAAGATAATAATTGAATGATAAATATTTAAACAGTAGGTTGTTGGCGCGAACTAAAAAATACAAAATCACGAATTATGTCACATTTAATAATTTTAAATATGATTAGAATCCGTCTTTATAATATGTTAATATATATTTAATGGACACTAATAATAACTACAAATTATTATTTTTATTGAGAAAATATATATTTTTTTTAAATTTCAAATACGATTAAAATCGCTCTATACTTATTGAAACTAACCACATGAATAATACATATGTTTTCTTCCACAAAAAAGTATTTTATTAAACAAATTATACAAAAAACTAATTAAACCTTAAAAGTAAAAAAATCAACGATAACCGTTAATTTTTGCCAAACATATTACCAATTTGCAACTCATTTGTTTTTTATATATAACTGTTAATAAGGATACTAATATTATGTTTTTTTAATTGTAATCATATGTTCATCTTTAGCCATGTTGGTGCTACACCTAAAGTCGTATTCTACAAGTAAAATGTATTCATAATAAAAATTCCGCGACGCATAATCTGAAAACGGTTGAACCAATTTCCGTCAAACATAGAAAAACAATCGAGATTAAATCTGCTTTCAAACAAAATGAATAGAAATCCGTTGATTATTTTGGGTAGAGAAAATCAAATAAAAATAGATGCTGAATTTTCATTTAAAGTAAAAGAAATGCCTTTATTTAGCTGCCGAAAATATATTTAGCTCTTTTTAAATTAACAACAGGCGCATAGTATATGCATACATCTACTATCTATATTACAAAAAATATATATTTCTATTTTTTTTTATAATTTTCGACTGCAAAGGTAAAAATCCACCTGACTTATTTATTATAAACGGTAGACGTCATATCTAAAATACATGAGCAAGTCTACGGGCATCAGAAACGGCAGTGTAATGCCCGTAGTACGTGCCCCTCAGGCGTTGTCATTCATGAGGACTAAGAGACGTGATGCTCTGTAGCCTCTAATTTTACTACCACTTCTCAAAAACTGGAATGCAGCTTGCAACATGCCGTCTACTTTGCACATTCCTCTCTCGTGATATACTGAAATTATTTACAAAACATTAAAAATTTTTGACTTATTACGTACGTATAGGCAAACAGATAACCTACACGTCGTCGACCGACCAACAAAAGGTATAATAGCCATTCGACAATATTTTGTTATTTACCATTGAGGGTTTTTACTGCATTTTGATTCCATTATATATTACAGACAATTAATAGGCGAGTTCATAGTAAAATGGTACTTATACAATATTTTTCAAAGTAGCTCTTTACATTAAATTTTGGATAGGTACAATTTAAAAAAATAAAATATAAGAACATCATGCTGGTTACGTTTACATTAGGTACCTTGCATATACCTATCTAATAAAAAAAGGTTATATATCAATAATGCACAAGATTTCAGTAATATTACCCAGCCAGATACTATTAGGTAACATGATTCTTATATTACCTACAATAATCTAATTTACATTAATCATATTACTCCATAAAGCCCAACTGATGTAACTAATTGAATTTAATATAGACCTTATTGGACTTCACAGGCAGACAAATTGATTTCAGATCACTTTCAGATACAATTAATAATAAGCATACTCAACTGATTAACCACAGAGCAATTAGCACTACGTTTTAAAGAGGTTCCACAGCCGTTATGAATACGAAACCGACATTAAATCTATGCAACTACCTGTAACAAATAGTTTTTTTATATATTTTAATTAGTAATAGTTCAAAAAGAAGAATTTGAACAATTTAATACAAATATTAATTTGTTCTAAACGAGGCAGGCTTGCACGTGTAGATAAGCCTTAAAAAACTATGCACATATATACTATTAATTATTACTACAAATATGCCGTATCGAATAAATATCTACACAGTTTTATGGAACAGAATAGTATTTATACAACCCTGCGATCAACCTTGTTATGCCCACACAACGTTATGTTAGAACTCTATAAGAAAATAGGAAAAGACCAAAAGGTCTAAATGGCATTGTCTCAGCATGACTAGACATTCCAACAGGGGCAAAACTGGCGGCTGATTATGGTGAGAAAAAGCGATAGAATGACACAGACCAAGTAATTTATTTACTCACTGAGTCTGCACATTTTCTTTGATCCGTTTTAAAACTGATATCATTTTATGGGTAAAAATATCAAATTGTCTATTTAATCTGAAAGTAGGACTTGAAGCAGAATTATATATTACAATTGTAGTCAATAATTTTGGTATCTTATTTATTTGGTATTACTTTGGTATTCGGTTTGGTGTATCTAGCTATAATAATTTTATAGCAGTGAAAGCTTGTTGGGCTCAGTCCAGAGATTATCATATCAAAAGTCTACTAGCTAAAACTAAACTAGCCCGTGTCGTATCATGCCAGAAGAAGACGTGTGTTAACTTCAGAACAAGGAATTTATTTTCTCTGATTTTTTGTTATTATACACAATTTTCAATAGATGACAAACTTCAATAACCGTATAACTGTTCTGCGTCTGCGACAAGTTTAAAATACAATTTTACGACCAATGTGATTCACAATCACTTTGAGAAATTATCTAATCGGTGTCAAATTGCTGCTTATTACTATTTGTGTAATCATATAATAAAAATAGAAAACATAAATTAAATTAAAGATAAATTATAATGCATAATTAATAATAATCGAATATCACAAAATAAATTTATTTCCTTCTACGCAACTAAACTGAATTGTTTGCTCAAATATTATCAACAGGCACTTCCCACATGCCACTAAAATTCATCTTTAATTGAGTTTTCTTCAACTCTTCGGCAATAATGACAAAATATTACAAATTGTTTAATTGTTTTCGAAAATTGACATATAATACAGACGTTATGGAACTTCAATATGAACACTCTGAAAGGTTAAATACGAATGAAAAGAAGGGTCCCTTGATAATATACCAAAACTTGATATGTCAATAATAATTTAGGAGTGGGTAAATTACAAGTGTTCATATAAATAGATAGTAATATTATTAATTCATCATTTTACGTAAAGTTTAGGCTTGTCCTGTGGGAGTCAACCATCATATCGCGGAGGTAAATTTATTATTTTGTGTAAATAAGGTCCTTGGTTCAATTCATTACACTGCAATCAAACCTGGGATCTTATTTGGACGAAGTTAAGCAATAAATGATTTACGGAAAAAATTTGGCCCTAAAAGGAATTGTTGTTCATGAAAATCTGTATTTTATAATTTAAAAATCAAAATACGTGTGTATTCTGTTTTTATTTTTCATTTTTATAACCATCCCAGACTATAGAAATGAAAATACATCTATTATAATCATTATTATCATTCTATTTATATTAAATATATGTATTACGATTCTACTTTGTCAACAAGTGAAATGACGTCAACAATCTGAATACAGCATCATTGATGAATAGATCCCAGTTACGACTCAAAATGTCAATAACTCAAATTTAACTTTGTGTGGGCCGAGTCTTTTCTGCTTAACTACGTCTAATTTAAGAATTGAACTTTATTTTAAAATCAATTATATCTTTACAAGTACAAATACAAAATTGGATCAACTGTTTAAAGGTCCTGAGGTCAGTGGAGCCTACGGTGGCAGTAATACTCGTAGATATACACAGTGAACTAAGATATAACATTAACATTTTTCTAGACGTATGTTCATTACCTAAATCCTCCTGATTAGCTGAACCAATACTAATGATATTTTGTATGTACATTTCTAATGGCTCCTAGATGATTTGAAAATACATTTGAACTTGGTTGGTGGTTCTTAAGAATCTTTACTTTCTGATTCATTATTTTAACTTGAGCAATATTAGACAGTTGAGTATATTTTCTCATATTTCCTATGTTACTTAGCAGTTACAATTACAATGTGAAGCGAGTAAAATTATTTTGTACATAGTTTCCATCACTGCCATCTTTTCTTTTTACTAGACGAGCCCTCAACTTATTTAATAACAATTTTAAAACATCTTTCTCTCTTTCTCTCTCTCTCTCATCTCATCATTATTCAAGTCCATAAATGAGATGGCATGACAGATGCATAGAAACTATCGATACCCAAACTATGGAGTACCCATTTAGGTATACTCAAAAAAGATGGCGACGTAAAATATTTGCTTACTTGAATATATGTATTGTTTATAGAAAGGGGGATAAAATTTCTGCTGCTCATCTTGTTGGTATGCCGCCGCAGGATTCTCACCCTAACGTTTTTTCACCCTAATTGCTTAGGGGTCTGTTCACCCCATTGTTTGTTTTGCTCTATAACGTTTTAGCAATCCTGAATGATATTTCACTAGAGTTACTTTAAACATATTTAAATTTTATTGTATTTTAGCCATAAGTAAAGCAAATTCGGATCCTTTTAAAATTTAATGACTTCTAGATATTATATCGTTATACACCAATGAATAGATATGACTGAAAAGATCTTTTTAAATCCAATTGTACAGCAACAACTGTTTTATTGTCAAGTCTATTTAGGAAATACAATCCCACGAAGTCTAAAAGCTTTCCTTTTAACGTAGATATATAATATAAAGGTATAATTTCACATAAAATACGTGTGTTTATATAAATTTGATAAGTATAAGTTAATAACTAACCCATATTAAATTAGTAATCCCATAGTTTTGACAGACATAATCCCGTAGTTTAGAGTTACGAAATTCCTTACGAAGTTTCTACATTCGAATCAAAACTTGTGGTATACTTACATACAATAAGGTTGTACGTTTCATCTCCCAAATCCACACGACCCCATGTATTGTGAAATCGATTTATAATAAAGTTTTTTGTTCAG
Source organism: Achroia grisella (assembly GCF_030625045.1). Lineage (NCBI taxonomy): Eukaryota > Metazoa > Arthropoda > Insecta > Lepidoptera > Pyralidae > Achroia > Achroia grisella. Next base: position 4,082,957 of record NW_026712703.1, read on the forward strand.
TTTGCTGCCCCTCTCGATTACTCTTAGATATACAGTGAAACAGAATAGGATCATTCTATACAAAATAATACAGAAGACAAGGAAAAGGTAACAATGTATTTAACTACCACAAGTGGATAAAAAGTATATGTGCTATCAAATAGGAAAGCAATAAAATTGTGTTAACAGTCTGTACATAATGAATTAAACTTAACATTAGTTTCTCTCTTGTGGGTTGGAACAATTGGAGCATTGTCCTAGAGAACTAGAGAAACTGTGTATTAACTGATCAAAAACTAAAAACTGACAAAAAGTAAATTCTACTGTATAAAATTCTAGGAAGTTGATAACCACATAAATATTTTGGTAATCTTCTTTATTTAGTGCAGAAAAGCATTGTTAGTTTTCTTCCCGTAACGCCCTATAACCTCTGATGTTATAAGACTGCCTTGTGTGAATCGTCTAGCATTCAGAACATCCAATTTTCGCTTCCTGTTTTTATGGTTCAAACGTGAGACGGATACTTTTTCAATTTCTTCACAGAGACGTAGCTTTTTTACGAATTCCCTTCACTACTCTGTGGAAGAGTGTATCTACAGGTACTTTATTGAATACAACATACAAGTCCCCCACACTGTCCAAAATTCAGTGACTTTTCGTACTTAAGGAATGTTTTAGTCAGCTGTTTTGTTGAACATTTTCGTGCTCATTTATTGTAATGTAACAGTATTAATATGTATACTTATTATTGCATGAACCATTTGAAACATGTTAAGAACATTATCCATTAATAAGTCCATAGAAATATGTTAAGATTTCTTTTACAAACTAATACCCACAAGAAGTTTTTGCTTGCTGTATATGAACCATATTCCATAGTTTATTTACCATGATACTAGTAAATGAGGTAAATCTGAGAGTTCCCATCAGTCATTTTCAATCACCCCTTACAGCGATAGCTGTCATCACAAACTAGAATCAAGCAAAATACTGAGATATTATTTTCTTTAGAAAGTACTTTATAAAATGAATCGATATTAACAAAAGTGTATTATAATCAATTGGAAGCCATTTATTGCAAAATTATTATCTTAGTATTTCTTAAGAACAAGCCTATACGAGTATTAACTACTTCACTGTGTTGCTTGAGAGTGTAGAGAAAAAATACATATATATTGAGTTTAAGATATTTTTTCTAGACTAACTTAGATTATAATATCTATCCAAACCAAAATGTTATTATACCTGTACTTTCATTTAAGTCTACAGCCAAGTTTATACACTGTTAAAACGAAATTAATATACTATAATCTTAAGTATCAATTCAGAAATGTATAATATAAATTAAATTATAACAGAGACTCGACCAAAACACATCAGTTGATGTCAATAATGATACCATAAGCAGTGGTCTATTATGTGAGTCGCCTCAACCTCTTTATCATAAACCGTACTCAGTGTGGAAGGTTCTATCCGTTGTTGAATTGTTAAATTATAAATTGTGTGTGTCTTGTTCATTACTGTATTGATGTTATTTACGAATATTGTTATTGTAATGGTGAAATAAATACATAACAACCAATAATATAATAGAGAAATAATTTAAAGACCTCAGAAGTGTTAAGGAAAATTTATATAATTAAGTAAAGCAATTGCAATTTATCTAACTTGCATCTTTTGTACATTGCGTTTAATTGACTTCATCGGGTTTTTACTTTTATAACTGTTCGTTTCTAATTACTATAATAACTTTCCTTATTACATTAATATGAAGCTAAGACCGTTACTACATTCTTATTCCTATTATCTGCTATAGATTAATGAGTAGATATTTCTATAAATAAAACTACCGATCTAGTATCTACTTAATAAATATTTACTTTCCTCGAAGAGGATAAATCTCCCCTTGAACACTTAAATTATCAATATCAAGTGGTTATTTGTAGAGAAATCAATCAAACGAAATGTATTACCCTACAATCCCACGAAAAGGCAATAGAACCTTGCCCCCTGGGAGTCCAATAGTGAGTCCCCACTCGCTACAAAACACCGCAACGTCTAAATTGCCCCCAGCGACGCGTAAAAAGCAATGAAAGCATTTTCACATGGCCAGTTTTCATTTCACTGACGCCCTTCTGATCCCGAAGGAATTCCAAATAGTATCTGCAGTCCCTAATAATGCCGGGGGGATATACCCAACAGTATCTACTGGCCTCATACTGCACTGCTCTTGGACCCCTCCAGAACAAATGTATTCTTCATCAAAGCTAACGCGAAATTTAATTTCAAATCGATTTCGCAACGCTCACATCATGTTTAAAGAAGGATCGAAAAGATAATGTAAATATATTTTGTCTTCTAAATAAAATTACAAAACAATTTCAAGAAATTATCAATTATGCTTTACTTGTTAGTAGATCTCTATACCTATATTAAGAACACGTTACATGCTCATAATACTGATGATGTACAATCTTATTACGTATATATCTCAAATTAAGGGATAATTCATATTGTATAACTAAGTTAACATTATAGAAAAACTGCTTTGTATACTATAAAATATTATTTTTAGCTGATGTCAGTAAAATTAGTTTTCAATTTCAATTCCAGATGGGCTACTTCCGCCCACAGTTATTTTATTGTAAGGAAAGTTTGTTATTTCTACAATTACTCTATAATCCATTTAAATTATTCCTCTATCGAAAAACCTTTATTTATTTTGTAATTACCGTACCTAATGTCATTTTTATCCCCATAGTTCACATATAGGTACAATCATCTGCAATAAACATCTAAAACGGATATTAAGAATGTGTGTATCGCCAAGATTTATTATGTTTTATTTCTAGTAAGTAGGTTGGGTTATTTTATTCAATTATATGTAGAAAGTAAGTGTAACAAAAAATATATAAACCAATTTAATCCGCATAGTGTAAGGGCAGGAAATAGTAAATTTCCAGCCTTGCAACTTTTACTACCATTACGCTTATAGGTATATCACCTATTTCATCATTTTTGATTCCTATTGAATTCATTTAGATATTAAATTACCATATAATAATATATTACGGATGGAACGTCTATTATATTATGTATTCATTGCCATTGTAATATTAATTAGATTTAAATGATAAATGTCAATTACAAGATACAAACATTTAACAAACATAGTTACAAGGACTGCCCGCCTGAGAGGTACCAGGAGCTAACATCATGTACCATATAAAGACATAGATTACAACTTTCCAACAGTGCACCTGTTGGAAAGTTACTCTCAGCTTACTTAATGAACAATAAACTAATTGTAGACGCAACTAAAACTGCATAAAATGTCTGGCCCTTCAGGTACGGCATTATGGGTCGAGTATTAATTTAAAGTCCACCTTTTGAATACAGTTAAGTAAACGTTGGTGCATATTTGATGCCAGATCTAAATATTTCACTTCTAAGGTCAAAATTCGGACCCGCTCTGTTTCCCAGGAGTAAAAATAACAACATTGAAGGGTGGCTTTTTATACGTACGTTCCTCTATATACGAATAATATATGCTTTATACTGCCGTATGGCAGTACCAACATTTCTATATTTCCTTTTCTACTTTATTTATTGAACTATTTCATTGCATAAGGCATTTAACAGTGGAAATCTGGGCATAAATTTAAACCTCGTCAATGGTTCACTCTGCAGTCATGTGATTCATTTAATAAAAATTTTATTCTGATTTACACTTCACTTCTTCGGGAATATTGTTCAAATGCATGAACAGTGGCTTTTGATTAAACTTATTAATTATATAAATATATGTATAACAAATTCTACCTATGAATGTAATATTTTATTCCATAAGATTTTAATAATATTTATTATATTTTCTATGGTTAAATATCAATATAATGTGTAATACGCAGGATTATATAGCATACATTCCTCTGTGGTGTAATAGAATTGACCTAATTACTTATATTAACCCAATTACTTGTATACGTATCTGTACTTACGTCTCAATTAGAATAATTAATTTAATTTACTTTTATGCTACATGTTGTGTCAATAAACAAGAATAATTTTAGTATGTAGGTCCATTTTATGAATTAAGTAATTAGAACAGCAATTTTGTAACAGATTGAATCTAAGAGCTCTTGCTATACATTATATTCCCTTTACGAATCAATAATTTCTCTCAACTGTATCAATTAAGGTATATCCGTCACAATAACTACAGTATATTGAATTATGTAAGCTCCATTAACGTTAGAATAATCTGTGGACAAGATATTCCAAGTAAAATTAGTCTATCAAGACTAATTTTATAGACAACACTACAAGAAAGTCATCAATAAATGTACATTACAATTTTAATATATTAAAAAGACATTAATATAACATGGTTTTGTTTTCCAATCTATGGATCATATAATTTGTAAAACAATAAATTGGTAATTTATTGTTTGAAACTAGGTAGTCACAAATTGGTTCCACAAATAATTCCATTGGTTTCAGTACAAAATCAGAATATGATGATGTAATCTCGAGATAATCGGGGAAAATTTTCGGGTATTTGGAATTTATTATTACATGTTGCTGGGTTGATACCCATAAAATTGATATTTTAAATACAAATAAGATTCTAGTCTTCGAAACTTGGCCACGTATCACACTCTGTATCGTATTTTTTTATACTACGTAGATGGCAAACAAGCATACGGCCCATCTGATGGGAGGAGGATGAACGGATATCGTTTGCTATGAACATGAACAATCTGAAACACCAGGGGTGTCACGTGTGGGTTGCCGACTCTTAAAGAACCTTAATATACCCTTCTTGAAAAACCCCATGCTGTATGTTTTCAAGAAAACCTCGGCAGCTTATTCATTCCTCCTTCTAAGTGTACGCGGGAGGAAACCGTACTATCCAAGACCACTTGGGTTCCAGCTTGTGGGGAGGAATTCCCTGTTGATGGTGTACGATAAGTCAATAGCATTATATATAATAAAGAAAAAATTAAATATATTTTAGTGTACGGCTGTAGTCAATTGTGATTATTGTTATTTACATTCGTAGTATAAAGGTTGCGTACATTCGTTACATGCGCACTTTAGCAATATTATCTTGGCAATTGTACTTTGAATCTTGAAATTTACGGCTGAACTATTAAGGAGCTAATAAAGATAATACATATACGAAATAATCTTACCTAAAAACATGTTCACAGTGACAAATACAAATAGTTTTTTTTTATAATTCATAATAATATAACATCCAGTTTTATAAATATAAATAATTTAAACCTGCCGTCACAAAGCTAAATAGTAAATTATAACGGATAAGGAACAATTGCAAACTAATTTAACAGCGATGATTGATTTATTTACTTTTTTATTTTTATCTGGTATCTTGAGTTATGCATCACTATGCTATGTTTTACTTTGATTTATTTCAGGACAGAAAGGGTAAGGTGATGATAACCTAGACAAATCATTTAAATTTCTATGATATCCTAGACAAATTATTTATATACAGAAAAATATATTAAGCGTACATTAATTAAGGGTTTGCCTCAAAATTGTACAATTAATCTTATTCAGCAATTTTTAAAGTCAATGTTTGTGTCGTTATTACATGAGCATAAGAAATTATCTGAATAATTTCATATAAAAAATACATTAGCTGTATCCCACTTCTTTGCCCGAGTAAATTCGGTTAAAAGTCGTTCTATGTTCATTTTTATTACGCATTCGAAATTTAATTAAGATCCTGATGATGATGATAATCCTGATCCTGATAAGAGCTGTTTAGTTAAAAATAACGAACAAAGTAAATACTATATCAGAATACATGTACAATTTTTACTTCTTCTTAAAGTTATTTATTTTATTATAAAAAAAAAAGTTATTTTCCACGCAGTCTAAGTTGAGGGCAACAGTTAGTATAAAATAAAAATTGTAACACAAAAACAGAGGCAATTTTTTATTTCACAGAGTAAAAGATTATCCTCTGATAATAGGTAAATAAACATATATCTATGTATATATATGCTACCAGCAGCCTATTTATAAATACATATATACAAATATCTATATCCTTTAGTGATAGTAAAAGTTCAATTCTATATCGAACTCGGCGTGTATGTGTAATAATGTAGAGACGACAGTCTGTCATACATAAGATAGGCAGATACCTTATGCTTGTGTTAATTGAAATCCCAGGTTGTGTAGACGTCTTTACCAGTTTACGTCATAGCATTAAAAGGTAACTATATTTATTTATTTAAGCTTTATTGAAATGAATTTTTGTACAATAGTTGAGCTTGATGTTATTAGCATTCTCTAAGGTTGGCTACTTTTAAATAGAAGTGCAGAGATATTCGAAGGCGGTTTAGTTAATTAAAAAAATTATATTGTATAATATATTAATCGGTAATATATATATATACTACGTACAAACATATATGTATATTATAAACAAAATACATATAAATAAAATGATTAAGATCATAATATTTGTATGTATGTTTATACATACATACACAATAAATAAATAAACAACCCTGGACAATTAACACTGCGTCATCTAGACCCCTTATATATACTTATAAATACAAATGCGAGTTCGAATTATCTACTATTACTGCAATATTCATAATATTAATAGATTAATACTAGATTTAAAGACAAACTTGCTGTCCCCAAGTATCGTTTAGAAAAAGTCAATAGATCTTTTATGGAAATAGGTATAAAAATTTACAATAAGGTACCAAAGGATATATTGGAATTACATTTAAATAAATTCAAAACAACTGTTAAATCATATTTTCTGAGCAAAGCCTATTACTCACTACAAACTACAAACGATTACTTGAATGACGAGCGTGCATGGCAATAGTTATTCATGCACGGTATTTTCATTTAATGTTAGACATAGACACCTATATAAATACCTATATATTGTAAATAACATTGTACAAAAAGTAATTTAATTGAGTTTCTTGCCAGTTCTTCTTAATTTGATCTATATACCAAACTGGACAGTAGGGAAAAAAATTAAAATAATAATATAAAAAACTTGACGTTCATAAGCGGCTAAACTGTCCATGTAGGACTATGGAATAAATGAATTTTGCTAGACCACTGAGGCCTTATGTTATGTATATTTACATTATAAATAATATTGTATATATTATTTTATTGTTACACCATTACTCTTTAACGTACTGGTCACAATTAAAAATACTATCTACCTCATAGTAAACCTTTAAAATAAAAGTTATTCCTAATGTAAAATTGTATGGAAATAGGATATTATTATTCGTAAATTGTGATAATATTATTCAACTGGACGAGGATTGACTATATATAACATAAACGAAGGGACAAATTATAATTTAGTACTTATTACTTCAAGGATTATAATTTGCCTTCCGGCTTTTTACAGAGCCGCAGCTTTTTGTAAATTAACGACGCCGTTTGTAAACGGACAAATTATACAAATTGCTGAGGATATTACATTCTTGCCTTTTACACTATCTCTCTGCCAATTTTCATATAAATAGGTTCGGTGCTTTAGGTAAGCTTCCGCCTTCAAATAAAACTGTATCAAAATTGCAAATTCAAAATTTAGTCCAATAGATTTGTGTGGATCTTTTTTTAAACCCCAACACAAAATAGGGGTGTTATTTGACATTTCTGTGCGTCTGTATGTGACTCGTCACTCTTAAACAAATGGACTTATTTGGATGCGTTTTTCTATTTCGAACTGACGTGAAGATGGTTCTCAGCTATAATTTATTGGTAGTAATTAATTCGGAGGGTTACTTAAAATTTGTTATTTTTAAATTATGTAAATTATTTATTAAATTGTCAATAGTGATGAGCATTAGGTATTTGTCGAATAAGTAAAAGACATTTGTTCTGAGTATTAAAAATTGTATATATTCTTTATAGATTGTTTTTTTTTTCACGTGCAAATTAATTTTAGTATTTATATCAATACTAGCTATTTCTCTAGATCGACTTCGCTTGATTTTTATAAGTAAAATTTAGCATATCGTCCTCGTAATACACTATCTTAATATCGAATTTCATTAATATTGGTCCTGAAAAGGTATCAAACAGACAGAGATTTTAAAGCTCTTACAATGTAATCCAATTTATGGTTAATCGTTTAGAGAGGACCTCCGGATGAGGTTAAATTTATTGTCGGACAAGTTAACATAATATATTCATGTAATTTCCGCCAATTAATTATATAAATAACTAGCTGTCCCAAACAACTTCGTCAGCTTCAGATTTTCCCCGATTTTGTTACATTTTTTGCTGCTCAGCTCCTATTGGTCGTAGCGTGATGTTATATAGCCCATAAACTGCCTCGATATATAGGCTATTCAACATTAAAAAAAATACAATTATTTCATTAGATTCAGCTATAAAACTATTAACCCCAAAATACCCTAGAAATAATCTTTATATAAGCATATTTGAATACCGTTCATTCGGAAAGCAGACTCATCACAAGAATGACGAACAATTTACAGTGTTGTTCTGTTAAATAAATAATAATAATAAATAAACTTGGACAATTAACACAGCACCATCTAGTCCCCCAGTAAGCAGAGTTTGTGTTATGGGTACTAGACAACTGATTAAATTTTTTTGTAAATACATGCATAGAAAACACCCAGAACAATACAAACAATCATATTCATGAATCCAAATGTTTACACTGTGCAAGGAATCGAATACGCGACCATCGGAAATAAAGCAGTGTGCTAAACCGCGAACCATCAAGGCCGACAAATGTTTGTTCAGCATTATCTATTTAAGATTTTGATTTAAATACAAGGTGCAAAATACATATGTACAGGAGTGCAAGCAAACCCGCTAATTCACTATGCATTACGTTAAATCTAATCAGCGCAAAATAGATAGGTAGGTACGTGTATGAACATTGAACATTGACTCGGTGATTTGACATGATAACATCATGATGAATACTAAGTACATAGGTAAGGCTGTACACCCATGGTCGGTGTTATACACTCAAGTCGGTAAACATCAAAGGGATCCCTTTGATGTAACACAGAGTCGCGAGTAAAAAGAGCAACCACGAGTGCACGGCGTAACACTCCTAGTAAGGAGCATATTTGGTATTAAAACTGTTGTCTATGCTATGTACCAACCACAAAGTAACTAATACAGTAACTGTATTGAAATATCTTGTTGTTACTTCGTTACTAGTTACTGTGGTCTACGAAATCATTGTAGTCGTTATTCGATTCAGTAATTTAAGTACCTACTATTGTAGTTACTTGCTTTATATAGATAATTACTTTAGAGAAAGTACATCAATTTCCGTCTAAAAACGAGACCTATCGGCCTTATCGAGAAAAAAAATAATGAAACGAAAATATAATTAGTAACGTAACGATACTCTAGTAACGAGTATAGTATCACTGATACTGCTATTGTCGTTACTTTAGCTGCTCACGAGCTTGCGCTACGTGTAACGCCGCGTTCCCTGACTCGTAATAACTACTACTACTTCCTCCATTCATGAGTAGTTTAACATGGAATTAACATAGTTAATATGAATACTATGCAAATTTAGATTAAGTCATCTATGAGGTATTCTCATAATCACTTGCTAAGTAAGATGGATTTGTAACAGAATATAAATAAATAAGAATTACTGTTTTTTGCCGTAGTTTCACGAACATTTCTTCTATAGCATTAATAATATTTTTATATAATAACCAAGGACAAATCACATAGCGCCATCTAGATGCATTGATATTATGTTATGGATACCAAGAAATTGATTAAGAAATACTTAAATACATTTTATTTCTTGTAAATACATACATAATATACCTAGAAAACACCCGGACCTATACAAACAATCATACTTATGAATACACATGTTTATACCTTGCGAGGAATAGAACCCGCGATCATGGCAAATAAGGCAGTTTGCAAAACCATTAGCCCATCGAGGCCGCTACATTAATACTAAAATTGGTCAGTCTATAAATTCCTACACATATTAATATTAGCTTAACTTTACTTTTAATTTTTATAAAAATTTAAAGTGAAATTAAATTGTATGACGACGACGGAAATTCCCTTTTAATTAAGTATTTTATTTCAAAAAAAGCTGACCAAACCGTGGGTCAAAAACTATTAAGTCATAAGTTAATTTTCAATTCCGTAAAAAAATTTAAAGGACACTATTTCAGAATTAAGGTAAATTTTTAATGTTTACTTTAAACTTGCTTAATTTTGACGAAAATATTTCTTAATAGACTGTGGAAACGCGCCTATACTCAAAGCCGTTTTCTCAATGAGCTCTATTTAACATATACATATAGTGACGTGCAATATTATTACCTACGTTAACACGTATATCTTATCACACTGAATACATATAATCATAATCAGACCGTTGTAGCGTGATGCGGGTGACAGTTGATATGTTTTTAAATTATGTAAGATTTTTAGACTTATAATTATGAATCTAAAACTTATATATACTTCTTCACTACAGTCGGAATGAAATATATTCATTCTTAATGTAGTGAAAAAGTTTAACCTTGGCATAAGTACCATATTAATTATTTATGTACCAGTATTAGTGCCACACATTTTTGCTATGCTTGGGATGTATTAAAAACTTTGTTAAGTAAAGGTAGATATTATAATTTTGCCCACAAAATGTCATTTATTAAAGTCTAGTACCTATGGTACTTTTGTAATTATAACCTAGTATTACAAATATGGTCTATTACAAAAAAATCATTTGTTTTACCTCGAATTATAATTAAAGATAACATACTGAATATATATAATATATGAATATGCATATTTTTTAATACATATACATACATATACAAATGTTGTAATAAAACTGTATCATTCATATAAAAATATTACTCAGATGAATAATATCTTAATTAATTAATTTAATTAGTCTACTGACAATATACTGTAATTCATTTATACACTCTAATTAAGTAGATGTAAAGATGAGATACAAATAGAAAAAATATACTTTTAATATCTGTCTGAAATGCAAACAAATTGATTGCTAATAAATCATATTACGATCACCATGTGGAGGCAGAGGAGGTCGCTTATAAGTAAGTTAGTACGTTGACTGCAAGAGACTAATGACGAAAACAATATTTGGACTTCGCCCCCAAATCTCATCATTAACTCACTTCTATAACTTACGATCTTTCTGAAACACACGTTTAAACCTAACGTCTGTCTATTGTTTCCAAACAATACATTAACAATCTACTATTGGAATTGTTAGGACGGTTATAACAAAGTATTAAGTACCAAAGTGTTACTGTGAGTGAGTTTACATGAAAAATCAACAAACTGTAAGTTTTCTACTTTTTAAAATGCTGTTCAAGATTATCCAAAGTTGTAGCCACAATATAAAAATCTATAAATTATGCTCTATATTAATACGATGTTACACAGTTAGACGCTTGTACCACACCACCCACTGTATCGTAGATATATATAGTATAATAAAGTGTAAATAAATAAAAAAAATATTCTATGGTAGAAACGCTATCTACTCTAGATGTGTCTTGACGCACAACGGCGGAGAATATTACATTACATCCAGATGTGTCTGTATTGTAACAATTTTATGATAGTTTACACTACGTATATTGATAGCGTTATGTACCTACCTACAGATGACAGACAATTATATCACTATGATAATAATGGGCAATAAAGTGTCTAAAGTACAAGTACCTAGCCGTCTATAGATACACAAAATCTCAGCATTTCTTGTGCGAGTACTGTAACAACATTACACATATGAAAACATTGTTGTGAATTGCAAACTTGAACTAGATGACCTACAAACAGGTACAAATTCATTTAACAATCAGTTCAATAATGCATGGACGATCATATCAACATCACCTACATTTTGATAAACCTATAGTCGACGTAATAATTTAATATTGTTTGCAAATCTAATCAAGGCTTTGTGTAACATAAAGTATACGTTCGTAAAGTAATCCGATAAAACAATATTAGACAGGCGAATTTAGTAATTGCTGGCAATATTGTTGTGGTGAAATTTTATTGTATACATTGTAATAAAATTGTTAAGATAAAAACCTGAAGAAAGGATTTCATTATGTATTTATTTTGTTGTTCTACTTGCTCGCGAAATCACAGAAAGAAAAATGTGTAAGTAAAAGGCAAATTTTATGTACATCATGTTTACATAATTAAACATGGCCATGCGCCGTAATATTCGCTTTGTAAATTATCAATGAAGTTACAAATCCATTTGTTATTTAAAATCTTCATTCCAAACTTCTGTTTTATTAACATACCTATAGACCCACAGTACATATATCTATGCTAATATAATAAATACCTTAATGTCTCTGTCTGTCCATTTGTTACCTGTTCACATCTATGAAATACGTGTAGATAGATTATAAATACCGAGGACGAACATATTTTGTATCCCACAAAAAGCAGGCGAAGTCACAAATAACTCCTAGTAAATACATAAGGGTACATCATAGAATCCCGGGATCTTTTGTGGCATCCACGAAGACATTAAATAACGAAGGATTTGTAAAACAGTACCATTATTTCACGCTGTTTTATTTCATTAAGTAAATAATTCTTTTCTAAAGCTTCTATGTAACCAATTTTCCAACCGATCTATCTATATGTTCAAGTACTTTAAAGATTGTCTAACAGATAAAATTGAATACTAAAAGTTATCTATTTTGCTTCCTTGCCTGCACATATTTTTTAATATATCCACTGTAATCATATTTTGGTATAACCAATCTGCTTCGGTATAACCTAGATTAAGAACTAACAATAGAGATTTTTTTTGTTAAATTGTATTATTTAAATTAGGATTATTTGAGTAATTTAAAAACTATTTCTTTATACAACTTTTTCTAGCGATTAAAGCGGCATGTAGGTTTTTCTTTTCCGAATATATCGTGATATGAACAAAGATTTCCCCTATTCTGAAATATCCAACGTATATTCGAGAATTACTATCGAACTGAAACAGTATCTAATTTATTTTATTTGAATGTAGTGTCTACGAATGTCGTCATGTTAGCAAGCGGAATTTTACTAGCGTTTTTGTATTGGCAAGATTCAATTTCACTGTAGAAACAAATGTTTTCTGTTTAGTTTTTAAATATATACATATATACAGGTAGGACACTCGAGAATCTGAACAACTTTTATCAAAATACAAAGTAGAAATCTGAAAGTATCTAACTAATTTGACAACGTAACCGCACCGTTTTATTTATTTTATGAAGAAGACCATTTTCTACAATAAACTCTCTAATGATGGTAGAACGGCGCTAAACAACAACAACATCCCCTATTTCTGTAAAACTATTCTAAAATAAAATCTAATCTTGTTTTATCTTAAAACTTACGTCGAATAGGAACTTCCTTTTTTTTCAATCTCTCTAAAAATCTCTAGGTAGGAGCTTTTTCTCGATAGCCATTTGTTTTATTCACAGTAATCCATACCAAACACACAGGAATAAGGAAATAAACACAAAGTAATTAGAGACACTTTATTAGTTAAATTAAAGTATCCATTTATACCCGACACAAATAGCTAGGTATTTATTATGATTTCTAATTAAGTAATCGGATCTGTATTCTCAAATTTTAAACAACAACGGATTACATATAAATCACATTTATAAGTCAAATTTACACTGAGGGAATGATTAGGTACGGAAAAATATACATCCTAATAAATTGAAACATTTCCAGAAACATTCCCATTCTTTCTTTCGGTTATTAATGGTATTTTATAATCCGTTGAATACACAGAAGAAGACTGTTCTGTATTCTAGGCATATGCCTCTACAATATGTTTCTATGTGGCACGGACCCTGGCTTAGCGTTCTATATCTTTAAACCATCTTTCTGGTGGTCTGTACGTCTTTTGTTTGTCTTAAGCGTCTAAAAGTCTATTAGACGCTTTCAAACAGTCGCTATTACTAAGTAGTAATAAGGATCAGCGAGTTATGGAAGGAAGGATACCTATCCTTCCTTCCAAAACTCGCTGACTTAAGTACTGAATTAGTCATTAGTCACAATACACACCTACTCTAGTATAGGAAACAACATAGTTAAACTAAATAATATTTAATGTATATAACAAGTTTTAACAAAAAATGTTATACCTAAATATCCGAAACCCCGCAATAATTAATATTCATGACTATCCTAGCAGGTATATTTTGTTCCACAACAAAAAGAAATAGCTATCTACCAATCGTGGCTAAATTCATGCCGCGCCAACTCAGGGGAAAACTCTATTGACTGAAAAGAGAATTATTTCCATTTTAGCGAATATATCATGTAATAATATACGCGCGCCTGCTTCATAGTGGATACATAATTGTATTATGTATATTTGGTTCCACAAAAAAATGAAATTTCTCCTTTTGGCAGTCGATTGGAAATAATTGTTGAACCTTTAGTAATAACCCCGCTATAATATATTCTATAAATTAATGTTTAGCATATTACCGGTATGCTACTTCCTTACTTATCAACTTGGAACTAAATGTGGACATAACAAATGTAGGTATTTGCAATTGTGGTAAGAGAGACATGCTTTAGAACTAGATATAGACGACTTGTCTAACTTGTTTTCTGCCTATTATTAAAAACAAACATAATAACAAGAATTTTAAAGGCTTTGGCTTTTTTTATTGAGTTATTCAAGTGATTTTGCAGTCAGAAACTTAACAATGTTTTTTAAATTATCAATTAAAAACTGTTGCCATAAAATATTTACATTATTGTATATGTTATGTTTAATTGGACTGTAATAATTATGTATTTAATGCATAAATTGACAACTAAGAAATAAATATAAATAATACACTTACCTTTACATAAATGCAACATACAACTATCTAAACATTCCTAAGTGATTACTGTAAAATCTAGGTTTAGCCTAAGGTGCAAATAGTATTATGTCGCTATATATACATACATAAAAGACGTTGTGCGTCTAGGCTGAGATCCCCAGAGGCATAGCGAGGTGATTTATATTATGCAACCACAAACATACATCCCCGGAGACTTGAAGTCTCCACTTCTGAAACAATGACAACATTCAGACAGTATGAACATAAACATACCTACCTGCAGAACATTATAATTACTTTAGACTAGCTGATCTTGCTACTACGTCCCTGTGATACTCGAAATTACAATTCTATATTACGATTATATATCAAGTTTATATTTACTTTGTTTGTAAACCGATTCGAATAAATAAATATTATGAGACACTTAGTAAAATACATCCGTGAAAACCAAACTGTAATCGGTGCAGACATTTTGTTTTGAAAGAAAGAGTATTTAACTATATTAATAAATATTGTGTACATGCTGTGTAATCTTTACTTAATATTATCTTTTATGAATTGATTATGGACTCATTTAATCTGAATGAACAGAATGAATGAACAGTTTCTTACATTCTTATTTTTAATTATATACCTACCTACATAGATATTTTTTAAATGCACTGCCCACATAAATTTCTGTTTGCCCTTGGTTTACTGAGAGTCTGCCATAAGGACCTTTATTTGTGTATTAATAAATAAATATTAGCGTGCATCACCGCATCGTAACTGTAAACTTTTTTTTATTTTAAATACACGGCTCGTCCGTTTTCTTTTACAAAGATAAATGTTTAATATTTATTTTCCGGTAAGTAGGGAGATAGGTGGTTGTGGAATCAGAAGGTAAATCCTGCTTTTATATAGTAGTACTGCGAGTATATTTTATTATAGACTATTAGTTTGTCCCTATCACAAGAAAAATAAGTTATAGTAGTTACTTGGACTTCGGATTACGTGAAACAGAATTAACGCATTTCCTGAAAGTATAGTTTGCTCATAAAGAACAAGTTACTGAATCGACAGGCTAAGAATACATTACCTTGTAATGTAAGAATTATGTTTCTTTAAAAAGATAATTTTAAGGAATAAATCTTATTACAGTGAAAAATATTACTTACTCGTATTTAAAAAGGTCCCTATATCTAAATTTAAACTTATTAATTACAGTTTTCAAATGCTTTTGACGCAAAATTAAAACATAATATTTAATTATAAAATATAGATTTATTATTTCTTTTATTTGCATAAAGTAGTCGGTTTTGTAGTGTAAGATATTGTTTTAATTCTGTAATATGTAAAACTGCAATTTTTAAAGTATCAAAACTAGACCTACTGTTTATTTGAGAATTACCTTTAAATAGGTATTCCCCGTAAGGCGGTGCCCTCAGACCTTCTGACTCTGTAATTAAGATTACAAAATAATGAAGGTGATGCTGTAAAAACACTAATATTCCAGAAAGTTAAATTAAGGCAATGAAAGCATTCCGCATTAACAAGGTAGGCCCTAAGCTCTTAATCCTTCCTTCAACAATAAGCTTTACGAACATAAAGCTATAATCTATAGATACAATTTGTAGTACTAAAATAATATTTGAATTATAATTTGATTAAAATACCGTTAGCTACTTACTCTCTACCAACATTTGGGTTGTAAAACCTAATGAAAGGACAGGGCTCAAATATACGTTGTTTTGCAAGCCTAGATATATTTATCAATATACCTAATAACAAAACTTAATCTCATAATTATCGCTCCAGTCATATTATTGTCATCAAGAATCTCCCAAACTATTTGACTTTCTATATTCCCCTCCCATTTATTATTGTAAAATATTCAAACTTTCAGCAAAATATTCCATTTATTTAAACATATTATTTGATCTCATTGCCAGCTCAAGCTGGCTGGCTGACTCAAAGGAATAATTCGCAATTAGAATATATTTGTTTGTATTAGCCGGTACCTACCTTCGCCGAACGGAACCTTTTATAACGTATTTAACCATATCTGTACTATTTTGTCTAAAGGGTTTGTATACATACAGCATATAAAAATATTTGTTGCGATAGAATATTTTTTAAATTAAAATCACTTCCAACATTTATTTAATATCCAGCGCCATCTAGTGACAGTTGCTGTCCATCACAAAGCAGTACAGTTGTACACTACGTTTTATAAAACTTGGCACCGCCATAATGAGAATTGAACTTAAACAATAATCGGACCAAAAAAGAAAACTACGCAAATAAATTATATAAAACCTCCAAAATGAATATATGCAAAACAATTACTTGTAAAATTCCCGTACGGAAATAAATTTGTTTTTAGTTTTTATTTCAGATTCATATAAAATATAATATGTAATAGAATATGATGATATTCTCTTTAATTATTTACCAACTATTTATAAATTTGTCATGGCTTTTTTTTGTATGAAATATCTTAAGATTTATTTATATACATATATACAAGGTAATTTGTTTGCGGTAATAATTTGTAACGAATATCTACTGTTTTCGTGTAACGGAACGTATATTTTAGTTGGAGGAAAAGTCCGGAAGTATTTTTAATATATACAGCCATGAATACTGACTCTAATTATATAATATGTAGGTATATGCATTCGAAGTATAAACTACTAGACATTCCATGAAACCTCACCTCACATATACATGACACATGATTTACTAAGTAGGTATCTATATCTACTAATATGACGTAGGTATTTATAGTCAAGGTTGTCGGTTATGACACTACCGAAACTAGCTGATAATATCTTGGCACTCGACCCAAGAAGTATAATAATTGGAATCGATTATTGTTCATATCCGCACATAATGTCCATAATAGCAAGCGCATTAATATTTATGTAAACATACAATCGGCACCATTTTTATTTTAACAATAAATGATATAATATAATAATCTGTAAGTACCGGCCTACCTGTGGATAGGTAATATAAGTGCGGAATTATATTTTTATAATTAAGATTTACTAATTTTATATTTACAGAATCATAATGCCGCTTGCAACTGTTGAGCAAGGTACATTGCAAGGTATAATTTGTGATCACGGTGGTGGAAGTTACGTTGCATTCAAAGGTATACCCTACGCGAAGCCGCCGATTGGGAAATTGAGGTTCAAAGTAAGTTTATATTTTTTCTTAATATAATAAAAAATATCTATCGATGTGCTCCCTCTAATACAGTTGAATGCAATGATGGCTCGCTCATCCGTAATACTCGTGAACGAATGCTGCTTGTGGGGACTGGTCTGTTCAGGTTGCGCACACTGATTAGATTTTTTGTTTTTTTTTCAATAGCATATGCTGGTGGTCATATATTCTCCCAAATTTGAATTTAAATGAATCTGTATTATTGTAAATATGTACATTTAAAAAAAATACGAGCTGACTTTCTTGTCAGTTCTTCTAATCTCGAAATCGATCCAAACTGACGGTAGATTTGACATATCATAAGAGTCTGTAATAGACCTATATGAATTATTTTGAATTTGAATCTTCCCAAATTCAATGTACGTAATAAATGTGTAAATAATACGTAAATATTTACAAATTTAAAAATATATGTTTTTTTATTTGCATAGTCCAACATACGAGTATTTTCCTGTGCAGAAATTTATAACTGTTTTATGAATATATTCATCATTATTTCTACCATAAATAGTACAAGGCAAAATCTGTCTGATTCAGAGCTTACATCCAAACCACACAACGGACTTCGATTCGAATTCTAGTACTATGTATGTCACAGTGACATATTGACGCACCCAAAATTTATTATGCTACCAAGCAGTTCTCGATTGAAAGTTTGGTCTATTATACTGAATTTGCAGGAGTGCTTTTTTCGTTTGTTTCTTTTCATTATACTTTGGCACCTGTCTGCGTTTACAGTTAACACTAGTGTGAACCCTTTTAGTGAAAATGTTAGGATTAGAATGACGTCAGATCAGTTTTTTTTTTATGGATGACAATGGAATGGTGCACCCGCCTGCGCTAACGGTTTACGCTGGCGGGGCACCAGTGGAAGATGATAAGATGAGCATGAGGTCAGGCCAGTTAGCCCATCGTGACAAATTCACCAAGGACTTATCACGATGGTTTCCAGGGGGAACCGCGTGGAGGTCAACCTCTTGGGCTCAATATGGTTAATTCCATGGTTAATATACCAGTAATTAACCAAGCTAGTTTTCAGGGTAGACGTCGTTGAGGTTAAACTGTAGTGTAGTGTACAATAGGCATACGGGGTCCCAACATTGCTAATTGCAACTTTGTTCGCGTCAGCCCAAAGTATGAAACATTAGCCGTTGCAGACACTAACAAAAAATAGGATAAATTATTAATAGTGATAAGGTATAACGTTGCGATACTATTGCCTATGACGTTATCGATGATTTTGATAATTTGATGATTCATGTCCGGTGACTAAGAAAACATTACCAAGTCTGTTATTGAACATACCCATAATGCACACATACATAATGCAATACGAATAAATTCCTAAAAAAATATGAAACATTGTAGGCAAATGAGTATAGATTCAATACCTAACGTCAGAGGGCATAGTATTGATCATTTACTTGGCACAAATTCGATTGCGTTGTAGCTTTTTCATACCATCATATATTGTAATATTTGAAAAAGATACGCTTTATATTATATTAGGTCTTAACAATTATATTAACCGTGGCAGTTGACATTTTTTCTCTAGTAACGACAATGCAAAACAAGCTAACGACCGACCTAATGGCAGTGGTAGAGGTCGCCTAATCAAGTCGCGTCTATTGCACCTGTCATTCATAAGGTGCCTTCATACGTTGTAATTTCACTGTCATACTTTACAGTTCACAAACACACCTTAACCTTACCACATCCACACACCAGTTACCTATACACACCTTACAAAGCAACAATAGGTGGCATCAGAAATAATTAAGACAGAGATACCCACGCGGACAGTTTTGTATACAAAGTATAATTGGAATACCAAGGAATTGTTTTGATAATAATAATAAGCCAGGGAAATTTATACAGTACTATCTAATCCAGAACTAAGCAAAGCTTGTGTTGTTTTTATCATTGTCTATTTCATAGAAAAGACTAAGACCAATAAATCATACTCATCAATCGGAAGTATGAAGGTGTGCTAAATGGGTAGACCACTCAAGTCGTCAACAAATTATCCTGTCTGGAACAGATAATAGACGTAAACAATAAACATATTACTTTACACATGCTTAATCATTAAAACTACTTATGATTAATCCGCTCGAAATTACATCTAGTAATTCGTGGATAATTATTATACTAGTGAGTTTAAAATTTACCTTGTGATATTTCCAGGCACCGGAGCCTCCGGAGTCGTGGGATGGAGTTCGGGACGCTACTCAACATGGACCAATCTGCCCACAATACAATGAGCGGATGGACAGAATCCATATTGGAACTGAAGACTGTCTCTATTTAAATGTTTATACGAAAACCGTCACTCCTGCAAAACCTCTTCCTGTCATGGTGTGGATTCACGGCGGAAGTTTCTACACGGGCTCTGGAGATTCTGACTTTTATGGGCCTGAATTTTTTATGATGCACGATGTTATCCTAGTCACGTTCAACTATAGACTGGAAGTTTTGGGATTTTTGTGTCTAAACAATGAGGAAGTTCCCGGTAACGCTGGTTTAAAAGATCAAGTGGCTGCATTAAAATGGGTTAATAAAAATATAGCAGTTTTCGGCGGCGACCCTAACAATGTTACCATATTCGGTTGCAGTGCAGGCTCGGGTGCCTGCTCCTTACACTTAATATCGAAGATGAGCAAAGGGCTGTTCCACAAAGCTATATTACAAAGCGGTGTTTGCCTCAGTGAATGGTGCTATAATATTTATCCTACAGAACGAGCATTTCAACTTGGTAAACTACTAGGGAAGGAAACTGAAGACAGCACTGAATTATTAGAATTTTTAAGAAACGAGCCAACATCATCGCTCGTTAAAATTCAATTACCTATTTTAGAATCAAAGTTTTTCGATTTAGCAGACAATATTTTCTTCGGGCCAGTAATAGAAAAATCATATCCAAATGTAGACAATTTTTTAACTGAACATCCTTTGGAATTAGTCAGAAAAGGGCATCTGGCAGACGTTCCCATCATTCTAGGCTACACATCCGGCGAGGGAATTGAAGTGGCTCGCCAATTACCAAAATTAATGCCTTTTCTATCCACAACAGGAGCTGTTGTGCCTAGAGAGTTGAAATTAAAATGGCCAATAGAACAATTAATAGAAGCTGATAAAAAAATTCGCAATCATTACTTTGGAGGCAAAGATATATCAGCAGAAATTTTGAAGGACTTAGTAAAATTGGAATCTGATAAATTGTTTATCTATAATATAATTAGATTCGCCCGATATCATACGCATTACAATTCAAATCCCGCATATTTATACAAGTTTGTTGCAGAAACTGAGAGGAATTACGTAAAAAAGCTCTATAATATGGAATCAGTAGAAGGCGTTTGTCATTCAGATGAACTGCACTATCTATTCAATGTTACTTGCTTAGACATACCATTATCGGAGGAATCAAAACATATAATAAAGGACTTCGTCAGACTGTGGACGAACTTTGCTATTACAGGGTAAGCATATAAAAACTTGTATAAGAAATAAAAATCGGAAATTATTTTCAATGCACTAATCTTAAAGTAACATTTCTTTTGCATAGAAATGTCAGCTTACTCGCAAAGGGTAAGCCAAAGCTCAGGTAGAAAATGTATGAAACTAACTCATATAAACTAAACTTTCACCAAGAAATAAACTGGTAATATATATATATTTTTTAATTTTCATATTATGTAAATTGTTCACGAAACCATTCATTTTGTTGAAGGATTTAAAAATTATTATCACTTTATTTCTTGACAAAAGTAACCATTCAGATTTATGAATACTATCGATTAGGTTCCGTCATGATGGACCCCATACGACTAACTTATATTTTATGTTACATGTCAAGTAATCAGGCGACTTAGTATATTTGAGATTTTCTTCTCCATGAACGATATATTTATGCATTGTTCTATGTCACCTCTTACATACTTAAAATAAATAAGAACGGTAACATATGGTAGCGGTGACTGAGTATGAATACAATGGGTATTGATACTTTGTCATCGCCACTACAATATAATTTAAATATAGGTGTCAATAACAAACTACTTAATAGTTATTCAGCTATGGTATTTGTTAGTAACAGTTAGCATAAGTTCATAAATAAATTATAATTATATGCCCCGCACTGCACGACCCACGCCCACGATCTAAACATACCTATATGCAAAATTTTAGTAGTATGTACGTAAAAAAATATTTTAGAAGTTCATAATAAAAATTAATATGCTTCAGACAGATGTTATACTTACTTATCTGTGTATTGTCTTTACAGAAACCCAACACCATCAAGTACTAGTGTACAATGGAAACAATTTACAGAGAAAGAACGCAACTGTTATACTATTGGAAAACAATTTACATGTGTACAAAATGACAATGAAAAAAACAATACATTATGGGAATCTATTTATGAGGAATCAGAACTTGATGTAAATTAAATGAAAATGAAAACCATACGTTTTCATTCTACCATTTCTACCATAAAGATGTGATACTTATTTGTTATTGAAATTACTCAAAATACTTATTTATATGTTCAAACAAATGTGAAACTCATATTATTATCCTTGTTTATATACGAGTAGAAATAGACTTCAGTATTAAAATGTACATAATAATTTTATCTGATTAGTTGGTCGTTTAGCAAATCTAATTTATATTTTATTAATATTAAATGTTAGTACTTATTCTGTATTTCTATTTATCATGTTAACTTGTTCCAAGACTTGTAATTATTGTAAGAATTAAAACTTTTCAATGTCTTTTTAGTGGATAATAATGGTATTGTGTACTCGAGGGGACGATGAGATTTTTTTATTTTATACTACTATGTTGGCAAACTGATTATGTTACTATTGCACCCTGACAATTCTGACGTCCACCCAGACATCCTGGAAACCGTAGTGTTAAGCAGTGAATTCGGCCTTAATGGGGTATCTGACCTGATTTCTCGCTCATCCCATAAATGGCTCGCAATCAGCTTATACATATAGCCGAGGTGCCATATATCTTATTTATTTGCCATTCCCGAAAATTAACACAGAAGTGTGACACTTCTGTACCTAGACCAAACATTCTTATGCGGAAGTCTACCACAACTGTGGAATATTTCCACAAGAACCGTAAAATAAATATGCTAAGGATCATATAGCGTCTTTACAACCAAATAAAACCAATATCGAAATTAATTCTTACA
Organism: Achroia grisella; assembly: GCF_030625045.1. Lineage (NCBI taxonomy): Eukaryota > Metazoa > Arthropoda > Insecta > Lepidoptera > Pyralidae > Achroia > Achroia grisella. The sequence continues at coordinate 4,106,282 of NW_026712703.1, forward strand.
TATAATTATATTATTAGTAAATTTCTTATTATAATACTAAAATACTACAATAACGCATTAATCTGAAGGAATCGCAATACATTTTACATACTGGACACGTATGTAACAACAAAAAAAAACAAATTAATAATTATATCTAAATGATTTATGCGTTATTGCAGCACACATATCAGAAACCTCGATACACTGTGAACACGCACGCTGTCATTATTTTACTGTTTACTCCATTCATAATACCATAATTCTTAAATGAAAATAAATTACAATAGATAGAAAATAAAAAATGCATAGATTCTAATTTCATCTATTGTGCTAAAAAAACTCCCAAGGTTGCCGACTGCATAAGATCTCTCGTGTTTATATGAATGTGCATATAAAATTATTAGACTCATAGAATAAAATTATGTTGGAGAAATTGACATACCCATATATGAAAGTTTACAAAATGCTGATAATATAGCACATCGTACAAATCTAGTTTGACATTTTCAAATAAATGACCGAGAACAAATTTTTATCAACTATGGTCATCATAAAATGCGCTATCATATATTTTCTAACATTCTGTAAATATAATACTAATCGATCCTTCACCATACGTAATTAAATATCTAGCTTTGGCTCATTCTCGTGCGTGTACCTTGTTTAGTTGAACAGTCACAAGCAATGACTTTGTTAATTGATAACTAGTGTAATTAATAACTAGCAATTAATTGTACAGTGCATTTATGAATAAAGTTTATTATTATTATTATATTATTAATAACATAATTACAAAATTTAACCCTTTATTATTAGTACCGAAAAAAATAGATTACTATTTCTTTATAAAAACATCGGTGATTTTCTGCCCGCGTCGGGTTAAAAAAGGACTAGTCGCGATACTTGTATCGTTTTTCAAAAATATGATAAAGGTTAATATGAAATTATTTCATTGAATAAGAAATAATTTCATATACATTACGTTATAAACATATACATAATTATGAGGTCTGAGCTAAAATATGAGATTTTAACTACTTTTGTGCAAAGAATGACCCTCTTATCCATAGAAAAGTCAAACGTCTAACAGGCTTCTTTGAGGTTTTGAACTGTTGCTTTGTTCGAAGAAAGTGACAAAACAGAAATGCTTTAAAGAATAAATAGAGCAAAATTTTATAAAGACGGCAACCTTGCACTCTAACAATTTCTTTAAACATAATTCATATTTTAAATTAAACTTTACATAGTGATGCCACCATATTAAACATGTACATTTCTGCAGACAGAATGTTATTGTTGAGTTGACAATGAGAGACTTAAAATATGTTTAATTAATAAAATTAAAATAAATATAACTTAACAGTGATCTGAGGGTCTGTTCGTTATTCTATTTTCTATTACACTTACTAGAGACATAAAAAAATATCTTATTACCGTCTCTCACTCTGAGCACGCAGTACATAATGATGAATTGTACATACAATATAAAGCACAAATATTATAACAGTATTTTAATATGAATAGAATTGGTATGCCAGTCCTTTTATCATTACTATTATTCTATTCCAATTTATAGGCAATCTTCAAAGACTTATTCTATTCCAAATTATAGGCAATCTTCAAGGACTCTACTTAAACTGAAACTCTTTAGTAGATTTATTAAATAAATGTACCCATGCCAAAATACATTTACACACAATATAACAAGTGAAAAAAAATTAACAGAACGGAATTGTTTAATTAAATGTTAATAAAGTTAAATGATGTAATAATTTGATTTGACGGTATTTACTTATTACTAATAGAAGAAATGTATTTCGCCAATAATTGATTTATTTACCTGTGAAACAAAAGTTGACCAAATGACCTATCCTTTTAAATATGTTTCACACGATTAGCACGCAAGAACAATGTTCTGAACTCTTTGTACCATAATCTGGAAAAATATATATCTATTAATTTGTCCTATTTATTTACATTTTTCTCTGCTAAATTAATAAATTGTAGGATAGTAAGATGGAGCATTGAATTGCAAATGTATAGAATGCGTTCACGGTGTACGCGATGAGTGCATGAGGCTGACGCAGTCGAGGATGTCTCGTCGGTCAGTACCGACCGGAGCGCGAGTTGCGTGGCGGCTCGCGGCGACGTTCACGTGATCGCGAACGGCGGCGGCGCTCTCGTGAACGGCTGCGCGATCGTCGCCCACCTTTACGTCGCGAGTAAAGGTATCTGTAACGGACACATTATTTTGATACCTCAATACTATCAGTATATCCTGACAAATAAATAAGACTAATAAAATAATCTAACAACAATTCACACTGCGCTATCTAGACCCAAGTTAGGCTAGCTAAAGCTTATGTTATATTATGGGTACAAGATAACTGATACATATACAAGGATATTATTTTTTGGTAATACAAATGTTTGTGCCGTGCGAGGAATCGAACCCCCGATCGGAAGTTAGGCGGTGTGCTAAACCAGTGCTGTTGGAGGTATATTTTTGTTATAGTTAACAACATATTTAAAAATTGCCACCATTAATGTACTTCGCGTAAATTACATTCATTTGTTAGGTCAAGAAATAAATAATATTCTATGTTGACAACCATCTATTATGATCTTTACGCCAAATACCTCTATATCCAGTATTCATTGAATCCAAATCTATATTTGAAGTAAACTTATTGCTCAAAGTGAATGACTTTTATGATGCATAACTTACCTTCTAAGTTCTCTTGAGATTGGTTTAAGATGCATGAAGTTGCAGAAGCCACTCCGTGTACACTCTCCCATTTCGTACTGACGGCAACAAGCCTCGCGGAAGTCAGTGACTGGAGACAACTCAGCGTATACCGGCCGACCACCAAACCAACGATTGTTTAGATCATTTACAGCCTTCTCGGCGTCCTCTTCGCGACGAAACTGGAAACATTCGTACATTTAACTATTAAAAATTTGAAACCACAATGAGGTAACTTTGTACAAGTCATATGTGTCGCTACCTGTATTTCATGTATTTCAGCTAATAAGATTTGGTTTGTAAGCTGTTTTGGTTCAAGAGAAATTACATGATTGACATGATAGTCCTCCAGATTGTATGCCATGAGTTGTATCACAAACATCACATGTTAACTTTGAAACCAATGCCTTCTAAAAATCATACAAATTAAACATATGCTAGCCTAATAGTAGTAGACTGTTTGATGTGTGACCATTCTGAATTTAACATTATTTTATCCATTCAAAATAAACTTTGAAGTGTTTCTTTCACATTCACAAAATGTTTGACTGATATATAGATGATAACGCATACATAGATAAAAGGAGGAAATATATTGTATATAGGAGAAGAGACCACAAATACTTTTTAATTCCTATATAAATGATGGTCTAGCTGATCTGATTTCATCCACACCCTATTAAATTCTAATGCCAGCATATATTGTTACCGCTGACGCCAGTACCATTAGTTTTTATTGCTATACCATTAAAAAAATATATCATACTTTGATGTACACATTCCCAACTAAGTGATCACCAAGGTTGTCGCACACATTCATTTCTTCTATTTCACCATATTTATCTTCACATTCGACAAACACATCTTCAAAAAAATTGTCATAATGTTCCTGCATCTCTTCATCTGATACATTTGCTACAACCACTGTAAAGAAAGTGACAATAAATTAAAAATAGACAAATATTTTGTTATTTTGATAGTGCCTCTAATTATCCTATTGAGTTACTAATCCTGCATAAGATATTCATACATGGCTGCTAACTCAATTTGATAGTCAGAAAGAATATTATTAAAAATAATGTAATATTATATTGTGATGAATGCAGCACATGATACTCCCATATTTCGCAAGCTTTTTTTACTAAAGTAGCCTTTATCCATTTCTGGATTAATTTGGTTTTTTATTGTTTGCTATCATGGTATCATGGTAATAATAATATTAATTACTCAAATATTATTAATAAGTTTCAATAAATGATTAGTATAATGTCTATAGTCAGGTTTACTATTTATCAGATGCATCTACAATTTACGGAATATTCAATTTGATATAAATAAACAATATATAAACATTCAGGCAGAAAAACTAGTGTTAAATAATATTTAATAGTAATATACAACAGTAGTTCGATAATATCTCCTTGATGTGAAAAATTAATAATATTAAATTACAAGTATACAGTGATACTGACAGCATCAGTGGTCCAGTAGTATAGCATATCACTTTACTATCTGATTGTAGCAGATTTGATTTCTCGCATGCTCTAAAACATTTTGTATTTATGAGTATAATTGTTTGTATCAGTCTGGGTATAATCTATCTATAATATGTATTTATTTACAGAAAATGTATATATCAGTTGTCTAGTACCCATAACACATGCTCTACTTAGCTTAGGACTAGATGGCAAAGTATAATTGAGAGTAGTATAATTGAAATTATAAATTGAGATATTAGTATTATTATACTTTGCTAATACAAAAAAAAATATTATTTAGGTATAAATTATTAGTAAGTAAATTTAAGAGTTAGTAATTTAAAAAATAATATACATACAATGACTGCCGTCAGCAGACTTAGCAGAATTTTGAGGATTAACATATAAATTTTGTAATAACACAGTTTGTGAGAATGTAGGTTTATTGTGAATACGGGAACAACGATCCCCATGTCGACATGCTCCAATCTTGAAGTAAAAGGAGCAATTAACTCTGAAAAAATAAAAAAAGAGAATTAATGAACATAAATGATATTGAAGAATGCTACTAATTGAAATTAGATATATCTAAATACTAACTACTACTATAAAAACACAATAATTAATTATAGTATGGGTACATTGCATTATATTATAGAGGTTGTTTATGCCCTCTGTTGTGGACTCCAATATGGATAATACAAAATTTTATGGCACTGATAAAAACCACTACAAATTCTCTTTAGTTGCTCTATTTTGTTTAACCAATAATAACTATTTTTCAAGTTTCAACTGAAAATGCACTACAATGGAAAATATGTATGATAATGATTTTATAACAGATATATAAATTTATTTAAGGTTATGGATGTCTAGACACCATGCAAAGAGCCAAAAAATATAATCAAACCCTAAAAAGAGTAAGAGTAAATCAGAGTAACAGAAACATGAAGCTACCAGAGTTGTGGTTGAATTGTCACATGTTACGTTTTAAAGTTATAAATTATTATAAATAACATCTGATATATGTTGGAACACAAAATATCTTGGAACTTACTTGTCCTTTTCAGTACCAAATATAGCTGCTAGATACTCTGCCATTCTCTAACGCCGACACTGACCAAAAAATAACCTAATATTTGTGAACGAGATAAAGATAATACAATAAAATTTCGAGCCCTTAAATACAAAACCTGAAGATACAAAATTTGTAACCTAATTATGGTTATAATTTACGTTTACGGAGTTACAGACAAGCTAAAAACAAAAATTTTAAATTGACAAATTATAGATAGACTGAGCGTTAGCATTTTTTGGCATTCGGTGTGACCATGTTCATATTTATGATTTTGCTGAGTGCACAAGTATAGTGCTAAATTCTGAACAACATTTTGAAAGACAAGCATTTTGTAACAAATTATTATTGGTTAAGTGCACGTTTCCTGTAACACGGTTTCATTTTTAGTCAACTTTAATGAGTCACGAAATTTTTCCTGTAGATATTAAGGAATCGAGAAATAATGTGTGTATTTATGATTATTGTAACTAACTACTTATTGACACTTTATACAAGATTTTGCAGTTTGTCTTGACAGTAGAAGTTTAATCTTGATCTCGTGGGGATATTACCTCACATCAGGGTCATCAGTTGTGGTTAAGGAGAGGAATTAATAAGAAGAATAAGTAATCATTACACTTTTATGATTAACCAGCAATAAACGCAATGTATATACATCATTTGTATTTTATAACATATTAAAAACATGATATTTTAAGAGTTTTAGCAATGAGTTAAGGATTATCTTTTTTGGTACTATAAAATCACAGAGTACGGAGGTACAATACCTCACTTCTTCTAAATGGCAACGTACGTGCATGCCATGCATGAGGTGTATGGTATGACGATGATTTACTATTCCGCTTAAATAAATAAAAACACATTACTGCTAATTCAGCAGCGGTGCTAACCAATACAGTGTAATGTTTTTTAATGAAATAAATATTGGAATATATCTTAAGTAGATCAATGTATGTGACAATGACGCCATATATTTGATATTTAGATACCTTTTAATAAACCAGGAACATTATGCTGAATTGGGCTAAATTGTCTGTTGTCATTGCTTTGAAAATAAAGTTTGTATACGAACTCTATGGGCTTAAAAATTTCATGATCCACTGTCAATCAGGGAAGAGTCTGTTTCTGTCAATTGTCATTTGATTTGATTGACATAGTTATAGTCTTTCTGGTCTGTGCATAGTTTCTGTACCACTACTCCTATTATTTTTTGCTAATAAATTATTAAAAGAGATTTTTTAGTCCGTGATGCTGTGGCGAATAGTTTTATAACTTTAGTAGACTAAAAAAGTGTTCTGTTTAAGAACACACACATGATACTGCCTGTTAATTTCCATTTGATTAAGACAATTTAATTTAGACTTATAGGAGTGTTTGATTTCAAATTTCATGGCATCCTCCACAATAACTTCAATTTAGTTTTGCCTAGCCTTGATTACGAATTGTGACAATGTCTTACAATTCCACGCTTGACGACTTCTGTGGTTCTGATTTTTGGGTGAGTACTTCTTTACCTTAATAATCTTCCTTTACCCACATCGAAAGTAAGAAATAATTTCTTAACTAAGATTATTTTCATGTGGAAATTATTTATTAAAAATCAGTTTTCGTTAGGTATCACATAATTAACCATTGTTTATTGAGCACTACCTTCAGGTCAAGTCAGTTATGTTGTGGTGGAGAAAACTAAATATATAAAATATACGCGCTAATTGTATATGGATTATTTGCGAAATAAAAACTTAAAAAACTAAGTTTCTGGTGCCGATTAATATTCACGACGAAAAATTGGAAATATTTTTATATTTAAATAATAAATTTGGTTTAACTGGAACAAATTGTCTGTGTGTGTCTCTTTATATGTATAATAGTTACCTATTTAAATAAAATTTACATTGGCAATAAATAATAACAAATGTTAGAGTATAATAAAAAAAAACTTTGAATGTTATTATGGTAATAAAAGATAAATAAGGAAAATCCAAAGAGTAATTATCTATTTATTTTTCACAATAACATTAATAACAATCACATGTGAATATGTAAGTTAAATACAACATTGTAAGTTTTAATCTTTTGTAATGTGTAACTAGGAATTGAAACTCCAGATTGACAGCATAGACCACACTATTAAAAAATTGTGATTAGGAATGAAAACACTTATGCAAATCAATAATAAAATTATGTATCAATATGTGTACAAACACAGAATGGTAAAATGGAAACCATATGATTATAATGGTTTAAACCTTTTTGTTTTAGAATCCTATTAAAGATTGAGGTAGAACACTCATCAAACTCAACCTTTTTTATCAAGAAACAAAATTGAAAAAAAATGTTATAACATTTAATAAATACAATATATTCTATTCTACCTTACTTCTTATTAATATTTATTCCTTTGTATTAATTATTTGTACCATTTTATGAATGCTAACTATATAATCACTACCTTTTTTAGGATCACGGCTTTTGAGGGATTGATTTTCAAATTATCCAAAATGATTTCAACGTCATTGCATGTGTTTATATAGTTGCTGAGAATACATGTTGACTAAGAGACTTTGTTTGATAAATTAAATTATTTTATATATGTGATGTGGGTAAAACAAACACTTTCTACACACAGCACTTTGTATTTAAAGAAATCAAATTATATAAATAAATCACATAATGTATTTTAATGAATATAAATTATTTCCTCATTAGTCAATTACCAATGATCAATATCATAATGTATGTAAAATTTTATACATTTCATATACAATATATAAATAAAGCCATTAACATAATAAATTTATTTTGCATTTGCCTCTTTCTCTCAACTTACTATAAAAAAGAGCTTCTCAATCTGTATGTTATCTTTTATATTTTTTATATGATAACTTTGCCAAAGGGGAATATATTAATTAATAACATTATTATTTTTATGATGATAAATACAAAGTTTATCAGGATTACTCATAAAAGGCTACCATCTGTTTAAAGTGACAGTAAGTAAATGTATTAGGACAGTACGGAAATAATGGCCAGTGGTAAAATTATAATTGTCTATTACACATTACATATTATGGAGAAGAAGTCTATTTATGTAGCCTATATGTATCAGGAACAATGAATGAATTTTGATTGGTGAAAAAATATTTCCAATAAAGTAGTACTGGATATTACATACAAAGATACTACTAACCTCATACTCATGCTTATAATTTTTTTATTGGACGAATATCTTAGCAGTCAAAAATTACTCATACGAACAAAATTGCGAGAAAATAATAAAAACATAACCTTGGTCATTTCAAATTATCAAAGTCGCAGCCAAAAGTCATCACATTGTTATGACTCATCAATTCACAGTGGCTGACGCTAATAATTTGAATGGCCCAGTAGTTGTGACCTGAAATGATTACCTTGAGTATACAATCACTCTTAATAAAGATTATTATTAAGCCGTTACATAAGCATGGTTCCCATATCAAATCCGCTTTCGCGTTTGTCGAATAATTTTGTTGTGGTTTAGAGATGATATTTATAACTATAATTTGTTTCAACTAATCCAGTCTCACTACCACAAATGAGAGAATTCGGGAGGACCCTACATCCAGTTTGTTAGTAATGTGAACTACTGACGCCATTGCTAACAATGTGGCTCAGTTAGTTCCCTGCACAAGGCATTGGCAGATGGCCTGGAAACCATTGTATTTTATTCTTGGTGAATTCGCCACGTTCCCTTCCTCTGGTCCCGGCAGCGCAATCATTAGAGTTAACCATAGTTATGGAAAAAAATTATAGATAATGTCATTGTAATAATTTACATGATGTATACTGATATACTTGACATGTTCCTTTGAAATATTGAAAAAATATTTCATCAATTAATAATTGATAAAATATTTTATTTTAATTCAAAATTTATCTTTGAATTGATGAAAGAATTTTTAAAATACTCTCGGAATCCGTAACTATAGGGTTACATACACACAAACTTGCTCCCTATAACATTAACGAGATTTCTCTAGTCTCCAAGCTTTACAGTCCCGTCTTAATATCTGCGGTAGGTAATATTCAAACCCATGTCTTCGAAATTCAAAATTCCGACTCACAAACGCGACGAAAAATGCAATTTAATTTAAAATACTCTTCAAGGTTTTCTCGAATATGTATTTTCCCCAGAAAAATATATTGCATTGTATAATTTGATTTCGTAGAATAAAATTAACTACGGTCGCAGATAAATTTGGTAAGCTTTACCCATGGATCTATGAAGAAATAAATACAATGTTTTTGTTACAGGATTCCAATCTTACATGGTACACGAATAATCCGGAGTTAACACCATGTTTCCAGAAAACCGTCCTAGTATGGATACCATGTTTGTACCTGTGGGTGGCTGCCTTATTAGATATATACTATATACTACATAGTAAAGAGAGAAACATACCATGGAATATATTAAATATCAGCAAACTCGCAATTACGTGTCTATTAATAGTGGTGAAGTTTGTAGACCTTGGAGTCACTGTACATAACTCTTCACAGGAGGACAATGTAGTGTACAATGCAGATTATTATAGTCCGATAATAAAAATATTAACATTCGTAAGTACCCACAAATATAATAATAACATCTCAGACCATACTAGCTTTTATAAACCTTATATTTCTTCCGAGCAACACCACAGTCCGCAACAAACCTAATTGGTATTCGCTAGAATATGTAGTTATTATAATCACAAATTTCCTTACGAAAACAATGAAAAGTCTATTCTTTACTGTGGCTGGATCGAACATGGTCCAAAGTATCGAAAAACGTCTATGTTGGTGAAATATCGATACAGGTTAATATGATGATGAATCTTAATTTTAATCTAAAATACAGATTAACAATAATATAAAGTAAAAGCTTCAGAATCTATTTATTTAAATGTCACTTTCTGATAAATTATTTTGTAACGCATGGTGACAAAAATTATTTCCGTAATTTTCGGTACTAGGACTCGAATTTACAGGTTCCGTAATTAATGTATACCATTAATTATGAAACCTGTAAATTCGAGTCCATAGTACCGAAAATTGACAAGCGTAAACCCTGCAATTAATGAAAATACGGTATAGTTATTGCTATACCAATCTACAAGCTCCGTTACATTTGTTTCTACTTAAGTTACTTTCATAAACTTGACTTAACGACAACATCGACTCATGGAAGCGTGAAAGTACATACATACTAGTATTGTCTGCATTAAGTTCGTATTCAAATTCTGCTCCATAAAACAATCTAGCAAACTTTGTACAATGCTCGGGCTAGTCTCCTATCAGTAGGTATTTCATGTTTTGAGAAACATATTTTATTTTATTAAAAAATATATTAAGAGAATTATATATCGTAATTTTAAAATGTCGGCGTTTTACCACGTATTTGAATGACACATAGTATACAATGAAAAATTGTTGCTATCAGTTACGATTACCATCAAGTTACACAATCTTGCGTAATAAAAGACAGCATCTTATCGATTTAGTACTCTGCCTACTATCATACTTATCTAATAAGTGTGACCTGAAATTGTATTGTCACGTTTAACCTAATAATATAATTATATTGTTCTTTATGTTTATAGTCACATTAGTAATTTGGTTGTTATATAAAATATGGCGTGTTAGTACAGTTTCGTAGTGACAATCATCAAATTGTGGTTCAATTGTATAGGTTCAGATCCAGTGCCATTCAATTGTCCTGTATCATTAAATAACTTCACAATAAACTTTAAACGTTTGAATACACTGGGACTTCCCCGTAATGCAGAACGATGACGCGATCCATGTTAAAACATTTTGGTTCTATCATATACAGTACAAAATGCTTGCAAAACTACTACAATTAATTAGTCATTGCTTGTAGTCTCCACGATATTGCATAAGGCTTGTTCCAATCTTATCTAACTGTATTTATTCTTTCAATATCAACAGTCAGAAAGGTGGGGAATCGTAGGTATCTAGATATATTTAGACGTTGATCTGCGAATTGTAATCACAAATATGCTGCTAGTTTCCTCAACACTGTAGATTACATATATCAATTGATAAAGAATCTACGAAAACTACAATATCAATTGATACTATGAGATTACTAAATGATATGAATAATTTTTTCAAAAGAATATTTCGCATCGTAATGTATGTATTTCATTAGAACTGTAACACGTGCTTGTTCTCTCTTTTGTCTTATTAGCCTACGATTGTATAACATATTTAATACTAAAATACTATGGTAATTGTCCAAAACTATAAATACAAAACCGCACGCGGATGTTACCAAATGACCTCTAAGTTAATGGCTAATTTCCTAGAAAAGAAAAACGGTTGTGATAGTAGGAATGATGTTACGATAGTCCACACCCAAACTACACAAGTTCCTTTTAAGTAAAATTACGTATACAGTATCCCTAAAATCGATGACTATCAAACTTTAATATTTAATGAGTCCTTGTACTTACCTTCCTGTACATAAATGTGTTAATGTATAGGTGATAGAGTAATATGTTAATAGAAAATTTTAAATACCACGGTAGTATAGCGGTTTGGCACCTTTCCTTACTTTCAAAAGGTTACGGGTTCGAAATCCGTAAATACAAATATTTATATTCATCTGTATATCTCTTTATACCAACAAAAAAGTTAATAGAATCGAACTTCAATATTTGTTAACATTAATATTTTATAATTTCATCATCACATATTTTTATTTCCGAGTATGCTGGTTAGAATTGTTAAGTAACTTATTCTTTTCAGGGTTTATCGGCCACACTATTGTATTATAATAGAAAATTTGGTATGAGAGCATCAGGGGTGCTATTTTTCTTTTGGTTACTGTTAATATTAGCAGGGCTGCCACAGCTCAGATCTGAAATCATGCGGCATTACTTAATGGAAGACGACGAAACTGTTAAATACAACTTCGTCAGTTATATGGTTTATTATCCACTAATAGTTTTAATGTTTATATTAAATTGTTTCGCCGACTTGCCACCTAAAGATACACCGTACAAATATGAAAAGGTAAGATTTTATAATGAAACTACATCTTTATTATGAATATTTTTTTTTTTAGAATGAGTTCAAATTAGGCTTGCAAAATTTAGATGTACATTAACTGCAATTATATAATTGTAGTAATAATAACAACAATATTAAGTAAAACAGCATACTGTGTTGTATTATTTCTACACTTACCCGATCGTTGCGTTCAAGAGAAAGTTGACAATTTGTTGACTTTACCTTGACACTAGACGTGAGGTCAGTTACTACTAGTACTTCAAAATTTGTCATAAAAATATATTAGTAAAAGGAATAAACTAATATTAATAAAAGAAAATGAAAGTCCAGGACTTCCAGAATAGCATTAGAATCATTTACTGCCATTCTAGCAAATAGAAAACCAATAATATTAATGTATTCAGCGTTTTAACAATTTTATCTTTTTTAACAGAACCAATGTCCAGAAAGTGCATCAGGATTCCCGAGTCGCCTTACTTTTAGCTGGTTCGATCCATTAGCGTTAACAGGGTTCCGCCGGAGCCTTACAGAGAATGACTTATGGGCTCTCAATCCACCAGATTCTTCCACTGAGGTGGTACCACGCTTCGACAAATTTTGGGAAAGATCATTAACGAAAAGGGAAAAGTAAGTGTGTTATTTAATTACATTTATTGGCTACTACTATATATAAAATATTTGTAACATAATCAGGAGACTGTAGCGAACTCCTTATTAATTTTAATTGTATTATGTTTTTTATTTGCGTATTTGTTTTACAAACTTCAGTGTTATACAATTTATTTAAAACATGCAGTAATTCGCGTAATCTATTTATTTACCATTTACTCCGTTTCTAACAACTGCGATTATAAACATTTATGTAACCTACTTACAGTCTAGTATAAAAAACGTTTAAACAGTTAACAGGGGAGCACGACTTTGCATATGTATATTTGCAATGCATAACCGCCTTTTACGGTAGTCTTAAAATATAGACGAGAGCAGTGATATTCTTACTCGGATACAATACTGAGAAATTCCCGCTCTTTACGTATAACCTAATTTATGAATACACATATAGCATTTAACTGCAAGTCCTGTTTCCCGCTTAAATATAAATTAAAACTGTATTCAGCAATCTAATATGTTTTTTACCTAAACTGATTAAATTGCTGAAAGCTGTAAATGCTATCAATTCTTATTTTTACTTTGAATGCCCGATATACGTTTGTAGTTTATTGTACTCGTAACGTAGGTATTTTTGCCAACTCATCATTACTATGTATCTGTCATAGCAACAAGCAAAACTGACAGTAACAATTCTATTTTAAAATATTCTCAATTTCTGTATAAACATATTTATTTATAAAACAGTCAGTTTTATATATAACAAGTTGATATAAAATTTACAAATGTAGGCCTTTATTCTTTAACATTATTTGAATAGTTTCGAATGACACTCGGATTTCTATAACCCGTAAGCTAAGTCTAGCCAATAAGTGGCAGGACGTGAAAATAAATAATGGGTTTCCTCTATTGCGCTGTAAGTAAAGATATAACCAATCGATAAATAATTATTAATATGAAACGATAAATAGGGTAGAAGTATATTTTGTTCTTAAAAAAATCTGAAATGAGTAGGTATGAACACGAACACGTGGGAATACGATGACGTGCAAGGTCGGTGGTAACAGTTAATGAAATTACATACATAACACTACATTCACTTGCATAACGCAATCTAGTGGATAATACCGCTTTACTTCCGACAGTCGCGAGTTCGATTCTCGCACGACATAAACATTTATATTTATGAGTATGATTTTTAAATTAACAATTCATTTATTTAGGTAACACAATTTTTACTAAGTTCTGTATAGTTGTTGAAGCCTTCTTTTAAGCATAATTAAGCCTGCGCCTGTATTGCTTAGGGTGTTTCCTATTTATATTAGGTATTTATTTATTTAACTATAATACATAATGCTGTGTGAATTGTACTGGATTATTATTATTATGTTATATAAAGATATTGAAATTCCCTAGTTCCAATGGTACGAAGGCATCGTACAGTAAAACGTCGGCTAGTGTGAACTTCAAGCCAGAGAGTGAAAAGAAACCAGCATCCATACTGCCGGCGCTGTGTCTGGCTTTTGGAGGCCAGTTCCTTTTCGGATCACTGCTGAAACTAGTCAACGACACCCTTACGTTCATATCACCACAGATACTAAAGTGAGTAACATTTTTTAAAACTATAACCTAACAATTCTAGATATCCCATCATCTCACTGGATACTGCTGACGAGACGCCTGTTAATGAAGCTTTACTTACATTTAGTCATTGATTTCCATAACTGAAGGAGTTGAATAGAGATAGAACCAGGGGAACAGAGATATAACTAGAAATTAGTACTTTAAGATATGCAGCTGCAGCTGTTTTTTTTATATGATAGTAATATCAAAAGTTGGTACCTGTTGGCCACCTGATGGTAAGTGGTAACTGTCACATATATACATATTCAGCACTGCGGACATCACATTATCAAGTGACATCAGTGATGCAATCTGGAGGACTAAGATATGTCTCTTATCCTGTAATTTCACTGCCTCATCTCACCCTACAATCGAAAACCAGTTTAAAAACATTGTTTAGCAACTAAAATGGGTAAAACTGAGTTTCCCACAGAATCGGTTGAAACGAAATTCAGCTGTGAAATAGTCCAGACATAACAGCAAAACTATACATTTGTAATATGTTTCATTTACGAATTATCGGCAACTTTATTAAAGCTCCGTATTTTTTGTAAGTATATATTTTATAAATCAATCTTGGTAGTACCTATTTTTATCTTAATTAGTCATTTTAAAATAATATACAAAAAATATATAGGTATCTACAAAATTATGACGTAAGCTTTTCAAACAAAAAACTGTTTATTTTAGCTTTATGTTTAGAAATAAATTTAGTACTAGTTTCGACAGTAAAACCAAATTCCTCTGAAACTTCTCCAACAGGTAAAAATATTTTTACCTGCGTATCTAAACTTGATATGGGTTTCGGTCTAATCCAGAGTAGTAGAATTCAAAACTGTACTACTCTATAATTTACAGGCTTCTAATAGGTTTTGTAGAAGGCAATGAACCGACATGGAGGGGTTATCTTTACGCAGTTACTCTACTGGCCTGCGCTACAGTACAAACTATGTTGTTGGCACACTATTTCACGAGAATGTACCTTGTTGGTATGCGGATAAGAACAGCCCTGACAAGTGCAATCTACAGAAAGTCCCTTAGAATGTCAAATGCAGCAAGGAAAGAGTCTACTGTTGGAGAGATTGTCAACTTAATGGCCGTAGATGCACAAAGGTATGATAACATTAGTTATAATAAAAAATATTTTTTATCCAATTAGATTTTTTTTCTCATTTTCCCACTAGATTCAAAACTATACAACGTTAACTCACTTCAATAGCAGCGCAGTCTCAGTTCCATTAATTTTTAATAATTAAATTAACAAAGAAAACATTTAATCCCGTTTTGAGTATAATATATGTTTTGTTATAATAATTATAATCATGTCTTATATATTAATAAAAATAAAACAAAACGATGCGTTAATGATCAACGCAGATTACACAACACGTCATTATCAGCAATAGGTACTTGAGCCGAAGATTTATTTTTCAATATTAGCTACAACTGCACGACCATTGTCATATATAAGACATACAAGCCCATTAATGTTAATTTTAAAAAGCTGCATCTCTTAAATTTACCCAATTCAAAGACCATGTCTGATTCTCATATGCAATGTAGAGTACATTGCATATATGAGAATCAGACATGGCAAAAACTATATTAAATTTTCTATCTTAATCATACTTCATATTTGCAATTGAATATAATTATCGAACCTAGGTGGTTAATACTTTTCATATCCGTAAACAATTGTCGCAAAAGACAAAAACATAGTAAGTACATTAAACTCCCGTATATTGTTATAATATACACCGTATTTACTCATAGAATGTAAATAAATCTAATTATGTCATCATTACTTTAGCTATATTTACATTATTTTATAATATTATGTAATAAGTTTTATATATTTTTGTTATCATTTTATTTACATTGCTCACTGTTGTGTTCCCAATTAATGAAACGTCAGTGTTCGAAAATTTTGTTTAAATTATCCATGTAAATCTGTTTGTGGCCGAACAAGAAATTTACGTTTTATCATCAACAGCTACAATTTAATGGTGTAGACAATACAGTAGTACAGATAAAAAGCCAATAATGAATCTTCTCTGACTGAATAAAGCAATGAAAAACATTTCACACACAATGCTCGTAAATTGAAAATAATGACATACTAACTATGGTAACGATGGCCTCGTATTAAATATATTTATTGTAATAGTATATTATATAAAAATATATTTATATATGTTTATAACAGAATGTCGGTGATTTTCGCAAATAGTGGACGATTACGATTTGACATTAGGGCCGTTAGTTTGATTGATGTTCCAGATCTGTAAGATAAACCAGGAAATAGTCACACCTGTAAACCAAACGACGTAAAATTTCCTTTGAACGTTAATAAAACAACAAACGTCCAAATATTTTTATTAACTTTCACGTATATTTAACAATAATAGTTTGAAGAATAGTAGTATGGCGTAATGAATGGTTTTTTGTTGATATAATTTAATAGATTTTTAATTGCAAATATTTCGCGTATCATTATAAGATCCTAAATCAGGCAATGTAGCGATTAATAGGCACATTAAATTGTATTTAAAATAAAATTTATATGCGTATGTGCTGTCCTGTATATAAACTTTATTTTGAATACAATTTCGTATCAGTAATTAGCTTTTGTAGCATCAATGAAAGTAGGTTAGTTTTCTATGTCTATGAATGTGTTAGTACTTACATCTTGACATTACAGTCAACCCTCCTATAACGCGGTACTCTCAGAACGCGGTTTCCATATAACGCGGAGCTGAAATTGCGACAGCCCTCCTATAACGCGGTACTCTTACAGCGCGGTTTCCGTTCAACAACGTCCCATCAGTTCTTTCCGTGCACCCAATGAATGATTTTAACTGGATATGTTTATATCAGCGTGGTTCACGGGTGGGTGGTTCTCCTCATGCGCTATCTTCCACTTCTATTAACTAAATAGTTTCGCATCGACAGCGTGCCATGCTTGTGTGTGTCTAACGAAACTGTAACATGAAAGATATATATGTGAACTACATTGTTACCTATAGAAAAACTACGTTCTGCTTATGTCTTAGCCGCTTAAAACCAATGTGAAGATCAACCAAGTGAGGAAGATATTTTGCCCATTAAAAGAAGGCGAGTTAGGCGACTCATATCTGACAGTGAGGATGAGTGTTGAAAGATTACATCATTTTACAAAAGTCTTTCTTTTGTTTTTGTTGGAAAACAGTTTTTTAGTTTAGTTTTTGTTTCATTTTTTTCATCATTTCCTTATTTTTATTGAATTGAAG
This sequence comes from Achroia grisella, assembly GCF_030625045.1. Classification (NCBI taxonomy): domain Eukaryota; kingdom Metazoa; phylum Arthropoda; class Insecta; order Lepidoptera; family Pyralidae; genus Achroia; species Achroia grisella. The sequence goes on from NW_026712703.1 coordinate 4,124,123, forward strand.
AGTTCATACTCTTCAATTCAATAAAAATAATTTATAATTTATCTTGTCTTTTGTATTTATTGGTCTCCATATAACGCGGTACGAATGATGTGATTTGTACTTATTCCGAGTCTCTTATAGCGCGGTTTCCATACAACGCGGTAGACGGTTTCCATAGAACGCGCTACGAATTAGCCTGGTTTGTATGGTTACGAGTTTCTTATATACAACGGTACGCACTCACCGCGTTATAGGAGGGTTGACTGTATATTATTGCTATAAAGCATTAAAGTGAAGATTTTTACGAATTTTGATATATTTTCATGGAATATTATTTACTATAATTGTACTCAAAGAGTAACAATATAAATATAATAAACGGAATTGTATATACATATAAAAACCTTGGTCAAATCTACAAAGAACGCCTTTGTAGCTAATACAATCTTTCTACTTCTATTACATAGAGTTAATATTAACGTTAGTAAATAAGTACTATTTTATTTCCAGGTTCATAGAATTAACAGCGTACTTAAATATGATATGGTCTGCGCCACTCCAGATTGCTTTGGCTTTGTATTTCCTATGGGGTATATTAGGGCCGTCGGTGTTGGCCGGCCTGGCCGTAATGATCATCCTCATACCAGTGAATGGGTTAATTGCAAACAGAGTAAAAACATTACAAATTAGACAAATGAAATACAAGGACGAAAGGGTTAAATTAATGAACGAAGTGCTTAATGGAATTAAGGTATGTAGATTTTCGGTTATTCATTCATAATGTACGTGCTGCTACGCTAATGTAACGAAAATTTAATTATATCATGTGAATAATATTGCTAAAACCAAAGATAAAATATTAAAACTGGTATGTAATTGTTAATATCAATATTACCTATATTTATAACTTAAAATAGCAATAATTCCGGTACGGAGTACGTTAAGAGTTTGCTATACTAAAGTATATAGTAACTGTTCTACGAGCATGGTGATCTCCAGCATTAAAAAAATAAGTATGATTGATACTCGAATTACAATCATCTTTAAACTTTAGACAGAAATGCATAAAATTGACTGTAATGAGAATTAATGTGACAATCAGTGAACTCACTAAGTATACTAACTCGCAATTTGTTTTTATAAACTAATTAAGCCCGCGACGTGTATCCGGATAACTTATAAGCTAATAATACCAGCTAACCACACAATATATTAGTAAAAATAGCATCCAAACCGTTTAAACTGTTTCTATGATTAGTGCGCACAATTAATAATGGCAATCAATCAAATAAAAAAAATATGGCAGTTATTGTTTTGAGTTCTATTACGTTAAAAACATCATATAATAGGTTTTCTCATATATCATTCATGTACATTTTTATTATACATATGTCTATAGACATAACATAATGTTTTTTTTTTTAAATAAGTAATATTTAACTTACTACCTTTAGTTACGTGAAACTATTTATCACTTAAACGAGGTCAGATGTAACGAATATTCAAGGTAGTAAAGATAAGATTATATAAATTATTCAATATTTCGCTTAACGTACATAGATTTCTTCCTCTTATATTCCATTTAGGGTCATGAAGCACTACCGTGTTATCTGTTCACGATATCGCTTGTCGATATCAAGTTGATAAACTCGCTAATCAAATCAAGCGCAAGCGAAAATGAGGCCCGTTAAGTTAGCATTGACGACACAAGATATAAAAAAGAATCATCAATATATGCAATCTTGTTATATTACAACATCATATAATGAACTCTAACTATTTACAACTTTTAAACAATGTCTAACTTAAACACAGGTTAACAATAAGTTTATTTTCTTTTTCTTGTTTATTTTATATGTATATATATATATATATACCATTTTTGTTATTGTCACTGGGTTTTATTATTATTACTATTAATGATAATGTAATGGGGCTGTTTAGATGCGGCAGTCTTATTACATTACATTCGTCCTCGCATATGTCTCTGGGCAATACCTGAAAATCAGTGGTTGCTGCTCGAGCAAACAATACACTCAGGTACTTTCTGCGTTTGGGCGATGCACACAACTACGTTACTCACACATTTTTACCTATTATATTATATTATATATATTGTATTTCTTTAACTGACTACTGTAATTTTGTATTTATTTTTTTATATTACTGTGCCTGTGTGCCCCTTCAACGCAATTAAAAGTTGTAAATCTATCTAGCTTCTGGAATGGCAACGCATGTGCCCTATTGACTGGTCTGCCTTTCAAGTTACATAAAAATGCTGTAAATAAACAGTCAAAAACCCACCTTAGGATACTGAATTAAATAATCTATACATTTAATAAACATGTAACAGATCGCTGTTGTATTTTATCAGCATAATAAAAATCAAAACAATGATTGCTATAATTTTTGCGTAATTTTGAGCGCGTTAATCTTAGAAACGGCAAAACCAATTTGGGTTTAATTAATGTGATGTGGCAAGTTTCACTTTACATTTAATGTGTGTTTTATTCCAATCGCTTTACAAATAAACTCTTATCTAGTTAAGAATAAATGTATATCAACATTGAAGAAGTGCATACAACATACATAGCAAACGAACTTATAATATCCTCCTTTTTAAAGTAGGTTTAAGATGGTGAAATGTAATATGTAATTATAATATACCAAAGTTAACATACAACTTAATTAATCTAAAAGAAATACAAAAAAGTTCTGTGTCCTTAGTTAAATTATCTTGTGCGAAGACAAATAATCCTATATTGTTTTTCGTAACTGATTGCGTGTTTTAATATTTACAGGTACTTAAAATGTATGCATGGGAGCCAAGCTTCGAGGATCAAGTACTTAAAATAAGAAACAAGGAAATGAATGTACTTAAACAAACAGCTTATCTCAACTCTGCCACGTCATTTATATGGTCCTGTGCTCCGTTCTTGGTAAGTTAACACAATAATTCGTAAGTTACTTCGATAAAAAAACTAAAACTTGTTGTTATACGTATCTTTTTTAATGCATAATCCGTCATTTGAATTTTGTACGCAATAATTATTATATTAACGGATCATACTATGTATTACATATTATTTTATGCTACCAATATTATATCTTCTATTGCATACGATCGTTATAATGAGTATTTATTATCGATTGCCGATTTATATTTTATAATTCATCATAAATATATTGTAATTCCACAGATTTCTAAAGATAATACTAATCTATTAGTAAAACGTTGTTGATAATATGATTTAAGTAGCAACTTCAATTGACATATTAATATTGATTATATGGCTCCTATTGTCTGATAACTCTTATCAGACATTATAATGTATGTATATTTTAGTGTTAACAATGTTATTTAAATGTACCAAGTATATTCTAATACAGTTAAAATATAATGTGTATAAATATATGTCAGATAATTTTCGCTACGCAAAACACACGCGGAAAACTGTAAACTAAATATGATAATCCTGTTGCTAACTGTTAAACACTATCTTATGTACTACATAAACATACGAAACAAAATATTGACACAGAACCGCCGCAAAAAATCTGCTTCATTTACGCGACGATTACCTCTCTATGAGCTTATCTAGAACTATAATCATTTGTTATACACACATATTTTAAGAGTCATCCCTACCGCCCCCCTCCAGGAAATCGTCGTTACTCATTTTGGGTGAATTTGTCACTATGGGCTAACTGACCTGAGCTCATGCTGATCTTCTGATCCTACACTGGTGCCGTGCCAGCGTAAACCGTTGGCGCAGGCGGATGCAACATTCCATTATCATCCATTACAAAAAAAAATATTTTGCACTAGTAAATTAAGTATACACTGTTGATCAAAACAATTTACCTTGCATTCATACAGATGAAGTTGAAAATATTTATAAATGTTTCGTTAACAGTTCAAATGTCATGTTTTAATACTTACCTTACTAGATATATTAAATATAATATGAACTAAGACAACTTTTAGTTCTAAAAGTTAAATGTTCCGAAGTTACTTCTAATAACAAAATTGAAATGTTTTGTTTAAGGTAACGTTTGTAACATTCTACACTTATGTGATATCCGATGAAAACAATAAGATAACGGCCACAACTGCATTCGTATCAATGTCCTTGTTTTATACAATCCACTTGCCGTTAGGTTTGTTGCCTCTCACCGTGGTCTTTTTAATCGAGGTAGAACCCCCAATGTGTACATCTGCACTTCAGAGGCTATGGATCTTCTTGCACAAATATACAGATATACTAACACTATATTTTATTCATTATCTGACGTGTCATGTAATGATCTACTTGTTTACGTGATATCTGCAGTTACAGCGATTATTTAATTTCGACGTCAAACATAAATTTATTATGAACAAAGTTTTAACAAATACCTTGTGGTGTTTGTTAAATACTTTGTTCATAATACGCTTATGGCCTATTTATTAAACTCGATCTAAAATTTCTGAAGTAAACAAAAAAGAATTGAGAGATTTTAAAAGGAATAAACATATAAGTTTGAATATAATTCACATATGTATGAAATGTATATATAAAAATGTAAATACAGCAACCGAAAAAAAATTGGTAAAGAACAATCTTCAATTTATTATTTTATTTTATTTCACCTCCATTTCACAACATTGTCAAATAAATAAGAAAGAAATTAAATAATTGAGTCAATGTTTGTCATCTGCGCGAAGTTTCCATGTTATCATAGAGGTAATAATTTATACATACGTATTACATTTCACTTCGTGTATGTAAAATACATATTATTATACGTATTGTATTATTATATGTAATACGTAAATAAAATACTTCACTACTGTAACATATTATTATGATTTGCACATAGTACGGTTGTAACTGGAGAGATAGCGTAAACAGAATATCGAGCACGTGCATATTAATTAATTAGTGGTATGGTCCCAGGTATCGCTGATGTCATTCGGATGTTTTGTATTGGTCAACGACACTGAAGTGCTCGACTCAAAGAGGGCTTTCGTAGCACTGTCACTTTTCAATATACTACGTTTCCCACTATCCATGCTACCTAATGTAATATCAAATGTTGTACAAGTAAGTTTCTTTTCAAAATTTTGACTTTTTTATGTTGGTTGTTAACTGACTTTTTTTGGTTCAATAAATTTTGTGGAACACATCGCATTGTTCATAAAACTCATACACTCAGTACATATTTTTATTAGCTACTAGATGTTTACGTCCACTTGTCCATTTATCATGATACAATGCGATTCATGCCAAATTTCATTAAAATCCGTTCAGCCATTTTTGTCCTGAAAAACTAATGGATACTTTCAAATTTATAATATTAGTATGGATAAAAAAAATCAGTTAAAAATATAATTGTTTGTCTTTTTATGAATCGAACCCTAATGTTCTGTTATTGCTTTACGTAATTACTTTATGTATTAACAAATTCCCATTTGTGTAGACTCATTTTGGATCACAGTTTCTTTCAAGACTTAATATGGCATTATTTTGTGTTTACAAAACTTTTGTGACCAAATAATATGTTATAAAATGCGATTTTAATGTTTCTAACATTATAAGCCATATTGAGTTGTTACTGATACGGTACTAACACATAAATTTATATATCATCTTATTTCGGGCTTCTTTAATTTTTGGTAATGGATATCCGATTTGTACTGTGCAAAAATTTAATACTGTATCAATACTTTCAGACTTCAGTTGGTATCAAAAGATTGAACAAATTCATGAACTCGGATGAATTAGATGATAGTGATGTAGAACACGATCCTAAAGAACGTAAGTAACTAATTTATCTAAAACTAGTTGTTACTCGGGATATCATCTGCTTTTATTTCAGATAAAAGTTAGCCTATGTTGCAATCTGTCTTTATTTCATTAAGAACCGTTGTACCGTTTAGTCATAAATGTATAACAAATAGTTTTCGTTTAAGTTTTTAATTTTTTTTTACATACTTTTCATTTATAATAATACTATGGATGTACATATAGATGGCAGGGCTGTGTCGTAGAATTCATATTTTCGCCATTCATAACGCCTTGATTTAGGGACGACATAGATTAAGTAATTTTATTTTTATCTAGCTACTCGCCCTGGCTTTGCTCGAGTGTACATGTATTGTACATATAAACCTTCCTCTTGAGTCACTCTATGTAATAAAAACTGCTTCAAAATCCGTTGCGTAGATTTAAAGATTTAAGGATACATAGGGACGAACAGACAGCGACAGCGACCTCGTTTTGTACTATGTATTATAATTATCGTAATTAAGCCGACACCTCGTCTGTTTAGAAAATCACAATGTTCGTCCGCAGATATGATCAACATCACTGCTATCATTGGACTCATCGTTCCTAAGAATAATGCTGTTTATGCCACGAATGAAATGTCAAATTTACTTATATAGATATATACATACAATTCTGTCTGTTTTTATACGCACAAGGTCATCTATGATGGGGTGAATACTGTTTATCTCTTTATGACAACCTTAACTCCACTCGCCTAGTTTCTTAAGCGCTAACCAACAAATTTACTACCAAATTTTTTATCAATAAAAATAACTGATATCTGTCTATTTTTTTACATCGTAGCGAATCCATTGCTGATAGAAAATGGTCACTTTTCATGGGGCGCGAAGGACTCAGACCCTGTACTTAAAAATATCAACTTGCACATACCGCGAGGCTCCCTGGTGGCTATTGTGGGTGCTGTTGGCTCTGGCAAAAGTTCGCTACTCTCAGCCATGCTCGGGGAAATGAATAAAGTTTCCGGAAGGGTCAATACACATGGTGAGTTCTCTTTATTATCAACTTCATTTTGTATTGAGAAGAATATATATTAAAAAATCTTTTCATATTCTCGAATGAACAAATGGATGATATTAACGGATTTAGGTAATGTTTAGTAGGTACTTAGTAAAAACATGGCATACTTTATAAAAAATGAAGATTCAATTGTTTTCTGACTTCAAATGATTTCTGACAACTTCGCGACCATTGAGTCCATTTAGGAATGACGTCTTACGTATTAATTACGCGTATTTTTTTAAATGCTGATTGTATTTTTATATCATTCACCGTATTTTAACATCACATCATCACAAAAGTCACGATAAAGTATTGTCTTTTAAAGATATTTACTTTGCGATCCTTTTTAAATATCCTTACGAATCGAATTATGTTTTAACGTATAATATAGTACTGGAATACCTGGAGAGAGCCTGAGACGTCTGTAGTACAGGTTTCGACCTAGTTTAGACGCCAGACTCACAAGGAATAACCTTTACTGTCTTATTACAAAAAGATAAACCTTGTTTAGCAGTAGTAATGAACCATTGACCAAAGTATTCCTTATTACAAAAAGTAGTTTGTCTCTAAACCGTAATTCGTCTATGGTCTAAAGTTAGACCTGCGATGCCCCTACTTTAACAGTGGTCTAATCGCAAAAAATTGAACTCCATTTTAAAAATTGTATTGTAAGTTGTTGTTTTTTGAAAAATATCTTAACTAAAAATATTTAAAGCTAATTTTACGATAATAAAAATATATAAAAGACGTTTTTTGTTATTTTTTCATTCGTTTGACTTTGAAATAGTCACCATTCGAATCGATCCAATAAAAATGTCTCGCCGTTCCTTTTCTCCGTGTAGGACTCCTACTTGTAATTTAAAATCGTTTTTCAGCCTAATAGTACATTAATAAATGTTATATATTAATGAAATAGTTATATGAAGACATACACAGACACATAAATACAAATAAAATTATTTTTAGTTTATACATTTTTCTTTGAAGTAATATTATTTTTGATCATTTCAGTTTTCTGATAAAACGGAACGCAATTGTACGCTAACATACATGAGTGACTGATTTCTATGTGAAATACGAAATGAACGATTTAACTGTAGTACTAAGTAGTCCTATGTTAGATCTGGATTCGTAATAATTTTAGGCTTATTCCAAGTATTAACTTTAGGGATGGTTTAAAGCACGACTATTTAGACCACGTTTAGTCTGAGTTTTAACAGATTTTTTGTAATAAGACCGTTAAAGTTTAAACATAATTGATGTATACGTAAGTTTCCATATGTAGGGCAATAAAGATTATTACTCAATATATATATATACGGAACCTTAAGTATACATCAATTATGTTTAAACTTTAACGGTGTTATTATGTTTCATATGTATACGCTTCTTGTATTAAAGTTTAATATATTACCCAGGTAGTATAGCGTACGTACCACAGCAGGCGTGGATACAAAATGCGACGCTACAAGACAACATCCTGTTCGGCAAGCCGCTCGACAAATATAAATACAATAACGTAATATCGGTTTGTGCGCTCAAAACTGACTTCGACATGTTGCCCGGCGGTGACCAAACCGAGATCGGAGAAAAAGGTAGGTATGCGAATTGGCAATGACAAATTATTTTTGTAATATGTATTTTGTAATTATTAAAACATTATATTAATACGTGTAGCAAAAACTTTGTACCACTTTGTGCGGACGACGGCGTATGTAATTTCGCAAACTTATAGTTTATATGATGAAGGTGTGTAGAATCCTAATATACACATATATTTTTTAATTATGTATAAAAATACTTTAGATCTATAGAAAACATTAAACACACTACCATATATTTGACACAGATGCATAGAAGTATAGTCTTTGTGTATAGAACCTAAATAATGCTGAAACTTATAATTTAAATTAATTAGGGTCGACCATTGTACTTTTTTCGACTAGTTTTGAAGAACCGCGTATTTTTATACTGCAATTGTGGCAGGTAACTTATCCGTCGCTAAATTTTCGACATGAATGAACTAAAAGTAATTTCAAGAAAGCTATATTTATATGCAGGTATCAATCTCTCTGGGGGACAAAAGCAACGCGTGTCTCTCGCGCGGGCGGTGTACTATGACGCCGATAACTATTTCTTAGACGACCCACTCAGCGCTGTCGACTCACACGTCGGCAAACACATATTCGATAAGGTAATAGACATAAACAAAGTTTTTTTTTTACTTTTATTTATTTACATATTCTGTAGGATCTATATATTTTTTAAATAAAATACTGTTCACGTTACTCGTTGATAATACATATAGCTTTTTATGGGTAAAACGAATTTTCATTTCCATCTAATAATGTATGTACTAAAATAAAAATATTTGCTCTATTAATATATGTTTAGATCTATATTGGTAAACATTTTTTTATTATGTGTTTTTTTATTAAGTGTGTTTACGTGAGAATGTAACTTTTCGTTGTGGATTTTCTTGAGAATTACATTGCATACTTTTGTTAAAAAGAAAATCGCAACAACTTGTACCTACTCTGAATAAACTCCTCAGACACGGACAATTTTATATGAAGTCTGCTAACTTTAAGACTCGTAACACCATGAATATTTGCAGGTTATAGGACCAAATGGGCTACTCAAGAACAAGGCCCGCGTGTGGGTGACGCACAACGTGTCGTATCTATCTCAAACCGACCTCGTGATCGTACTTCGCGACGGCCAAGTCTCTGAGGCGGGCACCTACCAACAGCTGCTCGAGAAGAAGGGCGCCTTCGCTGAATTCCTATTGCATCACTTGAGTGACGCAGAGAGAACATCGCCTGAAGGTGATCGATAATAGAAATACAAATATTTTTATTCAAATAAACTTAATATAAGCACTTTTTAATAGTTTATAACAATTAATTTATATTGATTTGTGACCAAATTCAATCTAAGGAAAATTATAGGGCAACTGAAAGTGAAGGACTCAATGGCAAGCCTTAGATGAGGCCCATGTCCAGAAATATTTTAAATATATGTTATTTCATACACAAAGAAATATCGATATGACAACTAATTCAGTTGATTTGGATTAAAAGCGCTACAGCCCAATAAATTTCTACTTTACACCCACCCCTCGCAGCCGAATGTATCAGAAAATGTGCTGATTTTCATAATGTAATGCCAAATCTTGAATGAAATTCTTTTTTTCAGAATTGAATGAAATAAAACAAGATCTCGAAACCAAACTGGGATCAGAATTCCACAACAAATTGCAACGTGCTCGGTCGTTATCGGAGAGCAATTCTGAGTCGGATCAAACAGCCGCAGGTGTGTTCACTATACTTTTTTTATCTACATTATTAATATAAGGAAACAAGGAATAACATAATTTTTTCTGTCAGTTTACTGATTTATTGATACTTTTTTCTTTTTTTTAGAAATTGTGTTCTGACTAATCCATTTGCCAAAAACCGATCTATATTTATTAATTATTTTTATGTATTTTTTTTATTGAGTATACTTTTTCTTAGGCAATAAAAATGTCGCTTCCAGGCTATTAAATCATATATATATTTATCTATTGAGTTTATTAGTCATAATCTACGATGCGCTTTTATATATTATACAGTCATAGATATGTAAGACTGTAACTTACAGTCCATACATCTCAAACGGAACGTAACGACAGAGAAATATGAGCGATATCTGATATTTCCACCGCTGGATTTCTAGACTTGGTACCCGATATTTAATATAAGATATTTGTATTTATATTGTTATTTCCCCCACAGGCGATCGCGCTGGCAGCGTTAAGAGACGCACGCCAGATGAAGTCACACAGAATGAGTTAAAAGAAAAGAACAAACTCATAGAAACTGAGAAAACGGAAACTGGCAGTGTAATTATTACTTGTTACAACTTATTACTTACGACGTAACGAAAATTGATTAAAATTTTCGTTACATCGTAACCTTTTATATATTTATCTTTCTAATAGTACTATAAATTGATATTATTTATTTAAAAGTTCGAACAATAATTTTCCATGAACATTTGATACGTGTTGTATAATAATAATAATATTTTTATTGACACCTCTTTTTACATAGTTCTTACCGTTATTCTCATAAACTATTACATACTTACGCTATAAGAGAGGCTGATTGCGGAAAATAAAGTCCAATTTACATTACATTACGCTATATGTCAGGATCAGAGTAACAATGACAAAAACATATTACATACATATAAAGACAAGACCTGCCAACTGTCAGAGTAAAACATTTTTGTATGTCTCGAATTTATGAGAGACATACTGTTTTATATACGCAAAACTTATTTTTATACATAATTATTAATAATCGTATCTGTTTTTTTTTCAGGTGAAATGGGGTGTATACAAACATTACTTAATGAGTGTAGGCGTTTTGGCGTCCGTCGTAACAGTGTTAATGAATCTCGTCTTGCAAGTGTTCCAGGTTGGCTCTAACTACTGGCTCGCGCAGTGGTCCAACGACAAGAATATGGTAAGTATTTTACAGGACCTATATATAATACTACCCACTATTACTTCTGCCCAAACTTTTACCCCCTTATAGGTTATTTTTTAAGATACATGATAGCCTATATTCATATTAATAATACCATTTACCTTCATATCTTCATATGAAAATAGGTAACAAATAGAGAGACAGACAAACATTCTCTAATTTATAATATTAGTATAGATTGGTACTTCTGAGACAGAAGTTTCTATAAAATATGAGCTTGATGGTTTATGTATGACAAGCATGTGTGTAATGATAAAAAAATGTAATATTATGATAATACAAGTTTTGCATAGATTGGAACTATATGGGGTTGCGTGCATTGTCTAGGGTTATTATTATTATTATATTAGCAGGACGATGTTAGAGTAAGTTACCGGTTACTCTGGTATTCTCTTTCTTCTCTTTCAGTATATGTTAGTCCACTTGGACGTATGCCTCTTGTATAATTTTCCTCTATATTACTATATTTTCCTGTCCCGTATCTTGTCCAGGTTCCTGGTATTATATTACTTTAATTGTATCATGTCCTAAATAATATTCTTATGTTATTTATGTTTAGATTGTCAACGGTACCGTAGATAAGGCCAAGCGAGATATGTATCTGGGCGTATACGGCGGTCTTGGCATCGGGCAAGGTAAGTTGTGTACAATTAATATTAATGAACAAAATTACTTCACAAACCTTTTTTCTTGACAGTGAATGGACATTATTAACAGCTATTATATACATAATTATATGAAAGTTAATCATCACTTTTCATGCTATGCCTATTACCTAAAGTGATTTAAATTGAAAAAGATATGTCAATACAAGAAACGAACAGCGGCAATACTACATTCAAGTCATAATAAATATATACAGATTTTCACACACATATTTGCGTTCAAAAACATACTTATTTTGACAAACGATAAACAAAATCTGAGTAAAATTATTTTTAACATAAATATGGTCTAGTTAGGTATTTGCAATTAATAGGAAACTAATATTCAATTACAGTGTTTATGTTTTCTCTTTCACCATTTCATTAAAAAAAATTCTAAGAATTTATTAAGAAATCAATTCAATTTCACTAATAAAAGCTTGGCATAATAAATAAATCCTAATTTACAATTGTAAATTTAAAAAAATATATATAACAATGATAATATTTATGCATATATCATATCACCTTGATTTTTTTGTTGCATTGAGATACTGTATAAACATATTAATTATATTTGCATATATAACTTTGTAACCTCTTATAAAACATTGGAATGATTCTGTAAAAGTTTCCTTACAATCGCCAAATACCAAAAAAAATATCTGATTTTTGTTCATATATAATTATGATCAATGTATTCATATATATGGAAGTTTTACAATAATATTAAGTTATATAATTACTGTAACGTATATAATATACGTATTATTAATCGAATAATAGAAAGAGATCTGTGTAAATTTCGGTGATATAGCACTTCAACAAACTACCTCACTTCGCGATTGTCGCAGGTTCGATTCCTGCATAATACATATTCATTAATTATTGTTTCAATTTGTTTTAGTCTGGGTAGTAGGTTTTTGCTAGTATTTATCAGTATATTAAAACTAGAATATATCTATAGAAAAAGCATAAAAAAATTCTACGTATTACTGTCTTTATGCCTTAGAAATTGGCAGTGTAGGTACACTTATATTAGTAATTTTAGATCTTATCATGTATTTTATATATTGATCTACCAATTTAATGTTGATATTCCTAGTACGACAATATATATATATTATAGGTGTTTTATTTAGTTTTTTTCAATATGGCCAAAATCTATAAAATTGCTAGCAATAATGAATACATTGTTTATATTTGTCAATATTAATTTCCAAATTATAACTTTCTTTACTCTAAACGCCTGTATTTTTTCTTTTCATTCGTTATTTTTAAGATCATAATTTTACCATTGCATGTTTTTAATATCATAAACAAAACATATGACACATTTTGCATGTATGCATAACTTTAGGTAAAGTTAAAATGTAATGATATTTTCTATAGTAATTTATTCTTTTTTGAAAATTATAAAACCTGTTATAAATATGCAACGTGTTTCATAATTTATTTTATTAATACTACATATTGCATGACGTTTGTTCCTCTTTTTGAATATACATATGTAAAAGAAATACACATTAACTTATAATTATTTTATTACTTATCTGGTCTTTGTATTTCGTTCAATTTTATAGTAATAATAATAAATTTCAAATAGTATACTGTTACGTAGTTATATCGACAATGACATTTTAAAGATGTGTGTACTATACATATATAAAACATATTTAAACTCTATACAGCAATCATATCTATTTTTAAACAAATTATGAAATATGTATATGTGTATAACATATTTCTTGTACATCATAACAAGTGTTTCCAAAATTATATATGTTTTCAGTGTATATGCGAGATAGGTTTTTAGAGATACTTAGTCGCTTGACGAGGGCGATCATATAACCCTGGCGCCAGATATAGCTTCAAAAGTTGAAACACATATTGGAAAATGTAACATTTTCATCCAAACAATAGAAAACATGACACATATACTTGGCAAACATGTACGTTCACAGCGCTTACTGTCTGTACTGGACTTGCACGTTCTAATAACGCCCAAAAACGGACCAATACGACAAAGTTCATTCTTTTCTAACTTTAAATCAAATACTTCAACACATGGCGACTTTATAGGCGTATATTTGAAGCTATGTCCGCCGCCGGCTTAAGGCACATAGTACCGCTGCGATTGGTGCGGAGCGTGTATGGTGCGCGCACGTGAGTGTGTGGTGGCGTGTGCGTGTGCATGGTCGAGTGCGTGAAGGTGATGTGTGGCGCAGTGGTGTCGGTGTCGGTCTCGTCGCTGGCGCTGTACGTGGGCGCGCTGCAGGCTGCGCGCGTGCTGCACGACGGGCTGCTGAGCGGCGTACTGCGCGCGCCCGCCATCGGCTTCTTCGACTGCACGCCTGTCGGCCGCGTGCTCAACCGCTTCAGCAAGGACGTCGACGTGCTCGACAATGTGCTGCCCATGACGCTCAGGGGCTGGACCACCTGCTTCTTTGCGGTACGCAGCGCTTATGCCGCAGAGTGCGACCAGTAGATCGACTTCAGACCTACTATAACTTTACATACAATTACGCATAATCTTTCAATTGATAATCTGTCTATTCCAACGCTAGTATTAAAGGTTCGGTAAGAAACGGTATAATTCCAAATTAGGAAGACATTATTTCAAACGTAAAAATACGTAATACGTTTGAAGTTAACCTACTGGTTTTTCCTATAATTTTACGTCTATTAATGCACTACTCACATAAGGGTGTATACTAAACTGAACGTAAAAAATAATCGCGTGTATAATGAAAGTACCAGTATAAATATAATTTCTAATTTAACTGATTTGGGATCAGTTTATAAATTGTACTAAATTATTCAGCGCGTATAGTTTATTAGGTTGATTTAATAGGCTTCATAACTCGTGCTTAGGAAGTATACTAAAATCTACTTATGCATGTTTACGATCTAACCTAGCCACCAGTAGATTGCGATCAACCCCTGGCACCACTAGTCCACTGCGCACCTCAGTAGTATTCCGTTTGCTATTAGAAACCGCTTGAACTGCATCGATTACCAATCAACCGTTGACCTATAAAAAACATAAATAATGTATTCATTATTAAAAATCACTCCAAAGGCTTCATAATGCTAACAAGTTGATAAAGTGTTCGTGGACGTTGTTGCAGCGATATCGTCGATTTTTGCGGATTTAATGCCATATTTGGCGTGTTGGCGGGCGTCGCGGTACATCCACGCTCTCTTGTTGGACAATGTATTAAAGGCACCGTTGCAATTCTTCGAAGTGACGCCGGTTGGCAGGATACTATCTAGATTTTCTAAAGACATCGACGTTGTGGACACGTCTCTGCCCTGGCAGTGCTCAGACGTGATATTTTGCACGTTCGAGGTAATCCGCCCGAAATAAACATTTTCATTTCAAAGTTTACAATGTTTATTTTATTGGGTATTGTTTTGTTAGTTTTGTTTCTTCTGTTTGTTTTCTATTCCAATTTGGGCTATAACTACATTTTGGGAAACTTCACTTCATTTAACTGCTTATATTTTTTTACATGTGTTCGTCAAGCTACATTATTAGTTATAGTGTATTTGCAATTGTATTATATAATGTTTTATTGAAATAAAATCGCTATCCATTATTAGTTACATCGCGTTAAATTTAACTCATCAGGTCACCACTAACATTTGTAAACTGATCCCATATACCTACAGTTAATCAGTTGTATACAGGAACATAATATATATTTTATATTTTTTTATGGTTATTATTACACCAAAGTGTATAAATAAATTAACATAGTATAACTGCAACTAAATTAAAAAAGAGTAACGTCAATAAAAGTTAGTCATTTTGCCGCATTTTATATATAAATAAATTTCAATATTAAAAAAATATATTATACAAGACTTATTCGATAAAAGTATACTAATAAAATATGCACGTTAAATACGCACAGTCTTTTACTAACATACATATTAAATTATTATTACATTTACTCATTTGGAGTACAATCATGTGCGTATAATACAGGTGCTGGGAACATTGTTCGTGATAAGCTACTCTACACCGATCTTCTTGGCAATGATAGTGCCGATTGGCGTGGTATACTACATAATTCAGAGATTCTACGTAGCCACATCGAGGCAGTTGAAGCGACTTGAGTCCGTGTCGCGCTCTCCAATATACTCACACTTTGGAGAGAGTATAACTGGCGCCAGCACTATTCGCGCTTATAGTGTTACACAGAGGTAAGATATTCAAGAACGATATATTAAGGCGTCTATAGGTTACGGTAATCATTTATCAGATGAACCGTATGTTTGTTTGCCACCATGGCAGTATAAATGAAAATATATTAATTATACTAACGATAAGATTATACACGATATTAATAGAATGTTATACAAGGCTTATTAGAAACGCCAGCACTCAACGCAGAGTCGTAATGCGGACTGACTTTACACTTAACTTAAATGTGTGTTATCTAGAGAGGTACTAATTGAAGGGTGTCGAGTGTTGACAGAAATATTACAAGTGTAGGCACAAGATCATTACGTTGCACTAGTCGTAGTCACGGGCTGACTTGTAACAACGACTAGTGTTAAAAAGCGTTTAACTATATTAATAATACTACTTATTTACCAGATTTATAAACGAGTCGGAACGCGGTGTAGATCACAACCAGTCGTGCTACTACCCGAGCTGCATCGCGAACAGGTGGCTAGCGGTGCGTCTCGAAATGATCGGCAATCTGATCATATTCTTCGCTGCATTGCTCGCAGTTCTCTATCAAGAGTCCATCAAACCTGGCCTCGTCGGTCTCTCTATCAGCTATGCCCTCCAGGTAACTAACTGTTAATGAATTATACATTCTTATGTAACTTCCTCATAATGGCTAGCTCATCTGTCGTACTCATGAATGGATGTTGCTAGAGGTTAATGGCTCGTAGATATCATTATCTATACATCTATTTAGTGTCTGTTTGTAATATAACTGTTTTTACTACATGCATATGAATATATATGCGGTACATACACCAATTTTTTTTTTTAATTTTCGTCTGTGTGTCTGTCTGTCTATTTGTTCCAGCTAATCTCTGAACTGCCTGGACAGATTTTGACGGGACTTTTTTTAGCAGGTAGCTGATGTAATAAGGAGTAACTTAGGCTACTGTTATTTTAGAAAAATAAAGTTAAATACCACGCGGACGAAGTTGCGGGTACAGCTAGTAAGAAATAAGAATCTCGTGGTATAAAAAATTATGATTTAAATTGGCTTAGATATATGTCTATGTATAACAAATAAAGATGAATTCTCTTCTACTCGTAACGAACTATACTAAATAATTGTTTTTTCTAAAAATAAATAGATAAATCATAACGTTATGTACGTTTATATTTCCAATATGAGTATAATTAATTATAATACTTTCGGAATAGAAGTCAGTAGTGTACCCACGTAATTGTAATATATGGTATATACCTCTGTAATAAAAAGTAGTTTAAGAATGATTTTATCAATAATTTATAAATTTTGTGTCAAAACCAATTTTTTTGTTATTATAACTGAACGATACATCATTGTTTAAATTTTAGATAACTCAAACACTGAACTGGCTTGTACGAATGACTTCAGAAGTAGAAACGAACATTGTAGCTGTTGAAAGAATAAAGGAGTATGCCGAAACACAACAGGTACGATGACATGTCATGTATCTTGATGTAGCATTTCATATCAATAAAAACATTATTCATATGATATGTGTATTATAAGGCGAGTATTTGTTTTGGTAACAAAAATTATAATGATATGAAAAGGTGTTTAGATATTTTACAAGCAATAGAATAGACCATAAAATATTTATTGGCTACAAAACAAAACAATGCATCATCCATATTGGTCGGGGCTGAAATGGATTGCCTCCGTTTATAACCTGGAACTCGACCAGTTGGGGGTAAAAAGATAGCTCAGTTTTGGAAAGATGGGGTTAAGTAGAGATGCGTACAATGGCTAGCATGCATAGGAAAAAGGGTAAAAAGAAAGAAAAACTCATAGTTGATGGCTGGAGCGATCTTTTGAAGGCTTGATTTCACTAGAATCGATGCAGAAGCTTGACTACACTTTTCATTGCCTTAGGGCTAGCCCAGCACAAACGGTTATTAGCAATTTAATTTAGATTATCAGTTAAATTGAAACACTGCCGCCATTATCGCATCTCGACACAAAGAAGTATTTTCGTAATGAAAGCGCCTGTGACGTTTCGCGCCACTGTGAGTCGTGGTGATAAACAGTTTCTTGTATCGGCGCATAGATCGCACCGCTAGTTAGGATACTTGGGAATAAGGAACGCAAGCCAGCACACATGATTTTACTTAGTATCATGGATTAATATAGGTACTGCCTGAGCTAATAGTACATGCTAGCTGGGCACTTGTTAAGGATGAAGTCAGGTCATGATGATTGTGACGAAATCACCATTATCGACGATAAGTAATGAATTCGTCACGAACTGAACGCTATATTACTGTAAAGTTTCATCAAAATCCGTTCAGTAGTTTTAAGGTGAAAGACTAACAAACATCCATCCATCCGTACTCACAAACTTTCCCGTTTATAGCGTTTCCAGGGGAACTGCGTGGTTTAACTGCTAACAATTTCTATTACTAACAATTCTTCCTTTCAATCTTAGTTTGTAATGGATGATTATGAAATGGTGCACCCGCCTGCGCTAACGGTTTACACTGGCGGGGCACCAGTGGAGGATTATGAGGTGAACATGAGGTCACTTTAGTTAGCCCCCCGTGACTAATTCATCAGGAATTTATAATAATGGTTCCTAAGGGGAACCGCGTGGACGTCAACCTGACAATGGGGCCAACAGTCCACAGTACTAATTCTTCCCTCTCTCCGTTTTATTGATATTAGCATAAATCTGCAATACAGCTTCAAAGCAAACTGCTCGTCTACATAGATCAATGAGTCAGGTCGAGAAAGCTGCTTAGGTTAAACGACGTCGGTATTGTTTGTCAGGAGGCGCCGTGGACGATATCTGGCACGGGCCCCGGGTCCACGTGGCCGGAGACGGGGGCGCTGCAGCTGGAGCGGCTGTCGCTGGGGTACCGCGCCGAGGAGCCCGCGCTGCGAGACCTCACGTGCGTGGTGCCGCCGCGGGACAAGCTCGCCATCGTCGGCCGCACCGGCGCCGGCAAGTCCACGCTCACGCTGGGACTGTTCCGGTACTGTAAACGTTGATCTATTTTTATATTCTGATGTATAAGCTATTACTGTAAAGGTGATATAGCTTATACATCAGAATATAGTACAAAATAATATAATATTAGTAAGATTGGTCCATATCTCACTTCTTACTATCTTAGTAGTATTATACGATAGTTTGTGAATTATCATCGGCCTTTATATTTTGCATATACTCAGAATACTCAAATAGTATTGGAGTTGCCGCAAGTAGGTCAAACTGCACACACACATCAAAAATTGGTACACTTTTATAAGTGAGTGTCTTTTGATCGAAACCAGAACATCAAAAAGCAAATGTTTTTTTAAAACGTGCTTTTAGGTTGTCTGTGCTACAAATCGCATGATTTGTAGGGTTATTATTTGATTAAGCTTGACTCCGGCTTTATACTACTTATTTAAGTAATTAAATTCTAGTCTAGAAAAATACACCCGCCTACTCTAACGGTATACGCACGGTATACGCTAGCGGGGTACCAGTAGACAATGAAGGCCAGCCTAGCAATATGACTACCATTCTTTATTACTAAAAATCACCTCCTTCCTACGGAGTGATAAACTTCGAATTTAAAACATTTAGCTATGTTACTATTTGTATACGTACTTTAATACTAACACTGTAATGTTTGTCTTAACAGAATAGTAGAGGCAATGAGCGGAAAAATATTGATAGACGGCATCGACATATCGACGATAGGGCTGCACCAGTTGCGCTCGCGAATCACCATCATCCCCCAGGACCCGGTGCTGTTCTCCGGCACCCTACGAATGAACCTCGATCCCTTCGATGTATACACCGACGAGCAGTTATGGCAGTCGTTAGAACATGCACATCTTAAGAATTTCGTAAAAGGTTAGTAAAATAATAAAAATACTTGACCGTTCTTCTCAACTGAATCTATTTACTGAACTGGATGGAGGAAAAATTAAAGAACATGGTACTGAGACACATTAACATTTTTGTCCAACATCGTATTAGGCGATAATAACACACACAAAGAGGAACTCCAGGGAATTTCACGAAGCAAAGACTCAAAGGATGTCGACTAGTCTGGCAACACAAGGGGTTCGTGTCTATGCAATCGATAGACGTAAAAGTGTGCCCGTCAGTCTGTTTGTTAATTTTTTACGACAGTACTGTTGAACGGGTCTGGTTTGCATTGACATTTTATCTTATTCGTATAAACAATCTATGGAATGAAATTTCGGTCATGATCACAGTTTATCCGTTCTCATGGCAGTTGTAACACTACCGAAATATCGGAAACTCCATAAAAATAAATAAAACGTAGCAAGATCCCGTTATTATTCCTAATTGTACGTATATAATGTACATGATTGCATAATGTATATTATTTCATAAGGTATTTATTATATTTTTGTATTATATAATATGGGCGTAGTAGCCTGAAATAAATCAATATTTGCGCAGGTCTGGCGTCGGGTCTGCTGCACGAAATCTCGGAGGGCGGCGAAAACCTGTCGGTGGGTCAGCGACAGCTGGTGTGCCTGGCGCGCGCGCTGCTCCGCAAGACGCCGCTGCTGGTGCTCGACGAGGCCACCGCAGCCGTCGACCTCGAGACCGACGAACTCATACAGGTACCTACGGCCAACTCAACTTAAACACCTCTCTGCGACAACATGGACCTGGCACAATAAAAATAAAAAAATAAATGTTAAGAAGTTCGTCTCTCTCTTGTATGTGTAGTAGTGTTATACAGATAGTGACTGAAACGGAATAGACCAGTTTGTACTAGCCAAAATGTGCACCGTACTACCGTATCAGTAGCTGAGTAACACCATACTATTTTATTTAGTATTATTTTCCTGGTAACAAGTTCATAATTTTTATTGCTTTGTCAAGTTATGATTAAAATTACATTCAATTTGTGCAATAATTAGTGTATACCTATAAAAATAACAAAAATATACACACACATATAAAGTTTGTGTATTTATTTATGTACTGGCCGTACACAACTTCAAACGGAAATACGTCTTTAATATTATTCATTTGTACTATATACGCACATAACTCTATTACTCGTTTCTTGGGAATACTGAATTATACAGTGTCATCGAGTCCAAAACTAAGCAGATCATGTTACATTAAGAGTGCAAAGATCACATTCCGACAACGGAAACATATGCTAATTGTTTACGACTTTTACTAACACCTAACACCTTTTTTTTTCTTATACTTTTGAAATATAATTCGAGAACAAGTGTAAGTTTATATGTCATTTTTAAAATGACAGATTTAGATAACCGATATATTATAACCATATTAAAGTATTAACTAAAAATCGGCCTTTGGAGTATATTTTCTATTTTAGTTTTAGTCATCCACACGCTTGTAAAAAATATTATGTATACCTATATTATACTGTAAAATAAAAACTAATTCATACTATTATCTTGTCAGAAAACGATTCGGTCTGAGTTCGCCTCATGCACGGTGTTAACGATCGCTCACCGCCTCAACACCATAATGGATTCGACTCGAGTGATGGTGTTGGACAAAGGTCAACTCGTGGAGTACGCGCCTCCCGATCAACTGCTGCAGGATAAGAACTCTATTTTCTATAGCATGGCCAAGGAGGCTGGACTTGTCAATTAATGTTCAAATTAGACTATACTTCACGGCCATAAATTTGACTGAAAAGTTAATAGGGAATATGTAAAAAGTTATAAAGTAGTATCATAGAAATTATTTTTTATCTGTTATGAGTCACTCCGTACACATCGCTTGCGTTTTTTATGCGTTTTTTTTTCGTCTCTGTACGCAATGTCGGTTTGGTATACGACACAATTTGTGAACACGGAACTTTTTTAGAGTTTCTGAAGGGTAAATATGGAAAATGTGTCTACCTTAAATTACATTAACTATTACAGCCATTTTTCATTCTTTAGTTATCCAAGCGGTATTGTGTACTGAATGACTCATAGGAAACAACTTGTAAAAATATCTCGATTTACTTTTCAGATTTATTTATGATACAACATTGTGGAGATTACGATTGTTAATAACTATAAAAATACTTAATGTTCGTGTAATATAATTATATGAGTATAACTCTGCAAGTACGTAGTACCTTGTTGTATAATATTAGGATTTTATAATGAGACAAACGGCAGCAGCATTAAGCAACTAGTGTAAAATATAAATATTAATTTTATATTGCTTTATCACAATTAAATAAGTTTTTACTCAGTTGTGTACCAGTGGAAACTTAAATCTGATAGATATTCTACAAGTGTAAGTTAAATCTTAAAGTATGACCAATAACTTATTACACTATTATTATGGTACCTACTTCATGCAGTATGACTACGATTTATTTCTACGTATATAAATATTAATGCTATTCTTGATTCATAATTTTTATTCCATTGACTTAAAATGACATGTATATAATGTGTACTTATACATACAGTAAAACAACACAAATAACGCAACGTTGAGTACGTTGCGTTATTTGTGTTATTTTACTGTTTAACGTACTATACACTCAGTAATTTTATAGTTGAATCTATTTATTTGTTTTAAGATTTATTGATTTTACAGAGTAAGTTTTGTTACCATACCAATATTTAGGCACGTATTACAATAAGGTATATTCTGCAGTGTTTCTAAAACTAAAACTTTAATTTGATAGCTTAGCGAAAGTAGTAATTTATGCACCACAATGAATCAACAAAATCTAAACGTAAAGTTTACCGTGTTATTTTAAATTAAGTTACAATTTGGTCCTTAGAATACTGATTGGTATTAATTGATAATTTGCTTTTTCATATAGTGATTACAAAATTGTTCTAATAACTATCATTTTCTTATCTCGAATTAAGCAAAGATGCTCATAGATAATATACAAATATAATCCTGTCTAAACAGCGATTTTATGTTGTAATACTGTTTTTCACCCATTCGAATATATAGTATATATATAGTACTTTTTTTATGAATATCAAGGCACATTACTGTGCTATTGAAAAGAAATATAATTATGATTATTGTTATTTTATTTTACCATACCAATCCTAAATTTATACTACGGGTTTCCATTAACATATGAGATCCATTAATTACTAGAACGGCGAAGCCAACACTAAATCTTACCAAAATTCATATCAACAATCTTAATTGTATTGCAGATTTTCATTGACTCGCTTACCTCCAGTAAGAAAATTAATATAAATAAAATTTTAATTAAAATTACAATTATCATAGTATACCTATACAATTAAGACACCAAGCTGATTGTGGAACTCGGTTACTTACCAGTTACAGTTTCAAAGTATCTTATTAAAAATTTTAACTATTTACTGGACAGGACCTTATTTAAACCGAAAGTATTACATTCTCGAATTTATTTGCCTTAGTTTATGATATTGTGTACAAAAAAATGAGAATATTGTTATAAATGATTACGATCAAATAATTGTTTGTTTCACATAGATTATATACAATTTAAAACTAGTTCTTTATTTTAGTTTATATCAAAACTATAAAACTCCGTATAGTTAAATAGATAAATTAATTATGTCTGTACACACTTGGTACTCTATATTATAAATTTATATTTCATGATTTCATAAGTTTATTATTTTTAAGGTAGATTGTTGATTCAAAAATTCTGTTTTAGAAGTATTATTGCTGTTACCTTGTTCTTTTGCCGCATGCTAAATACATTTAAAATATTTGAACGAAAACTTATTGAAATATATATTTATATGTGTAGTTCTTGTTCAGTACTAATCTTAGAGTAATCTACAATTGCTATTACAGTCATATACATGTTTTCCTTTATAGAATTATTTAATATTTATTTCAGAATGATTCAAATATAAGTAATGTAATATAAATAGACCTTTGTGCATTAAAAGAGCTTCATTGTTACTAGGGCATGGCTAATTATATTCAGTGCATAATTTTATTATTGTTCATTGAAAATAATCACACAAATACTATAAATAATTATAAATAATAGCTACAGTTACCTATTTTACGTACTACAGTGTTTTATCACTGTAGTGGAGACAAGACTGCCCCGTTATAATGTTGCATTTACTTGTTTGCTATTGTACATCACATATATAATTTTATACATGTAAATATTCTGTATACTTCTGTATATACGTATTAAATCTATCTATATAATATAGTTATTAGTTAATTTGAGTAGTAACGGCAACTACCTTCTGTCGTTGAGACATTATTTTATAAATATATAAAGTTTTCCTACTAGTTTCATAAAAACTGGCCACCACAATTTAAATTTGTTAAACTTGTACTCATCTAATGAAATTTAGCAACTTACCTAATTGTTGTTTTATATTTTTTATGTCACCAGTATTATTATTCTCAGGCGTTGTTTATTGTCAAAATGTTAATCAGAGGATGTGTTTAATTTTATTTAGTCACTACGTTACAGGAAACGTTACATTTATAATACAATTATACGTACACTTTTGCTCAAGACGTAAAATCTCTAACGGGACGCGGAGTAGCCAGAAAGAAAGAATGAGGCCGGAAATGTCAAAATACTTAGTATATATATGGTATATAATATAAATAAAACGTAATATAAAATGACATCGAGCGAAAGTGAATTCAGATTACGCCTAAAAATTTGGCGTTATGTTGGCCTGTTTGTTTTGCATATTATATAATATATATACTGTATCATGGGCCCAGTTGCTTATTAATTAATATTAATAGGACAGCAAGTACCTAAAGTAAAAACATTTATTTCAACATAAAGTTTTACGTCATAGAAATATATTAATAATATTTATTTTGTTTTATTATTAGTATATTTTCTATGGTACTTCAAAATAAAATGTCTCTTGTCGTAAAACAATGTACATATTAATTGTAAAATATAAGAATTGTCGTAATAAATTGTCATTCTTAGTTATCATGTAGATATGTTTTATATCAAATACGAAAACCAATACTTTTGCTTAATACTTAAACATCTTTCAGTACTAACTCCTGAATCATTGTTGTTTCGTTGTATTTTTAATACAAATACATTGACAATATCGTTAATATACTTTAGAATTTCGGTTTATTGTATTATTATAAATGTATATATTAGTACAGGCATATATAATGATATATATTATATAGAAGCTTCACAGACATAGATAAAAATAGCTGCCTCATTTCATATGAAACTAAGTATGTTATTACTTAATCAATTGCCTTGATGATGCCTTGCCCAAATATATATAAATATGTAGTAATTTTTCTTCTTTAAATACTTACAAAATACTGCTTTTTTACCATTTTTATGTAGAATTTCGGAATTTTAATTATAACCAAAGTAATAAGTCTGTACGTATTGAGTAGACTCAATACTGGGCCTAAAAATTGAACCACAAACAGTTTTATCCTTCGTCATCTGTTTAAATCCATATCTGTGCTAATGTTGTTTATTGTTATTTTTTATTTGGTAAATCTAAAAACAGGCATTTTTAGTGAATAGTCTGGACATGCCAATTTTAAGTAACTTTGAATACTTGATACAGAACTAATAAAAAATAACAATTGCAAACAATAAAAAAATATAATTTGATAGAAACATGCTAAGAGAATATGCTACAAATAAACTGTACTTAATGGTATCAATACTTAGGTATATATAAATTAACCACAAATCTAGAGGACAACCAACATGGTACCAGATAATTGTAAGCAATAAACAATGTGTGTGTCAGTTTTATCTTGCCTACATTGATGTGTTCGTTAAACTATCATTTATGCTCACATTATTTCTTGCACTATTATTTAAAGAATATTTAATAACTGAGGAGAGTGGAATGAACATTTTTAACTTTTTACCAAGTGATGTGTAATTAGCACTTAAAATTTTGTTTCTTTGTTACAAGTGGTAATAGAGAATTAGATACATTACTCATAATAAATTACTTATATATAATTAAATTTTATTTGAACTGAATATTGTTAACCTATTTCAACCACCAAGTATTTTGTAAGCTGTTTTTGCTGTAGGTTGAGAAATGGCAGTGAATTGCAGGCCATTGCCATTGTTCTTGCATGGCATTCTTTTAAGCATGATGACCTCCTCCACGGGCACCATATGGTACCGTGTTGTTAGTAGAGTTATAGTTCATTTAAAGAACGGTTACAACTTACTGTTAGGTGATAATAGTTCATGTTGCTTGTTTGCGATTTCAATTAATAATAAATATATTCATATGTCGAGATTCTATAAAAATATATAAATCAAATTCATAGAGTTTAGTGCCATTCTAAGCTGAGCTTTAGTGTTAAATATAGTATATATTTAGTCAGTACTACAGTAATTTCGTACTGTACGTAAAGTATCGCCCGGTGATACTGTAAAGGTCAGTTGCGGCCAACAGAATTAGTGTAGTTCGAAAAAAAATGTTCATAAAGTCTTCTTTATTTTAAATGGCCGCTACCAATTTTGATCGGTGATTTGGCCGATGTTTTTTTTTTTTGGTTTGGTTGATTATGCCCATGGTTTAATTTTATCGCAGAGGAAAATTTGACATTTCCTATGTTGCCAGCTTTTTGCGATTCTTAAATAGTGTTGTGGCCCAATCGAAAATTAATATTAATTACCGATATAAAAACAAATACGATTCAGCAAATCGGTATTGGAGATACAGCCAATACAGTTGGTAGCGTTATTTGAAGTTTTGACAGTTTTTTAATAGATGATAATGGAATGGTAATTGGTACCCCATCTGCACCACCGGTATAGCTGGCTGGGCACCAGTTGAGGATGACAGGATGAGCATGAGGTTAGTTAGCCCATCGTGGCAAATTCACAAAAAAAATATCACAATGGTTTGATTGTTCGCAGGAAAGTTAACATTTACACAAGGGAAAAGTTTGACATTTACACTTATCAATGTAATCTTCGGAATTAAAAGAAAACAGACTAAAACGGACATAAACTTAAAACAGACACGACCTCATCTATCTTAACAATGTTGTTATTGGTGATTGGGTCGTTCTTCTTTTTAACCTACAAAAAGGTGTCTTCATCAGTTAAAAAAAAATATAATCGAAAATTATCCGTATTATTTTATTATTAATGTTTCAATATGTACTATACTAAAAATGTAACGGCTATACACGTTCACAATAAATAAACATTTATATTTTTATAATAAAAAATACGTTACAGAGTCGTCAATCCGCGTGACAGAGGTGTATTTCATACAAATCATAGTTGTCTCCCGCTACCTGAGCCTATGTTTAATTCATAATGGTACGAAAAAATATAAAGGCAGTAGCAAATATAAAAGTATTTTTTAATTCTACAAGATAACAAAATATTAAAGTCTTGTCTTTCACTACAGACTGTTTTAATAGGTATATTCGGTCACATGTTTTTTAATTCGAGCGACGCGTATACGCGGGTCGCTTTTGTTGCCGTCGATTGGATATTTAGTCCTTCCTATCCCTTGCTGAGATAAGCTCTCTAGGACTTAGAGATTGCGCGTAAGTCGCCCGGAATCTGTGTATGGAGGTGCGTGTGTTTATTCGGCGGCAACTTCGTCACGTAAGGGGGTCTTCCTATGTGACGGCCTGTTTTTTAGGGATATTTTAGGATTTTTTTTCTACGACCAGTAAATATTTAGAGCTTCAAGTTTTTTATCATTTATTAACACATATTTGGACAGTATAAATATAAAATTTCAGCTAAAAATATTCAGTCAAACTAGAGTTACAGCGCTCTGAACACCCCCGCCTCGAAAAAAAGAGCTCCCACTTCCTCCACGATTCCGGCTGATCGGCTTATCTGAAAAAAAAAAAAAAACGGCGTTTTAATTTGTAGGCTTAAAAGCACGGAATGACCTATAATCAAATGAATATAAAAAAAATTGGATTTTTGATAGACATTTGAAATAAAAGTTGCAAATTAGGCGTTTTTTTTTTTGTTTTTTGCTATAAAAAAATTGAAGTTTTGAAAATTTTCGATTGATAATAGTTCATTCCATGCGTTTACATATATTGAGTGTGCCCTGTAAATTTCAAGTAATTCGGTCCAGCCGTTTCTGAGATACAATGGAGGAAAGTTTGAAAAACACAGTTTTGAGAAAAACGTGTTTAAAGTTTCAAGTCCGTTAAAAACTATTAAAATATCAACTTACTCTCAATCGGCGATGCCTGGTCCATAGAGTATTCCTTCCTCTTCCTCGTGAAACTCTTTTAAAGCAGATTGTTCAGCTCTTGAGTCAATCCTGGCTTGTTTAACGACATCACTTACGCGCCGCTCAGAGCGTAAGATTCGCTTTTCATCCCGTTTCTCAACATACGCTTGGGCTTCACGACCAACAGGGCATCCCATAATCGACATAACTTTTAAAATACCTTGAAAACCTTCATTAAAGATAATAACACTCACACGATAAAATAATTTTAAAGCCTAGGCCTCGGAAACTTGATCGCGAAATAGACACATCACTTTTACAAGTTTTACATATAACTATTTCAGAGATTGCAGCAAATACAGAAACAAACTTCAAAATGCAATATGCGAAATTCGAAGCGATGGGAACATTCATGTTCATGTTATTTTTAAGTTTTTTGGCCGAAGCTGATGTAAATACCGTATCATTTTGGTGGGTAAAACGGTTTCCACTAAACTTTCTTTTTTTACTACGACCAGGATGAACGTTTACTCGTACTTCCTTTCCGTCCACTCATTATGAAAAAAAATAATTTGTAGCTGTTGCTCTCTTCGAAGTTCAACCAAGACTAAAATAACTTCGGTAAAATATTATAACAATAGAAATTTCTGTAAACAAATATATTAATAAAAGGGAGGCCAGGTATAAAGCCGACGGTACACAATAGGCCCGGTCTCTAACTGCCAACTCACCGCTCCGAACCGCTCTTTCTTTTACCTGCTGTATCTTTAAAACGACTTCGAATTTTCTAAAATCGCTTTACTACCGTATTCTAGACATGTTAAGGGAGCAATTTATGAAAAAAAAAAATCGATTTTTTCAACCCATCACATAGGAAGACCCCCGTAAGTATTGTACAATAATATATCAATTACAGTTACTTCTTATTATTTAACTTTTGCGTAATAAGAAACACTTTCATGCCAACCTGTTACGTTTGTATTTTGTGGTAACGTTTATATATTAACAATTTTGTAAGTAAGATTTACCCCTCCGTCACGCTACTACTTCGTCACAATAAAATTGTGACGGAGTGGTAAAGCACGCGACGGATGGGTAAAAAATACTTGCAAAAAATATAATATTTATTTTATCTCATAAAATATAGGAATCTGTTGAAATAGGGCCAGTACTTATTATGGCAACTATTTTGATATAAAGTTTATCTAGTGTTTTTCTAATGTTTATGGATTATGACGAAAAAGAAGGCATTAACAGCAGAAAAAAAGCGGCGTTGCCGTAAGATACAAAAAAGTTATACAGAAAAGGTAGCTGAAGTAAAACGCAAACATCTCGAGAGATATCATACTCGTAAGAAGCTTGTGGCTGACATGACTGTGAGAGAACATCGTATGATGAAGAGAAAATAGCGACAAGAAAAGAAAAAAAACAGACGCTTGAAAACATACTGTTGAACACGCCGGCTCCATCGCCATCCAGAAATACGTCCTCATTCTCCAACACCAACTAATTCAGAAGTGTCTAGCTCAAGAGGGAGGAAGAGAGTGAAAAGAGTTAGAACACAGAGAGAATATTAGTTTACAAGATAAAATAGAAGAATTAGAGAGGAAAGTTCAAAAATACAAGAAAAGCTTGCACAGAAAATCCAAAAAGATGGCAATAGCAAAGATGAAAAGAACAGTAAGAATAAAAACAAATATAGTGTCCTTTCCAATGTCATTAAAGAACGATACCAAACTTGCATTTTTTTTAATCAGGACATGGAAAGGCTAATGGTATTGGTGGAACTTTGAAACGCCAAACTGATGCAATAGATTGTAGCAATAGGAAAATATTTCGGAGACGTGTTAGAATTCTTTTTCTCCATTCAAGATACCAGCAAAATTAAATGGTTTTTGGTGGCAGACGAAGACGTAGACAATGGAGTTTCGACTATTCCAAACAGTATTTTACCCCTGAAAGGAACCATGCAAATCCACCAACTGTTCTCAGAAACTCGTGGAATCTTAAACTTTAGGGTTCTGAGTTGTTTTTGTGAACAATTCTGTTCGTCGTTTCTAAAACTTATTGGCCTCTGCCTGAAACAGAATCCAATGTTGAAATAATAAATGAAAAATAAGATGTTGCAATTCATGTAGTGGAGGATTTGTCGCTCACGATATTACGAACAAAATTGGGATGCCTCGAAAAAGATTTTATGATATTATGTATGAATCATCTGAGGAAGATCAGCCATTGCACACTTATATACAAGCAAAGATTCCTCTAATCCAACGGCCTTTTCTAATACTTCTTAAGAAACACTTCACCTCAAGGCCATTCATCAAAGGAATATAGAAGACGGTGTACATGTACTCGTTAAAGTAAAAAGTGAATTGAATGACCAATATACATACGTCACATAGGCAATATTCTGGTGATGTTCTTGAAAACAGTCGATGATTGTGGAAGATTATTTATTAGTGGAGAATGACTTATCAGATGTTCCGTATGAGGATTTCATTAAAATTCTACCAAATCCAAAGGTAGTTAAAAAAGGAAAGAGAAGGTTTTTTGAATTTGATGAGCTTTTGCCAGTGTTCGAAAAGTAAGACTGATTAGGATAAGTATGACTGAAGAAAGTAATTTGTTGATGATGATTATTATTTTATTTTAATGTTTCAGTCAAGTTAGACATTTTTTTTTATTTGAGACAAGTTAGAAGTCTTATAATTTAATTATACTAATACGGATCTCATTCCAAAGGTTCTGCAATGTGATTTTATTAGTATGAGAGTATTTCAGTTGTAAGAATGTAAGACTGTCAAATATTTAATTATTCTAACGAAGTAATAAATGATTCTAAATAAAATATTCATTTAAAACTAGTTTTATTCCAAAATGTAACCGGATATTATATAGAATAACAATTCTGCCACATACTCTACCACTCTGTCACGATATGTCTCCTGGTTTTAAAATTTATATAGTCATTTTAATATTTTCTTATGAATAGTACAATTTCGGAAAAATTATATTAAAAATAGTTAACTATAATATAGTCTACAACATTAATATTTCTGTGCTAGAAGTGGTTAAAATTGAATTATAGCAAAAATATACTTCTAAAAAACTGCAATTGTGACAGAGTGGTATAAGATTAAAAATATATATTTATTGTTATATAAAGAAGTCTTGCCTTGTAAGTTTTCTAAAAGGACGGAAAAGAAGGAAAGGAAATCTAGCCATTTTTTTTCGGACTACTCTAATGCTGTAGGCTGCAGCTGGCCTTTACAGCTTCACCGGACGTTAGGGGGATAGTGCAGATGGCACTCCAAACCCGCGGAAGGACTTATGGAGCGGCTGAAGGCCAGCTCCTCGGCTCAGGCCGTCGTAATTTCGATCCACATTGAATTGAACGGGGGATCGATCGGAGGGGCGATCTAGCCAACAACAAAAAACTGTTTCCCGATATATGTTTCTGACTGAATTTGGTAATGGAAATATTGATAATAAACGAAATAAATCCGAAACGTGGTGGCAGTCTCACAAGGTTGAATTCAAATACATATATCCGAAATCTGGGTATATCAATATTACATATAAAGTTATTGTTTTTTTAGTGTTCATCATGCCATTTAATGTCTCTTACTATTTCATCTGGGACAATAGTCGTGAAGATATTTGACAATATTGGATTGTTACAATTACAATAATAAATAAAAAATGTAGTTTCTTACAACATGATTACTGTATAGCTAGTATTGGAATAAGGTTGGTTGATCATTAATTAATAAAACATTGACTCAGCTGAATGAGCTATCATTGCGTTTTACTAAAAGTATAATATGTGTAACGATTATAAAATAAGTAGCCTCTTTAATTCTTGACTTTTTATCGATGTTTGTTCTTTATTCAATGTAGAGATATATTGGACATCACTAGTTTCACTGTTTAAAAAAAAAAACATATATAAACAAACGGAAAGATATATAAATCTTTTTTGTTTCTCTAATATAGGAATAGGAATATATTATATAAATATTAATAATATTTTATATTGGATATAGATATAGATTACTTTATAATGGATGTCCTCTTTTTGATAGAATCACAAGAAATATTTGAAAAGGTAAGTCATCAAAATTACAATTTGTTTTTAGTATTTGCTAGATATGTGTTAGAAGAGCACTTTAGTCAATTTTCATAATGAGTATTTAGATGTGAAAAGTATACGTTTACTAAGCTATTCCATTATAGTATAGTTATAGGCTGCCAACATAGTATAGTTATTATCAATATCCTAACGATTGAAAGAAGTGGTGACACTTTAATAATACTTAAATTATAATTTGTTTCAGGTGGCACAAGAAATTGTAAATAATTTGTATGGATCTAAAGTTGTGTTACTCGATGATGTAGAAATCAGTATAATCAAACAAGCTAAGGATGATTTTAAGAATATTATTTCACTGTGTAATTTTGATATGACTAAAGTTAAAGAAGTACTACTGGAAAAAGGTTGGAATGAATATAAACTGAAGTTTTTCTTTTCTTTACTTGATACTAGAAAGAATGAATTACTTTATGAAATATTATTGAGTCATAACAGCACATTTGGTGATACTATAGCAGGCTTCGATTGGTATTTAAAAATTGTGCTGGGTACAAGTGAATTAAAAATATTAAAGTATCCTTTGTTACAGCTTATACTTTCAATTAATTCCAGTGACGACCAAAAACAAAGAGTATATGATGTGAATAAAATTATTTTAAGCAAAATGATAAATATTTTAGAACAAATTAATGAAATAAAAGTGTAATCCAATTGACATTCATTTTTCTTCTAACTACCTGGTCTAATTTAACTAACAATTTCTGTCGAATAATGCAATATTATTTTGATATATTCTTAGTAGAATGGTAGTCCATTGACATTGGTATCTGCGCAAGACATTTATCACTCTAGGTATGAAATAATTCAATGTAATAATCTTTCTCTTAACACAATTTGTGAACTCTGGATTAATTACTGCAATAAGGACTCCATTGTAATTATAATATTGTATACCAACAATCTTTAATCAGCAGGCAAATTATATTAATTTTCTGAACCCTAAAAGCTGTTGTTAATAAAGGGAAATATATATTTTTATATCATATATATGATAATGGAATGGTGCACCCACCTACATTAACTATTTTATGCTGGAGGTGCACCAGTGGAGTATGATAAAATAAGCATGAGGTTCAGACAGTTAGCCCAAGCAATGGAAAATTTATCACACTGGTGTCTGCAGGAATCACATGGAGGTCAACCTGACATTGCTACTATGTGCTCCTCTCTCTTCCTCCCAGGGAACTATTATTTATGGATAATAATGGAATGGTGCACTTGCCTGCGCTAACGATTGTTATAACGTTAGCGGGGTACCAGTGGAGATGATAAGCTGAACATGAGGTCAGGTCAATTAGCCCAACATGACAAATTCACCAAGAATTTATCGCGACGGTTGCTAGGGGGAACCGCGTGGAGGTCAACCTGACATGGTACATTGCTAGCAATAAGATCACCAATCCATAGTACTAATAATCCTCTTTCACGTTTACACGTTTATACGTTTTCTTGTCTCGATAGCGTATATTCAAGACGATACCGTGTAAAAAAAAAAGAGTACAACGGATGGCGCTATAAAATTAAAGCCATTCAATTTCAGAAACTATTGAATCTGATATTTAATAATCTGTTAACAAGATCATGACTGCAAATATTTTTTAAAATTCTGCTTTCA
Source organism: Achroia grisella (assembly GCF_030625045.1). Lineage (NCBI taxonomy): Eukaryota > Metazoa > Arthropoda > Insecta > Lepidoptera > Pyralidae > Achroia > Achroia grisella. The sequence goes on from NW_026712703.1 coordinate 4,158,267, forward strand.
TTGCAAGATGTTTCTAAATAAGGGTATCTTAATAATAAATACAAATCCTATTAAAGTAAAATCACATTCGCACTTTACAGATATTATATTTTCTAGATTCGAAGCTGTTAGTACAGGGTTGTGCGATTGGTTTGCTTCTAGCAACTAGTTGCTTTGCTTCTAGCTAACTACTACCCTGCTGTTTGTATATTGTCCTATTATGGATTTATTTACAAGACCTGCGCAAACGGGCGGCACGCATCTGGGTATTTTGCTCCCAGAAATATGCATGTTACGATAACTTTACAAACATGTCCGTGTTAAATGTGAATAACATACAGAAAAATTTTATTATATTATCTTAATAGCGGGTCTCGATATCTATCTTCTGGATGTACCAAAAAATTGTCTAATAGTGTCAACATTAACAAATTAAATATAATATTCTGATTGATGATGATTGAGCGGATGTTAATATAATTTGACGTAACTAAATATATGTAGATTGTATTACGACGACAGCATTGTCTTTTATCTCGGTAACAGTTATAATGTCATATTTAATATCAGTCGCAAGTCTGGTGACCTCTCCGATCCTAAAGTACGACATTCCGGTATACCGTGTACTGCAGTTCATACCAATGTACCTTCCATAACTGCAATGTCCTCTCTTACCTGGTATCCTTTCAAATATCTATTTTCTTTATGTACGAATATCTACACATGTCCGTAGCTCTCGCTTTTCACCGTATGTGACAGATATCATAATCTACGATCCCCGCAAAGCAATCGCGGCGGTCTTGTCGCCACCAACATAACATGCACCTTCATAGAGGACTACTGGCTGAAGGTATCGGCGCTACCGCTTTATATTTTATTATTATTATTTCATATATTAGTCTATAAGGTATATATAATATTGGCCATTAGTACCCTGAATTAAATAAAGAAATAAAACCATTAACATAAGGCAGGAGGAAGGTAATATAAATGCAAAAAAAATATCCAAGAGCAATGGAAAAATGCAGGGAGATCAGGGTGATGATGGTCATCATCTTGAGTCATTACCGAATTTGTGATTGGCGTCGCCATATAAGAGGCTTGACTTTTTTTCATTGATGAAATCTTGACGCTGTAAGAGTACAGGACATTTCTACTCAACTCCAATTGTATGAAAAAAGCCATAAGAAAGAAAAATAACTTGCTTTACTTTAAATTTTATTGATAAGAGACATTCACACATCAACATTTAGTTTAATTAAATTGGAATAACATATTAATTATTATTATTATACAAATTCCAATAGCGGGAATGAGCAAACAAGTTACACTTTTAAAATGATAATTATTTTACACAATACTGTATAAACTATAAATATCTACCTATATTTAAAAGTCTGCATTATGGAAAGTATTACTCAACGTTACTACGATATTTAGATTGTGTACAACAAGCTGAATTTCAGAATCAATGATTCCTACAATCATGTTTATCTTCATATGAACTATATTAATGTGTATCAAAATATTGCCAGGGAGTATAGGGCTATTATGACATGCAGTATGCATTTGATATGGAATGTCTCATTCGTGTTTACTGCTAATTGGAGTAATTCTCCCAGTCATGCAGATGTGTCACTTAGAATTTCATAAAAAAGGTATAAAATTACAAAAATGATTATGAAACCATATTAATATGCGAGTTATTGTAGAAACTGACACTATTGTATAGTAATATCAAACCTTACGACGAATAATCTAATTGTATAAGGTGGAAACCGATATAAGTACCTACTAATGGCAGCCCTCATTATCTGACTACCATCTAACTGTTACACATACTACAAGTCTAAATGTTACAATATAATGTCTGTATATTCATAAAAATTGTATAATATAATCGAAAAGTTGGCCGCTGAATATTTGCTCCAAAATTCCACATATACTTAAAATTTTCGTTTAATTTGGATTCGATGACCATAATAATAATGTAATTAATATTACTTGACAAATTTGTCTAAACAGTTACTTCTTATTGTAATAATATCTCACTAGGCATTGTAGTAACTTACCAATACCTAAATTCGAATATAATGAGTTTGACAGAGAGCCGTATTGTAACTAAATTTATACAACTTAACATAAATTAAAATTACAAGAAGAATAAGATACAAGTGCGTAATAAAAATTTAGCACAATAATGAGATAAAAGAAATTCATTGATATTATACCTCAACACCTTTAACACTTTACATTTAATTGCAAATTTTAATTTTCAATTTGACACAATTAACAGATTTTAATACATAAGTTTAATGAAATTCAATTAATTATTCTTATATACATTACAGCAATGTCGCAAACTACCATAATTAGAATTATATCGTATCATCACCGTATGGTATACATTTCATGTTCTCTATTACATTTAAACCACTGCTGTTACCATATTTATATGATTGTTTAGGTTACTTGAACAGTTTATATAACGAGTAACGTTATGGTGTCATTAACACCACTCATATCAATCACTCGTATCAATCCGGAAATATTCGATCAAATTAATTATTAAAATCTTATAATAATGTGCATTTATCGTAATTGGTAGCAGGATAATCGGCTGATGTTATTAGTAAATATTCCAAATCCATTGTCTAGATTTGAAAGAATAAAATTCTTTATACTATTAATAATAATACATTTAAATTATAATTTTTAAAATAATCGAATCAGTGTTTGTATTACGATCGACCAAAAACGAATAGCGAATTTAAGAGTAATGAACAAAATAAAAAAACTTATTATTACCAAGTTAAACATATATGGACATATAAACATGGTAAGTCAGTAATGTCTTCTCTAACTAACAAGTTTGGCTAGAACGCAAGATGTTCCCAATCATAACTATCTCCATGTGCATGTGGCACACACATGTATTTACAACAACCATATAATTGTACCTACGATACCCAATTCTATTATCAGGATTATATTCACAAAACGTGCCTCCCAAGAAGCAATTTCAAAATGTATTAGAAATTACATAGTTCAAAATGAATTAATTTTTTAGAAAATACATCGTGTCTGTGTAATCTATAATATTGAGACTCAAAGTTTTGAATGCAATCGTAAAGTAAGTTATTTTGAGATCGAATTTACTACATTTACGAAAAATGTGTCGAAGTGTCGTTAATTAATGGCAAATGTACAATACTACAAATTCACAATATTTCAATAAAATAATTATCTTGCAGTAATGATATTTTTGCAAAATTAAAATAATTTAAGGAGCAAGTAACACGCGACGACGTCAAACTAATACCCCTGTAATAATGGCACCAACTTATCGCACCGTATACTGCCTACATAACTTTGTTATTGTATATTATATAATTATAAAAAAACTCGAACCTAGCGAATAAAATGTATAAAATCTTAATTTTACAAAAGCAAAGCGCTAAACTTATACTAATAATCATTCTATATGAAATGTCACATTTGAACGGAAATCCACATCTTTGACAATATAAAATAAAAATCGAACTTAGTTCGATAATCACACCACAGTACTAAATGGAAATAAATTAAAGGCTCATTTTATGACACACAATGTGCCGGTGGACGTTGAGTTTAGTCATATGTGGTGATTAGTTGGCCACCGCCACGTCAGTCGTCGTCTCCTGAAAACAAATATTTCATTTTAGAACACATTTTTTAATACATATTTTTTACTACAATACTAATTCCTGTCGGTAAACTCACCAATTCAGTTTTCAGTTCTGGTACAACTGGAACTTCAGGGATCAAATCCGCTATTTTGTCGGTGACGGGAAGGTGTTCCTGTAATAATTACACTTAATGTATTATGTGTTGTGTATGTGATCTCCGGCACATACACTGTACTGTACACAGCCGAGCGCACACATACGCAGCTGAACCGAGCTGGGTCGTTATTTAATAATTTAAAATAAGACCATATTGTATTAGTGTAGATTTTAAAAGAATAATAATGTACTTTACGTGTAGGAATTGTCATATTACGACATAAATTAAATAAAACATTAAGATATATGAGACATAATACCAATGTCAATATGTTATTGAAATATAAGTAGTGGTTAAATTTATTATAAATTTACATTTATCATCACATGTTGCATATAGATAAAATTAACTTATGTATATTGTGTACCGTATTCAAATTATTACACATGTTTAATTAGCGGAACTAATTTGGACAAAATAGTACTACATTATTTTACAAGAAAAAAAAAATAACTTTAATAACATTAACAAGTAGTTGGAGCAATTAGCTAGACTTATCTATTTTTATAACTAAAAGTGTTAGCACAGAAGCAAAATATTGACATGCCTTTTTTGTTTTAATTATGATATCTACATTAATGTATGTTAAGCGAAATGGGAAAGGATAGGATGGGAGGGCAGCACCTAGCTGCATTGGCTGTATATGGGATATATCGATTCGAGCACACTCCAATTCTTCTTGTTATTGACGATCCACATGCTGATACAGATAATGCACATGAAACTAAATACGGCAACTGTTAACGGGATGGCAAAACGTTCTTTTATGTTACGTTACTAATCAATCCACTACAAGAGTAAGACTGTCCGGACAGTATTCACCTGTGGAATGTCCGCGGGTGGATCATCGTTCAGCTCCGGAGTTGCGGCCGACGATACCTCTGACTCGGAGCGACAGAGCTCGCTCGGTGGCAGCGGGAACGATTCAGACGCGTCATTGCTTGCTACGCCCGTCTCCTCGGGCGGCAAACACTCATTCGTCTCCGAAAGGGAAGGCGGCAAAGAGTCATCAGCAACTGTCGTCGTTGCTTTTTCTAATTCCATGTTAACATTATCTAATGGTGTTATGTCTGATACATCATCTATTTTTTTTATGACTTTGGGTTCATCTATATTATTACCATTGCACTCAATTATGACATTGTTGAGTGAATCTTTGATTTCGGTTTTCACAATATCTTCGGTGTATTCATCATTAATATCATTAGTATCATTTACAACTGTCACATTAGAATTAACGAGTGTTTCTTCAGAGTTGTGTGTGACTGTTACTGATGTATCAATATTATCTATTGGCGGGGGAGGAGGCAAATCTTCAAATTCATGGTTAATTTCAGAATTTTCCTGTATTTTGATGAGTTCAGAGTTAAAAGGAGGAGGTAAATTAATTTCTGGAGATGGTGGTTTTATTTCCGAATTCTCCTGAGGTGTTACATCGATTTCAGATGTTTTTGTAGATATAGCCTTAGGTTGTGGACTTTCGGGAGGGGGTATATCGATTTCATTACAATCTGGAAGGGGGGCCTTAATTTCTATATCAGGAAGCGTTGGATCCACTTTAATTGTTTCCGGAGCATTGATTTCAGATGTATTGAGAAGAGACATGTTCTCATCAGAAACTTCTGTAATTTCAGCAGCTTCTTTGTTTGGCTGAGATATATCGTTTTGAATGATTTTGGTAACATTCTTAGTTTCTAGATTATCTACGTTTTCTTTTAAAGAAGAAGAATCGCACAATTCATTATTTTTTTCTTGGACTATTTCGATTATTTTTTCCGGACTAATTTCTTTTAAGGGTAAGGAATTTTCATTCATTTTTTCGGCTTTGAGTACAGGTTCAGTTAGAGGTATATTTTCCTTAGACAAATCTGCTTTAGTGCCAAGCATTGCAGGCAGTGACGAAGTTGGGGTTTCTGTAGTGTTAGCTAGCGAAGCATCTGTCAATTCTGGTGCCATAGTAGTAGCGGCAAAAGAAGCCACTGATGAAGGAGGAGGATTAGCAGGAAGTGGTGGGGGCGTGGGTTCTATCAAAGGCATTTGTTCAACACAAACCTCTTTTGTGACAGGGATTTCAGGGGCCGGAACGGACTCAGTCAGTTCAGCTGGTTGATCAGGCTTGCTCTCCTCAATTTTCGTTACTTCAGGCTCATCACTTTTGGCTTCCTCCAATGATAGTCCATTTACAGGCAATTGCTCCACATCAACTTCGGCTTTAGGTTCAGGCCTGTCGGTTTCTGGGTTTGTTGCAACAGTCTCTTCAATGATAGGAGTTTCCACTTTTTGTGATTCTGGAGTAGTGCTTCCATTAGTGATAGGTTCAGTCACTGGAGTTTCCGGAGTCTTTTCCGCTTTACTATCAGTTTCAGGCTTTGCTTCCTCTGCGATTTCATTAATCGTAGTTTCAGTGGTAACTTCGGCCGCCTATGAACATAAAGAATAAATAACATAAATGTATATTCATATATAACAATATTTATACATCAGGCTTTCTGACATTTGTACTGGTGGTCAATCAGGTTTTTTTGCTGTAAATAGAGTTGAAAAATATTGAAAGATTCGTAAATGATTGAATTACTTAATCTAAAGAAAACTCTAGTGTGCTGTAACGAAAGAATTAAGTAGAACTAAAGATATGTAGAGACTATTACTTATTAAACTTTATTATTAGGGAGTTATCTAAGAAACTGTAATTTAAAAATAAAATTATAGGTCCAAAAATAAGCTTAAACGACAATAATAATAAAACGATCTCTTGTCCAACATTTCGACTTTTAATTATGTTAAATATTTTTCTTAAAGTAATATGTTATTAATGTGGTTAACCATGCACTATCACACATCTATTAATTAGCACAATCCCGTGTACCTTGTCTTCGGCCATATTTTCTATAATTATAGCAGTTGATTTCAAGAACGAATCCTGCTTAAGACTGAAGGGAAGCTGATAGAACCAATGTAATTTATAGTGCTATTTTTTTGTAACGGTAGATTGACGATCATTTTTAAATAGGCTGTTACCCTTCATTGGTCGTGAACGGAGATATATAATATTGCAAACTCGAATAGGGTTACCAAGTTTATTTTGTCAGTAACATTTGAGGAAAATTATAATATATAAACATGACACACACAATTATGATTTATTTCATTCATTATATAGAAAAGTAGTAAATTGCTATTATTACTTATTAATTCTATGAACAAAACAATCCGTTTGACTCACATTACTGATACAAGGAAAAAATATAGGAATCAATATAACATAAATTAATAACAATACAATTGAATTGTTAGATGTTTAATAGAAAATACTCATATTAGCAGAATATTTTTGTTTTTTGGACGATGAATGACAAATGTGAGTGTATTTAGATTAAACGTGATTATAATTTTACTTCTTTAAATAAAACATAACATTTTTATGTACATGTAGGAAATTAAAAAAAATAGACTAAATTTATCAATCAAATATAACATCCTTGATGTAAGTCTAACAACGACCGCATTTTTTACAAATTCTCCATAACACAGCAATGGGAACAAGGTCTCAAAACCGAAACCCGTTTGCGATGTATGGTCAATATCCCCGTGTTCGCCAATATAGGAAGGGAGCGTTAGATTAGCTCGCTCTGAATAATACTTTAGATAAACCCAGTCAACCAACTACTACGTTGATTAATCTAGGTCCTGATAAACAAAATTAAAAGTACCTGGTCATGGTCCAGTTCAATTAATTATAAAATATTAGTAACGTGTCACAATTCACATGTATTCTAGTTCCAAACCAAGCAGACATTTTACTATGGTACTAAACAATGGACAGAAATACATTGTTTGTAAATGAAAAAAAATTAATAATTTGTGCTTTTTTTTATTACAAACAATCAAAGGGTGGTTTCTTTCAGTTTATCTTAAAGAATCACAATTTGTTTGACCACTACCAAAATTTATATTCGTATTGTTCCTATTTACTTCAAATTGTATACAAAACTATAACTTGTATACATGACTTAAATTTTAATCACAACCCCATTTAAGCCAAGGAAACTGTGTACGACTCCGTAGGTTACAGATTAGTTAATGATTATTTTCATAATTATAATATAACTTTTTCATAATTATAATAATCACTTTTATATAAGTGATGGTGACGACAAATCAATTGTTTAAAGTGGCCGTGTACCAATTTAATTTCGCCTTCGACTCAATATTTGCATTAATATGAAGTAATCTTAAGGAGTACTGTGGTTCAGGGTAAGCCGGGACTCCGAGGATTACGAAGGTTGCTTCATATAAGGCAACAGCCCTTGTTACACATTTGTGTCTAGAGACACTTATTATTTTAAATGTTTAACAGAGTGCAGCTGTAAGTCAAACGAAAACAACAAATGTTATCTCTGAACCGCAATGATGAGGTGAACCACACCACCAAATTTTGAATGTCAGTAAATACTGAATCACTATTGTATAGCTATTGTAACATAAAACAGGGCGACGAAATATGTAAGTGGGCGGTTAATTGTGCTATTGAGAAGTAGAAAAATATTGGAATCTGAATTACCTAATAGGAGTAACCTAGTAACATAATAAATTAAGAAGATATAAAATTTAAATATAACAAAATAATTTACGTCCACCATAAACTGTTTTGTAATAAATAAAACAGATAAAATATATTATTTCAGTTCGTAGACACGCAACCGCACTGTTGTGGTGAACAATAAAACGATACCACTACACAAGGCCGTCTTTGTTTACTGATGTAGAAAGACACGCCTCAAGAGCTGCACTAATAGATGTATCCGATCCGAACTAAGTTTGGCAGCACTCGATAGGCAGAGTGCATCCATTATATAAAAATCATCGTAATATAACACTACAATTATAATTGACAGATTTAACAGATATGTATTGAAAAAATAGTACTGATACACACTATATATATATATATACGTCTTTATAATTCATTGTACTTTTTAAAAATATCAGATATTCTAATTTGATGATTTCACGGAAACTGAAACTTGGAATTTTTAATTATTTACTGATAATGAAACGACCTCTGTTTCGACTCACATAATACAAACAATTGTATTCATGAATATGACTGTTGGTATTTATCTGGATATTTCCACGAATATGTATACTGTATATGTTTAAAAACCCCCAGTTGTCTACTACCCATAGTACAAGCCCTGCTTTATTTGGGATTAGATGGCGCGTCAGTACATGATTAGTATAATTATACATATAGGTGATACAACTTGTAAACTAGTATGTTTCCAAACGTGGGATAAACAAGAACACTTGGCAAATTTACTTCTACATGAAAGCGATAGTGGTACTTCGTTTACAGATGCGAATGTTTACACTTCGTTTTTTGGGTAGTCTGAATTTACTATACCATATGTGGTTTATGGAACTTACAACAGTGGCGATGTCTTACTTGTACCTTCTTCCTTACATATAAATGAAAATGAAATTTCAAAAAGATTTCTACAATACAGTATTGGGATAACCAGGTATGTGAATGAATGAAATAATGTATGAAATAATGTATTTGTTTTTTAGAAGAAAAATTAATCATTAATACTACAAAACAACTAGTATATTTCTATTTTGAAACGAAAGTTAATTTATCAACGTATTTAAGAATGTAAACTTTATATAATTCTATATGAAAATATAAACCACTTTAATATTTTGGATGAAAATCCAAAATATTAAAGTGGTTTCCGATAATCATATCTATATATACTACAATTAAGTAATATATATACACTCATATACCTATACCTATACACTCGAATGTAAGCCTTTATCTATACGATCCTGACGCTTTATGTACACAAGAATTGCTCCTTTCATATTAGGTTGAAGAAAACACATGCACAAGTCGAATTTCAGTTCACAACTGTACTAACAAATCTATAGTACAATAAAAATTCAAAAAAACGTCTCTTAACCCGGACAATTAGTTAATCCCAAAAATAGCCTTTATAACAATATTTTTAGGATTATGGTCAAAAGTAATATCAAAGGCTAGTAGAGGAATTTCTTATTTATTCCACTACTTAGATATATTTCAAGTAAATAAATATGTCAACAAAAGCAGCTATAATTTTAACAGAATATAAATAGAAATTGGTCGCATTGGATGCATAGTAAACAGCCCGCATGCATTCTTGAATTAACCTACAAAAGGCATTATGTTCTCATTGATTGAAACATAATGCCACCCAATTTGGAAAATGCATTTATAAATTGATAAGTACTTTATTGAATGTATGTGGTCGATAATCGCTTACATGTCTGACAATAATCTCACGAGTAATATAACGACAGTAGTCCTTAACTAATTGGTTCGACCGCAATAAATGGACTGTGCATTAAAAGTACACCTACCAAATAACTTGGCCGTAAAATATTGTGTTGGCCGTTTGTAGATATAGACAATTCTATTGTTATTGCGATATAATTGTAGAACGATTGTTACCAACGAGGAGCAACGACCGATGTATGTGGGCTACTGGCTACTCAGAGTCTAACTTTCAACTTCGCCTCGCAGAAACGACTATTAAATTATATTTCCAATATGGAAACATTACAAAATTACCATTAATTTTATTATATTAGCAACCTGTCATAAGTATTTTAAATAAATATACGATTTATCGCTCTCATAATAGGCATATGTTAAAAGATCGACTAAAATAAATGGCCATAACATGGCACGCATACTTATTCTATTTAGTATTCGAATGCATAAAATTATTTAATAGTGATCTATTATTAAGAAGCAAGTTTTCGGAGGTATAGTTTCCTTTTATGTGTGGTTACCCATAGTACTATGTGGCGATCTATATTAATCAAGTCTAGTATTTCAATAGTTTTTTTTAATCGGCTGAGTAGTTCTAAAATGCTTTTACAGTACCTAACTCTCTAAAAAAACAAATTGACTTCTAAAGGTTTAGTAGCTGTTCTAATATATACAAAATAAAGAAAAAAAATAGGTAGCTGCTTAGTAATGAAGAGCCGGAAGGTACCTATACAAATTCGTAACATAATGTATGTATGCCATAGGATTAGAAATGGAATGGCATCCGAAACGAACGTTTGAAAGTAACAAGAACAATGCTTTCCACTTTAGCGACGGAGTTAGTTGCAAGCACGGGAAGCTAACGGTTATACTGAACAGGCTCGAACCAATGATTAATATCAATATCTACGTCCCCACTCGCTACTTGAAGGCTGCGTTGGAAAGAAAACGTGATTAATGTTAAAAAAGAAACAAGGTTTAACTAACAAGAGGAATATGAAATTCTTAAGGAAATTTTGGGATAGAGCTGGTGTTTCATTTTATCTTAAAACTTTTATATAAAACTACCACATAAAAACTAGCGGAATTTAGCTTGAACTCATTCGATTTAAAAATGTAAAAATAGAATAGATATTACTGTTTTCATGTGGTAGCTTGCAAATACATAATGAATAACACCATTTATCTCAATATTTGCCATAAAAGCGTACCAAAAATAATGTTACCGCAACGAGAAGAATAAATACGAAAGCTTTAATTACGCATGAAATGACCTCTCAGGTAACACGACATGGGTGCTATGCCGTGGCCGCGGTAGTACCCAGCGTCGCTTTATCCGATCTCTAACGGTAAATAAAACGATGAGGGAGGTGACTCACTAGCACTAAACGCCATACATTACGAGGTCTGACTATGGAAATGATGTTACGCTCTAAAAGCTGACATGAGCTGATGTTTGACTGTTTCGGTGTTATCGAACCGTATGATCACAATACACAATTTAAAATGCCAAATCTATATAATACTGTAGACAAAGGAAGGAGACTAAATATTAACGAATTATATCCTGTCATTTCACTACCGAGTCAAGTATAGATAGCATAAAATATTAAAAAAAACGGTTGGATGTTTTATACACCAAATTACATTATTGTACATAATATATTTGATTTGTCAGTTCTAGACTAAAATTAAAAATGTACGTTACGTTTACAACATGCAGTAAAATTGTTCTGAATGCTCAATGTATGTGCACATGTGATTGAAATGCAGTATAAGTTTAACGAGTTCTTTTAGGCTAAATCCAGTGGACCGTATAACACAAGAACCGACTCTATTGACTCCTACATTGACCTTGATGAATGAATGAATGACGAAAAACATAACACCCTCAAACTGTCTGTAGTATTGTAACGACAAGTGGTCATAAAAGATCCATTTAGGAGTCGGCGTGGGATCGTCCGTCGTACGAGTGTAATTTGCAAGACCAATAAATAACGATAGAGATAGAATCAGCGGGTTCAGGCGCACTGCTGTCATACCTCGCCATTATCAACAGTTGAACGCCCTGTCTTGGCACCGATTACACGATGCAACCGAGAATATAAAGTTGCTGTCAATTGAAATGACATTTTTGTTTTAATACAACTAATAATTTTATCAACTGGCTTTAAAACGAGAAGATTCTCAATTCGACCTACTGATTTTCAGTATATACTTATATATATGTATACTACATGTATTCAGTAATTCTGGTCTCCGATTTTGTGGATTATGTTCAAAAATGAAATAGTTTACTCTATATTGACGAACACTCATTAGACTATTTGTTTTTGCAATAGCATATGCTGGTGGTCACTCTTTTCTCTCAAATTATAATTTAAAAATTTATCTGTATTATTGTAAACATGTACAATATTTATTTGAAAGGAATACGAGCTGAATTTCTTGTCAGTTCTTCTCATCTTGAAACCATTCCGAACTGACGACGCTGGATTTGACATATCATAAGAATCTGTAATAGACCTACTAGTACCTAATAGGTTTTTCAAATATCAAGACTTTCAAAATTTTTAAATTTCAAACTTCAACTTAAACTTCAATTTTCAAACTTCAAAATATCTATGAATAGATATTTTGAAGTTTATTTATTTATACTTATTGTGATGTTATAAGGTAATTTTTTTTTCATACTGCCTTTACTTACCTATATTAGACATAATTGAAGATCATTATGACATATCTGCTATGTAAATTGTATTGTATTGTAATGACATTAACAAGTATCATCATATATTCACGGGTGTCTTATCAATTTACAGCGCCGAATTGACATTGCAAGAATTGTTTTTTAAATTTAAATTTTGGTTACGAAAACTCAAAGTACCAAATTAAAGTTTTAAAATATTTTTGTAATATGTAGTTGTACAATATTATATGTCACTAATATTTGTTTTAACTAAAATATTAGTACCTATGTTATAATAGGTGTTTCTGTATTTAAAAAAAATGTTCTATCAATTATTTAGTCTGTATATTACCTAATGATTAGTTATTATTAGACTAATATTTTTAAAGTTTCATTCTTATTTTCTCCTTACAAATTAATTCTAATAAATTATAATAGTGATTGGATACAAATATGACAAAGGAAATCAGTGGGCTAATTATGTAACTTCGTTCGCAACGATTTTCGTATGTAACGTAGTGAAAATGACGTCATCTGTCAATAATGCGATCATATAGACGCCATTTGACGCTGTCAACTAGCATTGCAACGTAAACGCAACTTTACATATCGATAAAAATTATTTCTATCGAATGTCGATTTAGTAACCTCGTTGCAACGTCACGTAATCGCTATTTTGCCGAAATGACAGCGTGGAATTGAAACGGTTTTTACATTATGAGAAACAATTTAGAAGGTGTTTCTTTTGGTTACAATCTTTAAAATATCAGCATTAGCAGCATTATTTATCTTGTTTTGGTAATTTTCAGTATTACATATATTTTTATTATATTAAATATTACGTAGAAAGTCGTGAAAAGGTTTTAAATTTATTAAAATGGGAAAATTGTCACGACTCACAACACGACATCAGTGTTGCCAATTCGATATTTTATTTTCGTCCCAAATCACATAGAATGTTGTATTAACTAGAGTAAATGTTTAATATAAAATTAGGGTTGATTATGATATTAATATAATTAAAAAACTATTTCAATGAATACGGTGCTCTGTGAACGGAATACAACGTTTATGATGCTCTGTGATTTGTTTAAAGTAAATAAATTTATTTGTTTAAAGTTTTTACAATTATGTACAAATTTAAAAAGATGTGCCCATATCATTTTAAATTTATATGGATACCTACGTACTTACCTAGGTATCTATAGCAGAAAAGAAAATTTAATTTGTAGGTTAGATTAATATTATTAATGATTATAAATAGTTTGTATAAAATATGCTTTTATATTCAAAATTATTAACCTTATTTTTTCATTAGAATAGAATAGACTTTCTTTATTTTATTTTATTAAATGTCTATTAATAAAATTAAAATAAAAGAACAAGTGAACGCTGCAGTATATTTTGTAATTTTTGAACGCAATAAAAATTGTTTCAAATCAACCAACTAGTGTAACAACCCAATAAATTAAAATGTATCGCTCTAAAGGTATAAGCTATCTAATGTACTGACTTTTTAAATTGGTCGGATTAACAATATTCCGCTGCAACTTCATAGTAGTGTTTTATCGCTAGAAACGATTTATGCTGCCGTCATTCGACCTTACTTGATCGCATTTTTTAAATTGAAATGATTTCATATTGCATCACAACTTCAACAGAAACAATTTCATATCGTGTTACATAATTAGCCCACAGTTCAGTTCAGTTTCAGTTCCCCGTAGCCTGCAGCAACAATACGTAAACACTTAAATACTTTCACGGAGACATTGTCAGATCTCGTTATATAAAAAAAATAATGTATTAGCACTGGCAATGAAATGTAAGGTGGCAACACTGAGAAGTAGTTTTATGGATGGATTGAACTGACAGCGAGAGAGAGAGTTGAAGGTTAGAGTTATTATTATTAAACAAATAAGAGAAATGTAATTGTAAATGTTGGAGGCATAAATAACAAATAATATACCATTATTTAGAAAGTGCAAAAGTATTCATATATTATTAATAAATATTTACATTTATAATTAACACAAATGACCCTACCAGTAAAGCAATAATTACTACATTAAAAAGGGTCGATGACCAAGCATTGAACAATGGAATTTTGACTATACTATTTAACCGGTGAACCATAAGATTCATAAATCAAAATGTTACTATTTTTATCTTATAAATATCATTATATACAGCATTTCTAATCATTTCAATTCCTTAAACTGGATATTAACAATTACTAAAGTCGACAAAAAAGATTATCTGGGAAACTACTGTTTATACTAAACAAAGCATACGAATGGTATGTTACCCTTTTAAATCCTATTCAATATGAAGTACTAACTAAATTATCGCCTACATGAAGCCCTTTGTTCCGCGTAAAACAATGTGACTTTGTATCAATTACAGTGAGAACTTTAGAATCAATACTACTAATACGGATCCAAAGAGTTCGTTGTTCATCTAAATAGTATTAATTGACAACAGAATCTAAATGATGGATGACTAATAACCAAATAAATAAAGATCAAATGGACATTCAAGTGGCACAGTAGTTACATACAATACAGAAGCCTTAAATTATTCAGCCGTGTCTGCCTATTAATTTGCTATTAGTTAATTAAACATACCACTACAGTCAAATCAACAAGAGCATAACGTCACAAACAGTATTACTAATTGTTCTGAGATAAATGTTCTTGATCTACTAAGTATAATTTTCAGCTCGTCTTAAAAATATTGTAAAAAGACGATATATAGGTTTTTGTCTTAAAAATGACGAATTATAATCAGTTAGATAAAGGAACGACATGAAAAGCTATTTTCGTGATAGCGAAAGTGGAAGTTTAGTACGGAAAGTATTGTATACCTGAACACCTCTATAGACGATCGATACAATATGTTTCGATTATTTGAGAATCTTGTAAATAGTATATATTTAGTTCGGTTTGTTTCACCCGATCGTGGATTGAATACACTGTTTGAATTGGAAGGAATAGTATCAGAAGGTTCGGCAAGGATCCATAACAAACCGACAGCCCTTGCTTGTTATACCTATATCAACGTGTTATGAAAATACCGATAGATGTGTTAGTGCAATGGCGACACCCATTTAGTAAACATGCAACGTGAGCCACGTACTCATCGTCTTACCCTACCGGTAGTGACTTTGATACAATTTTACGTGTAAACATATTTGCTGCACATGAACATGTCGCATTGTTCATACGATACAAATGTAGCTGGTGCAAATAGCTCATGTATACTGTGCGTCCGTTATTAATTAGCGAGCATAGTTACTAAAATAATTATATCACGACACTGATATGTGTATACATATGCTAGATTAAATTAAATATATCCTAAAGTAACATAGCATTTGTTATCAAGATCAAGACGACGACTAAAATTTAATATACACAAATCGAGGGAAATATTCAACGTATTGGAAAATAATATAATAATTTTGTCTAATTACTCAATTGATTGAATCCTAGCGTGGTCTTTTTTCTTTCCTTTCTTATTGTGTTCTTCTATATCTCTACCGTGTTATTTTCTAAACAAACATTTTTCTTGAAATACGCAATATATACTTTTCGAGTGACAGGCCTCTTTATAATACATATAATCACAGTAAATCATCTATTTTCAATGATTCAAAAATCGTCGTTCTATTATTCCGGAATCAAAATTCATCGGTACCTGCATCATGATATTTTTGCGATATACGATAGATAAGAGAACATTACTGGAGATCGAGAAGCGGTTTGCCGACTTCCTACGTGTAGCGTCATGACCGGCTGTGGAACTGGGGTCCGGACCCAATCGCCCACGAGTCCGTCGCAACTCGCAATACCTGCTGCGGTTTGCTAATTTTATTTTACACTGTTTACAAACTCGTTTGGAGGGCGGGAATGCCGTAAGATTGGCAACATCTATTTTACCTGTAAAATTACCTACAGCAAAAACACAAAAATCTTTGAATATTAATATTAAAATGGAATTTTGCTGTTGTGCATTAAAATTTAAATTAAATTAAATATAAAACAAATACATTATCTCGGTACGGCGAATGTCGAAAACAACGTTCATATCTGTTTTTTTTTTAAAGCAAGTGTGCATATGATTGCTTGTAATCAATGTGTATATAGATTGCATTCAAGAGTACTTAGAAACCATGACAGATAATGTAGCCCAGTAGGTCCGTTTATTATGATGGGCTAACGGCCTTTTCCGACTTCGTCCTCGTCCCATTATCTCCCACTGGTGTTTCACTAGCGCGCCTATATGGTAGCTTACTACATTATTATTCTTCAAAAGAAATTTACATCTATACTTTCTAGTATAGTTCAACATTTAATGTGAAATATATTTTCATATCAGTTTTTATACGCAATTTGTAACGAACGAGTACCAAAATACCCAAAGTCTACAGTGTTTACTCTGTTAAAGTAAGTCAACTTACACATGTGTTAACAAAAGCTTCTTTGAATAACAGCTCCCTTTTTATTAAGAAATACAATATTTAGTAAGACAAATGATCAAAGCTGTTAGTGACTGAAATGTGTGACGGACGGTAAGGTTAAAATTTCATTTCATTATGAAGTCGAGTATATTTGTTTTATCCTACTCATCCTTCGTTTACTTTAAAATAAGGATGAGTATTAGCTGTTACGTACTCTGTGTTCGCGTCGAAGTTGAAGTTTTCATGATTCAGCAAAAATCTTAGTGGATTGCTCATTTTCTAAATTTCGGCTTTCAGACTTTTTTTCCACAGACAGACTCCGTGCTCTTATTATGGGGCGACTTAAATTATTAGGTTTTCCAGACTTAGTAATTGTGCCTGTGTGCAGTCAGGTAACAATAAGATATTTTATAAGAATACTCGTATATGGTTTCCGTTTTTTTTGTTAACAATATCATATCCAAATTGTATGGGATAGACATGTACTTAGTGTTCTCTATGAAATATGTAACATGTAGATTTAGTTAACAGAGCAATATAACTGATTTACTGGGTCCACCAAGTCTGCAATAGAGTTAATGAAAAATTGAAGTTAAGATGTCAGTATACTTTAGAATTGTAAAGTGAATAATGGTGCGCCCATTATCCTCCAATGTTATTCCAGATGCGGGCTGTGTAGATCACTCAATACAATATTCATTTGTTCATTCGAACTTTTGTAACTGTGCTAATAATCGGGGGCCTATTACTGAAAGATAAAATAGACAATGCTAAATCTGTTACTTTAAGGGACTTCCTATTGTGAGCCTGTACATTCCTCATATTGTCTTTCATAATTTAACAAGAAACTATTATTCCGAACGCGTCTTCCTACCTGTGCTTCGTAGTATTAGGAATACCAAAAGTTTGTAACTTTTTTGTTGTAATGCGATCGGAATAAAACAAACAATATTAAGTTTACAGTAAAAACCGTGTCCAAATAGGTTAACCTTTTTCGAATTAACACGCATAACCCTACAGACAAATACACAAACATTCTAACAATCATTACGTTAATACATTTCTCCAATAATGGTTTTATAGTATATAATCCCATATACTATAAGAGTTCAGTAATATTTTTATTAGATGTGTTGTGGACATAAGTTAACATTCGAATTTACTCCTAAACACTAGTTATAAGATTTTTATTACATTGACGTCATACGTCAATTGTCAATGGGCTAAGCGTCGTCTGTAGTATTGAGTGATATCGTGGCCGACAATGGCGGCTCACGTTTGGTTAGTACGGATATAGCACCACTTTGAATTATAATGCGCATTGTTCTTCGCGCCCGCGCTGCCGCCCCGCCAGTTTGGGTGCAATGCACTACGACGCAATAGTTACTTGTCATAGAAATCGTTGGTTTCCACTTGGACTTATTTCAGCAGCAAGGCCGAGTTATCAACAAATCAAAGGTTGACAGATAGAGCTAAGCAAATAAGTTAAAACATATTTCTGTACATGGTCAAATGTTGCAAAGTTAAATAATGTAAAAGTTAATCTCTACGTATGGTCTCCTTGAGCGAGATCGCACATGTAGATTCTAGGTTAGATCAACGGTACTTGCAGACACGACGCGAGTTGGTACGCCAGCCCCTGTCAGTACTCGTTTTTGACCACACGTGCGCATGAAAATTAAATTCTCAGATGGCGTTGGCCAATAACTAGGAATAGCTAAACGAGGATGGTTCTTATTACACTTTGCATCTGACATTCTAGTTTTATTGTAGTAGTCAGCAAAAGTACACACTGTAGCGAACTCCGAGAAAGTGGGTCTGTTACATCAAAATACAATTACTATGATAGATTGACTCAAAACCTTCGGCGTTTTGATTTCAACGAATATTGGCAATGGCATTGACAGCTCATTGTCGACTCTGACCTACTCTGACAGTCATTGACAGCATCTGCATTTGTAGGAATATTTTTTTGTATCTATAAGCTTTACATGTTTAACGCTATATTAGAAAGTTTATCATAACTCGTACTAAGAAATGGGCTTTAAATCTTAAAATCATTACACTAAAAAATGCTAACCATTATTTCACAATACACCTACCTCTTCCGGGACCTTTTCTGCCTCTCCATTAGTTTTAGGCTCCTCTTCTTTTTGTTTCTTCTCCTGTTTCGGTTTATCTTTTCGGCTGAAACTGATAGATCTGAGCGACCATTTCTTCTTGACCTGTCCGGGACATCGTGCTAATGTTATTACACATCAAATTACGCAAACACATGCTAATACATGTTAGACATTTGTTAATAATTGTCTTTAAATATATTATGCTTTGCTACTTTGTAAACTATAATTATTAATGTGAATCAAATTACATTCCTTATAATAACATGTCTGTACTAATATAGATAAGTAATGAGAGTTAGATAAAGTTATCGGATTTCTGAAGATGTAGTCAAAATAAACGTACCCTTTCCTTCTTCGGCTTCTTGCCATCCTCAGGCGCTTGAGGAGACTCAATGCCATTCTCTGGCTTCTGCTCCCCGCTGTCTCCATTAGTTACCGGTGCAATTTCTTTCTCCTTTTCATTATCTTGTTCCTTTGATTCCTTTTCCGTAGTAGCGTCTTTCTCATTTTCAGGTGTTCCAATTTCTACTTGTTTTTCTTTATCCTGAAATATGACTTTCTATATACTTTCGTGTAACGATGTATATTAAAAAACAGAGTTTTACAATTGTACAAGATTATTAGCTGTCCCGGCAAACGTTGTTTTGCCTTAAAATAAAAATAAAAATTTAGGGGTGGACTACCCCTAACATTTAGGGGGATGAAAAATAGATGTTGGCCGATTCTCAGACCTACTCAATAGGCTCACAAAATTTCATGAGAATTGGTCAAGCCGTTTCGGAGGAGTATGGGAACGAAAACGGTGACAAGAGAATTTTATATATAATTATAATTATAATTATATAAGATAATAATAATTGTCCGCATGATCCTATAAATTAACTGTAAAAAGTAACATTTGAACATCGCCATCCCAATAACAATGTTCATACGAAATTTCATGCTTTAAAACATCATCCTCATAGTTAGGATAATTAGATTATACCGTTTTTTTTTCACATACAAACAATAATATTCTTTAAGTTATAAACTGTAAATTTAAACAATAATTAATGACGGATGACACATATGTATCAGCACATTAACTCGAACATTTTCTTGTTTTAATAAGCGGTCGCTTCGTGTTGATGAATCATTGAGCTAAGTCTGAATCAACACGAGTTAAAGTACATTTTAAACTTTTACAGTGGGGTCACTACATGCTCATCCTGATATATTTCAGATGCTCGGGTGACACTACCGTTTGATTGTAAAATAACGTGATGAAAAAAATATTAGATATGAAGCGGTAATTAAATCATTTTACGGGAGTCTTAATGAAACGCTATAAATTACAAGCTAAATAATTTATAATGCAGTATATATTGCACCGTTAACTAAATATGCATTGTCTGTCGAAACTTACATATTCAAATTGTCGACAATGCGCGAGAAATATATCTGGCGATGCAAGTATTCATGGGTTGCAGTGATCACTTAAAATGAGACAAAGAGTATGCATTCAATATGTTTAATATCAAGTCATATTTGGTTTAGGATTCCAAGTGAAACCTGTATAGGGATCAACGCATGTAGGAATTGTTATCTATAAAGGAAGTCGTGGGACGAATGTCTACGAAGTGAATCATTAAAATTCCTCAACTGGAATATCTAATAATAGTACAAACTTTAATAAACATTGCTATATCGTAATAGAACTTTCATTATACTTGAAATAATAACACATGAATTAAGGGATTGCAAAAACAGTGTCGTTGTGGTTTTGTCAGTTTTTGTTTTTGAACCCTAAAAATTTTATTAATCAGAACCAACTTCGTGCTTTACGATTGAATTATAATAGATTCCATATCAACAAACCGTATGGCAAATATACAGTATTCATATGAATTTCACTTACCGTGTCATGTATATGGGCATCGCCGTTGAGCTGTGGTTTGACTGCATCGGAGTCGGCGATTTGCTCAACACGGCCTTCACCGCCGGCACCCGCTACTGCCACTTCTCCAGCACCCTCGGCCTCCTTGCCACTTATATCAACTGAGCGCTTGCTTTGTTTAGCACCCATCCTAGCTGCTTATCTGTAAAAAAATATTGATAAGTTTTTTCATGTCTGGTTGCTCATATTACAATGATATTGTGCTTAAACTGTTGGTAAGTGGTAATTCTAATCTGTAAAAGTAATAGGCAATTATAGATATCAGATTAGAAATATCAATCTTAATTTGTGACATATACGTGTCATAGGGGATATAAAATGTATTATTTTTAGTCTATATCCTACACAAGTAATTGTATATTTTTAACAAAACAATAGATTTACGTTTCCGATTAACAACATCTGTACCTCACTCATTTGAGCATCTAATCTATACTAGACTACGTGACGGAAATACAAAACAAGAAGTCATAAATGACGCATACTAAATAAATCTGATTCGCATTTGTGAAAGAAACATCCGGATACCCATCGTATATATAATTTGCGAGTTTCTATAACACGACTCACTTATATTTTGCTTATTATTAAATGAAACATGCTGATTTGTACAAATATACAGATGGAAAATTCAGAAGAATTCAGTCAAGTATTTTTTTTATAATTATATTATGTGTATATGATCACCGTTGTAATAAGAAGTTGATTAGTTGCAATTATAATTGTGACCGTTTTCACAACCTTTATTACATTGCAATGGGTATTTTACATTACAGTACATATTTACATTTTCGAAAACAATACTCTTGTCGTAATTTTGTGTCAAAGTATAGAACTAGGTCAAGATTAGTATATCAATAGGGATAGGAAATTCTTAAATTGAAAACTGGCAGTTATTTTTAAACCAAATGCACCTAAAACAACACAGTTGAATGGTTTTCAGACATTCAGGTAGTACCTACGTACGCATCTATAGCTGCAAAAACTGACAAAACTAACTGAATTGAGTTAAACTGACAGTCAAGGCTTAAGAGATTGTATTTAAATAAGTTTACTTTATAGAATTACGTAGTTCGTAAAAAGGGTATGTCAACGAAATTAATATGAAAACAAGACATCGCTTACAAAATAGTCATATCTCCAGCACATTCACTACGAGATTGTGCCGACTACATCGAAAGAGGATGCATATACGATATTTATAATTTTTCAGATGCTAAATTATTAAAGCTCTTACTTAAAAGTCTCTTTAAAACATGATCTGGGTTATCTTATTAATACTGAACACTTGGCCGAATTGTTAATTTTATTACTAGCGACTAACCTCGGCTCTGCCAAGCTGTTTGGTGCGGTTATATATAACAATTTGTTCTGTCGGAGATCGCCCCGGGTATCCTTGTATTATACATGTAAACCTTCCCCTTAAATCACTCTATCTATTGCTAACTGCATTAAAATCAGTTGCCTAGTTCAAAAGATTTAATCGAACAGACAGAGGAAGCGAATTTATACACTATGTAAAGATAACAATATGCAATGCGAAGGTACAGATACTATGCCAACTGATTTGGAATAGAAATCATTAGAGTAGGTCACGGTGCTGGGAAGAAGATAGAAATAAATCTTAACTGGCAAAAGGCAACTGAAATAGACTCGACGAAAGTGCATCTCATTGTTGCAACTTGCAAATGGTTCAATGTCTCATTATATGCACTATATTTATAGATATATACAATGTATAATATTATAGATTAGGTGACATTGTATAGTAGAACTAAAAGCAATTCACAAGTAATTTGAAACAGTATTTCATCAGGTTGAATGTCCGTTTAAAGAATAAAACACTTAAAATATAAATTAAGTATAGCGACTGTTAAATTGAAAAGAATAGAAAATGCAAATTTTTGATGACTGACACAGTATAATTAATATGACAAAGTAAATTAGAATCCATAACAATATTTACATTTAACAGTATCATAACATTACTCGTTACCACAGCAATGGCTGCCGGCATGTGATAGAGATTATTATTCGTAGATGGCACGTCAGTTGCGTTTGTTTTAAATGAGTTTAGTCGATATAGACAGAGCACATTATAAACTGCCGTTTTCATATTATCCACAACAAGTTCACGCACCAAAACATAGGGGACGGTCAGGGAGGAAGTGCGGTCCGATCGCCATTATTAACTAACATCCGAATAACAGAGATGAATGCATTTTATGGCCACAGTGGAGAACTTCAATTATCCACATACGCATTTTCCAATTATAATAACACATATATCCCACAGGTAACTCAATAAATTATTATTGAAACTGAAGAGTACTGGTTGTTATAAAATGTTTACATATAATAATCCGAAACAATAGCATGATCTTAAGAAAAGAAAAATCCATGATATATATATATATATATACATCTAATAAAACAGTAAAGAATTTATTACACAATGAATAAGTTTATTTCTAGTAACTTAATAGTAAAACTACTCACAGAACAACAGCTATAAATTACTAGATTTAAAAGTAAACACTGAACACGTAGCTACCACGGAGTTGAAAATGAAACTGAGAGTGCGTAGTGTAGTAAGCGCATAGTTATCGTACATTGGTCATTAGAAGCAGGCCGAATTCCTAGTGCATCGTTGAATTTATCGTTCATTATCTTACTCGTTACTCTCAATACAAACATAAATAGCAGTAACATTAGTCACGCAGTTCAATCTTATCTCGAAACGCAAACATACATTGCAGACAAAAATACCACCATACAAACGACCACACCACCCGGACTTGACTCAACAAAAAAAACTTGCGTCGCCATTTCAGCTATTCAATTTTTTTCGTAAGCTATAGTCATGAACGATAAGCAGTCAGTATGTGCACGCAGTAGATTAGTACCTATTGTAAATAGCACTTATTTATTCTGTACCATAAGCAAGTAGGTACTTTTTACGTACAATCTATTCATATTATTACTATGCTATACTAGGTTATTACGATTAAGTAACTATCTTTTGTTTGATCAGTATTAGTATTAAAGAAACGTTATTAAGTACGCCGGTCATCGCGTAGGTGCCTATATTCACTCGAAATGGTTCACGCAGTGAGTTTATTGACCTGTTTTATGCCCCCACTATGTCGTTTTTTTTTGTTCAGGCAGTCAACCCGAACTTATTGTCATCGATGGTACAATGGGAGGCACTTGGTGAGCGAGGTCGTTTTGATTTAAATAAGATCCGAGGATATCGGCGACCTTGACTTGGTTGCGTTCAAGGTCGATGGTCGGGATAGTGGGTGTAGAGTAGACAATTTCATAAACGTTCTACAAAAATGTCGAACCGTTGCATTCAAAAAAGATTAGGTATAACCACGTGCTAGTTAGTATAGACTGTACGTTGATTTCAAATACATATATGTATACCCATAAATCATCTACAAAATAATGTAAGTGTATGGTTTTTTAATTGCGACGATTATTTTTTAGTCTTACTTACATGTAGACACAATTGAAAATTTTTACAACATTGAAAATAATACCATGTTTTTAAAAAATTTAAAGACAATACCATTCAAAACGATGTGAAAATAATTTTATTATAGTATCACTAGCCTCTAAGCAAGTACCAACTAATGTAGGTAGATACGCTACGCTGTACGTGTGCGGTACTTAATACCACATTTTATTACAGTTTATTTGCACTAAACTTTCCTAAAGTATACCACAAATATTCTAGTGAAATTTGTTCCATATCACACTAATGGCAAACATTAAAGTACATACACGATAAGTACTACGGTTTCCGCTTCCAAACCGTCGACCATAGCACCTAATTAAGTCTGAATAGTAAGTGTTTATGGCGAATGATTATTACACTTAGTTTTAATATCAATTAGTTCGGAACAAGGGACAAATGCTTAGGGGTTAGTATGCGACTCACCTGGTAGTAATCAGTTTACAGCCAAGTAAACCATAAATTCATTTGTCCCCTACGCTATAAAAATACACAATATTATGGATGATTTATATATCACGCTACAGTTTATAGGTTAATATGTTAGATGCTCTAAATTTTAGAAAGTGTACATACAAAAAAAAAACAGCGGAACTGAATGTTTACGTCGACAAAAGAAGATAACGCAGCATCGTGTGTATGTTTATTAATGCATTTAATATTGATACACCACTCCATAGTATTTACTATATTTAAACGAAATGCCAGTAACATAAAGGAAACCGTAGGTACAGTACCATTGCAAGTGTAATGCAAATGCGTAGATAATACATTAATACATGCATATATGTACTTACCTGCACGCATTTATGCAGAGAGAACGCGCACTGTAATTATGCTGAGTGGAAAATCGATAGATGGCCGCCAGTTATAGATTTAACCACAATTAATTTACGATCCGAGTTAATAATTAGAGCTTTGTCCTAATAAGAGATATCTACAAAATAATCAATTCCTGATACCCGATTAAAGATGAATTTACGGCATGAGACATCTGCATTCTGGGATGAACGAAACATCTTCTAATTTACACGCTTGTAATATTACTACTTACGATCGTATATAACAGAACATTCTGATGTAATGACAATTTATAATAAAAAAATATAGTTCAGTAATAAAAACATAGTGATACGAGAACATATACCTTTATACTAATTCACATTGTATCCGTACTGTAAATTAACCATCATGAAGTTATGTTTTTTTTTCGTTTTTCGCTAAAGAGAAAACAAACTATGACAAAATACATAGCTGTACACAAAGAAAAGCTTCCAAGTAGACAGCAAGCAATACGGTTATTAACCAACACCAAACTTTTTTTCTGTATAGAAAGACCTTTCATTTGATACAGTATTGACATTACAATGAAATGTGAAAGTGTATGATATAAGTACACAGGAGAGGTGGGGATTGGCAGCAATGGTAGACCCATTGTTATTAATCCTAGTTATCAAGTCAGCAGCACAGTTCTACCTGAAAAACATCAAGGCCAATTCCAAGGAATAGAAGGAAGTACATTACTGTTTATATTATATCGTATCTCCATTCGCCACTTGAGTGTCATCTTTTCCCTATATCTAAAGTCACAAGAAAAAAATCTAAACAATGTCATCTATGTGATTTAATAAAATGATTTTGTTTGTTTGATTTTTTATTTTGTTAAAATTTTTCATGGACAGGAAATTTGAAAAATAACGTCTTATTCTCGCTAGGTACTTACTTTTTTTTTTTTAGTTGTGACAGTACTTTCGAAGATGTGTTATTTGCGTATCAGTTGATATAAATAAGTTTTTTATCGATATGTCAAATATTAGAATAAAAATGATCAATGTTACCGAACACCGTCGAAAATTGTATGCCTATAATAATTTTAAGCCGTCATCTCTGGTCATTTTTGGGCGTTATCAGCTATTTTTCGAATGCCATGACCCACGTCATTTATACTTAATTATCGAGATCAATGGACACAACTTGGCGATTGTAATTCAATTAATAATTTGACCAAGCGAGCATGCGTTATATACCTATAGTACATTCACGGAATTTTACAGTTCTCGATTCTTAAAAGCTCCGATAAGAATACAAAGAGGGACGAAACCATTATCCCTTCAGCTTTCGAGCGTTATGTTTGTGAATAGACAAAAAAGAGAAATTGCAAAAAGAATCATTGAAATACTCAATCGATATCAACGAAGGTACCTATAACCTGTAATCCAGTCGCGCATATTTCTCTCGATAATAGGTAAATAAAAGACGGTTAATTGATTATGTAGGTTGGAAATTACGATTTTTTAAACGAAGTATTTTCGTAAATAAAAATTCTATTAAATCGTAAAATATAGTTAAAGCATAATTACAAGCAATAACCCTTTTTCATTTCGATAGAAAAATATGATTCTACATATACCATCATACCGAAGAGGAGGACACAAGTTAACTCACTTATAGGAATATAGTAAATTTATTATTTTAACAATGAAATAATTACTGTTAAGGCCTGTTTCTGGACATTTCCAATGTCCATAAACAAGACAGTCTTGTTTATGGACATTTTACTTATTTTAAATTCGTACTGTTCACTTTATTCGTTTATACTGTTTATATGAAACTATGATTATATATGATTATATGGTTCATTTACACATAGAGTACAAATGTAAAATATTCGGAATGTCTTTTATCGAAATAATAAGACAAGTATATAATTAACAAATTAGTAGAACAAAATGGTTATTGGATTTAATTGATAAAATGTTCTTGTACTTATATCATTGTTTGGTGTGCAATATATTTATATGACTACAATCGGTGATGACATAAAAGTTCAGGTACTATCTATAAGCTAAATACTGAGAAATTTTAAAACTTACGACAACAGCGTTTTCTCGCATCAATCTACTACGTTAACGTTCGTAACAAAAAATTAGGTACAATAATCTAAGAATTTTAATGCAATTTCTACTGAAATTTTAGTGTTTGCATCATTATTTAAGATATTACAACATTTTCACGTACTCACAATATAACTGCACCCCTATGTCTCCCCTTGTTACTCATAGCGATGATTCATCGTAACAATTATTCACAAAGAACATGAAACTAGGTGTTACCTTTATATTGCTTTATTATGTGTTTATAAAAGTAATCAATTGACCAATATAAATGATATGAAATAAGCATACAGAGTACTGAAATTTAACATTTTATAATTTCAAATTTACAATATACTTCATAGTACATTAAAATTGAATAAAATATTATCAGGTTTTTCAGACTCGATAAAGAAAATGAAAAGTGACTAAGCAATGAAAATTATTTTATTGGAAGCGTAATGTAAATATTTTAATTTAAAAAAAATATGAAAAGGCGTAACCGCTTTACTGAACTCCTAAGATGTTTGAGATACAGAGACAGGAATATAAAATGATGCTAAGATTTTATGACCCGGCATTTTGCATGGAAATTGTAATTAAAATATATTATGAAAAATGATGACAAAAACTTATCTTAATTCAAGACTTACCTCTAAACTGTTCAATCCAAATTATGTGGACAAAGAATTTACACTATATAGGCAAAATTTATTCACTTTCAACATTCACAGCCCAACACAATATGGCGACAGGATGAAATCCCCACCATTAGAAATTCGAAATTGAGACGCAATAGTGATTGGTTCTTTTCACCAGGACGCTTCATGTTAGCCAATATAATGATAACAAGAAATAAGAAAAAATAATTGCCTTTGATATAACACTTCCGTTTAGTCTATGGTATAGTCTACGGAAATACATGATACTGTTTTACAAATATATTAAAATAAAATAGCAAGACTATTATCCCCAAATGGAATAGCAAGACACATTGTCAACTATCGATCTCATGGTGACCTTAACTTAAATATAGTTTCTAAAAATCTACTAATCTTTATCACATATCATAAATTCATAAACCATACTACATAAATCAATATGGAAAATAATTGTAATAATATGGTATATAATTTATCGCGATAGAGGGCGCTAATGTAATATAGTGGTATTCCGTAAAACAGGTGAAAAGAGAATGAAATATAGACATAGTAATTATATTAAACTATTGTTATTGTTGTGCAATTTTGAAATAAAATTAATTGATTCATTAATAAACTAGGTCTTGTATATTCATTGTCGTCCCTTACAATCCTAACGATTTCTAAAATAGATTGTAAACAAAATTACATCGTTTTAAAAATTCGAGATATAAAATGTAAACCAGTACTATACCAAAGTAAAAAAATATTATATAATGTAAAATACTAAAAGTGTGCATAACTTTTTCACATATACTAAACGTATTAAACAATATTTCAAAAATATTCTATTATGATAAAAGTCCGTAAATAAAATGTAATAAAAAAGTATTCTTAATTTTTGTGGCTACTCTACAGCAGATAATGAAAAAATGGAAAGGACCTGTTTTGTGCAGATTTTTATTCTCTACAACTTTTATTTAAAACATTTTTTCATATTTCTTACGTTATGTTATCAAGTTATTTTGAAAAAAAAGTGTTTTTCTAACCCTTTTTAATTTTTCTATCCCTTTCCCGTCAACTAAAATAAAATTTATTTTTTAATATTATTATTCATGTATTTGTGGACTTATTTTTATATGTTACGCCAAAACTGGTCACATCATGTTAAATTAAAAATTTTACTGGATTCAAATAACTGTTTTTAGTCATCATCATCATCAGCCCACTGCAGTCCACTGCTGGACATAGGCCTCTCCCAAGGCACGCCACTGGGCACGATCTTCAGCCCTTCTCTTCCATTTTTTACCCGCAACCCTACGTATGTCGTCGCTCCACCTAGCTGCGGGGCGTCCTACACTACGTTTGCCAATTCGCGGTCTCCACTCTAGAACACGCCTACTCCAGCGAGCATCGGTTCTACGACATATATAACCAGCCCACTGCCACTTCAACTTGCAAATACGAAGAGCTATGTCGGTGACCCTAGTTCTCTGGCGAATTACTTCGTTACGGATTTGATCCCTCAGAGAAACTCCAAGCATTGCCCTTTCCATAGCTCGTTGAGCGACTTTGAGTTGGTGGACCAGTCGTATCGTCAGTGTCCACGTTTCGGCACCGTATGTCATAACGGGTAGGACGCACTGGTTATAAAACTTGGTCTTAAGGCTTTGTGGTAACGACGACGAGAAGACTTGACGAAGTTTCCCAAAAGCCGCCCAGCCTAGCTGTATTCGCCTCTTGGCCTCCCTCTCAAAGTTGTTTTTACCTAGTTGGAGCGTTTGCCCTAGATAAATATATGTACTCCTGAACAACTTCGAGAGGAACTCCATTAATGGCAACCGATTCCGGACGAATGCGATCATTGAACATGATCTTGGTTTTGTTTGATGAACTGTTTTTAGTAAATAAGACAAAAAGTACTAATTATATCAGTTTAATGATTAGATTTCTTTGTGTCTAATATTGAGCGATCATAATCTTACTAATATTATAAATGTGATAATTTGTAATAATAATTAGATGTTTCACTATTTAATCAGGCGTAGTTCATACCGTAATTTGTAGGTATTTAAGAGCGTTGTCCAATTGTAAATGCAAATTAAATCAAAACCAATTCATTATTGAAAGACATAAATCAATAAAATATTTACTTAGGTACTACAAACGTTTCAGATTGCATCAATTAGATCAACTTTACATGACACGATAAAAAATAAATAACATATTTAGATTTATTTATATATTACAGTAAATTAAAGTATATAAAAAGTCATAGAACGGATATGCAGTGTTGGGCATTTTCATAGTTTTTTTTATACCGTGACAATAATACAACTGTCTTGATAAACATGAGATGTCATTTTGACAACGACTTTTCTTTGTTTATATTTTACGTACTCTTCATTTCATTTCCAACTAGGTACATATAATAAAATTGAACGCTTTGGGTCACAAACTATTTTATGCAGGATACTCTAGCTCTAGTAGTTTAGACACTACTACTTTGTTACTATAGTCCTCGTTGCTTAATTTTATAAAACAAAAATTACATGAGCCTATAATATATATTAGTTGCAACATCTTTTATTCATAGTTGCAATTTTTTATTCATTGTTTGTTGTAATGTTTCAATGAAACGGTTTAAAAAGGTATGCTCGATGTTAGTGTTTACAAAATGCAGATGGTCTTTTAGATATAAATTATTTTACACAATTTTTTAATAAGAATCCAGATTCTTCCTCGCTTAAATTGAAATATTATTAGTTTAATGTTAAGATTGTCATTTTTTAATTTTTATACTTTAACTGAGAGTCGCTTAATTATATTTTGGTATATAAAGCAAGAGTTGTGGTATTTCTTTTACTGGTTGATATGTTTATCTAACACAGAAACACCACTGTTTTAAAATACATTCATAACATACATAGGAATACCCAGATCACTAAAAACCGACGTACTCATTAATACAAAATTATGAAATAAGTAGAAAGAAGTTTTAAACCACTAAACCGCACAGGTTGTTTCATATCTAGGTTATGTTGGCAACATTATATCCTCCACAGGCTCGTCATCTCTAATGTATACTAAAAAAAATTAGATTAGTCTATGGTACATCTGTGCATCAATTTTACGTTGCCCTTGACTCCCTCCAATTTAATTGGTGTTTTTCAAAAGTTCTGTGCTTTTAATCAGTGGAAATATTTTTTTCAAGATTTTTTATATTTATAACGATGTTATAGACAGTGATTTACTATTTGCATCACAGTGTTTTATAAATTTGTTTGGCGTCACCTGACTGAACTCATTGTCATTTCCCGCCATTGTGGCTCCAGTGAAAAACTACTTTTCTTTAGGATTTTGGTGTTGTTTACATGAAGAACTCATAAAAAGTGATATTTAGTGCACCCAAGTTATGTCATTACACGGTAATGACGTTTGTTTGCTAGAAGTAGAAGATTATAACTTGTACGAAGAAGAGGCATCAGATCACGCTTTTTCTAGGTAAGATCGGCCGGCGTGGTTGGCGATTTTGAGCACGTACTTCAGTGTATTGTTATTTTTACGTCACAAACAGACTCAAATTATTAACTTTAGACCAAAACATCTTAAATTTTTATCTCATTAAACCATATTGGCCTGCTAGGTGATGACGCTCGCATTCCGTGCCGGTCTGTAGTCAGCTGTTGTGCCGCCATGTTTGGTCAAATCAAATAGGCGTAGTAGGCGCCCCTACCTATCTGTCGCGATAATAACGTACTATCAAACACATGTATGATTTAGCGTAAATATCTATGACCATTCATGTTTAATTTGTGTAAAATGCAAAACAATAAAATATAATTTGGCATAATTAATCTCGTAATACTTTTGGTAGTAGTATTACTACAGAATAATGCGATACTTAGTACTTTTATGTTACACTAATTAAAACATATTTTATCTTGTATTGTTGTAAATTTTACTATAAACATTTACTTAATTGAATATTTACACCCATGACATTTTTTTCTTGTACAATGTTTATCAACAAGTTTCAGTTTGTTTGTATTTAGGGTATAGATAGGTATAATCTATAGTTCACAATCACATAACTGATATTTTTTTACCTAATATATTATTTATGTTTCTACCCGTACTCCCCAATTAATAATATGTATTCATTAATGGAATAATGAATGGAAATGTAAATATAAGGAAGAACAAAGCATTGTTCTAAATAATGTTCTTTGTGAGAGATATGAAGTGGTCCTGTCGGTAGACCCTACAGGTCACCAGATTCTCACCTAAATTACAAATGATGTCATTATAATTGTCATTCAACCTCTAATGGGTGTGGAAACAAAACTTTAAACTCTCATAATTACAACAACCTAGTATATACTGCTGACTTCACTAGTTTTCATGCATATGGTCTCTGATTGTGGTCATGTACCACTGGCATAGATCAACTACAATACTTTTGATATATGTGTACTCCTTAAAATATATATGTATATATGTACCTGTATAAGCCAACTATCAACAAAGAGATACAGAAAACCTGTGGAAGATATAAACAGATTAAAATAAACATAATAAACCAGTTAGCTTTGAAGCGACTGGATACAAATAACTGTCTATCTAGACTAAAAAGGGCTTGACTAGCCAGCATCTGAAAAAATAAGATGCCACCTTACTAGATGTGCGTTATCTCGTAATACCTATAACACCACAAGATATTATTATTATTTATTATTTATTTATTCATTATAGCTGGTAGGGCTGTTTGTAGATAGAAAGAAAAAAACATGGACAAGCTTTGAATTTGAAAACTTCTACCTATATATGTCAACTGCTGCATGTTTCAATATAATCTAAACAATAACTTTGCACTTAGTTCTACTCTATATATGTTAGTTTTGCATTTTATACAAGAGTAATAATCTGCAAGATAAGGACTAGACTTAGTCTACAGATGCATAGCCTAATTGAATTATTATTATTATAATAATAAATAGAATAAATACAGTTGGGTTTCTTGTCCATTCTTCTTAATTGAAACTGTATACTAAAATTGATGGATGGAATAAAAAATTAATAGAAAAAACATGATGTACATAATTCAGTTCCACTTTTCCATAACATCTCAGAACATAAATAATAATACTTAGTCTAACTGAATTTCATTGGAATGTTGCATCAAGAATCTATTACTATATTAATTAAATACCAGTAATGAAAACTATAACTAGTAGTTTTACTAACATGGTGTATGTCATCTTCTATGCTCTAAATTCTATTTGGCACTAAACTGACACAATTAACTTGTTTTTGTTATATATTATAATTATTATTATAAACACAATAATGTCATACTTATTATGATCATCTCCAATCATATACTAATGTTCATTTTGAATTCCACTGTACAGGCATAGCCTAGTGTGGGTTATAGATAAGGTGTACTTCAGCTAAGTTTCCTGAAAATAAAAGTTATTTTTATTCTCATTGTTGTTAATAATGTAAGCTTTTTTTGAGATAAAGTTGATGTAGGGTCAAGTTCAGTTGAATTTAATTAAAACATTGTCATTATTATAGAAAGATTAATTTTGATACCACGACTCATTCCAACAAAGACCTGGGCCAAGGTTCGAGCACCTAACAGTGCCTTCAAACAAAAGTTATTTCCCTCAGGCAGGAGTTGTCCATAAGTCCTTTTGAAGATTTAAAATGCTTTCTGCACATGCTCTCATATGATTTGGTAAAAGTGTAAAGGTCAGTTGTGGTCAACAACATTAAAAAAATCCATATATTTTTAAGAAATAACATGAAGATGATATAAACAGTTTAAAGAATATTCCCTATATATTAATTTTTAATTTACATTAATTTTTTCACTGAAGGAGACTTGAGTGATGTCAAAACTATTGTTGCGATGAACTTAAACATAGTAAGGTCCCATATAATAAAATTCCTTATATTCTATTCAACTAGGCATTATTTACAGAAAGTCCATTTTGCTACTTAATATTATTTATAAAATATAAAAATATTTAACCATTATAAATTGCTAATTTATCTCAAAATATTATTATATTTTCTAAAGTATTATCCACTAAAATAAAACCTTCCTAAAATAAAACCACTTTGAAAAATTATAAACCAATACAGTATATAGGTATATGAACTGGTAATAAGTCCTTAGTTTAAAACTGAGACATGTATGTTTTAAGTGTTTAAATATGTTTCCTTATATTTTGACATATAGTTATAATATTCATAAAGATTTATTTACTTTATTAAGACATTATGAACTTACATTATTATTTATTGTTTTAATGTATAATTGCTCTTTTTTCAAATCAATTAAAGAGAAATGTGAATATGGATATTATTAAACATTTACTTGTACACCCTTGAGTAATGTCTATCAAAACTTTTGACTTTGATTTGTTTTGACTTGGCAAGTTAGAGTACTCTGTGATTATAATTATTTAGATTTGTTAGTAATCAACAATCAGTTTTGATCTCTAAATTATTTGTTTGTTAACATATAATTTTTATGATTTTGGAAAATCTTACTAATACAAATGCAAAAGCTTATAAGTATGAAGGATGGATGGATGTTTGATTTATTTTGATCAAACTTTATATGCTGTTTACACATAAGGTTAACAAGTATGTTATAATTTAAAAAGATATTATGTAAATTAAGTGAAATATAATATAATAATAAATGTCAAGTATGTGTTATATAGTCAAAGTTACATGGGTCAGCTAGTTTGTGTATTAATATGAATAATAGTTATATTATTAAAATTTTATAAAAATGTTAATATTTTAAATTAAAATTGGCGGTAACACAAAACTTACATGAGGACTACCTCAAAAACTGTTAAACTGAGATTTTTTCACACACTGCAACCGAGTAATCATAATTATTTATGAGCTGCTGGATTAATTCATGTAAATAAAAAATTACAGGAGTGATAAACAACCCACAACTGGAAGTAAGACAATGGAGGCAGAGAAGAGAATTCGACGGGAGATTGCAAATAGCAATGAACGCAGACGTATGCAGAGCATCAATGCTGGCTTTCAAGCTTTACGTACACTGCTACCTCGACATGAAGGAGAAAAACTCAGCAAGGTATGTCTTTTTTTAAATACTAAATTATCAGACATTAAAATTAGTTATAGTTTCTAAATATTTCAATCTAATTCAATTTTACAGGCTGCCATACTACAACAAACAGCAGAATACATTTATTCATTGGAACAAGAAAAAACAAGACTTTTGTCACAAAATTGTCAGCTTAAAAGACTATTGAATCAACATGAAGGAGGTGAAATACCACTAAAAAAGAGAAAAAGTGAAATTATTACACATGTACCCTCCATAATACCAGACTCTACGGATGAAGCAGCTGCAAATTCGCGGTCACCTGAACCGGTTGCTGTTATCACTGTATCAAGTGTAACGCAGAAAAAAGAAGCTGACAGTAGTGAATTACGTGCTCAATTAGATCGCGAGCGACGCCTTCGACGGCTACTCGAAGATAGATTACAGGCGCTTGAAATTCAAATCTATCCAGATGCAGCTAGTCATGATGTCCCACGACCTATAATGCATTATGAACAGACTAATGTCGCTGAGTGCAAAGTGGAGAAAGATGAAGCAGAAACTCCCAATCCCATTGAACAGCCGGCAGCGCCGCTTCTCGAAGCAGCTATTAAAGCTGAACCTCGTGTTGAAGTTGAGGTCTTACCTGAAGCATCACATGATCCACGTCTCTATATCCCAAATACGAGTCGTCAAAATTTAGAAACAATTGTTGAAGCAATTCGTCATTTAGAAGGTGATCATCTATTCCGCGAGGAATCAGGTGATGCACCGCTTGCTTTGACGAAGAAAGTAGAACGAGCGCCGCCCCCACGGCCCGGCGTCATTGTAGTGAAACATTCGTGATTGCGTTAAACGTAATTTAGACTTTAAACTCGTAGATATTTTCTCATACGAGTACTCCTGACCCTCCTCGAATATAGTTTTAAAATTTTAGTTGTTTAGTTGTATTTTCCAAAGTGACGAATCGATAAGTCTGCGTCTTTTTATTTTCTTACGCATTGAAGTCAAATCAGTAATTATAAATTAGCAGATTGTGTTGTCTTATATGACGTTGGGCGCTGTGCTTAGTTTAGTCTCAAATGTAAATTATCAGTTGAATGTTTATTGGTTGTTAGGCCCTTGTGGTGTTGTATGAACGAATGGGGGATTGACTGACTTGAGTAAGATTAGGTGGAGAAAGATGTGGTAATACAAAATGCCGCGTGCCAATATTGTCTCTCGACGTCTATTGAGAAGGTATAGGAGTTAGGTGATCATTATGTTAGAGTGAAAGTTCTTATATAGGAAATTAAGCTTTGTGATATTTTTTCCTACTACATAATAAAATTGGAAAGGGTGTAAAATATGCAAATCAATAAAATAACAACTTTAGAGAAGCAATAAAGGGTATGAGATTGATAGAATGTATTGTTTGTGATGTAAAATTATCTTGCAGCAATACTTGTTCATCTGATGGTTATAAAAAAATTCAAGCATTTATAGAAAAATATCTCTTACGGTAAATTTAATATAAGTAGGTAATTATGTAGGCATGCGGCGAACGTCACTGATATCTAACTCATTTATTATTAATTTTTAATTATTTCATATTAAAGTTTGACATCTAATAAAAAATAAATCAGGAACTGTATAGGAACATTATTATTGTTTAATTTCTTCCTAATCCAGTGTTATTGCTATGTTCATAATGCTACCCAGTGCTTATTTTTATGTAATGGATATAAATTAGTAAATTATTGGCTATAGTGGACTGGTCACTGGTGAACACTGAAATTTTAGAGCATTCCATGGTTTTGGATTTTCTCTTAATGTAAGGAGTTAATATTCATGAGATATAGTTAATTGAAACATAAGCCGATATAATATATTCAATTAACTTCTTAGTGTAATTATGTACTGCTTGTATTGAGCATTCTTTCATTGAAACATCTATTAGATCATCTCTCTGTTAAGTGTCGATAAATAGGAACTTTTCGTAATATAAGTAATTCTGATATACTGTATAACTTATTGAACCTACTCTTATTGAAAGTCCCCAGGCTAGGTAAATGTATAATTAAATCAGGTGATGATTTAATCATCAATCCCTGGAGTCTAAAAAAATTTAAGTGAGCAGTATGTTTCACTTATTTGCTTTTAAGAATTTTAAATGTGCGGATTGAGTGTAAATCCACCATTAGGTATTGTAATTTAATGTGCTGACTTTTTGTTGAAATTTGAACTTGCAGTGCTTTTGTTAACATTGTATGTTTTATAAGTTTTGAGTATACCTTATTTTAAGTTTGACTCAGTAACAGAGTGGATTACTATTATTTACTTACAGGAATAGTACTGACCCTGAGTAGTGAATAAAAAAATTAAGACTGATCATTTATTCATTATTAAGTTATGCTAGGTCGAGCCATTATTTGTAATATAACATGTGAGTGATTGTCTGCATGTTATTTAGTGATCCGACAGTATTGTGGAGGTGTAGATTTATTCAGTAATTTTTATACACTTTGAAACCTATGTGGTAATAAGTTTATAAAACTGTTTCATGAACAAGAGTCTCGAAAATTATATTCTATATTAATTCTACTTTATTACACTTATACTGTTGGATCCAAATTATTATGTTTTAATTTTGAGGTACCCTGTTAATTATGCATTTGTTTAATATTTTCGTAATATAATCCACACAGATCTGAATGGTATTTATTATTGAATCACCAATTAATTGTACAATAGAGTTTAAAGTTATGAATTACTACCTACTTGGCGCACTCCGTACTTTACTGTAAAGTATGTACAGACAAGAAGTTCCCAGTTATTCTGTGGAGTAATAAATATATATTATGATTATTATATGTATATTTCTCATTTTTCAAATAATTATTGCAACATGAAGCATAAATACTAACACTTACAATCTGTTAACTACTCTATAATTAATAGTAAAACAAGACGAAAATACTTATCAAGTATCTAAATTATTATTGCATATATATTGGCAATATATACAGAAAATAAACAGGTTAATTATTTAAAATTTTAGTTATTATAAAATAAAAGAATCTTGAAAGTTTGGGCCATTAAATATATGTATTATTGTACAAGTGTAATTATTTATTAAAAATGTTTATTGTAAACGTGTGATAATTTATTAAAATTGCTTCCAGGAGTGCGCCATCTGTAGTCAGATGATTATGTATTAGGTAGTTATGAGCACGAAATAATGATGTAATAGTTTAATATTATGTTATTAAATCAATTTAGTGTTCATTAATTAGATTTGTGACAGTTTTTGTTACGGGCTTTATGTTCAGTTTGGATTCGGTTTATTTGTATTTATAACTTGGAAATATAGTGACATTGGATATGGTTACTATTTAATATTCGGGTTTCAACCGCTATACAATTCACTGTTATTATCTGCTTTTACACGTACGCTCTTTCACGCGTGAATCAACTTTCACACAGGAAAGAATAAGCATGTATAAAAAGGGAACGAGAAAGACACGCTCATTCCCTCGTCCTACAATCATCCGAGCTTTAGCGCCTTTTCATAATCAATAATTAATATTTGTTCTGTGGAGCAAAAACATAATTATAGTTATTTATAAATGTTAATCGCGTCTTAGGAAAATATGTGAAATAAAGAAATAATTTTATAAGAAAGTGATATGATATGAAAGATACGTGATTATCACGCGCGAAAGAATGAACACAAACAGTAGTAAAATACAATCACTCACGATTGCGTGTGCTAAATTGTACGCGCTCCTGATCGCGCGTTAAAGAACTTGTCGTGTAAAGGCTATTAGTTTTTGAAAAATCCACATTATGTACATTGTTGCGGAATAGTAATACGACGTCTGTTGAGACGCGGTATGTTACAGATGAGAGTAAAATGACAATTGTAAATTAAAATAACGATCTTATATACAAATTAATAATAGTAAAATGTAGGAAGGGATGACACGGTTTGTGCAGTGTTTAATAGACAATATTTAGTTATTAATTCCAAATATTACAATGGAATATCTAGGTAACTGTGTTTCAAATACATCAATTTTGCCAGCACCAATAAAACATTAAGTTGCTGTATCCAAAAAACTGTAACAATTAAATAAAACTTGTAATAGCTATATAATAAATAATATATGAAATGTCAGTAGACCTACTACATTTTAACCCACCATTAAACATTGGAATGTGCAGAAAATGATTGGAATGGAAGTTAATGTATGTAAAGTTTCCATAAGCCTTGTTTTCTCTACAATCCAAAATACAACTACATACGATACAAATAAATTATATTTGCTCTTTTAACTAGATATATTATGTATTTCATCTACGTCATATGACTGTTAATTCGCCACTGAATCGGGAATATTTGTGATTTCAATAGAAATTAAAAATATCACAATTATCCACATAGGCAACTAAAAAATTATTTTTTAATGTTTCTCGCGTACGAACATGATGAGCCTGGTCATTAATATAGGTTCACTTAGTTATCTATTATTAGTTATATTATCCTGTCAAATGAATTTGAATGTTTAATTGTTATCAGATTTCGCAATAAAATCTTCGAAATATGGTCACGATATGACATTAGATTTCTCTTGATTAATTTATACACTCTGTTCCTGAGTCCATAGTCGTAAGGAGTTGTCTGCCTACCGCCTTTACATTATGTCAGTATAGGATAGTTTAAAATGTAACATAATGGACTTGGTTAAACTATTAGTGTAGTCAAATAGTAATAAGAGATTTTAAGTCAAACAAAGCGAGTTAAATTGTTTAAAATGTGTTATTATTTATGTCTTAAAGTATTAAAATGGTTATTTCTTATTAATTAATTGTAAATGATAATCATCTGTAAGCTTAGCGAACTATTTATAGTTCCTTGCAGAGCTAAAACCAATAAAACATTGAAATCTGTTTATTTCTAGTTAATCCTTACATAAATGCAGCTTACTATTATTATATTTCGCTTCATGTTCTTGCAATATTATTCTGTTTCTATTTTGGATGACATTCTTAACAATTGTATATATTTTTCTAATCTAGATAAATTTTGTAGATCGACTTGATTATAAATTAGCTTTGCTTATTTCAAATATATTAATTTGACCAATTTTTTCAATATGTAATTTAATCAAAACACCTAATGTAAAAGCAAAAAATAAATTGTAATAATTGCGTTCTAATCCATTATTTTTAAAACTATAAAATCTGTTATAAATATGTCGTTCTGGAAAAAAATAAACAAAGTAAAAATTATATTGGACAAAGTTGTTTTGTTAAAATATTGATATGTCTATGAAAATAAAGGCGTAACTTCAGTGTAGGCGTAGTTCAAGTTCAGGAATGTACATTGAAATAATATATATAAACGTTTATTCGACTACTATTATAGAAAAGATTATTATTGTATTTGAACGGTAATACTTTTGTCCACTTCATTGACTCTTCAATATAAATATTACCCCGCGCACATTACATAGTCTGGTGACAACTAGCAAAAAAATATATGTAATATTTTATTTCCAGTGATTGCACTTGTATGTATATATTAATAACTTGTACCATGTTTTATTGGTTTTAAGCATTATTTAATGTGAATATTTCTATTTTCTACACTCTATCGTATATTTGTAATGTCATTGTCCTATATATTAATCTGGTGTATAAAAAGAGCTATCTGTAATGTCTAGATAAAAATTCAATCTTTATAATTCATTTTTATTGCATTTACCTAAGTATATAGATAGTTTTGGTTAAATGTTATTATTTTGCTGGGCTTTAGTATTCCAATGGCGAATCTAGTGTAATGATTCGTGATAGGGTGAATATGTATTAAAATCGCATTTTTAGTATGGGACCGCAGTTGACCGTATTGTGTCCACATTGTATGACAATAAGTGGGACCCTAATTGTAACAATTAGGGTCCCACTTATAGCTTCTGTTTAATGTACTGTGTCCATTTTTTATATGCAAATTATCAGGATTTAATATTAGCTAAGCCTTGTGATTTCAAAATATGTATCCAGTATCCACCATGTTCACTCTATCCTTAATAAGCTCATGTTCCTAATTGTACGTATATAGTTATGGTATAACATTTTTTGCAGTCAATAGTTAAGATAAAGTGTAGAAAATATCCATGGATGTTTCCTTTTGATATGAAATTAATAAATATTTCCTCGGATTTTAATTGTACCACATTTGACCTATATTTACGAATATTTATAAAAGATTCATATTTTGGTGTTTTATTTTCTTCCTACGTTTTTATGATTATATTATATGTATTAATAATCAGGTGGCAGCATGTTTGCCATTTCAATTACCTGCATAAAAAATAAGCAGGTTTAAAATAAATTCTCGAAAATTGCTAAATTTTACGTACCATAGAGACGATATATGTATCACATGACCTTCAACCTTCGATTAAGTAAGGATTGCAATTGCTTTACCTAAACAATTCATTCTATGATTCTTTTTTTTTTTTTAATTGTGCGTATATTTGTCCTTAATTAATATTTTTCTGTATAACCCAGGTTACTTATATATGTAATATTAACTTATCTGTGCTTACACTTATACCAAATTGTGTTATTCGAGAAATGAAATTAAAGAGAGATTAATTAATAAATGATGAAAGAGAAATTAATTAAAGCAGTGTATTAAATTCTTTATTACAGGCAGGCTGTTACAAAAGTTGAGTCTAAAACTATAGGTTGGCGGTTATTTGCCTCATAACTTTAGGTTTCAACACCGAATAATTATTAAGCATTAAAAAGTACCACTGCTTCACCTATTTCCAAAAAGCCGCCGCCAAGTCAGCTTGACATGATTCTATTGAATAGAGTAAAAGTAGGGGGTAAGGGCACAATAATATAACGTTAGTCATCCGGAAATAGTAACACAATATTATGCTTGTAGTATCACGTGCGTAATATACTGATTTCATGTCCGTATTGCTGTTCATGTATGTAGGTACCAATTACCACTTACCATCAAGTACCCCGTTAAATGTATAGGTAATATATATATATAGAAATTACATTAAATTAAACTTTTTTTCATTGATTTAGACCTGAATGGCATTTTTACTCTATAGGCATATAAACAATATTAAAGAAAAAAATACAACCGGGAAGAATGGAAATGAAACTCGTTTTAATAAATACCTAGATTTTTTACAAATACAATAAATTGAAGTGGTTTCTGGCCTAGTAGTTTACCACTTACCACATTTCTTACATAACAAATGCTGTGTCTTTGGATATAACCGACACTAAATTTTTTTATTTTTGAATCAGCCTCCGGAAATGCCGATAACAAACCAATACTCGCGGAATGTGTTACGACGTGTACGATGA
Organism: Achroia grisella; assembly: GCF_030625045.1. Taxonomy (NCBI): domain Eukaryota; kingdom Metazoa; phylum Arthropoda; class Insecta; order Lepidoptera; family Pyralidae; genus Achroia; species Achroia grisella. Next base: position 4,201,116 of record NW_026712703.1, read on the forward strand.
ATCGCCGATAATAACCTCTCTATTTTAATACCTATATACAATTACAAATTAAGAAAACAATAGTTAAGTTACTATACATTACGATTAATTATTACTGAACTGTAATACAAATTACTATTGATTTTCGTATGCTAATAGCAACAATTTACAGAAATACGTATTGCTATGAAATGAGGACAGTATTTTTTAATAATGATAATGGTGATCATAGTGCTCCTGGCTGTGCTAACGGTTCACGATGGCAATAAAGGAGTTTAAGATGAACATGAGATCAGGTCAGTTTACCCATCGTGATAAATTCACCAGGAATTTGTAATGATGATTTCCGGAGGGAACCGCATGGAGGTCAAACTGATATGGTACATTGCTAGGAATGGTGTCATCAGGCTATATTACCAATATTACTAACAATCCCCTTTACTCCCCCTTACTGGGGACATTATTACCTTTCTATAATTACTTATAGTGTTGGTGGCAGTTTGGGTCGTATTGAGTTGTTATAGTAAATACCATCATTACCACAATAATCTTTTGAAATATGTCTTACCCTCATGAACTGCTTATAATAATAGTAACGGTTCTAATGACCACAATAAGCCTCTTTAATTACGTAATTTCGCATTTTCCTGCAGAGACAAAAGAAACTTATATGTTCCGTTATAAATAGGCATATCATACAAAGCGGGTGTTTCAGTTTTGTTATTTCCCAAGGTTAGGTTATGGCCATACTGATTTATTCATTCCATGGCCGAAGAGGACATGCTGTGCTTGTGTAGATCGATTATACCACAGACACATTGTATATAAAGTATAATATCTATATACAAAATATAATACATATTTGACCGTGTAGTGTAGTGAAGTGTGATTTTGATTCAGTACTTCGTCTCAGTGATACAATCGACAACCCGTCTCACTCATGTCTGTCAGTTGATCTCAAAGTGTTCTAAGAGAAACATTCTGTTTTGTTGTACTAAAGTTACGCATTTTAAAACTCTTGTTTAATTTTACTACAAAGAAGATAATATCGTCCTAAGAGATTGTGTTTAATATAGTCTCTGTCTTAGGAATTCAGGTATAAAAGCTTTCATTTAATACTAGCTATTTAAATCTGCGAAAATAAAAACAATTGCTCATTTCAAAATACGGTTCTATATGTATTTACCTGCTCATGAATTTACGCTTACGCGGTAATATTTTCGCCACGGAACTAACATAAGACAAAAACTAATGATTATTTTTATTCCTTTTTTACCTTCGTTTTGTTCCATACTATTTTTATTACAAATATTGGTTCTCTTTAGGTTTCAACTTGTTTCTTCGACCCTTTTTGGTCACAAAACTATAGATACCTATTCCGAATTTAAGCCGTGAAAGTGTAACAAACAAACTCACTTTCGAATTGATAATACAATTGTATATCAGTAATCTATGAATACACTCGGAATTTCAGACAAACAGCCATGGACTGGAAATGTGTTGGAGTTATACTTATGATAGGGTGCCCTTTATTTGGTCAAGAAACAAGTGACGACTTCCGGTAACTACTTTTTCAATATACTTTTTTTTATTTTGAATTTTTAAGTACTTGTACTTGTACAGAGATAGAACAAAATATAGAAACGCGTCATGAACTGTTAATGCATTTTATATCAATAATGCAACTAATTCAAAAAGGTTCTCAATTCATAGTATTATTTCGTATTATTATATATTTATTAGTTGGTATACTCTGTCATGGGGGTCTCCACTGCAATTCGGACCGGAGACGCGAGAACGCAGTAGCAGTTTTCTAAGAATAAGCGGTTTTTTCTTGACTTTGAATCAGTTTTTATTACAGGTACTTATTTTAAACGAAAGGGTTTTCCGAGTTACTTCTTATCGGTTAATTTTGAAGTCGTTTCTTTCTTTAGTAGTAGTCTTATCACTTGTGGTGGATGTGTGTAACTAATCCGAATACATACATTTACGATACAGTTTACAATTATGTATTATTAACGAATTTTACGCATTAGGTATATTATCGAATATAAAGACAATTAAAACTAATCTATACCTACTTAATCTGTATTTACATCACATCACTATAATTCTAGATAGAGTAGCTAGATGAGTAGATAGCATTGTTAATTGTGGATGTTGTGGGATGAGTGTAAATTCGCGTGTACCCACCGTATTTTATTTTGTAAAGGGTGATAATACAATGGTGCACACTCGTATGTTAATACGCTGATAAGCCACCACTAACGGATGATAGGATGAACATAATATTAGGTCAGTTAGCCATAACATTCGTATCTAGGGGACCATGTGAATCTCGACCGAACATCTAGTAATGTAGACACTAATTCCACATCTCCCCGCGTACCGTAATAATTTAGTTTGTAATTAGTGTTCGCAATTACCAGAGTTGAAGAAAATCGATCAAATCAATCTTTTGACTGTTAAGAGATCTAAAACAAACTTACTCGACCGTATCTCTCTATGATACATTAAATAGCAGAGATTTAGTCACTCATTAAATTAGACACATGATATTTTTTTTTATGTTTACAAGAACAACAACAATGGAATCAATTCAAGATGATTCACTTGCACAATCTTTAAATAGTTTTGGATACAAATTAATGATTGAGATTATGAAGAAAAACGAGTATAATTTGAATATAGCTATATCACCAACGAGTATCGCAAGTAAGTTAACTTACCTACATATATACTTAACTTAGTTATACATATACTTAATGCTTCTGAAATTTTACATTAGGTAGGTACCTACTTGTCGAATGGATTATATACCAATAATAAAATAATTATGAGTATAATATTCATAAAGACTAATAAATACAAATTAGTTATTTGTATGTATTTTTCTTTATTAAAATATTTACCGAATAAATAAGAATGAATTTTTGACAGGCGTCTTGGCAATGACTCTTCTCGGTAGCGTTGGTAAAACTTACGATGAAATGGCAGACATTTTAGGATTTTCACGTGGTGAGTATTTTGAGTAATTCTATATGCTGTATAATACTAGAAATAATAATATTGTTAGCCTACACATAATTAGGTACTTTTCGAATTTTTACCTGTCTGTATGTTTGAAAGGTTACGAGAAAATGGTTGAAAAAAAATAGAATTAAGTAATTACGTACTTAATTATATTTTTTACTATTAACCAAGTCTTAACATAAATATAACCAATAAGTATATTATAAGAACTGGTCAAGTCAATCAGGAGACGTGTTTAATTCTACCCCTCGTTCATGTGAAATTATGAGCTTTGTTATTTAGATCTAAAAGTTAATATTAATTAATAAATTTACACCAGCCCATATTTTTGGGTGTAGAAATATGAAATGGTGTACATACATCAGGTTAGCATAAACTAAGTATTCAGAAACGATTTTATGGATTTAAGAAATAACTGATTCTGTTCGGGCCCAGCTGTGTGGAACTGCTACACCAAATAATATGAGGAAATCAATCATTCTCATGTAGATATGTTAACAAATCGTAAGAACCATGAAGAATTCGGGGAACTTCTGCAAGCTCTCAGTACGAATACATCATCCAAGACGATGTATGCAAACGCGATATTTGTGGACAAAGATACACACCTGCGCGAAGTTTTCCGGAATTATTTGGAAATGGTGTACCATGGCGAGGCACTTGGTACAGAGTTCGGCGACGGAGTCAAGGCTAGACAGGTGATTAACGAGTGAGTAATTAACTGTTTGTGTATATTGTAGACCTCAGTGACAATGACATTTTTAGCTAATTATGTTATATTATGGCTGTTTAGCTCTTCTTTAATAAAACACTAGTTTTAAACTATAAAGTAACTTAACAAACACCTTGATAGGTACCTACGTACTTATTACCTGACTACTAAGAATGTTATTAAGTAGACATTCCTAGTAAGGACGCACAATAAATAAGTAGGTACCTACATTGAATATATGTTACACCTCCCTCGTTTTTATGAATACATTACAATCTATCTGTGTAGCTTAATATAAATTATGCTACCAAAGTCTTTTAATTATACATATAGTTATTGAGGATTAAGAAAAATTGATAGGGTAATGTTAGAATACAGAAACTGCTAGAAAATATGGGCCCGGAATTAGATTTGTTTGAGTTTCTACCCCTTTTTGGGTGCCTAATGGCAGAAGATCTCACTTTCTTTTTACTCCGCCTTCTACAGCGACATACCCTTTTAATAGAAGTACTTCACTACCTCTTACTTCCCATTATTTTCTGATACTTATTCGGCTAGTTCTCCAGGCTCGTCCCTTATTTTTGAGTAAGTGGCGCTTCTCTGCAACTGTAGAGCAATCCTATAGAAAGTGCTATGCGCGTGCTGGTCAACCAATACCCCCAGGTCATGCGGACAATAGGAGACGAAGCTAGTTATCACTGAAAATAACTGTTTGTTACAATTTTTAGATGGGTGAAAGAGCACACTAAAAATAAGATAGAAGATTTCCTACAACAACCACTTCCTGAATCAACGAAAGTGGTATTGCTCAGCGCTCTCTATTTTAGCGGACAATGGGAAAAACCTTTTCTACCAGAATATACTAAAAAGTAAGTAAATTTTAAGTACTACAAACATATATTGAGTAAGGTATATTTTTCGTATTTATAATAGGTATACTAAAAAAGAAAATTTACTGTTACAGATTACCTTTCAAAACGCCGACTAAGGAAGTTATGACTGATCTTATGGCCAACTTTGGAAACTTTCATTACATATTTTCTGTGGAAGATCGTAAGTTTCCGGCTTAACAGTCTGCCTACGCACGATACGATTTGGTAATTGATTAATCCAGTGTTAGGTCGGCTGTGTTAAAATCGTGTGTTTGTCATACATAAACTGTAGACCGACCGAAGGGCTCACATTCAATTTCTGACTTTATGTCCAATTTCTGACGGGTGTCGACGATGCCATTTGACTGGCGTATTTCCAAAGAAGACGGGATTTTAATGGAATGGCGTCGTCGGCACGTACCATCGAATCTGAACTTGATAATGTGAGCCTAATTTCTATTAGATACCAAACAGAATCGTGTGTAGAAATTTCAATTAGATTTTGTCTGACATTATCTCTGTACCTAATAACCTGTAATAAATTATTATCTATACATTTTCATTTTAGAACTACACATGGTAGCATTTCCTTACAACGATAGTGTGACCAAAATGTATGTTCTTAAACCACGGATACCAAGACGTCTGAATATATTTGATCTGTTAAATAAATTAGATTACCTAAAAATTGAAAGTCTAATAAATCGTATGACAAGCAAAACATGTGTGATAAGATTTCCTAAAATGGAACTTCGGAGCAATGTTAAACTAGAAGTCCCTTTGAAAGCTCTGGGTGTGAACACCATGTTTAACCCCAGTGAAGCAAACTTTGCACTAATGATAGACGGTAATAATATGATTAATCAGACAGAGACGGAATTGATTTCGAGGATAAATACAGGAGATTTGGAAGCAAGAGGATTAAATGAGCTAATAAATGAGCTGGTTAATCCTGCAGTGCATGTTGACTCTGTGATACATGAAGTGAAGATGACTGTCAATGGTGAGTTATGAAATTATTTTAATACCTTTATCTTTCTCTTGTTTTTCTATCACCATACGAGGTGGTCTGTAAAACGCCTGCATCCTGCGTGAGAATCTCACTCTAGTCTATATCAGCCGTCTCCGCTTTGTAAGCTGAGTTTCGGTTTCAGAGTGAACAAAGGAGTGACAAGGGACAAGTTAGGTGGCGTGTTATCGTAGTCCTCTGGAACAGCAATGCATGAGTGGTATCACGGGTATCACGTAGGTAATAACGTAAAAATGTTATAGATGTCACACAACGAAAACAACCATTGCAAAAGTGGGTCATTTGTGGCTATTCAACATGGTTATGACAAAATAGCAATTATGACCATGAAATCGTTTTCGACGCAATAAAATCTCATTATATACAATTCTATTATTATTATGCCTACATTTGTAATATTTCTGTAAATACTCGGCACCCTCCATTTGTTTAAGCCTCCACATAACTTAGATTTAACTCCAGTGCAAAGTCAGTCCAGTCAGTCAGACTGCACGTTAATGTAGGTACGCGTTACTAATAATACTACATGTATTATTAGTAACGCGTACCTGTCAAATATACCTAATAATCTAGTTCAATTATTACTTCTGTACGAGAAACAAATAAATTAAGTAGACACCTCATCACTTCATATATGACGATACAGTGGTGAGGTGATAACCATACACTATATTCTAAAATATTTACCTCAAATTATTCTATAAAGCGCTAAGTAGAACTAGGTGCTCAGGGTTGTCATATCATAATACATATTTTATTTTCTAGAATTTGGCACCGAAGTAGTGGCTGCAACCAGCGCAGTGACGACACGATCTGCAGAAATGTTCTATGCGGACTCACCGTTTTATGTGTTTATTAGAAATGAAAAGACTAAACTTATTACATTGAGTGCAATAATATTTGATCCTAGTGTGTAAAATCACAAAATATAGAACATGTAATTACAATGGCTAGCTTGTAAGCAATAATTAATTGCATAAAAAAAAATACATTTGTATTCTTTGATAGCAGCGCAGTTACCATAATACACTTCGTGTTTATTTTCTTAATCATCAGACATTTGTTTAATTTATACAAAATTATTCCATATTATAAGATGGTAACAGGGTCACTGATAGATAATAGCAACAGGTAAATTCACCTAAGGTAATATGGTATCTACTTTCCGAGGTACACATTGTACAAAGTCGTATGTTTGCTTACTTACAAAGGTAGCTTGCGTAACATATTTTTGTATTGAAGCAGATTTTATGGTAAGCTGTGTTTCGGTTGTCATATACGGAACGGAACAGAGTACGGAAGCTTACATTCATATGGCTATGTATGAGGAACGTATGAGGTGTATGCGTGTGAGTTTCCATTACAGAGGACACTGTTCTTGTACTTACTATCTGGTACGCTGTTACGATTATTTACCATTCAAGTTACACATAAAAATAACTTAGACGAATATAATTACGTCATTCTGATGTTGGTCTATTACCGTTATTCAACGTATTCCAAATTCTTATGATTTATATCATAAGAATAAATAAGAATAAATAAATGTATACACAATAAAAATATGTTGTTTCAAACTAATAAAACAGTCGATAAACCCGACGCGCCTTGACCTCGTTATCATGGTCAGATAATTCTCATAAATGTCAGTACAGTAAGGCTTTTTCAAACTTTCTGTGATTATATAAAATTCCTAATGTTCTAAACCTACTTAATAAAATAGCATTTTTTTGACAATATAAATAATATTTAGAAATATAAATAGTGCTGTGAAAGCGAAGAAAATTTTTATGTTACTAGGCATTGCTACTGCGTCAGCAGCAATGTGATTTTGTTTAATAATCTCAGTTGTGGGTCGTAGATTGTTTCGGAAACCCAGATTTTCATAGTAAGTCGATGTAATTACGAGTATGAAACAAATTGGATTCAGCAATTACCGGTTTTACCGGAAGCATTAATCGGTATGTACATGTGTATATAGGTCTGTACGGTTATAAATTTCCTTCTAACTTTATAATTAGTTATCATAATATTATTTTGGACATTACGGTTGATGACGTAAAAATATATTGATATTGATTAATATATCGTTATACCTTTACATAGTATAAAACTAAGTCTCTCCCACTGTTTGTTCACTTAGATCTTTTAAACTACTCAACGGATTTTAATACAGTTTTCAGAAATATATAGGTATAGTGATTGAAGATGCAAATATAACACATGTACAGTCCCATGCGAAGCCAGGGCGGGCAGCTAGTTAGTAATCAAGAAAAACAATGTCTTTGCAAAGACACTTGTAAAAAAAATAATATGGTATAAAAATTATTAGGGAATAAATAATATTTAACAAACATTTATTAGAGATCTATTATAATTTTAGCATTATATACACATATTACATATATCTGTAATACAATTTCAATATGTTTGCTTAATGTTATACTTAAAAAATATTAGTCTTTAAATTTGATATTTTTATCTGTTACTTTTCAGTATTTCTATCCTATCATTTAGTGTTTGCTTCCATTGTTCTTCTGTTATACTTTTGGCCCAGTCAGGTATTGACGTCTGTGGCAATGCAAAATTTGCCATTGCAGACATTACCTGAAATTTTATTAGGAACATCAAATATTTAATTTTATTTATTTCACAACACCATATATTTTAGTATATACATATGGATCGGTCAAAATGGAACAATCATACCGGTGAGAAAGTGGGGTGTTCTGTATCTATACAAGAGATGAAGTCTCTTGTTTATATGGTTTTTGTATTCAGTAATATTATATTACATTTGCAGACAGGGGTGGATCAACCTAAAGGCTTCTTGGGCTGTAGCCCAGGATTCATGAATATAATCAGCCCTCAGCCCTTATTGAGAACAATACGTGATATATTTAAATAAATATTGAAATACCTATCATAAGGTTGGCAACACTGAGATCAATCAAATGTGCAATGTGCATGTCTATCGAACGTAACGGGGAATTCCCCATCCCTTGTTTTTGGTTCCTGTATATTTTTTAATAGGGTAATATAATTAGGTTAGCCACTAAGTAGATCCTCACAATTAGGTTACACATGATCCGCCCCTGTTTACAGAACATTATTAAACTAGGTGCATTATATGTAGCAATTCCTATTATGATATAAAGTATGTTATAATTTAACAAACTATAAAGAGTCTTATTATAGTAAATTGTCTACATTTATTTGACTTTCAGAAGCTTCAGAAGCTTTTAAATGAATGAAGTTAAGAATCTTGAGCGGATTCTTAACTTCATTCATTTAAAAGCTATGGAGTATGGTAGACCAATAATAGTAGTAGTGTATAGTAATCTAGATCATAAATATATGTCTTATAGCAACAAAAAATAGTATCTCAAAGGATAATGGAAAAATAAAATTTTTGTACAATAATTGTAGTTTTTGTATGTCCATTAATTATGAAAATAGTTAAAGTAGTTAAATACCTGTTGGGCACGTTCTGTATCCATCTGTATAGAATCAGCTGGATGTGGTGTATTCCACACCTCTCTGGTAATTGCTGTGTCCATACTTTCTATTGGAGGAATATTGCTATTATTTACTACCTGTGTCTCTTCATTATTCTGCAAAAACAATTCAATTCTTTCAATATTTTAATACTAATAATACTCTTCAAATCCTGGCATGATATAGCCTCATTTATAAACATGTAGGTACCTGTGTCTAACAATTGCATACATTATAATGTTTGTTACTAATAATTGCATAAATCCTTTGGAGTAAATTTGGCATGTAAATAGATACAACTTAGATTAGTTTACTTTTTTACTTACCACCGAATTCGTAATTACGTTTAAAAGTTTATTCCTTTTAACACCATGAAGACTAGATTAAGTAGGGTGGGTTCTACATAATGGTACCTTACTGGAAGTGATAATAGTGGTGGAATAAAACCGAACTAAAAACAAATTCAGGTCATTTGAAACTGATAATTTCAACATTAAAGTGTTAAATCAATTTCTAGCAAAATGGATGAATTATTACCTCTGTTTCTTCGTCGCTATCGTGGTCTGAATGCACTGTTTCAGGCCCTTGGGGTAAAGGTTCGTACCCAAAATATTCGTTTTGTTCCTCGTCGCTGTCCTCTGTATGATTTGTAACCATCATCAAGTCTTGTCTACGAGGTGGAGTTAGATCGTGCGGATTGTTGTCTGGGGGGTCTGGGCCGTCGCAAACCATCCTAACTATTAATGTTACAATGACAATAGGTAACTAGTACACAATAAAACTACTAGAAGAATTAAGAAAAATACTTCATAAATTTTACAATTGGCAAAACAATAGAATAAAATTATACAAACAGTACATAAACAAGGAAAATTTCAAATATGATCACTCTATATGTCCATGGTGTGGACTGTGCTCTGTCTGACTGACATATCTCATATTGGCATTTGAAGACGTGAGTTTAAGTCAGTGGAGAGGTGACAAGTAGTGACAATGGATATTAGAAAGTAAAAATTTTTTAAAAATGTCAATTTAATTTTTTTGAAAACAGGGACAACACAAAATTAAAATGAAAATTGATTAAAATTTCCATGCCATTAATTTTATATTAGAGCTACCTTTTGTGCCCAATAATTATTCCATCCATTCAATATGGCTTGGAGAAGTCATGGGGCAAATAATGCAGATATGATTTGGAATCTTCGAGGTATGATTCTGGATCTTGCAAATCGTATAGATATAGAATAATTTTATTTTTATGAATTGTAATGAAAAATAAATAACATTAATAACAAAATATAAATATTCAGTTTTGAGTTATTCTTAATATATTTTTTTGTTAACTGAATAGGGTAATTCTGCTTACTACATTCTTGTTTAAAATCAAGGGTCTGAGGTACTTATGAATTGCATGTGATAATCATTTTCATCTATAACATTTTATATAGCTTATAAACTATTATCACAATAAACATTAGTGAATCTAATTGTAATTAATATTGATATTATCTTTGATTTATGATATTATATGTTCTTATATGCTTATAATTGCAGCAAATGGCATTATAAAATCAGATGCCGTATCTAATGCAATGACAGCAGTTGATCGCAAAAATTACTGTCCATATGCTCCATACCATGATTCACCTCAATCTATTGGATACTCTGCTACTATTAGTGCACCTCATATGGTTAGTGTGGGAATAACATGTTCATCTATATCAAATAATTTCAATATAATAATAGCCAAACTTGTTAATAATTAATGTCTTTATTGCATAATTGTTGTATGGGTCAAATCATTAATGCTACTATTTTAATGTTTCAATATTAAATGTTATAATTTTTTCAGCATGCTCATGCATTAGAGAAATTAAAGGATCAATTGGTTCCTGGTGAAAAAGCGTTAGATGTAGGATCAGGGAGTGGCTACCTGACAGCATGTATGGCTTTTATGCTGGGAGAAACAGGACGAGTGGTGGGCATTGAACACATACCAGAACTTGTTAATTTAGCAACAAAAAATATTAAAAATGATAATTCACACCTGCTTACCTCAGAAAGAGTAAAATTAATTGGTAATTTAACCACTAAACATTAAGTTTGTTTTACTAGAACCATATAAAACATTGTTCTTAGATGTTTTTATAAATAACTTTTGTTATTTTAGTTGGTGATGGAAGACAAGGCTATCCATCTGAAGCACCTTTCAATGCAATTCATGTTGGAGCTGCTGCTCCCAACTTACCTCAAATGGTAAGTTGTAGGAGACAGTTTTTGTATTTATATATATATATATAATAAAAAAGAATATAAATAATCTATACTGGGTAGCTATATAAAGAAAAAAATTAATGGCTTTGTCTGTTGGATCAAATGATATTATATTTTATTTTTAATATAAAAACAAAAATCCCAAAATAAATTTAGATTAAAATGTATATATATAAATAATACTCAGTTTCATATAAAAACCCCTTTCATTTGATTATCGAACTAAATTTTGAGTCTCCATGTTATACAAGCAGATAAAAGATTTATTAAGCCCAAGAATGGCAAGTTCCACTACTTTATTCATTTCATGTAAGGAGCATTAATCATTTCAGATAAATATAGCACTGGCAAATCAAGTGACTATCATGGTACTTGTTATGCTTGCTTATTCTTTTCAGTTTTATACCCTAAAATCATAGAAAAATAATACTAATATATAATATATTTTTTGTATTAGATGGTACTAAAAACATGATATCATGAAAGTGGTCCTTTCAGATTTAAGTTACAATTATTTTTGTTAGACAATTAATCAAAATGTGTTTTATTGGTGTAGTTAATAGAGCAGCTCAAACCAGGTGGACGCCTTATTGTGCCTGTTGGTCCTGAGGGTGGTGAACAGCATCTTACACAGGTAAATACATAATACTTCCCACCTTGTATGGGGCTATTCACAAATTACGTATTTGGAATTTCGAGTTTTTACCCCTCCCCCCATCCTTGTCACTTTTAGTTACTTTTGGTATGTGAGATTCCTCTCTAATGTGACGACACATATTTTGAAATACATACATAGTTAACCAGTAGATAAGTTGGATATATTTTCAAGTTTTATTTTGTATTTATAAAATAACATATAGTATTTTAACACTTAGAAATATTAGAATTAGAAATCCGACGTTACGGAATTTAGAGCCCTACCATCCTTTGTGACAGAATGGCACATTGTCTTGACCCCCTTAACATATGACATTTACTCCTAGGCTTTATTTGAAGGTCATAACATTTTAATTAAAGTGTAATATATTAGTTGTGAAATTATCATCATACACATCTTATAAAGGAGAAAGTTTATAAGGATGGAAGTTTTTACTGACGCAAAAACTACTGGACAAATTAAAATAAGATTTGATACACAGATAGATCATATTAACGTGTTCTGTACTATGGTATACAGGTAGTGTTGTTTGTTACTATAACCATATACAAAATAATTTATTTGGTACATACATTATTTTGTATATAGTAACCACTTTCACTACCACAGAGCTTGAATGGGCTTTGTGGTAGTGTAAGTGTGGTGGGTGGATACCCAGTAGGATGAGCTTTGTGGTACACAGATTATTCTTTTTTTATTATTCTTAAGTGACACTGCTGGATACAAGAAATGGTAATAACACGTCCTAAAATTTGTTCAAAGGTTGACAAAGCAGCCGATGGTACTACAACCGTGAAGAAATTAATGAGTGTAATCTATGTTCCTCTAACAGACAAAAAACACCAAATTCGTGAGTGACCTTGTTTGAACACTTCCATCTATATAATGTTCATACTCTCCATGACACTACTCATTGGTTGGTTATTGCGTACCTTTATGAAAAATACATTAATTACATGATGGCAAGTAATTATTTCTCATTATATTTAAGTAGAGTAATTGATTTGTATATTTATTATTATTTATTAATTCCTAGACTTCTAAGTAATAGGTTGTAAAATTGATTTGTAAATTTAATGCCATATTTTGGTCACAAGTAAATGTTTAATTGACTGATGAATTCTCATTATACATCTGCAAAGTATTTATAGTTTATGAAAATAATGTATTAAGACTACATATACTTTAATGGTTACCTTAATTTATTAATGAAATGGATCTTTCAATTATTTTAGGTCCTTGGCGTTAGTTTGCATTGTTCAGCATGTTCTCAGATGATTTAAATAAAGTCACAAGTATTGTAATAAATAATATATTATAGTGATTGACCACTGAATTTCATATTTGTAATCTCCTACTGTATAAATAAATTAAGTTTGGAAATTGTACCTATGTCTTTTTATTGTAAAAAATATTCTTCCCCCCAAATTTCTTCCTTCCAAATGGTTTTTCTTCTTTATTTACATCAGCTGGGGTAGTTTTAACATGTAATATAGAATATAAAGTTTCTGCCTCATTTTTGTTTTCAATTATTTTTTCTAGCTCATCCTATAAAAAAGTTCAATTTTAAGTAAACTATATTTAAATACATTATACTCGGCAAATAACAAGTCGACCGTTTACATTAGTGCAGGTTTATAAATGTAATATCAGCTTTTAGTACATATAACTATCTATTCTAATCATTTAATTATTAGTTTTATTCAATGTTATCTATACTCTATACATATAAATAAAATTGTAGTGTCTGTTTGTAATATTGAAATAACCGTTTTTTTACTACATCCATATGAATATACATATAAGCGATACATATACCAAAATAATATTTTTTGTCTGCGTGTTTGTCGCTCTGTTTATTCCGGTAATCGATAATCGATAATCTCTGAAATGGCTGGACCAATTTTGACGGGACTTTTTTAGCAGGTAGTTGATGTAATAAAGAGTAATATAGACTACTTTTATTTTAGAAAAATAAAGTAAAATTCCACACGGACGAAATCGCGGGAACAGCTAGTTATTAAATAGCAAATTAGCAGTTTATTTCTATATGCGTTAGTTATTTTTTATCATCGTGGATACTTACTTGGTTTAACGTTATTAAATGGTCTAGTGATAATCCTTTATTCATTATTCTTGATATATTTTTCGATGTGACCCCCGGTAATTTTTGTACAAAGTCATGAACCACTATATTATATCGCTCGTAGTTCATATCGTCTGCCGTATTATCACCACTGAGTGCTAAGGCATCTGCACTATTAGGATTATTTCTGCCTTGCTGTAATGATTTAACTGTTCTTTTATTTAATAAAAATGTTACCAATATAGAAAACTTTATTTTATGTGACTTGACTTGAAAGTCAATAAAGCTGACGGCACACCTACGGTAATTTTTCTGATACATCTCGACAATCAACGTCGGAATGGAACGGAAACAACGGAAGTCGCGTTGTTTCTTATATGTAGCTAAAGAGGTAAATTGAGTAGCTTAAGTGTACATATAAATGCCATACTTGGAAAATGAAAAAAAATATAAACAATTCCCAAGTACGGCTTCCTAATACGTACTAATTCTTAAGTTTATACTTTTTCATTTATGTATATTGTTAACAATCCCTAGTTTCAGTTAGTGTAGTAATCTGCCTAGAGGCTTACAACACGGTTTATCCGGGAGTTTTTACTCCTTTACATAATTGCTTAAAATAATAAAGATTTATGTATAAATAAATGAAGATTAATAAAGGTCTATGGATAGGAAGTTACCTTGAGTTCCAAAAACAGTTCAGCTGTGGCATATGGACTTGGTGACCATACTAGTTTCAATCTTGGAAAATGTATTGTGAGAAGCTGTAGTTTTTGTTGGATATCAGCTCCTGAGAGATCACTTGAGACTACAAAATGGCCCTAAATAAACATACAAATGAATATTAAATGTTAAGTAAAATGTAAACGAGAAAGAAAAGTAACATTTCTGCAATACGCTTTATTATACTAACTTGTAGGTTAAAAGGTTTATTCTGATCAAATTCTATGAGTAGTATCGGTCTACTATAATTTCGACACATCTGTGTGCATTGTGTGTACAGGCGTCCAGAATTTAGAGACCCAATTAAATCTGATATAGACTTTCTTTCGACACAAATATCCGGTGTGAGAATATAGTCACCAATCTGAAAAGATACGATAGATAGATAATGATGGGCACTAATGCTAAAAACCAAATTCATGGTTAATTTACCACGATGGGCTAAATGATCTGAGCTCATACTCATCTCATCGTCCTCCAGTAAACCTTTAATGTAGGCGGGTGGACGCCTACGCTAACGGGGTTCTATTATCATCCACATGAAAAATCAATACTAAAACCACGCAATGGTATTTCTTTTAGGTTTTCAGAAGGTATATGGGTTTTGCATAATATAATTTAGAAAACATTAATTCAAAATATAAAAGATGAATAACTCACAAATCAGGCTTTATAAAATTGTTTTTAATACAGTAACATACCACAATAGTGACAGGTTCTATGTTGATTCCTTTTTTATGAAGTAATGCTGGTAGATCCGAACGGAACTCCCTCATATCAACGATTACTAGAGGTTTTTCTTTCACAACTTGGCCACCTATATAGATTTTAAAATATTTTTTACTAAAATAAGTGATACGAGTTTTTATATGTTTTTTCGTAAGACTTTATTGTTTTTTCGTATTTACCTGCTTTTCTAGTATCTACAGTATCATTTTCATCTTCTACATTCAGATTAAAAAATTCTTCGGTCTTTCCGTCTTGATATGATGGCACCACCATTATCTAAAAGTATGTAATTATATTTACTTTAGTTTCATTATAGTATTAAATGTAGACGTAATTTATTGCCGTAATATGAATAACTTACACTTTTGGTTTCGATCAACAATTCGAATGCCTGTTTTTCTCTTCTCAACGAAGTAAGATAAGCTTGTTCTTCCACAGTTTTGTCATAAACTATGAAATAAACTTTACTAACCAATTCATCAGATCTTTTTCTAGATTCAAACAATTCGATTTGCCTTACAGCAGCCACATCATTGTGATATAATATTATGTAGTCGGGCCGTAAGGTTTCTAGTGTCTGCTCCAATGAAAAAGCATTACCATTTTCTTTGAAAGTTTGGATGCATATAATTGGTTTTTCAGTTTCTAATTGAGTTATGTCTAAATTATCAATCTGAAAATAATTCATTTCTTATAATCAAATGTAACTTACAAGTTAAAGTTACTATATGGAAGAATTTTCGCCTTACAGAAAACACATAATAATGCTGGTAACACACATAAATCATCATCAGCATTGCCTTGCCTTGATCCCGTTATTTGAGGTAGGTGAATGATATCTCTTTCAACTGATTACTATCAGCGGTTATATCTGAGCTTACTCTTCCATTATGCATATCATCTTTCACAATTCATCTACCTTATTTAAAATATATAATTATCATACGCAAAAAATATGCATATGGAATATACGTATAATAATAAATAAAATACCTGTAAACAATATCTCTTATTATATAACTTATTTATCACTGCAAAAAGAACTATAAGAATATGATAATAAAAAATACATACACACTTACTTGAGAAATAGGTTCAAATACAGTTTCATTAGATAAACATTTTGTCCCTTTCTTCTGAGAAGTGACTTGTGTAAGAGTTAAAACATAATTTGATTTTGATTCGTCTGCATCAAACTCTTCTTCACTCTCTTCCAATTCAGACTTCCTTACGTCATCTGTAACATTCTGCTTACTATTTGTTTTTATACTTTTTTCACCTTTATCTGTTTTGGCAGGTAATTTTTGTATTTTCTTATATTTGGCTGCAACTGTATTGATGGTTAAGTCTCTTCTAAAGGCCATATAAAATAAATACTTAG
The DNA here is from genome assembly GCF_030625045.1 of Achroia grisella. NCBI lineage: Eukaryota > Metazoa > Arthropoda > Insecta > Lepidoptera > Pyralidae > Achroia > Achroia grisella. Next base: position 4,218,091 of record NW_026712703.1, read on the forward strand.
TGGGGTCCATAGTTAAATAGTGATTTAGTTGAGAGCATGTCCTATTGTCTTGACAGAGTATTAAAATTTTGGTATTATTGATGCTTCCACCTTCTTTCTTTTTTACCTCTTCTGGAATCTCTTCTAACAGCAAGTCACTAAGACACTTCCATTTTGGAGTAAATTCTGGATCAAATTCTAAAAGCAATGGTCACAGTTTTAAAGTTTATTAATATTTGATGAGATACTTTTAATGTAGCATACATACCTAACGTTATAGTTGTTTAAAATACTGCCTTTGGCCGTAGGCCGTGTTATGGCCGTGGTTTGATGCCCGAACAATTATTATCAAGAATATGTCTATTTGTATTTATTGGGTATTTATCTTCATACATATATTATTATGTATAATTAAATTTAAGAGATATTTATAAGGCATTCACTTCATGTAAGTACCTAATATACTTTTACTTTCTCAGAACGTGTTATTAGATATTACATCAAATCTCGTTTTTATCTTACTGCTTTTTAAGGCAATTAACAGACGTGGCGACGGCAAAACTTGTATATTTTAGTTATTTCCATAGCATTATGTCATATGGCATACTGCTATGGGGTAAAGCTGCCGATATAAATACTATATTTATTTTACAAAAGAGAGCCATACGGTCTATTTATGGTATGGGTTCTAGAGAGTCATTACGTCAATGCTTTAAACAATCAAATATCCTCACCGTTGCCTCACAGTACATTTATGAAAATATTATGTATACAAGGAAAAACTTAGATAGCTTCAAGAAACTTAAAGACTGTACAAGTAGAAACTTACGCAATAAAAATAAGCTAATTTTACCTAAATGCCGTCTACACAAAGTTAGTAATTCATTTTATGGTAATTGCGTAAGATTCTATAATAAACTGCCAGAGTCTACGCTAAATCTTACAGAGAGGCAATTCAAATCTTATATTAAACAAATGTTATGTAAAAAAGCCTATTATAAGATAGATGAATTTATAGATGATAGCAATATATAGCAAGAATAAGTTTATTTGCGGACAACGTTATAATTTTAATTTTCATACTGCTTTCTTGATATATGATAGCGTAGCGGCTTTTGTATTGATTGCCGCATGCATCCTTATGTAAAGTGCAAATACTGTAACTACTATATATATAGTAATTTTTGTAGCTGTGACGTGGTCGTGTGGAATGAGTAGTCATGCTCACTAAAATGTCCAGACATGTGGCGGCGTGGTGGGCCGGGTCAATGGGCTCCCTAAAATATGGTCGAGCGCAGTGATGGCTGGCTCATCCGTCATACTCGTGAACGAGTGCTGCTTGTAGGGACTGGTCTGCTCTTATCACTACGACTGATTTAATCTTATTGCATGATTATATTTGACCCAAAAAATTAGTGCTTGTTGGTAGTTTGTATTCACACGTTTCGACTTGTAAATGTAAACTTACAAGGATTATTTAAAAGAGCAACACACAAATTTATTTGCTCGTTCTTCTTGTGATGAGACAACTTTCCGAACGAGTGGTAGATAAAAAACAAATTGTTATGACTATTCAAAAGTGCTTAAATTAAGTTTATTTGAATAAATGATTTTCTATTCTATTCTATTCTATTTTAACTTAATAATTTATTTGTTATTATGAATAAACATATATTGCAAATTTTTATTTAAATAAAAATAATACCATTCTTATTATTGTACACTCTTGCTTTGGCTAGCCGAAACAATTGCTCTGCAGAATCTAGAAGAATCCACCCGGAATTCACTTTAGCATACTCAGGAGTCCTGTATTTGCTCACTAATGCATAAAATGACACTGAGTCATCATGAATCAGATTGCTAAAACCAAAAACATTATTATTGTTACTCACTGTTATATTTATTTACATCTTAGTCTCTACCTAAAGCCTAAAGAGAAAAAAAGAGTCATACATTATCATGCTTCTTAATACTTTAAGATCTTGAATGTATTCCTTTGTTCTTGTACTTAGCTGATGCCACACACAATCCAACTGCGATTGAAGTATTTTGTGAAACTTTTTTGTAATACAATTTTCTGTAGTAATTTCCTAGAAATATTTAATGTGTCAGTCAAAAAAAAATTAAAACTTATTTTGTTTTATTTATAAATATTTAAAATTAAAATAAATAAACACAAATTGTTATTTCTGGTATACATATATGAGATTTTATAATAAGTAGTTTGTAATAATAGTAGTAATAATAAAAATAATTTATTTTTCCTTGCAACCATTAATTAAATATAATGCTATTATTCCATTTAAAATATGCTGTGATATATAACCCACCTTCATGTCCAGTGTTCTATTGATGCATTTTAGTTGCTTTACAGTGTAGTTCATAATATCAAGGAGACATGTTTGTATGCTGCTCATATTGGTAGTTAGATTGACATGCAGTTCAACAACTTGTGCCTGTCTGCTCTTGAGGCATTTGATTATTGTGCCATGAAACCTTAAAATTAGTAATATTTATGTTTTATTTTGATTTATTATTTTAAAGAATGTAACACTAAAATAGTTACATACAATATTGTATTTACCTAGGCCATAAAAACAATTCAGTCACAAACAAAGCCCTCATAACTTTCTCTACTTGATGATACCCAAAAGTAAAGCTGATTGGAGAATTTGAAAATGCCTTGATAAAACCTGTCTGGAACAAGAAAGCACATTTATAAATTTATTCCACAAGCTTTCCAGATAACCGAATTGATATAGCATGCTTTTCCTTATTTTTTTACTAACATATTTCTCATAAGTTCCTGTATTTTTGTTAGGTACTTTCTTTGATCTGTCAGTATAAATCTAAGGATGATGTACAGTACTTTCATATTAGCTTATAATCAGTTTGTTTGTAATTATAATAGTATTATATATAAGTGTATTATATATTAACTATCATTCTCTTTCTGTCATATAAATATCTTATTACCATACAATAGTATGGAGAGAACTGTGTTTTATAAATATAATAATAATAAATAATTGTTTGAGAAACATACAACATCAACCATGAAACAAATTACAAACAAGTCTAAGTAAAATGTAGTTGTAACTGGTTTAGAGTTTCTAGATAGGATTATTACACAAAATTTCTAATTTTATAATAACACTTTAATTACAACATAATCCCATTATCTGATATGTATTATTTCTGAAGTCTCAAAAATTTGCTCTTGAACCTTCATATTTAATATATATTTATTATATATTAACTGTGGTTAAAGAGAGATAAGATAAATATTGTCAGACTTTGGGTAACTCACATAGATAAAAATTTGTTCTGTACCTTATTATTTTGTCTATATAATCTGAGAGCAAATGCTTCTTGGCATGATTCTAATACAGTATGAGCTCTCAGGACAATAATACCCGATACATGAGAGACGGGCACTCTGTTTTTTAATAAATCAACAACCAAAATTCTTGTCGACACAAAATGTACTCCACCCTCTAAGTAACTTTTTTCTCTGAAATATGCATTCTTAATATTAATGGAGAAATAGTTTTCAGGATGATATAACTTTACACTAAAATATATTTGAAAATTTTAAAATCATACTACAGTATGATTCATCATACCAATATAGTGATATTGGCAGGACAGGACTGAAATAAAATACAGCCACTTTCTGTTATTAATATAATTGTGAATGTTTATTAAGGTAGATCAGTGGTTCCCAATTAGTTTTTGGTGCATACCACTTCAAAAGACTTCAAACCATGCGTACCCCTTATTGTAGCAATCACACTAATATTTTAAATGCAAAAGTTTGTGAATGTGTGTGTATGTTTATTATTTCTTCAATATCTAAAAAGCCTGCAGGAACAAAACAAAGCGGGAACGGGTGGCGGGGGCAGCCAAATGTCGAGATACGGCAGGCATAGTGCTCTGTGGTTCGTTCTTTTACTATAATGATCATTATAAAATAATATTTTGGAAATTGTTCTTGTTTTTACTGATAGCTGCACATACCCCTTGATGCAACTTCACATATCCATGGGGGTACACATACCACTAATTGGGAAATACCGACATAGATGAATGGATGGTTTTTACACTTTAACACAACACTAGCATTTTGAACTAGTAGCTTGGAATAAAATTTGCTACAGACAGATGACTATAATTATCATAAAACAATCAGAAAGAAAGTGACCATAATTTATGTTCATAATTTTATAAGTCTATGGTGTCGCTTCAGAATACCATTACAGATCAGGAAAACCAACACTCAATCATAATGAATAACAATTGTTTCATAATTTTACCTTTCTGGTCCAAGATTAGGTAAGGGTGTGAGCCCAAATTTTTCCATAAAATGCTTTTCTTCATGTTCACTACTGTTTACTACAAGCACTAAATTTCCAGGGTCTTTATAAACCCACAATAGATTTGCTAATATATTATTATAGCTTATTCCCCTAAAAGCAAATTTATAAATATATTTATAAACATAATAGTGTAATATAATACATATGTTGCAACAGGAATAAAAAAAAACCCACTTAGCTAATATGAGGAGAGCATCCTTTTCAAATACATCAATAAAAATTTCCTTTTCAAAAGGTAGTAGAGGATACTTTATTACAACATTGGAAGGAAGATTTTCAACGTCGTTTTGATCCGTATTATTAGATTCCATTGCTGAAATTAAAAAGTATTACTGTTGTGATATTAATTGAAGGTAGAACAAATATTTTTGTTCCCATATAAAAAATAATATCAAACTTTTGAAATCACAAAGCAGTAAGACTTTAGACACTAATTACTAATACTACATTACATTAAATCTTACGAAACTGCTCTGTGCAGGTGAGTGAGTGATTGAACAATCTAAATCTGCCAAAAGAAGAAAAAAAAATCTAAATCTGTGTAACTAGTATATTCTTTGCTAGGCAGTATGGGCAATGCTCTCACCTGCCCAAATTGGACGAATTTTAAAACAACAACAACACCTAAATCTGTATACACAGATTTAGGTGTTGTTGTGTATATACTCTCAGCTTAATGTTAATAACCTTAGGCTCAGCGTAACTAAGGGTAAAGTAATACATATATAGACATAAATTCTCGTGTCGTAATGTTAGTTACCATACTCCTCCGAAACGGCTCGACTGCTTTTTATGAAATTTTATATAATCTCTAAAGGTTGTCAACCCTTGATATTTTTTTTATTTCTTGCACAATTTTTATTATTATTTTTTTATAATGTAGGATTAAAAAAATGTAATTCTAAATTTTAACCCTTCTATCACCAACCTCTATTTTTTAATACCGATTTTAATATCGCAAAACAAGGGGGCGGGGTCAACTAGTATTATTATTGAGTAACACAGTAATTAGACGTGATTAAACGAAAAGGTGTATACGCTCACTCTCAGTGGTTATTTTGTAAAAGCGGCGTTATACTAGTTGTTCACACGACTTCATCCGCACGAAATTAAACTTTAACTAAAAGTTATAGTAGCCTAAATTACTCCTTATTACAACAGCTACCAGCCAAAAAAATTCCTGTCAAAATAGGTCCAGCCATTTCAGAGATTAGCCGGAACAAACAGGCAGATAGATAGGCAAAAATTCTAAAAAAAAATATTTTGGTGTATGTACCGTATTTATATTCATATGCATGTAGTAAAAAACGGTTATTTCAATATTACCAAATGTTATTTATATGTATAAATAAAAGAATTGAATATTACAATAAATTATTAAAGTACGTTAGTCAAAAATTACTAAAACATTTTTTCTTTTCCGATTATTTTGGATTCCGATGCACATGAACATAAAATCAATATAGTTTTCTGTTTAGAAAAAATATTTAAATTTTACTGAAATTAATATTAAATTTTAACAAATTTATGTTTTATAAAAAAATATTGTATAGTGAAAGTAGCTTTGATAATTGCTACTCGAGTAATCTTTGTACGACTAACAAGGAACAATGGACATCTCTATAGTTGATGGAGGGGATGCGTCAAATGCGTGAATCGGATCACAGACGCCGGAAATTGCGCCATTTTGTGAAGTCTACGTAGCTAGTGTAGCTACCTAATAACCAGCTACGTTTTATATTCATCTATCTAAGATTTCAATCTTTATTTAATAATTTTATTATTGCATTACACTGCATTCAGGTGAGTATGTTTATATTTAATATTAACCACCTAAAGTAATCAGTTTTTGGTATCACGCCGCAATCTAAGTTTTAATTGATGATTATTTCAGCGGACATGCAAGCCATGAATCAATATCATAGAGGGTTTGGAGGCCCACCTCAACCTCAAAGACAGGGTAATCGAAGAGGAAACAATAGGGGAGGTTTCCGGAATAATTCTAGATTCGAGCAAAATCAAAGGAACCAAAATCATGGTCAAGGAGGTCAACGTCCCAATAATGAGGTAAATTACTTAAAAGCAGTAATTTAGTACTGAAAAGTTAAACATATCTATTTATATACTTATATTATATAATAGTTTGAGAATGTGGAATGGAATATTTAAGCCCATAATAATTAAGATGACGCTGGCTATGCACTCGGCCATCTTGGATAACTTTTTATTTTCTGATATTTATTTCACTGGTGTACAGGTGTATGAAAGATATATCAGAAATTTCCGGCCATCTGTAGCTCAGAATTATTTTATTCTAGTTCATCTGGTTGGTCAAAATTTAATTCAATAGATTTGACCTACGTCTGGTTTATGTGGTAAATTATTCACCGGTTAATCTATTAATGCTTTTATTGTGACTTGAGAATATTATAAAACTTTGTTGCAAGTATCTAATAATATACATCTAGATTTAAACAAAACTATGCATTAAAACTAATTTGAACAGATATTTGTAGCATATTCCTGAATTGGGTCACAGATGAGTCATTCATAAACCATTGTTTCCAATGGACAGTAACGTAATTGCCTAGAAAATAAGATATAGGTATACTTCACATCTGAAGTACATGTTCCATCTCGAGGGAACCAGTATTATGCTAAACTGATCTATCAACACTCAACCAGATGCAATTTATGAATCTAGCTAAAGTTATCATGATGATAATATCTCATAATAAGTGTACTCTAGATGTGTAGGTATGTCTTCCTGTCTTTGGGTTCATTACAATATATTTACTCAACATTGTCAGTATTAAGTCCTAATGCATTTTATTAGAGTATTCTATAGTTAATCAAAGCAATATCTACAGACGATCAATCACTGTCCCATGCTTGAAATTAGTATGAGTTTACAGTACAAGTAATACACAAATTAATCTCTATCCTATGCTCAAAATTAGTAAGAGTTAATAGTACAAATAATACACAAATTTCTGGTCAATCATTTACCATTTGGTATATGTTATAATTCAAAGAGTTTTGAGTATATTAAAGAGGCTCTATTAACTGTACAGATAGATAAAATTGAAGTGTCTGTTGAATTTCATGATAACAGCTTCTCATTAAATACATATGAAAGAACATTTATTCTTTGGGTAAATATGACCATCTTTAAATTGGCTTCGGAACTGTCTTCTCTCCTCTCGAAAGGTTATCTAGAAGAGCTTATGTGATAAGAGCACCTTAATATTGTTACTCTATTTTATGTTATTTGTAATATACTTTACTCTTTAGAGTAAAGTATATTATTATATATATTATTATACTAAAAAAATTAATAAATGACCTATTTCTGATGTTCATCTAAAATTTTATTTAATTTTTTTTTAATGGTAACAGGTAAAACAAAACCAGGCTCAAGAGAAACCACAGCAGCAGCAGCAGCAACAGCAGCAGCAACCCCCACACCAACAAAAACCATTGCAACAGCAACAGGCACAACAGAAACCTGAAGTTGCTGTGAAACAGTCACCACAGCAACAACAAAAACCACAACAAGCACCCCAACAGCAGCCCAAACAACAGCCTCCACAACAACAACAACCCAAGCAGCAGCCACCACAACAACAACCCAAGCAACAGCCACAACAACAGCAGCAGCCGAAGCCTATACAGAATATCCCTAAGCAGGATTCTCAAGATAAAGTGGATAGAGTTTCTAACATAGACCAAAACAACCAAAATATAAATCAGAATATACCCAACAACCAAAATCAGCAACAGAAGGTTAGTTTTAAATTTTAGGAATAAATACTTTTTTTTTATCAAATACATACTGTATTATTATTATTCAGAATAACCACAGTAAATTAATCATTATGACATATTTTGTTCTAGAATATTAACGGTAATTTTAGTGGCAATAGACAAGGAGGTAATTGGCAAGGAGGACCAGGCAATAAACACGGCGGCAATAACTTTATGCAAGGGCAAAACAAACAATTTGGACAGAGAACTGGTGGCCAAGGTGGTCCTGGTGGTCCCGGTGGTCCTGGGGGTCCTGGGGGTCCTGGTCCTGTTCGTAATCAACAGAGAAATAACAATCGTGGCCCCTTAGGACCTGATGGGAAGCCAGTCCAAAGAGAAGTAAATATTACATGTATTCTATATATTTCTATATTATCTTATTATTATGTGAATAAAATTGAAATAAGTTCTGTTCTCCTTCTTTTGCAATAATGTAATTAACCTACAATGTGTTTATTAGATGTAACTTTGGCCATTATTATATATTTATCTATTTTCATCATTGCTATTAAACTCATGTCCGTTCCATTCCCATAAAGTATTCTTAAGTCATTAAGGGCCATTTCTAGCTCCAAATAAAAACTTTATACTGAAGAGAAGTTGTCATGGGAAATAAATAGGTTAATTTTGTTACTCACATAAGTTAAATAATTTTTAGGAACAGATGTTAGCAAATAAGTTGAAGGATTTGGTTGGACCTCTATTGGATTTGCCTGTAATAGACCAGTCAGAAGTGAAGTTTAATGGTCGAAGCCGTTTGTACATTGGTAATCTTACTAATGATGTAACAGAAGAGGAAATTTTGAATCTTTTTAATCCTTATGGTGAAACAGCGGAATTATTTCTTAATAAAGAAAAGAACTTTGGATTTATTAAAATAGTAAGTACCTCACTACAATTTGTTTATGACATATTATAATGTAAATTTTTTTTTAATGATGTTTTATTTTAATAGGATTATAGAGTAAATGCAGAGAGGGCAAAACGTGAGTTGGATGGCAAAATGAGAAATGGAAGAACACTTAGAGTTAGATTTGCTCCACACAATTGTGCTATTCGTGTAAAAAATTTGCCACCATTTGTCTCAAATGAACTACTCTACAGAGCATTTGAAATATTTGGAAAAATTGAAAGGGCTTATGTCAGAGTTGATGAGAGGGGGAAAACACTTGGTGAAGGAGTAGTTGAATTTGCACGAAAACCCAGTGCCTTAGCTGCCATTAGAAATTGTACTGAGAAGTGTTACTTCCTGACATCGTAAGTGATAATATTTTATTAAATTATTTGAACTTGTATAATAAAAAACGAGGTATTTCAACCAACATATTCATTTTTAGATCACTTCGCCCCGTCATTGTAGAGAGTTTTGAGGAGCCAGATGAGTTTGATGGCTACCCAGAAAAAAATCTGCCCAAGAAACATCCCGAATTTCTGAAAGCACGAGAGGTATATATAAAGTTATTTTATTTATTTAATCATTATAATATTATTTAGGTATTGCATTATATTTATTATATGCTCTTTTGAATACATAAAATAGACATCTGACTGTAATGTGGTGGTCATACACTTCAGCTGAAGATACTGAATTGTAATAGTTAAAATTTGGCGTTTGATAAAAATATACACTGACCTTATATACTATAAGTTTAAAGTACATTTCAGTCATCAATCAAGTCTTCCCATTATATTAGAATATGTTGAATAATAACAAGAAGCAGTATTAATTTAAATTTCATTATTACACACAGGTTGGACCACGGTTTTCGGAAACAGCGAGTTTTGAGCATGAATATGGAACAAGATGGAAGCAGCTGCATGAACTCCACCGGCAAAAGGAAGAGGCTCTCAAAAAGGAGCTGGCTGCTGAAGAAGAGAAGTTGGAAGCTCAAATGGAGTATGCTAAGTATGTAATGTAAAAATGTATTAAAATTCCAGTGTATCCTATTTATTTCTATTACAATGGACAACTAAAGTAGTTGGACAATTCACAGCGTTAACACACACAGTCCTAAGTTAAGCAGAGTTTGTGTTATGGGTGAGAGGATTACTTATTTTTCTGTATATAGAAAACAGCCAGATAAATACAAATGTCTGTAATTGATCATGCAAGTAATCGAACACAGGGCAATCAGAATTAGAAGTAAGCCGTTAAATTGCCAGAGCATTCAAGCCATCAAGTTCCATTTAAACTTAATATTGTTCCTAGAGAATAAAAAAAAAAATAGAAAGATGTTATTAACTTGAAACTATACAATATTAAGTTATCTAGTTACTTAGGTAAAAGCTACATACATCTTTTATTGACTTGACAAAATTGCAGTTATTTTTTGTGGAAATATACCTAAAATAATAATTACAATGTAGGTATGAGCATGAGACGGAGTTACTGCGCGAGCAGCTGCGGCAGCGCGAACAGGATCGTGAGCGTCAGAAGCGCAGTTGGGAGATGGCCAGTGCGGCGGCAGACCAGCGCCGCGAGAGTGAACGCGTCCAACTCATGCGCCAGGAGGAGGAGCTCTCGCAGAAGATGCGCCTGCAGGACGACGAGCTACGTCGCCGCCAACAGGAGAACACGCTCTTTGTACAAGTATGTATATGTCTATCTGTAAAATATGTTTAACGTAACTTTTAGCAACACACAACCACATTTTGGTTGTGTTCTTCTAGCAGTGGTAATTCCAAACTGATACAATATTGACACCTTCTAGAAAAAAGTTTACTCCTTCGTAAAAGGCCTGCAATGCACTTGCCATTCCCCTGGTGTTGTGGGTGCTCATGAGCGACGGTAATTACTTGCCTTCAGATGAACCGCAGAGTTCGTTTGTCTATGCTATATAAAAAATTAAATAAATATCGGTTTTTGTTTTGTAAATATCATGTTAACTTTATAAATAGTTTTTGTATTTATAACTTTATATTATACATTTTTAGCATCTAGCAGTAATAAAAGTCTTATTTCATTTGACGCTGTTAAATTTATAATTTAATAGAGTTCTAAAATGTATTTATATCTTTAGGCGCTTTTTAGAACCACTCGTAATCATTTGAATTATGGTTTTATTAAGTAATATGTACAAATTAAAATATATTGCTAAGTTTACATATGGTATAAGAATATCAGATTAGTTTTCACATTAATTTATATTTTTTGTTTGATAAATGGACTGATTTTGAATAATGCACAAGTTGAATATGTGTATTATAAAAAAAATATTAATAAAATAAATGAATATCAGTTGCTTGGTTTATTAGGGTTGAAATTATTTTCTTTATTAGTATACATCTGTGAAGATGGGATAGACACCTAGTGTAGATTTATCTATTATTGAATTTTAGTATATTTGTATAACATTTTGCAGGCCCAGCGACTCAACTCTATGTTGGATCGCCAGGAACAAGGCATGTTTGACCAGCAACAGCAGCCAATGGTAAGTTCAATTTTGTTTATAGTCTGACATAAAAACTATATTCTATTATTTTTATGAAGCAGCCAATTGACTTCTTTTATAGTCGACTCAGTGCATCCGCTGATTATCAACTTGAAAAATATTATTGTTAATCCTTGACAGTAAATACTTTTTCAGATTTCTTTTATGCCTACACTGTAGTAGATTTGGATTTTCAATCACAGTTACGAGTATATATGATAATATATTTGTCAATAATACATACATACAGATACATCAATAATAAAAAGAGTTCTATTTAAGTATACATCTAGTTTAATATGAAGCACAGTTCATATTATTTGTACTACCTAGACTTTTTAGTGGCATTAGAACTAAATGAACATTATGATTTCAGCATATCATTGTAATTTGTTTATTAAAAAGGAAATAGATATGTTTAGTTTCGTGGTTATTTACCGATTACTGATCAACAATAATATTTGAAGTTTGGTGAACTGCCGATACTGCTCTGTGGTTACGACAAATTATCTTGTCTAACTGATATTTTATCTATACCTATCTAAATTAATTTGGATAACCCATTTTTTGAGAACAAAATCCAGTCACTCATTTGCTTGAGATTTAGACAAATTGAATAATAGACAAACCTGTGAATATTTTGCATCATTATTTTAATTGATGTCTGACACAAATATAATAGCAAGTTTTATTACCAAGACACACAATACATTAATAATAATAACAATTACAGTACATACGCTCGCTGCATACCAGTTATGTCATTAGGTTTTCCTGTACTCCAGGGCAACATACTTATTGTATAAAATCTTTTTAATAACTACGTCATAAAAAAAATTACATCGATTTTAAAACTCTAATTGTATACGGGGAGAACTGACCTTCATTGCAACTTTTTTTTTTATCAAGCATACATACTTTGATATTGTGATATGACAAATCACTCAATTGGTTGTTTTATATTATACAATATAGAGGTCTAACATGTAGTGGATATATTAGTTGCAGGTAGGCCGACCCATTTTTTCACCAATAAGTATATAATATAATAATTTGCACTTAGTTCCCATTTTCTATAACTATAGTTTTTTAAATATTATATGGTCATTTATGAAAATAACCACTTCTTAAATATAAACCTTTTATTACATATCAATCATGGACTGGTTCGCTAATCCTACGTGGATCATCGGTTGCGCTATTTTCAATACTTATCGATTAAACACATGCAGACACTAATAGATATTTTTATTAGTTTTGAAGGTAATCGTACTGGCTGGATATAAATAATCTATGCTTACTGATTTCCCTCTTTTCAATCCCTCGAAACTATATTTACTATTTTTGAGATGCAAGAATTACCTATCACATTTGAAAAAAATATAGCATTTGGCAAATATCACAATAATATATTCTACAATAAAATTGGTATTTCTTAGTAGAGGATCGAAGAGAAAGATGGGTTATAGTGAACTCTGCCACGACGAATACGTACGTTTATTATTTACTAGCGATCTGCCCCGGCTGCATTACAAGCTGCATCTTTAAATTTCACAACTTTTCTGTACTTTATGCATATGCTTTATTACGTATTGTAAGCGTTTACTATTATTACCTTCACCTGAAACGTGTAGATCTTCCTCTTTAATCACTCTATCTATGGTTGAAAACTGCATTAAAATCCGTTGCGTGAATTAATTGAGCTATTCCACTTGTTCAGTGGAAAAATAACTGCATTTTTCCACTGAACAAGGGGAATGGAGTTTATATTTATATTATTGTTAGGAAAGAAATTATTTTGTTACTCAATGTAACTAATAGGATCTGATCTATTCAGATTTGAATAAAATTTTCTGCAAAATTAGACCGCAATTGGTTTAAATTTAGAAAACAAACTTTCTCAAAATTTGTTCTACTTTTACCCCGTTGTAGGTACTTAACAGTAATGGTAAATATCTCTATACATTTATTAAAACACAATATCTTTTTTTAATGTAGGTCTATTACAGACTCTTATGATATATCAGAATCTACCGTCAGTTCGGAGTGCATTCGACCTAAGAACTGACAAGAAGTTTTTATTTTATAGCTGCATTAATTTTTATTTAAACTCTAGATACTCGCCTCGGTTTCGTCCGGGTGTTCATGTTTCATATGTATAAACCATCCTCTAAAATCACTCTATCTATTTAAAAAAACCGCTTCAAAATCCGTTGCGTAGTTTAAGATTTAAGCATACATAGGGACGAACAGACAGCGACGTTTTATACTATCTAATGATTATATTATTGTATTATTCTATTTATAAGAGAGCTCGAATTAAATAACTTGATGAAAGAATAACTTGGTATAATAGAAACCTAGTTTTATTAAAATAATGGTTACCAGATAATTAGAATATATGTATCACAGGATATCTTAGTACAGGTTCCGTTCTTTTATTTACTTGCTGCTGTGTATGTATATTTAGCTATTCCGCATAGAAATGTTTCTTTTATACAAATAGCAATAAGTAAATAGAGAATCGTTAATTTAATAAATAAACATAATCAAATATAGTTAGTAGAGTCCTAACACAAATAACTTTATGGTAAATATTTATATTTATGATAAATTTATTTGATTCGATGTTTCGACTAGGTTGCACTAGTCGTCATGACCAGACTGTATTAATAATGTATACATATTTATTCATATACGAGCTTATGTGTCTCTTTATAAATTTTATTAATGACGATTGTGGGAATAATTTATTCCTATTTTAATTTTTTCTTTAGGACTCCTGTTTCTTTCGTACCTATATATAACTTATAGATGATTAACGAAAGACAATATATTGGTTAACATATCTTATTGCACTTCATTGATTGATTTTAATAAATTGTAACAGCTACAAAGTTATAAGGAGACGTCATTTGAATGACGATTATGTATCTATACTAGTACTAGTATAGAAGCCAAACACGTTAAGACCTCGTCTGCTCGCAATTATAGTTATACCACTACTGTTGGATTTATGTATTGTATAATTATATACGTTTTATAAAATTACTTATTTATGAAATATGAACTAGAAATTGTTTATATCGTCGCAATGCAAAAGCGAGAGAAACGTGCTTATTAAATATAAAATTGAGTTCTATACAGGATTTATATGTGTCGTTTGTGTCAATTGTTTGGTTTTATATATTATATTTACTAACTTTCTGTTAGAAGCAACGTTAAAAGCTGTGGTTTTTACTTAATTTGTACTTTGAACGATAGTTATAGTAGCAGTGGGTTTATTTTTAACAAACGTACAAATATGTCAGTTTCTTTATTGATTAAATTTATAAATGTTTTTATCTAGAATTTATAATTGTTTTCAAAAATAAGGATATTAATTATTTAGAAGGTTTATTCCACACTCACCATTCAATCAGTATTATTAAAACTTAGATTTAAACACTTTTACTCTACTTATAACAAAAGTATTTATGAGGGTAATAGTTTAAAAGATTAATGTTGGATGTGATGTGATAAATAATTTAGCCAAGTATATATCTTAGTATTATTATTTTACAAAACATGGATTGACTACGTACAATAAGACAAAAAATTAAAATATTTTTGATATAAATGTGAGACTAGTTTTACGATTGATTTTATTTATGGAAATTAAATATGTAATCTTTGACGTCCAAAGCCTCAATGTTCTTTGGTTTACAGGGTTTTAGCATATTAATAATAAATTTAAACCACAATCAACATATAAAAAAGGATATATGAGTTGGCTTTAGAATTTGGTAAAATTAGTATACCTGTATTTTTTGTTTGATTTTTCATATTTGCATTTGAATGAAGTGAAAACTATTGGCAAGTATTATGATTTACTTAGGATGGAGGCTACAGAGACCAGTACGACATGCCGCGCGGAGGTTATGATGACATGCCGCAGGGACGCGTTTGGGACGCGCCCCGTCAAATGGATGATTTTCCTAACAAACGTCGCCGTTTTTAAATTACATTCTTGTAACCAGCCTATTACGTTAGGCATATCTATTCCACCAGTGGAATCAACACAAATCTGAATCTATATTTTTAATGTATCAAGTCGTTGGTTAGGCTCAAATATAAGGACGATTCTATTTTAACTATACATTATTAAGTGTACATTTTATTACTACCGCGTTTTGGTGTTCTACTGTCACTTCATATGATTTTTTATTGACATGACATTTTCTATATTATCCCAATATTTGTACTAACCGAAGGCTTTTAGAATTGGCAGTTTAACTATTGAAGGCGTCAATGTTTTATGATTTAGACTTAAGCTGAGAATAGATTTTCTTTATCAGAAAAAAATGAAGTTATTACGGGATTATAATTTATTTCAAAATAGTTGTAAGTCAGCTCGGTTGACCAACGGAAGATACGTACACGATATATCTTAGAATAATTTGTATTATATTTTGAAATGTTCTCATAATTGTACATTAAGTATTGGATTAACCTTGGAAATCAAGTCAGTATTGAAATTTCTTTTCTTTTTCTGGAATTTCATTAACTTGTTATGAAAATAGAATGAAATTTTACCAATTTTGCTTTTTGGTGAAAATATACAGCTACGTCTATATAATTATGAGTTACGTTCATCTGCGTTTAGTAGGTACTACTAACTATTTTAGTAAAGTTAATGGATAATAAAAAAAATATCCCAACCTAAAGCACATCGCTCCATTATATTTAATTCTTTTATAAACTACCACACTAATAATTAGATATATAATGCCATCCTCCACCGTTCGTTGTTTAGAGTTATTGGATGATTGTCTTGGTTGTATAATCATCACTTATTCATTTTGGGAGAATGGTTGATTATCACTTGATTGAATGGGAATTTGAGTAATTATTTAATACATAAAAGGACGTAAGTATGTCCATTTGCAGTATTGCTAAATATACAGTCATATAATTGAAAATATCACAAATAGTACGTTTTTATGTCTGAGTTTAGGCTTCAAAATGACCATCATAACAAAAAACCCATGGAATACTTTCATAAATAAAAATGCGTGTCATTTAACTTGGATAAAGTATGCATTTGTGTTGATTTTTAGGGATTAAAATGTATTTGTCTTTTAGTGTTTAATAATAGTCGAATTAAAAGGGAAATAGAAATATGTAACTAAGATATTTACGTAGTTTTTAAATTTAAAATTATTATGTTTATGTCACTAAGCTGTTTAAAATCTCTTGAAATAACAATGTTTACATAAGAATTTTCTTTCTGCATTAGAATATAGGTAAATAGTTACTTCGTTTTGTCCGCCGAAACGTGAAACGTGTTAAAACATCGTTTTAATTAATATACTTTATAATGTATCTTTAAGTAAATTTATTTTGCTTTCTGCAATATTGATGCTTCCCGGTGTCATGTTTAAGATAATACTTATTCATTTATTTGTACCATTAATAGTATAGTATAGTTAGTTTATTAATTTTAATTCAGATATGAGTTCGTACGTGTGAACATTATTTATAAATTTCGTATAATTAAATGTATATCGAAATAAACAAAATTTTAGCATTAAGTATTCTTGAATTCTTATTTTGAAAAATCCTTATATTAATTTTTATTTAACCTACACAAAATGCATACCAGATTGTTTTTTAAAGAATTATTAAGCTTAATCGTAACTTCTAAATAAATAACTTTTAATATATAGTTATTATACCTTATATTGCTTAATAATCTATGTGGTATGATACTACCTCGACTTTGAGTTCACGGTTTGAGATAATGAAATAGCCCATTATCTTATATTTTATTATGATTTATTAGAATATTCTTTTGTATTATAAATATAACCATCGATAATTTCTATAAATTACATACCCCGCACTATTCACATAAATCAAATATATTTTAATGAACTTAAGACTTCGAGCATTATCAAAAGGGCTCAGTTGCCATAAACAATACAATAACAATATTGACTAAGGACCAGATAGCTGGGATGACGTTTCTTTCCGGAATTACTTGTCAGATTTAAGACAGAGAATAATGCTTCATATTGATAGAGAATTAAGTCAAGTTTCAGAAAAACACTTTGAAATACTATTTAGAATACATTGAAAATAAATTAGTATTTTTATCATGTGTTAATTAATTTATAACACTTGTGTTGGACATCTTAATAATGGGACTGGACAATTCACACAGTGCGATCTAGCCTTAGGCCAAGCAGAACTTGCGACGTGGTGGTACTAGACAAAATAGAAATACTTAAATACATTTGTGTTGTTATTGCAGCTGATTTTTTGGAAGTCGGTACGTCTTTATCAGCTGTTGAATAGAAAAAAATATATGCCACGAGGTATTAACTCTGCAAACATAATTTGCAAGGTCAAGAAATAATTAACCTAAAACGCTTTTCTGTATTGAAAGTTCAAATTGCTCTTAAAATTATACAATATCGGATGAAAATCATGGGAGCAAAAAGAATACCCACAGCAATGCTTTGATTATGCAAACTCATTATGCGTTTTCTAGGTATATTCAGAGTTGTGGAAAAAAGGCGGGAGCATCTCTAATTATATACTGATACTAGCTGTCCCGGCAAACGTTATTTTGCCATAAAATAAAAAAAAAATTTAGGGGTGGACTACCCCTAACATTTAGGGGGATGAAAAATAGATGTTGGCCGATTCTCAGACCTACTCAATACGCTCACAAAATTTCATGAGAATCGGTCAAGCCGTTTCGGAGGAGTATGGGAACGAAAACTGTGACACGAGAATTTTATATATAAGATTTGAATAAAAATAATAAGCTATAAAATTCAACACTATAATTGTTGGATTTTCAGCTTACCTTTCTTATGCAGTATCTAAGGTAATGCAATTACTTTTAAAAGAGTATTCTATCAATGATCTGATTATTTCTTTGACATGTACACAAATCAACAGGGGTTTTTATTTTGGGTAGATTATAATTCTTATTTTTAATATTAAATCAAGCATGTTTTGAATTGATGTAATCACGAACATCAACGTTAGACAATATTAAATTTGTTTCAGGGATGCTATCACATCATACTTCTACATGCCTGATTATTATGGCTTTTGGTTTTTGAAAAATCTTAGAAACAAAAGATTATGAACATATTTAGGCAGACCACATTTAATATCTTGCATGCACCTTATTTTCTATTTGGTGTTATAATTTATTTTAATTTGTTGTATTCTGTGACTTTTCTTTACCTAAACGAAAAATAATGTAGCTACTTATAATACGATGGTCGAAAAGAAGTTATAATAATGCAAAAGACGTTTCACATGTTTCTTAATGGACAATACAGAGCTCTTAATGTGGTCTAAAGGTAAATCAAATCAACTATTATAAACATCATTCTAAACAATGTTCATATGTTATCATAATTTCATGACTTTATTTAAATTCTTCTGGTAGAACGATTGATTGATACTTCATCTGTGGTCAATTCTGTTTTTTTATTTATGTATTGTCACCCACCGGCAATATGTTACAGACTATTTGTATCAATGCCGATAACAATGGCGACAATGATCATCAATTTCAATCAACATCAAATAAAAATTGTATATATACTAAATAGCAGTATTCTACTTTAGACTACGTAGACTTTATAATCAATCGTCTCCGTGAGTACTACTGCCTTTGTATTCCGATTTCAACTGCTAAGCAGCTGGTTTTGTAAGCTGCGTTTCGGTTGAACGATGAGAGATTGAAATTAAAGGATATGAGGCATGACATCTTAGTACTGCGTTGTTGGTTCATGAGTGGTATCACGGACGTCACTTGAATAACGGTTGTCCGTATTACTGTTCCATGTATAGAAGACGGTTGCCACTTGCGTCATGTGGGCCGTCATCTTATTTGCCATTCCATATTGACGGAATAAAAAAAAAACGGTGTAAAAATATAATAGGACACAAACAAAACAACTTTGTTGGCCAAAGATTGAATACAAAAAATAGACTAGATGAAAAAATTCTTCAATTTTATTATTGATGGTTTGGTGTTCCAAATGTTATTGAGAAAATATTCGTTATTGACTACACTTATAATATTTATTTTAAGTGAGGTGCAAATTCACAGGCTACCTGATTCTATTCTTAAAAAGAGAACAGAATCGGATTAATTTGTTATATATTTGATTCTGAATCTTGTTTTTTGGATTACTTACAGATCCGTATAGGTCGTCCATTTTTTATTCCATTTTAATCTTTCCGGTTTCTATTCTGTTCATAAAAACAAAGTATTGAGTAATATTTGACCACCTAAAATTGTAATGGTTATTTATTTATTTTTTGTCTTATTAATTTTTTAGCGATATTTCAGTATTAATTGTGGATTATTAAAAGTGTAATAATGATAAATTATAAAATGGAATAAATTTGGTTCAGTTGTTTTTGTAATGATAATGATATTTAATGTGTGGAGCGTTTGTTATTTTAAATACCATTTTATGTTGTATTCATGGAATATAGAAATGTTGAGTGTCCGATTTGGGGAACGGATATGGAATTGTATACTTTGTGAGTCGATGTGAACACAAAACCTTTTTGCCTCATGAATTTTTACCTGAGCTGCATATTGTATACCTACGTAAGTTGTGGGGCACGAAAATATTGTTGTCAAAATATGCATTCAGACAATGCATATTTTCCATTATATGCGCAGCAAAAATTCCAATTCATATGAAAGAAAAAAGGCTCTTTTTTCGACCTGTTCGAATGTTGTCGGCCGTAACTGGCCATTATAAATTTAGCGAAATCTAATAGAAGGTCAGTCGTAAAGAATAAAGGTGATAACAATAAATTCTTAAGACTAAAACGATATGTTTAGTGTAGTGTATATAATGAATTTTCCAATTTGATTCATAACTAGTGTGTTATAATCATTAGTGTAGAAAATCTAAACTAATTTTCGCAATTAACGACAAACAAGTAGAAGGTCAGTCGTAAAGAATAAAGGTGATAACAATAAATTCTTAAGACTAAAACGATATGTTTAGTGTAGTGTATATAATGAATTTTCCAATTTGATTCATAACTAGTGTGTTATAATCATTAGTGTAGAAAATCTAAACTAATTTTCGCAATTAACGACAAACAAGTTAATAGTCAACGTGATTAAAGTATTCGTCATCTATTGGCAATTAGACATGTACAATACATTGGATACCTTAGGATGGGATAAATTAGTGTCTTACGAATATTATAAATGCGGAAGTTTGTGAGTGTGGATGGATGTTTGATACTCTTTTATGCGAAAAATGTATTTATTGTAACTTACTTTACGGCTATAAATTTTACGCGGGTGAAACGCGGCACAGCTATTATTACTATATTTAACATAGGTTTAGCAATTTGCATAGAAATAGCAAATTTTTTTATAATGTTTGTTAAGTAAAACTCCTAAATATTTGCTGTTGGCAGTCCACAGTTTTAATTAATTGGCAAGAGCTCAAGGGAAGGTAACAAAAAACCACAACCCTGAGCAATGTTTTTGGGTCATGCTTATTCATAATGTCGTACGTAAACTTATTTAATTGAATGGAGTGAAAAAAAAATTTAAATTATTAAATCTTTAATGTATAAGTAAAACATGCTTGGTCTAACTGATTAATAACGTTTTAATAAACACATGAAATATTCAGATGTACTGAGACTCAGCAAAAACACTAAAGATGTAGATTACGTAACTTCAACAATACCACCAAATAAAACAGTGGAAGAAAAACTTTAATCCTGGTTGGGTTAATAAATATTTATATTTAATTGAATATTTTGCCTTTATGAACCAAGTAGTGTCCACTAAGAAATAATTTTATAAAATTCCAATGTATACATATATGACGAATTTTTAATATTTATAAAAAGTTTGGCAATTATTAGGAACATTCAAGTTAATTCAATTTTCGTTTTCATTCTGTAAACGAGACTAACATTGTTTGCAATTCTGAAACAAATGCGCTAAATGATATAATGTTTTGTTTCAATGAAACTATGAGCACGAGGTAAGTGTAATTATGTACATATTGTAGAAAAGAATGCCATAATATTTATTTGATGATAACGTCGGCCGATGAACGATAGAACTTAATAGAAGGCGCCAAAAATGGTGAAGGCTGAAATATTTTTCTTTGTTTTTTGTATACTCTTCTCTTTTACTCAGTATATTTTATTTTATTTTATAATAAAGGGATAATGCAGTGTAGAGGCCGTCCATTAAATACGTGAAGCTCGAATTGAGCAGGGGGGGGGGGCAATAATTACGAAATATCAAACGTTGGATTTCTAAACTGAAACTGCGGCGTTTAATGTCCTGAACTTGACTACCACCACATATCACCGAGGGTGAGGGTATGGGGGTTAAAAATGCAAAAAAAAAAAACACAAGGACGGCCCACATAGTGCAATATATTATCCTACATTCAAGTAAATATAAAGAAAAATGGAAGTTTGATTAAAAAAGGCTCATAGCTGCACAGGTAATGGTAAAAATGGTTCATATGTTCAACGAAGTCCTTAGTTTCTAGGAAATTGCATGTGTGTTGTAAAATAATAACATTTTCATAGATAAAAAAACATTTGATACATTTATGCATCAACAAAATAAATACGTAATGAATTAAATTCCACGATACAGTTCATATGTTTCGTTTATTCATACAAATTCTCCTTAAATGTTATTATTTTTCATTTACTATTATTAACTAATAACCATTATATACCCATTAATTAGTAGATAATGAATTAATTATTTTTAAAGTATCCCGTGACCGAAAAGTTTTTAAATTCACCAACATTATTAACTAAACTTCTAATATTTGTAAATTTGAACTAAACTTCTACTAATATTTGTAAATTCTAAAGTATGATAAGTATTTGTTTTTCTTAACACTTAAACTGCTGATTGGATTTAAACGATATTTGGTCGACAGATTTATCTTTAGCCTTGATTATTTAAGAGATTAGCCGGAAAAAACAGACAGACAGACAGAAATAGTAAAAAATGTTATTTTGGTGTATGTATATTCATATGCATGTAGTAAAAACGGTTATTTCAATATTACAAACAGACACTGAATTTAATTTATAATCTTAAAATACCAAACTTTTAGACTAAATCATGATAGTCCGCGGACAAAGCAGTATGCTGCTGTAAATTGTGTCAACATTTTCAATAATTTTCATAATAGTAGAGAATAACATATTCTTAGCTGAGATGAACATTATCATTTATGGCCTTTATTAGAGAATGTATGAAATAAATTTATGTTTTGTACTGACCTCTATGTATATATATATATTTTTTTTAGTTATTTATATAATAAAAATCATGTCCTTTTAACCGTCTGTCTGCGATTATTGCATATATTTGTTATTACTATTACGACACTTACAACCAATAACATACTCATGATGTAGTCTCTGCGAGGAGAGGTCAACAAGTTCGCGGGAACAATGACAGAGAATACGTTTCAAATAAAATCTGTGTAATCTATCAATCAACTGTTAATTTATACAGCTGAGTTGAATTTAAAGTTATGTAACTACGATTTATCTTTTTGGAAAATGTTCTATATGGACGATTTATCTAAAATTACCGACTGAACTTCATCACTGTTCATGAACTGTCCTGATACTAATTTAAATCTTCATTGAGATGATGTGCCTTTTCATGGTATTTTGTTTCATGGCATTAAGTAATTAAATAAATTTTGTTTGCTATTAATACATTGAAATTGCGTAAAGCTAATCGATATCGAGGCTCTCGAGGCTGCCAGGTTTGGCAGGTGCCTGGCGTAACAGTGAATGTTTAAAGTAAATGATCGCGGTAGAAATTTTAAATTTTTGTTTCCGATTCTCCTACTTTTTGACCATCTCACGTGTACTTGCCTCACTTAACATTTTCATCGTGCAGTAGTTGATTTTGAAATGTAAAAATTATTAATTAGTTTTTCTTACTTTCAGCTTTCAGATACTTTGACATTTGACGTTTTTAATGTTTCTTCACTTTGAAACTGTATATAAATTATTAATTTATATGTTGTAAATTTATAATACTATATATAATATTTTTCACAGTTACTATATATATAGTACTATGTGAGTACGTTACATTATAGTTTCAAATAACGCTTGTCATCAGAAGGAAAAGAGATGTGAACGAACTGGGTAGTTTATTTGTTTTATTTGATTCTGATTAAAAATGAAACTCATGCAACTCGTATTAGTGCATAAAGAACCAATTCAACATGCTTGTCAGTCAACACAGGGAACAGGCAACTATGTATATAAATCATTACTTAATTATGATATGTCATATGCTATGGTGAGTAACGTAACTCGTCCGACGTAAATGCCAACACAGTTGTAATTATCTGCATATAAATGATTCGACCAACTTTAATTAAGCATTACAATTTATTGGCTAATTAAAAGAACACGATAACAATGATCATCAAAGGTGGTAAAGTCGAATGAAAAGCGTCATCAGTTCATTGTATTACTATCTCGACTTTTGAGAGTTTGGTGTTGGTCACATTTTTGAATAACAATAACATTTAAATTCAATTAGACTACTTTAAAACTTAGTTAATTCATTTTTTATACATCTATAGAAAAATTATTGATCATATAATAATTGATCGAACTTTCTAACAAACTAGCTATAGCATTAAACGAATCATTTGGTTTTATTTAGATACATCACTTGTTCAGGTCATTTGCTTTGTCGTTGACTATACCGCACAATGCCGAAATTATACTTGCTTCGGCGATCATGATATCAGCTCTTTTGTGTAGATCTCTCGCAAACATATATGACAATTTAAAAATAACTATCTTATATTAATTGTATCTCAATTCGGAATCAATGTATATAAAAAATAGATTGGTTTTCTTCATTAATTTACATTTTTACCTTTTATTTAATAGACAGTCTATTAAATCAATGTTACAATTTCGTGTGATGCTGTTTTGTAAGCCTCGGCAGAGTGTATTTCAAACTCTTGATACCGGGGCCCTCCACCTTCTCGGAGCAATATTGAATTATTAGTTACTTTATATCCGCACTGCTGTAGACACAATTTCTTCACACTGATTTTATGTAAATTAAGGGAATTTAACAATACATAGTCCTGATTTAAATCTAGTATTAAGTTTTTACGGCGACGAATACTCCTTATCAATCACAGAGAAAGAGCATTCTCATTAAGCAACTGATTATTTCTTCTGAGTTCTTAAAACACACTTAGGAATATTATGATAACACTGCGTGCACAACTATATTTAAATACGAGCCTAAAGCAAGGCTTGGTTTTAGGTAAATACTCACTTCGTAAGAACTCAATGACTGCTTAAGACTCCTAGACTAGGTGTTCGATTGATATATTGTAAATTTTTTTGTAACTTCATGAAATCTTTGGTGTTACTTAACATTGAATGAACTTTCGAAAACTTGACCCATACTGTTTATATTCATAATAATTACAGTCGACACTGCTTCTCTAACTACTACCTGGTATTACAGTCGTGTTGTAGATTCTAATGTATTATTTTTTATATTAAAAAACTTTTACTTCTGTTCTTAAAGCCTCAACGTGATATAATGTTACTATATCTTCTCAGCATATTATGCAAATTCCAGTGTCTATTTAATTATAAAAAATACTAGTTGTAGTTTTTACCGTAAATAGTCAAATCTCAATGAAATATTGTATAATTCCTTTTGACTTCTTTATTTTTGTAGCATTGTACGAGATACAAAGTTTTAATCTTTCACGAATAAATCGGTGTATTCGTAATTCATCACGTTTGAAACTTGTTGGTTGGTGTATGTAGGTTGTCTCAGAACTTTTCTATCTTCTCAGTTTTTATTTATTTTTCTTTTCTTCTTACTTTGTACTAGTAGTTTCGTAATTCATTGGTCCTAATCTAATATTACGTATAAATGTCTTAATTACACGTGTAAACGTGTTTTAATATTCTCCTTCATTGGTTCTGACTACGATGTCAGAAATAGTGACCATAGAAAAGAAACCAAAATGGACAAATATTGTACTCATGTACTACTTAATATGCACGTTAATGGTTTGTATTTTTTTTTGTGTTTCTATTTCTCTTTTTGAGATTTACGCGAAAACTATTACCAGCTACGTGATTTTGTTTGTATTTCGGTTTTTCTTTTAACAGTTTGACAAGTCTTCTTATTACAAAATATGATCTATGTCTATGTGTTATGCCTATTTCAGGCTATTGAATCCTCACATATTTTTTTTTGCATTTCGTTTCATCAGAACTGTATCTGATTCCATTTGTTACTTTTAGTTTAGTTCCTAATTGTTTTACAGCTTCTCTTCTAATTCTCATAGCATTAGGATTGGACCTGATTTTAGAAGAGTAATCGAAGCATCTCAAGAAACTTATCACCAGCAAAGAGGCGCGATTCTCCCTCAGTTTCCTCACGAAGAAAAAAAATATTAATACTATAGCAATTCCTACAAGTGGTAAGTTAATTTATTGAATGGAAACAAAAAATAAGATGCGTTTATTTAGTATTGTTTTACATTCGAATTGATTGCAATATATTATAATATTTTACTTAAATGATAAGAACAATTTCTAAAAGTTTAATAAGGTATATTCGGAAAACAGTATTGTTATTTTATCATACTTTTAAACGTATCGATTTTATACCCCTTATTCTTCAGTTAATAAAGCTTAATACGTACATTGAATTGTATAAATGGTTATTACGAAAACTAATTAAGAAAACTACTTGAATATTTCTAGTAGTAGGTAAATTTTCTTTGCCGCCAATTTTCAGGACTGGGTCGAGTCAGTTACGGGATCGGTTATAAACATAATATTAATTATTTTTGATACCGGCATTATTCATTACACTAAATATTACAGTACATTTATTACACTAAATATTATATTTATTGTTGTCACTATGCCTAACTGCAATGGATAATAATAAGTATAACAAGATTAAGCGTAAAATACCCATATTTTTGGATCTGAATTACTATATTGAGGTCTAAAAATATTACTACTCAAAACCAAAATAAACTACGTTGATGTCCGTTTGTTGTTTCGTCTGGCATTTTAATCCCAGATAAGAGATTATCTATATGATTTGGTGACAGGACAAAGATTTCAGTGTGGGCGACTATTGCAGGATTAGTGCAATATTGCATTCGTTGTACCTGATCCATTTTATGAGAACACTTTAGATAGTAGTTGGCTTTTACCTGTTCCTTAAGTTCTTCAGCGAGATTTAATGCCTTTTCCAGTCGCCTCATTTTCGTCCAGTAAACCAGTAGGGTCAGCTATGGCTAAGACCAGTAATATGGTTATAAAAAAAGACAGAATTATTTATTAGATACTGTTACCTCATTAGATAGTCGTGGCAATGGCCGTGTCACATATATGATATCTGTAAATGTTGCAATAATTTATCTTAATTCGAAATATTGAATATTGTTTACATATATTTGAAAATTGACAGATAATGGGGGTGTTGCGTTACTTGTGAGACAATACGAAAACTCCTAAAAGTTAGTGAAGATTAGAAAACAATATACATATCTCAAGTCTCGACTACCACATTGGGTTCATGGTAAGGACTACTTGTTGTATTATTATTCACAGAAATAAAATAATTAAATATTTTATGGTCTAGTTTAGTGTAGTAACAAGCCAGTCTGCATCATGCGGCACGGTAATGAAAACACCCATACTAAAAAAAATCTTGACTTAATTAAACACATTTTTTTAAGTTATGTAAATGTAATGTTAATATCTTTGTACACTGACAGCCTCTCCAACTAGAACCGGGCCTAAAGCCCGTGCCATTTGCCCACTCTTTTGGTACGTCACTAGTTAAGTGATTAAATTATTATTAAATCGGGTATTTTCTTAAGCGGATATTAATTTATATTATTGGTGTTTATCGATATGCGTAACAGTACTTCTTTATAGTTTACAGATACACCTAACCTAAGTAAGGTTAGGTGTATCTGATCTTTATTCATAGATGTTTTTTAATGTTTTCGACGCAGGTACTAAATCGATATTATCTACAAGACAAGAAACATTGAATATTCTATTTCGTTCAGTTTATAAACAAGGACCCTATGCAATTGTAACAGATTATCAATGAAATTTTAGACTCGTAATAAATAAAGCGAAGTGTAATATTTTTGCTGCACTTTCCGAATATACCTCTTTTCATATTAATCTTTAATGGAATTTTGTCATACTGAAATGTAAATGGTTTAAGTGATGGATGACAATAGTTACTTCACGTATTGCGAACGTATAAATTTATATTTATGCGAAATAATTTTTAATTAGGGTAGTAACCACGAATGTCACAGAACTAAACTGTTTGAATAAATAAATTTAAGTTAATACACATCTATTCCAACATTTATGGAATATATATTCGATATAACAATTCATTATCTCGATTATGGAACATGTTCTACACTGAAATATCTCATCATATTTGAATCTAATAACATCATGTATTGTATTTTACCATCCGGTACTTGGACTATATTTTACCGTATGTGCACCGTAAACGTTTAATATTACTACTGTTATTTTTAGCACTGTTTAATTTATACCATATTTAACATATAGATTTTTACATCTTTATTTAAACACTGTTTTAAATTTATAGTTCTTATTGGTCTTTATTTAGATCATTTATTGATAAACTATCTACTCCTGGATGTCTCAATTTTACTATTGTGAAAAGAGTCAAAATTTACTTTTATTTGTAAATTAAATATAAAGTAGAAATTATTTAAAAAAAAATATAATTCTAATTATATTAAAATTGGTCAGAAACTAAATTTTTTGAGAACTTTTGTGTCAAACTCGATTTTTTATTTGGAATATATTTTAGTAATATAGAAAAAACAACAATAGCATAATAATTTAATATAGCATTTCATTATTTAATGTTATTTTTTAGGTCTTGTGGTACAAATGCATTCTAGAATTAATATTGTTTTTGTTTTACAGGTTTCGGTATTTAGCTAGAGGGGCTTTCATCGTTCTGAAGGTAAGCATTATTGTATTATTACAACTAGATACAATACGATGAAGATAATTGTTGTATACCTTGGTCTGTTGTCTCTGACAGTGATAGAGTCGTGCCCATATTTTGTGAATTACCTATATGATTTAAAACTGCCACACCGTCAATATTAAAATAAATACTGATTATAAAATAAAAATATTGTGTTAATTAAAACTTTTTCTTTTTTTTGCAGTCTTTGTCGAAAACCAAGACAATGCATGAATGTACTAAGGCAACTAGAAGCGTTGTGTAACAGGGTACGTTTGTTCGCATTTTTTATCTCTGTTTATATGTGACTCCATCAATAGTGAGGGTTTTTGAATGTATGAAATTTAATTTAGAAAATATTTGTTATTTGGTAGTAACTAATATAATTCATTTTGTGTGTTCGTGGTCAGGTTTCTAAATTATTAGTTTTGATTTAACTTTTATCAGTATTTCCTACACAGGTTATATCTATAACTTTTAAATTGTCCATCTTATTAAAGTATATATATAAATAATATCCATATTTATTGGGCCTTATCAGAATTACACTTCCTATTAAAAAATAATTGTCTAAAATATGGAAATATTTACCCGAGACATTCAAGATTATATTTTTTTGCGTTGCGCCGTTTTAATTTTGAAAACTTGAGCAAATAAGATATTAACGTTTATTTATTATACATTTAAAGACCTGATGATGACTACTCTGATTTGATTACATTATCCTATAAAATCCACACTATTCATGTTATAAATATGATGATTGCTTATTTTTTGTCTTCTTTTCCCGACGGATGCATAATGACGTATATTTATTGATCTGATAAATAGACACTATCATTAGATTTCAATATTAAATTGTATCTATTTATTAATTTCATTTTTGTAGTGAATAACAGTATCACTGTAGTTTATATTTGTGTATTTTGTTTTATTGAAAATAATGGTAGTGTTGCTATGATTATTTTTTATCACAATTAGTATGCGTTTTCATGACATATAATATGTTTTTTTTCTTTTCAGTGAAACACTGCTCCTTTGCCAGACGTCTGAGGACATCACTCGTACATTAGAATATATTATAGATATTTGTAATATAATTCACGAATTTTTATAACTGTCTCATAAAGTTATCATTAGTTTTGTTCCTATTCACTATGTTAAAATCTTAAATTGATATAGTGTAATTTAATGCCAAATAATACAAATCCTTTCGATACTATTGTAGAATGAATTATGAAAATTTTATAGATCATTATTATTAGTACTTATAAAAACTGCACTGGGTATTATCTCCTTGGATTCCAATAATTAAATGTTAAAAAAAGTTACATTACTTATATTTAATGTATAATATTTTACAAATACTCGTAATCTTTTATCATACCATTATGAATGTTATAATCAAAGTAACATTAAATCGTCGTACCAAACCGTATATCTGTACTAGATTGATTGTGTACTGCTGTCAAACTTATTGTAAAAGTTATTTGAAGTAGCAATAGCAATAATGAAAAAAAAAATTGTTAGGTAACTTATTAGGTATATCTACCAGACTTTATCTAAGTTAACATAGACAATTAAGTTATTATAAAATCCACCAATAAAACTCTCACTGATGGGGACAGGTCAGTGAATTTTGTTGTCCAATTACTCAACGGGCTTTGAAGAGGGTACACTTGAGTTCAGAATTATTATAGCATTAGCATCTTAACAGAATCCACGCATTTGAAATAGCAAAAGACAAAAAGTTCGTACCTACAATATAAAATGAAAGTGAGTTCAAAATAACACGGTTACAACGATTGCAAGATATTTAATTAAAATAGATATTGGAGAACGATCTATAAATTTTCTATAAGGATTTATTGATTTTTAAATTATACACTAGTTTCTGTACATTAATGTATAATATACATATACAAAATAGATATTACATTTATTTTTGTACTTGATTCTGTGATTATGTAAAACGTTTTTCAGTGTATCGTTATAAGAACAATGCATAAAATAGAATAATGAAGAAAGAATAATAGAAGAATGATGCATAAAATAATGGTAAGTGTAAGGAATATTTATTAATTAATTAAATCAATTTAATAGACATTCAAACAGACCATGTGCTATCAATATTATAGATAGTCGTCAATATAAAGCAAGACTTTAAATTTTGTAAAATAATGTCTTGCTATATATTGACAACTATTTTATACCCACATATTATTGGGTTTGATTATTTATATGCTAATAACTTTATCTAGTTCGTGTCTTTTATCTGTTGAGCTGCATAAGGTGAAAAATGGATGGACCTGTATTTTGATTCTGTGGTAGCTCCACAGTTAGTAACTTTATTCAAATTATATTTTGATTATAAAAGATAATAATCGAATTAGCTTATTTTATTGAATGAGGCATCTTCATTAAATGATGAATTTTTTTTGTCTTCTTTTCCCGACTGATGCATAATGATGCATAACTTTGTATCATCTGATTTTTTCAGCGACGTAAAGTTTGTAATGCATTTTAATTAATACATATTTATAAAATATATTTTTTTTCGTTTCAGGTAAATCCAAAGATTAAATTTACGAACATTAGGTACCTGTTTAAAATGTGAATATGTATAACTATCGATTAGTAAGATCTGTAAAATCTTAGCACTGAACTTTAAATTAATGTAGCGGTGCCTTTTAGACGTCGTTTATAGTTAATTAAATGAAATGTAATAAATGATGCATTCCATTGAAACATTTTATTATTTACCTGCCTTATCATTATAAACGAAAAGTAAAAAATAAGGACAATGATCTTATAAAGTCCTATTATATTTTAAAATTATGAACCTATAAACGAAAAGTAAAAAATAAGGACAATGATATGTATCTTATAAAGTCCTATTATATTTTAAATTTATGAACCCTCGTCATCATCGATGGCGTAAATACTTTCATTTTTAGTGTGAAGAAAAAAATCACCAAAAGTTTCTACGTCTGCGGGGTAACCCATTAGAGTGGGATTGGTCCTACATTCACTTCTGTCAAATCTTTCCCAATTCTCGCAAGGATAAGAGTTAAACTTTATTCCGCTGTGTATCGATTCATAAAAAAATTCACATGCTCTCCCGTGGCTACAGCTATCTGAAATTTTAAATATGAAGTTTTTTATCGTAGGTCAGCATAGATTGTTACATAATCATAAAATATATGTAGGACAAATTATAAAGGAAGACTAGCTGTGCCCGCGACTTCATCCGCCTGGAATGTAATAAAAAAATAATTAGATAATTTTCCTAAAATAAAAGTAGCCTAAGTTACTCATTACTACATCAGCTACCTGCCAATAAAAGTCCCGTCAAAATCGGTTCGAACATTTCAGAGATTACCCGGAACAAACAAAGACAAAGAAAAAAGACAGACAGACAGAAAGACAAAAATTGTAAAAAATGTTATTTTGGTGTATGTACCGTATTTTTATTCATATGCACGTAGTAAAAAAACAGTTATTTCAATGTTACAAACAGACACTCCAATTTTGTTTATATGTATAGATTAATTTATAATAAATTACCCGAAACGATCACTGACAGGTCTAATTATTCAAGGGTATACTTTATTATCTTAATATAAATAAATAATTTAACTGCTACAAAGCAGTTGATTGTGGAATGTTTTCGCGCAGTGCCCGAAACAGTATCCGAGGATTATATATATCACAATTACCTCAGTCGACAATGAGAACCACTCACACAACCAACTCTGTCAAGAGTACGATTTAAAAAGAATATACTAGCCTGTGTATCTCATGGAGCCCTTGCATCCTGGCTGCACTGACTGGCCTTCATTAGGATAGAAGTCTGCGTGGCCATGGCTATTCTCATATCCCAAGCTACCTCCGCATGTGTGGATTATATCCACAAAGTTAGCGTCACTTTTATCCAAACTAAAGTTTGGCCCCATATTAGGCAATTCAAACAGGGGTCTCGCTGGGTCTAACCCTAGGAAAATTATATTCAATAATAATACAATTGACGATTCTTTATGAGAAACTTAAAAAAACTATTGCGTAAAATATTTTTCTACAAATTTATATCACAATAATTACCAGTGATGCGGAATACTTGTTCTTTAGAAAACATGCCAGCATACCCCATTACGTGGGCACCTAAGCTATGACCGATTAAATGTGTACTACTCCGTACTTGGTATGAATTTCTAAAAGCTTCTAATAATTTCGACAATCTTCTTCCCACATATCGGGTACATAATGCAGGCCAGGGGTACAGTGGATTAGCAGCTAAATCTCCCCAATCCACAAGTATGACATTTAAATCTGCTACTTGTAACAGTCTGTCCTTTATGTTTTGAACCCAACTTGTTCTCGTGTTTGATAACCAGCCGTGGGTAATCGCTTTTACGTCATTTGACTCGTTGAAGTAAGTGCTGTTAATGTGGTCATTCTGATAATTCACAAACAATTCTTCAGCTTCATTTAAATTTTGTCTAAAAATTATACATAGGTACATTTAATGATGAGAAATATCGATTACATCTCGAATAATATAATAATATTCTCTAGATTATCTATTTTATTCTCCGTAAAATACTTTTCAACCAAACGCTGTAATTCGGAATCGTCAATTCGATTTAAACTGTCAAATAATAAATCTGTTAATATCTTATAAATACGTAATATAATAGATATTTTTTTTGTTTAAGACATATATATACAGATAAATATCCCTTGTCTATACACTAACCGTAACAATTTCGTTGTATCTGCCTGTTATCAATTAAATAACACATTGTATTTTAACCATTAAGGAAACTCCGTAGTCCATTTATACTGTCAGTTCCTAGTCATTTATTGGCTAAATGATACTACACTAAACTAAATGATTGAATTGGTAATGTTACAGTGCAATACAATACTTTTCCAGTCGGATACAAATGTATTTACCTACCTGTCTACTTGTCTATAGCACTTATCGTATTCTGTTTCTGGTAAACTATAACACGTATAATTTACATGTATGTCTATTGTTTATGTCCTAAAAACTTCATCATTACATATCGTAATGATTTCGCCTTAATTTACCCACCTCGTATATAAATAGAAATGCGGTTTTCCGTAAATTAGCCCTCTGCTTTCAGGTGGTAATGAAGAGAAATTCATTACGTGTGTAGTTCCATTATCGTCTACAAAATACAGCCATTCATTTCCGTAATCTGGGCCATAATCAGCTTCACAAATCATAAGTGTTGAGCAGACAACTGAAAAATACTTTTGATTGTTACAAAGTCGTAAATAAATCTACTTATATTTACTACCTACATATTATTATTATATAAAATAAATATTAATTAAATTAAATTAATAGTAATAAGTAAATGTAATAAATAAATTAAATAAAAGTTGTTTGTAATTTACATTATATACTCAATGTATATTTTATACAGAGCAATAATTTTGTTTGTGTGGTGGATTTCACAATCAAGATTTTCTGCTCTATAAGAGATAATCCACGGGAATCGTTACCGAACGTTTACGTAATTATAAAATGAAGTTGTGTCATAGCTACCGAAGTAAATAATATTATTATTTTTCTGTGGCATTTTCCACAACGGTGTTCACACGATGAATACTCGATACCTTATTGAATTTACTTACTGCCAATATGTCATAATTAAGTACTCTTGCATAGTAATGATAGCCGATCCAAAACCGGTTTACATGGGACCTATGTTTCCTTTCTGTTTTAGGGCATTATCTTAATGTGTTTCATGGAAGTCTTGATACATATTTTTGGTATTGTATAGTACTACAATGTAGTTTAGTAACATTGTCATAATGTTCGGTAGCTACTTGTATTCTCCCATTATACCTTGATAATTTTTCAAGTAGGTAGTGATAAATTAATACAGTTAATTTCTCAACTATATAAATCAAAATTAAAAATAGATAAACAGTGGAAATATTATTTCTCACCACATATATGTGAATGTTATCTATATAAATGTAGTGTTTACACTTCATCAAAGTAGACTCAGCTATTTCAGCCGCCAAGCATCTCTTACTTTGTAGGCCGTGTTTCGATTACAGTATGAGATATGGCAGTGTAATTACAGAACAGAAGGCATTATATTTTAGTTCTATGGAATGCATTAAATTTGTAACCCATGAGTGGTGTTACGAGTGTCATCTGATAACGAGATCGTAGTGATGAAGTGTATAGATGACGGGTATTGTTTACTACCTATAAGGCGACCTTGTTTGCCATTACAATCATATAAAAATAGATGGGGTTTACAGACATTCCACTTTAGACCTTCGAAGTACCACCGCATGAGGAGGATACCAAATGGTCATGATATATAGAGTATATGTACCTATATCGACGCCGGTTGTTTACCATCAGTTGTATTGGTATTGCAATATCTGCTACATTTTCATGATATATATTTATTATTGTTATTAATGAATATCAATATTTTTTTATTATAATAGTATGTAATTAATAGAGGGAGGATTCCATAGGCTACATTTTAATTTCACTTTTATTTACATCAAGAATCAAAATATTCTGTTTTACACCTGAAATATTGCGACAGAATGAGACCATTTTTTTTTATTTTCCTCTTAGTGCGAAAACAATTATCATTAACGTGAGTTTCTGAGGACGGAAGGATAGGTTTTGTTACTCTTTCGTGAACACTTGAATGGATTGGAATGAAATATGATACACAGATGGTAATCTAAATTTTCACAGGATATTTTTTATTTGAATTAATGCAGGCAATGCTGAGAAATAAAGCTATAGTAAGAAATAATACAACAGTATAATCATAGCAACGTTATTGTATTTTTATCTTTTTGAATTGAATCCTTTTTGTGCTTACACAGTAAACACATGATCTCAACACTTACAACTAAAAATATTCTAAAAAACGAAAGTAATGGATATTTCGTATTATAAAATCGTGGCTTGTGCATTTTTGTTTCCAATTGAGGTAAACTTATTGTGGAGTTATTGGAGTTAAAGTGCTTAGTATGATATTTTGAATATTCGAGTATTTATCAATTATTGTGCTGAGATATTGTGCAGGATGCGTTTGATTATTTAATATTCGGGTGCTGCTGTTTATCCGCATTACACAAGCATATCTGCCAATGTGCACATAATTTTGTATACTTACTCCTCTTTATACAAACTGATACAATACGATTTAGTTAACATTAATCTAATATATTGCTATCTTTTCATTTTAGTCTATAGAAATTGTCGAATGACTTTAGGCTATGTTTTGAAATGCTATTATTCTCATAATTTCTTTTGTAATTTAGGAAATAAATAATGATAGAAAGATAATTGTGATAGAGGTATTGTAGTGCTCCGACAGATTTTATACCAATAGGTACTTATATTACTATGAATAAGTACCATTAATATCAAGTTATCAAATAGATAAGATGCTTCTTGAACCTATAGGATGCGCTTTACGTCTAATGTTATGTTAAGTATGTAAAAGGAAGGATAATTTTATAATGGAAAAGACTAGATATCACATGGTTTGAGCTATATATATATATAATATTATCCTTTGTTTCTTCATACTTGCACGTATATAATGATACGTACGAGACGAAATTATAGCCAACGGGATATATCATGTAGGTACTAATCGAGTAGACATAACATATCAATAACAATGATGTATGAACTAATTAAATAAAGAAGAAGTAAGGTTTGGGCAAGAAAATCTACATAAAATACCCAAAAAAACATTTTACTGTGTAGGTACCTACATAATCGTGCAATAGGTGTGTATTCGCCTGAAAACACATCCGAATAATCTGTATTTACAGTAAAAAGTAATAATCTAGCACTTTTATAATTTTCTTTAACAAAATTTGTAAACAATTGATAACTGTGCGTAATAGATAATTATCGGCCTATAGTTAGGTATTATGTACTAAATGTAGACGCGTTTGTTCCCATGTCCTGGGGCTAAACTACTTCCTTGCTAATGGTTTATTTACCAGTCCCTGATGAGGCTGGTGACGATACGGAGCCATGCTTACATATAGGTACATACGAGTACAATCCGACAGGCATCGAGTGCACAGACACAGATCGGAACAAACGACGCAATACCTGAATTTATGTCAAGACTAAACCTGTCACAACTATTGATAGAACACAATACCATCTGTAATGATTTTACTATCAATTATACAAATTTAAAGTCCCAACTTTGCAGCTTCTGGAGTCAATTAAGTTCAAACGAACTACTAAATTGACACTCAAAGGATTTGCAGTTGCGACATCTACTTCAATCCATATCTGTGATCGACTGACGAAAGCAATCGGCAACACAATTTCAATTTGACCTACACTCAAGCATAAATTCGTATTACACGATCGTGTCAAAATTTATTTATACTGATACATTATACAGTTGGTCAGTCGAAAATATTGAGCATGTTTTGACATATTATAATTAATATACTGTAACAGTGGCTAATTTATTGCACAATTCGTCGACCCTAATATTCTAAAGTGTAACACTATGGCTGGAGTTAACTAGAGAACATGTTAGAAAATAATAAAAAACAAACATCTACCGTGTGTCGTTATACGTATCTTAATCTAGTTTGATCGTCGTCGGCAGTGAACTAAATGATGCGCTCGTTCGCTGCCCTAGACGTAACATGATACAGTTCAATAGGTACCTACGTAGGGCGCTGTAGCGCTCGAGTGGCACCGTACGCGGCGCCCGCTGCCAGAGGGTC
Source organism: Achroia grisella (assembly GCF_030625045.1). Classification (NCBI taxonomy): domain Eukaryota; kingdom Metazoa; phylum Arthropoda; class Insecta; order Lepidoptera; family Pyralidae; genus Achroia; species Achroia grisella. The sequence continues at coordinate 4,255,599 of NW_026712703.1, forward strand.
TAATCATGCCGCTCTATCCCCGCGCCAAACGTACTCCCTTCACTTCCAAAAGATATAATATGACTTTTAAATTTTCAACATATGTACTTTTGAACACATTGTCTAAAGCAAAAATGTACCCACCAGACATGTTTCTAAACATATATGCTCGTAGTACTTTGCTCAAGTAAAACTCGTTACGTACATATTCGCACTTCCAGATGTGCGTTCAAAAACCGACATAAGATCGTAAAGCGCCAATGTTTGTTTAAACTTGTTGTTATGTACATCGAGCTGTCAGTAGGTGTGCGACATACTTGTATCTCGATATACATATATTACAACTTTGCAGGAATTTGCGCATTTAAATGTATGTTTGGCCCCGGGTTCAAACGAATCCTAATAGGATTTGTTTTGTGACGGACTATACCGCCGAGAATAATAGGCCTCACGCGTTTAGGGCGTCAAATTAACAGACTAGTACAGTTCTATCAGCGGGATATACAAAGCAAATCCTATTACGACCCGTATAAAGCGGCATTATCAGACGCCCAGTTCCAGTCTTGGCAGTCAGCTCAGGCGCTCTCAATCCATGCACGCACATATATAACTACACCTTATCATACCTACCTATCTATTTGTTATCAATAATTTATCTCAATTTCTTTAAAGCGTACATTTTTATTCTTATTTCTTAGGAGGTCCTTAACACAATATACCAGTATTAGAGATGTCCTGTTTCACAAACAACGCATACAAAACAGTGCAACGTGCATGCAAGGAGATATTGAAGAGCACGTCCGAGGCGATAAATAAACCTAATAACAAATGTAATATCTACTAAACAGTCTTTTCATTGACTGGTCATCTATTAGGTGGGATCGCTCCAGGAACCGAGAGACGAATTACGTTTGTATTGTTAAATAATTGGTATATTGAATGCCTCTGTCCAATTTGTAACGTGACTCGATGAAACATATAGGTATGTATAACTTCAGTCGATATACATAGTGGGCACTGATCGGGCAGACAAGTGCCCAAGTATAAAACAATTGACTGAACTTTTGTGTATGTACTTTGAGCATCGACACGAGCCATTCGTTTGGTGCTATATTATAAGTATGTATAACAGTAAAAAATATAAAAACATTAAATTAATTAGCAAGAAATGGCGACAGTGTCTAGTGCCTCACAAGTACTGGCAAAAAGTTCAAGAGAACCTCAATCATACATACAATTACTAAATAAATAAGTGTATAAGATAATATCTAATATGTCTTTTTTACATATTTACAGTTTTTTAAATTAAATAATGTAGGTACATAAACAATAATAAAATTAATAAATTTGTACTTGAAAAATAAATCTTGAAAATATCAAACACATTTCAGTTTATACGTCTTGTTTCGATCTACATTATATCTAATATCTACTTATGATTATTTTGTTGTATATTATATATAAATGAGCCCTCGAAGCCGGCACGCGACGTCGGGCCGTAGTGTCACCGGGCATAATTAAAATCACTAGGTCCCGGAGTCCAGGGCCGGCTGCGGGCGCTCTTTTTTTAATAAATCGTTATTCGTAATTAGTTACAATAATAACTACAATATAATGTTGGTATGAGGGGTGTCGTGGATGCCTCCCCACTCATACCTAAAGCGTTTAGGTGAACGAATTGCTCCGCACTGCCTGCCCACCGCGGAATGTTTTTACGCAACGAGATCTAAGCATGTCTTAAAATTACTGTACCTACAACATATTTATTTTGGTTATGGCTTGTATGTTCTAATTTTATTACGAACTCAATGTAATATGTGTTCTTTTGATGAAAAAATGTGTCTTTAGAATACTTTACATATTTAAAAATTTTATTATGATTTGTATAATCGTCTCACAAATTATTAATTTTTAAAGATTTTGTGTTACATTAAAACATGCGAGAGTTAAGATATTCGATACAGAGCACCAAGTTTTGACGCAATTCACTGTAAATTCCTATATTCTCTTAGGTATATGAGGATATTATTAGCAATATATATATATATATATATTATAGAATTGTTCATATTAAGTTTGCCGTGTTGAAATGGAAATGTATTTCTCGACTGGTTAATTGACACAATTATATCAGTTATTCGAGTACAGGCAGTGCGAATACAAAATGCCCCAGCATCCACTTTATATACGTACATTATTACAGTCATATATCAATATGCGACCGATGTCATCGTTTCTAAATAACCTATTATATAAGAGTCGCCGGCGTAGTTCGCAGCGCCGGCGACCAAGGTGGGAGTTTTAATAACACTACTTAAAGAGTGAACGTATCAATTCATATCTACCTCGGAATATTGCCTTCGTTCAGCTCATTCCAGGTCGAACATTATGTAAATCTCATCGAACAGCATAACTATCAGTGGGTTAGGTTAGCCTCTCTGTGCCCATCGTTTATTATTTGCTAGGCGGAGGTTTGCTGATAAAGTCAAATTATCTATTCGAACATAGTAATTACTCGAATGAAATTTAATTATTTGTTGCTACTTTATAAAGAGATCAAGCAAAATTCGTTTAAAATTATAATTTCCACTGAGTACATTTATGTGCTAGATACTGTTATTCAAATCCAATAATAGAAACGGTTTGAACATTGATCCATGTATTCAGTGGAGATGACAATCATAACTCGAACAGGGAATCGGTGGGGTAAGAGCATGTTCCAACACAGTGCCATTCAGCACACAGTTTCGGCTGGAGAGGTCGGAGACAGCGGCAAAGGCACCAACGACATCGGTGGCGGACCCAGTGGTTCCGGCGATCGTCGTCGTAGTGCTTGCCGCTTGCGGAACTCCAAGAATTCCTCTTTCATAGCCCGAACTCGCGCTTCGACGTCGTCACGCGACGGTCGCGCCCGCGGCCTCTCCGGTGTCGAAGGCGTGGGTGTGCGCGTCGCGCGATCGAACTCGTAGTGGACGTCCACGGAACCGGCGTCCGCCGCCTCGCCGGATCCGGGCCGGGGCGGCGGCGGCGGCGGCCGGTACGGCGGGGGCCGCCACTCCGCCAGGCTGCCCGTGCGGCTGCTACGGTTGTGCTGCGATGACGACGCGTTCTTGCTGCCGAAGCCGCTCGACGAGCTGCGACTCTCCGGCGACGCCTCGTGCGGTGGCGGCTCCGAGATAGTACGCGGTCGAGTGTGTCGGAGCAGCGGCCGCGCTCTTGGCCGAGCTAGATTGCTCGACCGCGACATGGGGTCTATCCGCATCGCTCGCAGTCGAAACGGTGAAGGGGGGGTCGGGAACGATCCGTCCGCCGAGCTGGGGAAAGGCACAGAGCTGAGGTCCGACACGTGGAGCGGCGACCAGGGAGTCCACGCCGCCCACGGGGGCCACGGCGGCCACGGCGGCCAGTGCAGCGCCAGCGCCGGCGACGACGCCCGGAACAGCGGCGGCGCGGCGGACGGCCGCAGCGGCGCGCGCAGCCGCGGCAGGAAGCCGCCGTCGTCGGAGGAGGAGGGCGCGGGCGAGGGCGCGGCCGACGCCGGCGCCGAGGACGAGGAGGACGAGGGCGGTGCGGGGGGAGCGGCCGACACGCGCCCCACCGAGCCCCAGTATTGCGCCTCGCCGCCGCACCGCGACGCCGGCCACACCCAGTTCGCGGTGAATCGCAAGCACTGTACTATACTCGATATTCCGCGTTCTCTAAATCTGTCAACATATACAATAGTCTTTTCGCACTGAGGACAAAATGGAAGAACGTCTTAGACTCAGAGTTCGTTCTCTTTAGAAAGCTCAAAGTTTGATATTTAATATAATTGTCTCAACTTTTGATTGATTCTCTCGTGATGAAGACACGAATAACAAAAAAAAGGAAGGGTTCGAATCTGAAATTGGACTCAAAATATTCAAATCACCATGAGATATATCTGGGATTATAGTCGTAAATAAGAATAAAAATCAACATATATAGGTATTGTACAATTTTCCAACCAACCTGATTTCCTATTTAGCAGCAAGAACAGAAATGTATTCTTGTTATTTATTGCCATCATATTTTGAAATCTCAATATGTAATTTATTACTATACTGTACTCACTTCTTAAAAGGCACTTGAGTGCTGTCAGCGGCGCGGAGGTCTGTCAGTCGCGCGGCTACCATGTTGTATGCTGCAATCGAATAATTTCTAAATATTAACGCAGTGCAACCTGTACCTAGATTCGTCTTAAAGCGCGACCGTCACCCGCCACCACACACAACACACCACCACCTTAACTACACTCACCATATTGTCAGCTTGAAAGCTACTACACTCTGGAACGATATGCTCGTCTATTACCGTGGTTAGTTCTCTTGGATTTTTTAAAATTAATTAGTAAAACGTGTTCGTTTTTCTTTCAATTAAGAATTATATATAATGATTTTTTTTAACTGTTGATCTTTTAATTATTGTAGGTACATTCCAGAGAGTAATAGGCTAAGTTTATGATGAACAATGGCACAAATGATAGCAAAGGAAATAATTACAATTAAAATTTTATCTATAAAAGTTAGCTAGTAACAAGCTATATATTACGTTAAAAATACAACGCTCAAAATGTTATTACCACCCGACCGGAGCCGGGCTACTAGTCAACTATAAATTTACAGTCGTCGAGATAGAGATAGCATTGCTTAGCGATAAGACCACTTTTTATATCTATTAATGTGAATATACTATTTTAATATTTTTTGTTCTAAATTGAATCTGAATTGGTGCAATAAACAGTATAAAAAAATAAATAATTAGGTATAACCCTAGACTAGGGTTATCAACCATAAAACATTTAGCTTCTTATGAAGAACTCAAGTGTAGTGGCCAATTTCGTATATCATCAATCCTATAAAGATGTACTACTACAAAAAATCAAAACTCGTATGTGTGCAAGAATTCTTGTAATAATGGCATCCCTGTCCTAGGCCTATTTACCTATAAGTAAAGAAAAGAGAAAATAATTTCATGCAAAAGCTAAACACAAACATGGTAGATGTAAATGATTTTTTGTTAATAAAATATTTTGTCAAAAATATGTTGAAATGAGCATCGTCACCGACAATATGGTAAGTGACTCGTTACTGCCTTGTATCTTTTGAACTTGGTAAAACAGTAATTTACTTTGTGTTTTCGCGTCTCTTATGTGATGCTTATATACATTCAATGGTGTTTATCAATAGATTAAATGTTAATAAAAATCGATAAAATTTAGGTTAATAAGTTATATTAAAGGTCTTCGACCACCCCATATGTGCAGGTATCTATATATGCATGAATGTACAAATACTAATGTAGTTAACATTAGTTAACTTTAGCTCTCTAAATAAGAATACTGAGCAATAATTTTTATTTATAAATACTTAAGTATATTCCACCTGAGTACCGCCGTAGGATGAAGCTAGTGATAAGCTATTGATAAACACCATTCTTGAAATTGTATAAACAACCATAAGCGAGCCCCGGGAGCGGGCGACGGTCACCTCTCCCGCATCGAGCTCACCTTTCTCCTGCTTGCGACGTTTTCGCTTATTGCATATCTTGACAGCACACACAGATAGTATGATAGCGACAATGAAGAACAGTATGCCGCCGACCACGCCAGCCGTGATCGCTTTATGCTTTACCCTCGCCGGCACCGGGAATTTCACCTCATCGGAACTCTCGTAGCTGCTTGCAGAGTTGGCCAACACGCGGAAATAATAGGTTCGGCCGCCCACCAAATTCTTGACTGTAATTATAATATAATAATAATAATACAATTCACACATCGCCATCTATCCCCAAGATAAGCAAAGCTCTGCTTCATGGGTACTGGACTACTGATATAAATATTTAGATATATATTTTTGTAAATACTGTAATACAGGTAAACAAAGATCAAATACTTGGATGGATAAAAATTGTGTGTTTACACAATTGTTATCCATCCAAATATTCCATCACTAAATTGTGTCACAAAAATGTCAGGTTCTTGACACCGTTACCCGGCCTTGTCTTTTACAATTTAACAATAGTAAACCGAGTGTTTTAAATCTTATGCTTATACGATGCTTATAGATGAAGTTGGAAATATTTTTAAGTTTTTCGTTACGTAGTTTAAAAATGCATCGTTATATAATTTAAAACCCCTTGTTACACAATGCCACATTATATCGATCTCTGTCTCCCCGTCAATATGTGACGTAATCTATGTGCTGGGTACACATAGATTATAAGTAAATGACAGAAATAATTGATATATACAATATTTGTACACATAGAGAGAGAGACAGTATACTATATTTGTATACATTGTAAATAAATTGTTTTTACATATATATATATTACAAGAATGGGAACGAGCTGATGGCCCATGTGATGGTAAGAGACAACCGTCGCCTATATACATGATGATGCACTATGGATATCACTCCAATATGTGACCACCGTGATTGCCATTGCCATTGAGGAACATGTCATGCCTCCATATACTGTAATTTCTCTGCACAATATCATCCTTCAACACAGCATATAAAGTAAGCTGATTGGCGATTAAAACAGAGGTACCCAAGGAAACAACTTTTACAAAGTTAAATACTTTGTAAAAAACTTTGTAACCTTTACCTGGGTTGTATGTTACAGGTAATGAGTTCTAGAGAAATGTATGTCAAATATACCAAGGTAACTGGTTTCTTCCGGACGGATTTGTCCTCTGTTAAGGGTCTTCCATTGCGCGTCGGTGCGGTATTTGATCGTGTAGTACTGTACAAGGTGTGCTCGTTCTAGAGGCGCTTGCCATGTTATTAGAAACCCATTATGCACCTCTGTCACGGTTAAATTGCGCGGCGGACCAGACTTTGGACCTAAAAAATTCATATTAATCACTCGCATTACAATCATAGCACCTGCAGATTACATCAACTACTAAAAGCAACACGAATTAATTCTTTGAATTTTTATTTCTAAAACAATATCAAAATTCTCATTAATCTTTTTATACGGGAAATTAATATTTCACCAGATAATTATAATATAAATATGGATAACGTAATAATAATGCGAAACAAAAATACTAAGCATTTCTTACAAAATAAGGGATAAATTGTAGAGAAAGAAAGAAGGTAGAAAACATGCAAACAATAATGATTATGAGCATAAGAGTTACACATGTGGCGTTAGTAAGCGAGTGTAATTATTATATATAATAGAGAATGTGCAATGTGAGTTTATACCAGAACCTTCGGGTGGATTTGGAAATATCTTATCGTCGACTGGGCCCGCCAGGGTGGGCGGTACTTTCGGCTTCGCGCCTACATCTACAAAAGGCAATGTTATGTTAACACTGAAAATCTTCAGCATTGATTAAAACATTTTCCTCCTGCTTTTAAGAATAATAATATATATAACAACTCTAATAATATCTCAGACATTGCACTTATTTATAGATTTTGAAAGTGGATACCGACATCTACCTACATATATAGACGAAAAACTGTTACTGTGAATAAGTTACTTGGTTAATTTTCTATAAAGTTTTCAAGTTGTTAGCTCTCTTTTTTCATATTGCCATAGACCTGCACTTTACAATAGTAATGACCAATAAACTTTAAATTAATACATAAAATATTGTTCACAATCATTGAATCTGTAAACTATATAATATTATGGATTTGACATTAGACAATATTACACCAACACTTCAATAGAGTAAATACTTATATTTATGAAGAAAATACCGTTATTCACACAGTATTAGTGAACATATTAACTGACCGTCACCGAGGCATACAACTACTCCCGTGTACATTTAAAAATATACCTACCTAATGTTCTTATTGTGATAGCCTTGCTCATCATTCCTTCACCTATTGTGTTTTTGCTGTTCACTTGAAATTCGTACGTAGTACCCGGTTGAAGGCGATTTATTGTTACCTAGGAACAATTTATAACATAGTGATTTCAATTATTAATACTATTTGGCATCTGTAAATTAATATAAATACAATATACTAATTTTATTACATTTCATAAAATATGTTTATTGTAAATTTACAATAATTACTTACATATAAAATAACACACTATATTTAAAAACAAATATTATATGTTATATTAATATAAATATTATCATGCTACACATATATAATTAATACAACAACACAACTTGCAGTTCGGAAAAAAGTCACTTGGATTAGGTAAAATGGAAGAAGTGTGGCAAGCAATTAAACGACTTACATACAACTCTAAAACCAGGAGAAATACCGGATCACTGGTGGGGAGCGCCCTGAATCGCTTCCTAGATCGCTTCGTACGTAGCAAAATTGAGCTCGATTTTCTCCACCACAACTGGTCCAGTATTACCCTTAATAATACTATCTACTAGGGTTAAATAAAAGTAACTAACAGAAGTAGCACCAGAGGGCGTAACGGGTACTTTGGTCCACTCGGAGAAGCCAGCCTCCCTGTACCAGATTGTGTAGTCCTGCTTGTAGTCGGGCCCACCCGCGTAACCTGGCTGCCAGCGTAGCGTCACCTGGAATTCCGTCGCTGTTCCCGACACATTGTACGGCGCGTGGGGTTGCGTGCCTTCTATCACTAGTTGCGTATCCGCTACAATTGTAGCCACCTGTCAAATTCAAATCATCACAATAAGGAAATCAGATGAAACTACAGACGCAAATCTTTGTTAACAGTGTTCCGGTTGAAATATATTAATTGTTAATATGTAGAAAAGATATGATGATATAAGATGTAAAAATTACACGTTATGGGGGTTTGACAGTCTAGTGTGGAATCCGTAAAATAGCTTTTAAAGCGCAAATACCTACATAGTCGCGACATATCATGAACCTTTGAAGCTATATCTGTTGATCAGTCCATTTATTTTAGAAACAAATGATACTAAATTGTTTATTCTCACATTTTTACACTCTTAACTATCAACGAATTATTAATGATAATCTATGCGAAAATAAATTTTAAATTATTAAAAAAGTTAGAATAGAATAGAATAGAATAGAATAGAATAGAATAGACTATTATTGTCTATGTCTAGTGTCTCTAGTGTCTAGTCTCTCAAGTGGTCTCTGTAGACAGTCTCTGCCCACCTTTAAGAAATATTAATATGTATGTTGGATGTGTATATGATTATCATTGTGTGAATACCGTGCATGATTGATACTGAATAAATATTGTGATGTTTTAGTTTAGTATGGTGTTACCTCGTTGGAGGCGACACACTGGTAGATGCCAAAGTCCTGTCGGCGCAGCGTGTCGATGGTGATGTTGCCGGCGAGCGCGCGCACCCGACTCTTCTGCAGCGGCAGCCCGTCGCGCCGCCGCCACGTCACACTGGGCCGCTGCGTGCCCTCCGCCTCTTGAGCCTCACAATGCATCTCCACAGACTCACCCACCTTCATATACAAGTATGGATGTTTAAGGAAAAAAGAAAATTGTTTGTGTGTAAAAAAAATCGAAGATGTCCAGCACCTATCAATGGAACATGAGAGGGAACAATTTATTCAAACTTTTGGAATTAAAAAAAATTATGTAGGTATTATACAGAGCTTACTACATGCCCCTTCTTTTGAGATTGCGTTATTTTTGTGCGCTGATAATCTTGTTGATAAATAGATCCTTCTTAGTCAGTAATTGTTGAATTTTGGTTTAGTTTCTTTTTAGATTTTGTGATCCAAATTTGACTTTCCTTTTAATAGAGGAGGTAAAAAAATGGAAAAACAAACTTACCTTTCTTTGATACAGCGGTTCCGGTTCCACTGTAAAAACTGGAGGTTTGCGTACGAGTACCTCCATAGGTCCTGCATCAAAAAATATATGTTTATTTGTAGCTACATTCTAATAGTATCTAAATTTTGTTATTGACTAACATTTTTAAGTATTATTATTCTGGACAAAATATACTTGATATATGGCAACCACAATGAAGTAATGAACGGTAAAAACTTAGCAGAAGGGTGGGTATATAATTTTAACAACACATTTATTTTTCAAGAAGAACAAAGTAAAAAAAAATATTGAGCAGGATATATACTAATTGTAGAAAGGCTAATAAATACAAAGAAAAGTTTAAAGTTGCTAGCTAACAGTTTAAAAGAAATACGTACCTGACGATCCCTGTGTACCCTGAGCGTTGTATGGTGTACAGGTATACCGACCCTGATGGTTCTGATTGACTCGGGTGAACAGTAGAGAGCCATTATTCATAATAACTATATCTTTTGTTTGATAGGGTTCTAGCAGCCTTTTGTCCTTTGTCCACGTAACATACTGAAGAGGAGGGTTCGCTTTGATGTAACATTGCACCACGCCCGCCAGACGAAATGGTAAATATTGCACGGTGGGTGTGAACGTTACTTTTGCAGGATCTGTAGAAATAGTAAAAAGGTGTTTTCAAATTTATAGCAATGAAAATCAAATAAAAAATAATAATTACCACCTCTCCGTAAAGAAACAAGAAAAGCAACTATTTATAGTATTAATAGTTATTTAGTGTTATTTTTTTATAATCATATACATTTATAAGTATATATTATATATTTAACAAAAATTTTATATATTGTATATTAAATGTGTAGTAAAAGGGCGAACAAGATGTAAATTAAAATGTATAAGTTACGGCATGCAACGCCTTACTATGCTAAGTACTAAATATTTAGTATTTACCTAACAGGTAGTATTATGTAGTGATTACAGTAGTGAATCATTGCTATATTGAATTACAGTTTATCAAAATAAAAAGATCTACATTGAATTAGATTCTCACATTCGACATTTAAATACGCTGAAGCGCTCTGCGGGTCTCCGATGCCATTGGAGACTTCGCAGAGGTATTGTCCCGAGTCGTCAGCAGCGACCGGGTTGATGACCAGCGCGCCATCTCTTCGAATGGTTACCCTTGTCTCAAGCGCCGCCACCTCGGCTACGGGCGCCCCTTCACGGAACCACTTCACTGTCACGTTCCCAGGTAAGGCTTTGGCTTCACACGAGAACTGTACCTTTTCACCCTCTAACTTTGTTTGGTTCGTTGGAGGCATCTGAAATTGATAATTAATTTACTTTTTGGTTATCTTTCAACTTTATGCGGCGATGCGTAGCGCTCAAATCCGATTACACGTCAAAACCTTACAGCGGCAGATATTTCTCATGACTGAACAATCTATTACATTATGTTTAATTAAACAACTTTCAAGAAGCTTCCCGAGCTTTCGTTCAAGTTCAGTAATTTAAAAGTCCCTCGGCAATTTCCACCTACCAATTAGCAATAGGAACATATGTATAGCATAGAATTGATCAAGTAGCCAAAGTATAATGGAATTAATAATAAATGAATTTTATGGGTGAAGGAAACCAGTTTGTAAAATTATGTAAAATTGTTTCATTTAAGTGAAATACTAACAGTGATAACAGCACCGCCGGCAATGATAACGCGCGCCGTGTGCGACACTTGACCCTCCCCGTTGCGGGCTATGCACGTGTAGTCGCCAATGTCTTCGTGGCGGATATTGCTGATGCGGAGTTCCGTGCCGTCGTTGAAGATGCCCACTGTGCCGGATGGTTCCACCGGATTCGCGTCCTTATACCATAGGATTTCGGGTGTGGGCGTACCCTCCGCTTGACAGTTGAGTATGATAGCATCTCCTGGAAATCGATACTTATTATTGTTGTACTATTTTAGCTTATATGATATAAAATATCTTCATCGAACTATACTTTGTAAAAAGTTATCTGCATGGGTACATGTGTCTCACCTATTTCAGCCGTGAAGATGCTTACAGTGCTACTTTGCTGTGTGTGTGAGAATAAACGAAGTATGAGATAATGCAGTGAAAGTACAGGATATGGAGGCGTATCATCGTAGTTCTCCGGAATAGCTAGTTATGAGTGGTATCACGGAAACATATGATGACGTGATATCTGTGATGTGTGTTAAAGTATGATAAGAGATGGTAAGTACTCATCATGTGTGCCGTCAGCTTGTTTGGCATTCCAATTACATAAAAAAACATACAATAGACACATTCAATTCTACTGCAAATGCATAATTATTTTAATTCGTACCTAAATTAACGTATATAATGTCTTCCGGTGTGATGGAGAAGCGCGGTGGCGCGTGAACGTCCAGGTGGAACCAAGTGCCGTTCTTGTGTTGGTTCGGTGAACGATTGAGGAATACCACCTTACATTCGTACCAACCCTGTATAACAATGTAATTACTAAATAAACACCTAGTTAACGTGTTTAATAATCCAAGGTAAATTGGCTGTGAAACAAACCAGCTGGGAGTACCCGATCAAATATGAAAACTGTTATATATGCTACGATATAGTCCCTGATCAATAAATACCTAATACAATACCCAATACTACAATATATGTGTTCTTCAAACATATCTTTATAGAAGTTAAACGTGTGATCTAAATGGATTTTAATAAATATGATGTATACTATATATATATCTCTTTATATGTTCTATGTGATAATACAATTTCATTATGTAAGCGTTACATAATGAAATAATACTATATGTTAGGAACATGCTATATAATACTTTAAATTTAGGTGGGATGATATAGTGACCATGAGTGTATTATAGTGAAATGTGATTTTTGTTTTAACTTCTATCTTTGCACTGCAGTAAATTGACCGAAAGCGAAACTAAGCGTCCTGCTTTCCGCCAATTTACTAAGGATCATACTATTACTACGGATTTAATATTATACCAGATCGGTTATCTTTCTGAATGGTTGAATTACGTTCTTCTCCAATTCTCCATATGTATACAGTACTTCGTATTTGAGCGAAAAACTAACAGTTTTTCAAGTACGTATAACATCTACAAAATTACATAACCAAGAAAGAGGAAAAGAAATTGAAATTATATGAAATAATTATTTCTAACCAATATCTCGGTACAGTATCAGATTTTGACTGAAACAAACTAAAATAATTTAGGGTTTTTGGCTGTGAAACCAAATTTTTATCCATAACTCGATATTGGCCGTAAACAAATAACATTTAAGTAAATGAACATTTGGGTTTTGAGCTTGTTATGTTCATTGTCCTACGTGAAATCATTATTTAAATTAATCTCACCTGATCGGATTCCCTAATATTGGTGAGATTGAGACTGGCAGCTCCATAAGGCGAGTCGGGCGCGACACGCGACACTCTGCCCTCGTACCCCTCCCCGCTGTGCGTTGGATAGCTCTCGTACCAGATGTAGATTGGGATGTCCTGTCCCTACACACATTAAAACACCATTTTTACGTCTGATCCTCCAACTGGTGCGTAACAGCTAGCACTTTATATTACCCAACTACGTTGAAACTTACGTCTTATACGTGGTTATAAGTTCCGACTATGAGTAGGCACTTTCGTCTTCTACTAAACACAACATAATGCATACAATGAGATCAAAACAATATTTATTTTATAACAGCATACTTTGAGTTTGTTCAGTTCTAGTATTGGTTTGAAGAGTATGGACAAATTTAAATATCACTAATAATGTAGGTGGGTACAAGTTGGAAATATAATTACATAGGTAAGTACTTAAAAAGTTTACGGAGGAAAACTATTTAATTAAACTCAATTTTGCTGCTACAAAATAACGAAATACTACAATACTGAAACATGCAAGGATTAAAATATGTAAATGACGCTTTTACTTAGAAGTTAAAATAATAAAAATTTGGTATGGAATTCGAATAATGATTTTTCATTACTGCCGGGTATTTGTAGTAGCTGATTATAAAACAACAGTTTTATTCTGAAACTAAGGTTGAAATGGTCTTGTAAATTTCAATGTTTAGGATAGATTGGAAATTTCTGTATCTACGTGCAAGCATGCAGATAGTGAAAACTTGTAAATGAAACAGAGCTACATGTATACATGCTGTAGAATTAATGAAATGTGCGATATATTTAATTAAGACGTCACAATATATTTTAGATCGTATATATAAAGTACAGGTACATGAATCTACGTTGGCAGATAGAGCGTGGGTGAAGCCCACAGCCACAGGAAGAGAGAAACAGACAGAACCGCCGCCAGTGCGCGAGGGGAGTGCGCGTGCCCCGTGTCAGCCGTGTAAGCAATTGTGCTCCCGATGCTATCTCCAAGTATAATATAGTGCACCCAATAAAGAAAAATAATTATAATATTGGAAAACAAAAGTCTTATTGTATTATGTAAAGTGGCAGTGTATGTGTATGTCGTTATCTAACGGGGGTCTGCTGCTCTCTCGGACTCGTTTTGAAGGCCTTTGTCACTGTGGTGTACGTCGACCGTCGGCGGGACGACGAGCGCGGTAGGTACACGAGGCAATACGCAGAAGAGGCAAGTACACAAAAGGCGTGCGTGGAGCGCGCGCGGGGCGAGGGCTCTGGGGCCAAGCCCCCGGCCCGCGGCGCCCGCACTTTACCACTAGCACGGGACAATAAGATGTGTCGTCGACACGGCACGTCAACATATACTTTACAGTCTGCGAGGCGCGTCGCGGGGACGAGCCTTCCTCTACTGAACAGAAACACACACACGGTAGATGAGCAGCGTTGTATTGTAAGAGTGGAGTGTGGACCGTCGTACCGTTTCGCCTACCTTCTTCTCCCACTGCAAGACGTACGGCACCGGGATGTCTTCAGGGAAGTCCACCTGACAGTTGAACACGACGCTCTCTCCGAGGATCGCTGTGATGTGCACAGCATCTTGGTGGTCTTGGTGGCAGGTCACTGTTTCCAATTCAACTTGCTTTAGTTTATTACATATTTAAATAGTACATATGGTCACATGTAGTGCAGCAAACAGATTATTTCACATTTGTTTTATGCCAATGGAATTACAAACAAAAAACTTAAGTTAGTTAATCAATTGTTTCAATTTCATTACATTCCAAGAGATAGAAGTCTACAATATATATAATTAAATAATGAAGTACAATATTTTTGTCGCGAATGTGTGGTACGTCGATATACCAAAATGGGTAAATCCTGGTATTTCGGCACGATGAGTTAACTAATCTGATTTAATTCTGTCCTCCTTCACTAGTGTCCTGGCACTACCGCTAGCGCAGGTTAGTGGTAAAATAGTACCTGGTAGATTGACTAGCAGCAGCAGAAGCAAGCCGGCGGCGATGTGCGGCGGTTGCACGGCGCGCCAGCCCATGCCTGCGCTCCCATGTCACGGCCGCGCGCGGCGACTCATCGTTGATGCATCACCTACGCAAAATCTTTTTTATATCACACGTTGTTTACAGATATTGAATGTGAAGTAGGTGCACTATACAAGGCCATGCTCCTTGTAAGGTCAATTCATAAAAACATAAATCACCAACATTATCACCATTCCATATACGCCCAAAACTGTTACAGCTCCAAAACAGTCATAATAAAGAAATAGTTCTGAATACAGATATAATGGAATAGACATTCAGGAATTCAGGTATTTTGATTTATAACGTCAGAGTTAGGACATCAGTGTTTGGACTCGATGTTGTAGGTTAGACTGAACATAAATCTAGTTGATGTCTAGTCCATGGTATATTAAAATCCATAATCATTGTGACTGGCCGTTTGTTAACCTTATCAAATTATAACTTTGTTGACCAAAGTTAGTACACGTTTATAGCTCAAATATTTACAATGACTATTTTAACTGTAGGATGATTGAACATAAAGTAGAAATTGTTTTATATGTATAAAAAATAATAGATATGGGCAGTGAGTTATGATAATGAAATCGTATATATTAGGGTACAGATTACGTATCGTCGAATGGTACGGAATAAGCGAGATCTTTGTGCTACAATGGCAGTATTGTAAATCTAAATAATTTTACATATTAGTAATGCTATAATATTATAAAGAGTTAGTAAAGTCTTTATATTATTCCCGTTTACATCAACAATATGTTATGTCTATTATGAGAATTAAGAATATAAGAAAACAAGTGATATCATGGGAGTCACATGATGTGAATGTGATGTCTTTAGTGCTTTTCGTGTCTATAGGCGGCAGTTATCATATATCAGCAGGTGTGCCGTTAGATTGTTTAACATTACAATAACATAAAAAGTATAAGAATTGGAATCACAAATACGTATATTTATAATTCTGCCACTATTATCCACTGTAGCAATTTCATGATAGAATTTATGTATCAAGGGTAAGTAAGGTAATGTTGTTTTATACAGATATACAATACGTTCGAAGGGGTGGGTGGCCTTTTAGGCGAGCTACGTCCTTGGGCTATTTCCACCTACCGAGTAATTGCACTGCATCACGATATACAAATGACCTTCTGCCCCCACAAACCGACACAAACTCTTACCTTTTCAGCAGACTTATTAAAGTAAGTGTGCGGTATGAAGTTAAGTGTCTGGTTATCGATTTATGTGCTTAATTTACAATATAACCTGAGAAGTATGTTTTAGCATTAACAGAGCATCCCTAAGCATATATAATATTTATATTGTTTATGTATATAGCCGATGGTTGTCATTTGTGTGCTAACAGCACACCAATACCAACCACCGGCTATATGAACAGCACCACGAAAAATCGGTTTTTGGGCATTTTGAGTCCTAATGTTTTGCTATTCCGAAGGATTAAAATGTCATGGCTGTATGCCGTGTAATTTCACTGCCACATGCCACGCTTCAATCGAAACATACTTTAGAACGCTAGCTGCTTGGCGGCAGAAATAGATGAGCCAGATGACTTTGTACAAAATCTACTTACCTAAAACCTCAAGTTTTTTTTTTTATTAATAATGGGATTGCGCTTGGCCTTACCTTATCTGATGGTAAATGATGGCAAGATGATTTTTAGGATATTGTAAAAACCGCTTATATTGGAGTACATTACGCCATTAGAAGTTAATTCTTCAACAAAAAGTAGTAGTATTTGGACTAAAATCTTGTAAGCGGTGTAGCTGGCATGGTAAATATTAGGCCAAACATGTTACTGTAATGGAGAAAGATCCGTGACCTGCAGCGGTAATGGGTTGTTAGGGATTGGCTTAATTTTTTGGATTAATATAACAGTAGTACGCGTTAGTACCTATGTAGTTTATTTTAAATGAATGATTATAGAATGGTGCACCCGCCAGCGCTAACAGTTTGGTGGAATATAAACTAATAATAAACCGTAGAATTAACCAGTTAAACCAGTGGAATGGAGGATGAAAGGATGAGCATAAGGTCAGGTCAGGCAGTGGGACCGCGAAGATTAACCTGATATTTGTCATTGTTCGCAGTGGGGTCGTTAGTCCATATTACTGACAATTTCCTTCCCCCAGTACCTAGTATTATGTAATTAATAAGTATGTATTTAATGCCATTCCTAAAGACTATTGGGTATTTTGACTACCCCATCTTATCCTTTAACTTCAATAGTAAGCGGCTTGCAAAAACAACTGCTTTGCCTTAGAAATGGATGAGATAGAGCCTTCTTATGGGGTGAGCTGAGATAATCAGTGTCACTGACTTCATAATTCATATTATCCATGCTCGGGAGTCTTAACTCTTTATTTAGACAGTACTGTAACTACGTTATTATGATATATGCATTATCCCCTGGTAATTGCATACTTACATTTTAGCTTTATATATTTGTGTCATTTTATAAATAAATGTTAAGTATTTAAATTAACTGTATAAAAATAAACATACTGCTAAGAGAATAATAAATCTTGGGGAAACAAATGTAATATTTATAAACATACACGAACACAAGGACCGCATTGCCGACCTTAAAGCTATTCCCACGAGGAGCACGGAGGCAATCTTATTCACTTCATCCAACAAAAGTAACGTTACCATTTTAATTTAACCAACTTCAAAGGGGAAGAAGTTCTTAATCGGATCGTACTTTTGTGTGTGTGTGTGTGTGTGTGATATGCGATGTCTTCGTCGTAATTGAACCAATAGTATAATAGAGAATGTTGAGTATTTTGCCTTTTTAGTTCTACTCAAATGAAGTAAATAAAATTGGACGGGTAGAGATAAAAGGGACAGTGATAAAATATTTTGACGTATATATGTAAGTCAAATATGTTCTATATAAATATATGATTTTAAAATTGCAAAATCATTACTCTGCTATCACTTTTTTTTATAATTGAGGTAGGTGATGTTTTTTGTGAAGCAATAATAATGAAATATTTAGAAGTATTCCAGTTAGAAATACAAACACTATTATTTCTTAAACCGCAAACATTTAATAAGTCTATTTTACTTATTTCTGCTTGATCCATACTTTTCGAAGTATTTTCTTACACTAAAAGTAAAAGAAAGGTATTTTATATTTTGTAGTGGTATGATACGGCATCTGAGTTGTAAGGAATGGCAACGCATGAGTCTTGAGAGTCGGTTACTATTTTGTACAAGATGGAACCTGGTATCGGCTTATTTGCTATCCCAGCGACATCGAAAACGATATCCTGATTCTTTAATCCTCAGAATTAACATTAGATACACACGTTCCTTAAGACTATCACAGTAACGATATTATAATTAAATAAAGTAAATTTAAATAAATTCATTTAAAAAGTTTAAAAATTCATAAAAATTTTCTGATTACTTTTAAGAAAATTACATAACGCAATTATTATGAAACAGAAGATTAACAAACCATATTTGTAATGCTTTCTTTTAGTGCTGGTATCACTATATGCCTAAACATTAAATATATCATTACATCTATCTTGTTTTAATATAAATGGAAGACGCGTTATTCGAGGAATCACTCAATATTACAAGTTTAAATTAAAATTTGAAATAATTTTCCGAAGCAAAGAAGTACACTTCTTTTAAGTTTAAAACATAGAATTTAAGTATTACGCTTAGTTACTCATTACTTTAAACATTACTCGTACTAGAACCTAAAATGTTTATGATACCTGATATATCCTTGTATAATGGACAGTCAATTACTCCTTATTGACGTCGATTAATAATGTCGTAACCTTCATAAACAAGTATTGTCTACGTATAAATATGTAACAGGTGTTTACAGTTGATTCCACTTCAGTAATATAATTGTATTATATTTCGCAGAAATACGGTAAAGTGGATACAAGTAAGTAGATAGGTACTTAACTCAACATATACTCGTAATATGTTACAACGATCAAGTTCAATGTCATAATAATTTATCTATTGAAAGCTAGCAAAGTTATTTCAGTAAGTTAGTTAAAAGCATGTAATTGGAGTAAACAATTGTGAAAAGCTAACACTGCGGCGAATTCGGCTCCTTTAATAATTGACTAGTCAAACTTATTTGCATGTTTAATTGAACATCGAAGTGCGAGACATGTTAACTGAAAGGTTGACAAGGGTACGGTGTCAGTGGGGCGTGCGCGAGCACGATGCCCTGGCCATCGGTCAGGCACGGATGCTGCGGTTCTTGGAAATATCGATTTTCATACCTTCTCGCCGCGCGGTATGAATGCGTTGGGTGTCGCGCGGTGATTTTGGGCGTCTTGGATGCGGGGCTGTTGCGGCGTTGTCGTTGGGTGCGGCTGGGTTTCGTCATCTGTGGTGGGCGAGGGCGGTCATGGGCTCGCGGCGGCTCGGTGAGGGCGGCGCGGCAGGGCACGTGCGAGTCGTCGCGCGGCGGGCCGGCCACTGCCCGCCGCGGCCCTATCGATCGGTGCGCGCGCCGCCGCCGCCCTGCCACATCAACGGTCCCCGGTGCCGTGCCGAGCTCACGTGCTCGCCTGCTCGCCCCTGCTTGTCCCTGCTCGATGTGACCTCCTCTCTTCGCTCACTATGATCCATTCTATACAGACGTCGATATTCCCGTCAAGCGATAATACAGGCGTTTCGTCTGGACGTCTATTTTTATATTCGCCATGTTCTACTTATAACGCAGTGGAAAATTACGTTTCATTATACTACTCATTTATTTATAGGACACTATTTGTGTATTGGCAATAACCTTGATTTCCGTTTATTAAACTCATGAACTTTATATAAATACACCGTTATGTGATGTGTATCATTAAGTTGTTCAACTTTTATTAACGACATGTTTAGAGCAATGAAAACATTCTGTAAGTAGTTTTTAATAAACAACCGGCTACGATAGCAGTTGTAGCCATATTTTGGTGCGCCGCCCGCCCGCCCGTTCGGTAGAGACGGTCCGTTGTCCGAGTACGTAGGTTCGTAGCCTCGTAGCACTCGTATTCGCCTACTTCTCCGTAGTTGCGTAGCATTCGTTGTTGATTTTTTATTGTAGGCTGTCTTTATCGAATAAGAATAAGGAATTATTTATTCATATTTTTATAGAAGAATTTTACAGATACATTAATTTATCGGAAATTCATTTAACACTTGTCTTCAATTGAACAACTTACCTGCTTGCCTTTTCGAGTTTCTATTTTATATCTCATCACTGTTTCTAACAAAAATCGATTAAGTAATTTTTCATTTTCAGAATTTTTGGTAATATTATGGTATTTCCAAAAATTCTGAATTTAAAAAATTATATACATATGCTGTGCTATGATTTCACCACCACAAGAATTTCGATTTGTACTCAAGGTTAATAATAATATTAGTACTTAAAGCAAATACACAAACATGTGCTCGGTTGCTTCTAGACTTTAGATAGACTTGTTACGTATTATTGAGTTCGCGTAATTTACAATACAAGCTGTTGAGAGTAAAAATATTGTAGCTTTCAGTGGAAGATACATTTATTTAGTTTGGGTGGATTGTTTTTATATAAAATTCGAGTTCTTTGTAATGCTTTTGATTCACAATTATACCCGGGAGTTGCATCAGGGTACCTGGTTTTTTTTAAATTGTGCTACCCAATCGAAATTCCAATGTTTGGGTAAAATAATATCTGTTAGTTTAAACATATTGTTTGTTTATTTAGCGGTATTTTATACATTTCAATTCGCATTTTTTATCATTTATAGAACATATTGACTAAACGTTATTCAATTAATTTTGTAACGATGTTTTTTTATTCATATATGCCACTTTATTATTTTGAATGTTCACTACTAATTTCAATCCTTCATTTATTTTATTGCTTACCCAAGTCGCATTAATTTTCCAAATTTCGTCACTCTACCCTCGGAAGTTCTGGCTCTGCTTTGATGAGTCAATCAGTGAGCCAATTATGACTTGTCACTTTGTTATGATGGCATCGATTAGTAAGAATATGTTAGTACTAGATCAGTAACGCAGGCGACAATATATTTCTATAGTTTGGTTAGTACAATATATTGAAAGATAAGATCTTGTAAGGTTTTTTACAATATACCTCCATAATACTAGCTATTATCAGCGACTCCGTCTGCTCTTTTTGGAGGTAAACGATAGCATATATACGTCAAATAAAAGACCACAAAGTCTGGTAGTTTAGCACACCGCCTTATTGCCGATGGTCGCGGGTATGATACCTCGCACGATACAAACATTTGTATTTATGTGTTTGTGTGTCTGAGTGTTTTCAATGTATATTGTGAATAGTTTTACAAAAACAAAAGTATCTCTTCATATTTTAGGACTAGATAGCGCTATGTAAATTGTCCAGAGATATTATTATGATACTATTTTTAATTTCATTAAGGTAACAAACGAACAGTCATACACACTTTCGCATTTATAATATTAGTACAACATAATAATTCTAAACATATTAAAATCATCACTTTGGCGATTATGTATGGATCACTTGACAAGTCCAATTACAAGCCTATGTGGTGCGAACTTGGCCTGTAATTACAATTCTCAAATGTTTCATACGAAATCGCAAAGCCATCGGTTTTAATCTATCACAATTGAGAATTGATAGAGCTGTGTAACACAATAAGGCAACGGATCAATAGAAAATAATTCCGAAACAGTTGAACTTGTGATGTCAGTTGCTTCCCTAAGTTACTTACTGCATTGAGCTGAGCTCAAAAGGCTTTCATATTGGCAATATTCGCGTTGAAATGTGCTGCAGTTTGTAGTAAGCCCCTTTGAACGTTCGTTATATGTAGCAATACCCATCGATGATCCTTAAGGGAATGCCTGTATTGCAAACTGGTTTGGAAATTAATTACAACCCCTATAAAGTGCAGTTCACATAGGTTCGGTATTTGATTCAATATGTCTTTATTATGTAGGTCTATTATGTAGACTCTTATGATATATCAAATCTACTGTCAATTCGGAATGATTTCGAGATGAGAAGAACTGACAAGAAACTCAGCTTGTATTCTTTTCAAATAAAAGTACATGTTTACAGTAATACAGATTTATTTTTAAATTCAAATTTGGGATATTATTATTACGTTATTGCATCAACATTAACACATTCTATTAATATTATGAAAGTCAATGTTAATAAGGATGGATGAATAGACGGACGTTTGGATCTTTGATACTATTTAAATCTAATCTGTTAAATAGATACAAATGAAATTTGGTATATATTTAGATGATTATCTATAATAACTTATAGGATACTTATTATATGAATTCACACCGACAGCGCCGATATAGTTAGTCGGTGTAAAACAATTGAAAAGACAAGACAATAGAAATGCGGTCTTCTCCCTAACGCAATTTCTGGAAAGAGAGTATGAATAAGCGAAAAATGAAGTAGGTGGCACATGAGTGGAAGTAAGTTAAAATAAGAAAATAAATATTGGTACAAATACACTACACATGTATCATTAAAACAGAATTAAAAACACAATTCATGGAAATGGTAAAGCTCGTGATGTATTGAATTTCATAATCAATTTCGTATGGGCGTATTTACACATTATATCAGCTGGGGTTATTTATAAACATGCTTGTTAACAATACGATTTTCAGTACATACAATATATATATATGGGTTTTAGTAACCGAGTGATAAAAATAGGTCTTATCTGACTAAAAATCTATTGTTATATTTTTTAAACGAGTATAATTGGAATACAGGTACAAATTGATGACACTTTTAGAGGTTCAGACTTCTGAAATTATTTGTGTGACTGCAATGCTAAATAAAGTGCAGTTCACACAGGCTCGGTATTTGATTCAAAATATCTTTATTATGTAGGTCTATTACAGACTCTTATGATATGTCAAATCTACTGTCAATTCGGAATGATTTCGAGATGAGAAGAACTGACAAGAAACTCAGCTTGTATTCTTTTCAAATAAAAGTACATGTTTACAATAATACAGATTTATTTTTAAATTCAAATTTGGGATATTATTATTACGTTATTGCATCAACATTAACACATTCTATTAATATTATGAAAGTCAATGTTAATAAGGATGGATGAATAGACGGACGTTTGGATCTTTGATACTATTTAAATCTAATCTGTTAAATAGATACAAATGAAATTTGGTATATATTTAGATGATTATCTATAATAACTTATAGGATACTTATTATATGAATTCACACCGACAGCGCCGATATAGTTAGTCGGTGTAAAACAATTGAAAAGACAAGACAATAGAAATGCGGTCTTCTCCCTAACGCAATTTCTGGAAAGAGAGTATGAATAAGCGAAAAATGAAGTAGGTGGCACATGAGTGGAAGTAAGTTAAAATAAGAAAATAAATATTGGTACAAATACACTTGTATCATTTAAACAGAATTAAAAATACAATTCATGGAAATGGTAAAGCTCGTGATGTATTGAATTTCATAATCAATTTCGTATGGGCGTATTTACACATTATATCAGCTGGGGTTATTTATAAACATGCTTGTTAACAATACGATTTTCAGTACATACAATATATATATGGGTTTTAGTAACAGAGTGATAAAAATAGGTCTTATCTGACTAAAAATCTATTGTTATATTTTTTAAACGAGTATAATTGGAATACAGGTACAAATTGATGACACTTTTAGAGGTTCAGACTTCTGAAATTATTTGTGTGACTGCAATGCTAAATAAATATTGATGACCCACCCCATGGTAAATAACTGTCAACTACACACATGAACAACGTGAATATCATGTCATCTTGTGACGAATGTGGCTAATACTTTGCTATTCTGGAGGACTAAGATGTCATGCCTTCATTCACTGTCTTACCTAATATAATCCCTTCATGTTAAAATCAGATTACAAAATAACCTAATTTTAACATGATTGAAATACTGGTTTGTGAGAAAAATGTACCAACGTAGACGAGTACAACTTAGTCTATCTCAATAAAAACAACATGTTTCCCAAGCGTCTTTGTAGAAATAAAACGCGTAGCGTCATAACAGCAAATATTGTATTATATGTATATCAAAATACTTGTATTGTGTCAATCCTAAAGTTGGCATGAATTTTTAAGAGGTGTCAGTGGGAGTTAGGGGGCTCCGCCAGAATGCCGTAGGGTGAGGGCACGTAAACCTAATGGCAGTCGTAATGGATGAAAGGTGACGCTCACTGCGATTGTTGACGGCTGCAGGCTTAATGTATTTTTATATTTGCTGACAAGCTTCCTATTTAAACATAGCTCTGTTAGGGGCCATACATAAATAACGTCACACAAAAATTATGTTTTTTAACCCCTACCTTCCCTCCCTTCCACCTGGGCCACATATTTCGAAATTCTAATAAATATTATGAAAATACTAATTGTGCCCGCGGTTTCACCTGTGTGAAATTTATAGTTTATGTTTATTCTGATGTATAGACTATATTATTGTAAAGTTTCATTAAAATCCTTTCAGTAGTTTTTGCGTAAATGAGTAACTAACACATTCACAAACTTCCGCGTTTATAATATAAGTAAATATTTTATGTTTTTCGTTAATAGTTTAAATTACGTATTTTGATACTCATGTATATCAATTGGATTTTGTAATGTGATATCATGAAAGTTTAGTAACCTCCCACCCCTTGCTTACCCCCAAAATAATTTATTTATTTATACTTACATTTTTACTAGTAGCTAAAATATTTTCATCACTATAATTGATAATAAAAAGTGTGTACGTTATGAGAATTGTAAGTGTGTGTGTGTTTTAGTAATTAGTATTATTTTGTAGGTAAATAGTTAATTACATACAAAGGTATTTCCCTGGTAAACTATAGGGCGGGGCTGATTGTACCGCGTGGGTTCTGATTATACCCAAGAGTAATTAAGCTAATATTATGTATAATTTGTATAGGCATACTACTATATAAATATTTATACAAAATACGGAAAGTCACAACGTGTGCTTGAAATATTTTAAGTGACTCTCTGTTACGAACTATATCTAAATTACAATTAAGTTAATCCTTTTCAAAGTTGATTGAAATATATAATTCTATAATTTATGGGATTTAGTCCAATTCTGTCTATTACTTCATTTTGTATATGTTATGTTACTTCAATGTTATACAAATTATACTCAATATCATGAGTATATAACATGATTCTTTGTAAATTTCAAGAATGTAAGTATAGTCAAAACTGACTGGCCTTTGAGCATACATATACAGCATATGTAATTGCTTATTGTGATCGAAACTTATTGCTGGCCATGTTGCACAAGTATGGGAAATCGTAAAATTACTAATTCTATTGTTCATTTTAAATTGCAATAATCTAGCTTCTATTGTATTTTTACTCTACGCATTTATGATCACAGATAGAATAATGATAACAGACGAGTATTTTTTTCGCGCGTATATTTCTTCAAATGAAAGAGTAAAATATTGAAGTCAATTTTGTACATTTGAAAATTTACATCCTAATACTGTTATTAGGATGTAAATTTTAATCTAAGTAAATATTCTAAAAAGAAAATATTTGTTACTTGTTTGTAATAAATAATTAAAAAAAATCCTGACTAATTGCAAAAATTCTTTTTACGTACAGAAAGCTGCCAGTAATTTCGGCATTATTATATGAAAAAAAATCGGGATCTTTACAATACATTCAAGGAGCAGGTATAAATAAATGGAAAATAAATGGAATAAGTATACGAGTGTGTTCCAACCAAGTGTCAACAATCACCTATATATAAGTACATATACATATGTTATAAAATTTTAAGGGTCTGAGAGCTTACATGTTGAATGAGAGCTTTGAATCTGACAAAAATGGAAAGAGATGTGAATCTGATAAAAAATGTAAAGAGATGTGAATATGTAGATTATTAATAGAGCACTTACTGAGACTGTTGTGGGAAAAATAACTTGTAGGTAGATACCTACCTCGTGACCGGAATGAGTGATGGAATAAAGGATGCTGTGGAGTGTGCTCTACTAAGGGAGACAGGGTGAAGGAGTGAGGGGTGCGGGGAAATGACTTTCTCGGGGATAAAATACTCACTACGAGAGTATTTTCCCTGCTGTATTTTATTAAAGTTTCATATTCATATTTGAACTGTGTTATTTGTAGACAATTTTGCGACTGTATGAGGTATATTATCAAGCCTCTGAATGAGACAATTTTCTAAAGTATGACTAAAATAAAAAAATATCTTATTTTAAACATTTTATTTTATTTTATTTATTATAAATGTTTTTATACGTGTAATTTACATTCCTTATTCTAATTATAAGGGAAAGTAATTACTGAAGTACTATTTCATGATCATTTCAAAAAATTCTCAATTATAATTGTTAGCATAGATTCATAATATATATATTATAATAAGTTATTAACAATAGATGTATGTATTTAGTGAGGCGACATTATTAGGGATATTTATTTCGTTAAAGTATTTAATGTTATTTAGTTTATGTAAAAATATTTCAATAAGTCCATTTTAAAATTTATTAAAGTGTTTATCGATTTACATAGCGATGGATACAACTTGGATTGCGGTATCACTAGAGTTTAAACTATTTATAACAGCCGCACCGCTTTATTTTCTTTTTCTATCCCTACATCAATATTTTAACCCCCGACGGAAAACGAGGGTGGGCTTCTTTATCATCCACGGGCGTTATACGCCTTCTATACAAAAAATAACAAGTTTTAAATTTCTATATCGCGTGTTGCCTATTTATGAAATTGTAAAGCAAACCGCATAGTTTAATACTTTGTGTATAAAATTATCGTATCAGAGTTATATTTTAATATTATCGTTGTATTGTGTACATATATTTCGTTTACTGACCAATGTAAAATACTTATACGTCAAGTTATAATATACGGTACAGATTTTTTTACAAATTTAATATAGTTATAGTTATAATTATATATATGTATCCATATGTCACTTAATTATGGTATATGTACATCGGTAAAAATATTTGTTAGTATAGCGTTTAAGTTAATAATTAATAGCTTCATTTATTCAGCGTAGAAACTATGATATCTATAAAATTTCGTTTTTGTGATCATATCTTTTATTTTTATATACATAGGTAAACCCTAAAAAATAGGTATTTAAAAACATTTGTTGTACCTATATAGTAGATTAGACTCGATCCAAAATATTTTTTCGTGTTAGTTCGATTTATGGGAATTCCATATGAATTTTTATTAAATAGCCAAATTACACAATACTACCATAATAATTAAACTTACGAAAGAATAGAAAAGAAAAGAATAATGTTTTAAATTCACATGTTTAAGTCTAAAGTAATTGGTTAAGTTTTAAGGTCGATACCGATGTGATCAGCCACTCTTATCTTTGGTTGTTGCTCAGGGATCCATTACCATGGCAATGCATCGATTAAACTCACCTTTATTTAGGATACCTATCTCCACTGTCAATAATAAGTACCTAATGAGTATTGATTAATACTACATACAAACTTATATAATTATATATCACACTTGTCTATTACTAAGGTAGATTTAATTTAGGAATGCTAGTACACTGATTCATACTTGTATATTTGTGATTAACTTATGTGTTACTAGCTACTCGCCCCGGCTTCGCACGAATGTACATGTATTATTTTCCATATATAAATCTTCCTCTTGAATCACTCCATCTATTAAAAAAACCGCATCAAAATCCGTTGTGTAGTTTTAAAGATTTAAGCATACATAGGGACGTACAGATAGCGACAGCGACTTTGTTTTATACTATTTAACGATTAAGATTAGGTCTTAATGGTTATTGCAAATGCAGTCACTGTTATATGGCACATTATTCTCGGAGTATAGAATACATAAAATATACTTTTCACCAGTTGAAATATTTTCTATAGCATTAAAAAATAGAAAAGAAGAAAGTAGCATTCTACGTGCTCATTAAGGTCACAGTGTTCTAAAATTTTCCTATAGTTTCCTGTATATACATATAATTATCTGATTACACATGTCATTTACATGTTTATAGTTTGTTGAAAAGAATTGACTTTCGAGGTTTACCTACTTCAAAGTAATGGCTAAATGTATAACATATGTGTTAAACGACTCTACTATGGTAATATTTCATAACCATAAAAATAATCAAGCATGCTACCTGTCTGCACTATTAAATGTCTGTGGGATCAGGAGTATCAAATATACACTGAGAAACCTGTAACACTTCAACGGGAAGTACGCACCCTACGTTTGTTTGCGGCATTGTGACTGAGTTGTTGCGGTCTTTTGCAAAGGTTTTTTTAAGTAGAGGTTATTGGTGAGTGGACAGCTCCTTTTTCCAAGTCGGAAGTGTTTCCTATCGTATGAGGTATATGTAGGACTTGGTTACTATATAATATATTTTTATAATTTTAAAAGAGCAATTGCTAAATTAAATTTGGCGAGAAACAATATTTCAACTGATATTTATATATTAATGTCATAATGTACGCCTTGAAATTTTCAAAAGGAA
Organism: Achroia grisella; assembly: GCF_030625045.1. Classification (NCBI taxonomy): domain Eukaryota; kingdom Metazoa; phylum Arthropoda; class Insecta; order Lepidoptera; family Pyralidae; genus Achroia; species Achroia grisella. The sequence continues at coordinate 4,284,336 of NW_026712703.1, forward strand.
ACTTAGCCCTTTTTAAATATTTCTATATTTAAAAAGTAAAACTAGGATTTTTATTGTGATCATTGTCTTGATTTTATACAATCATAAAAATAATGTATGTGTTCAGATCCATTGCATAAGTATTTTTCTGTATATTTACTGTAGACACAAATAAAAGAATATATGTTATTTATTTTTCAAAGCAATGTCAGACATTTGATTAAAGAGCTTCAATCTAATATTGAATTCAATAAGGGACGAATTGCTCCAACGATGAGGCAAGGTTTTCCAATTGTCTATAACTCTGTAACTAATGCAATTAAAATTTTTCGATACTCGTTTCGTAAGGGATTTATTTACATTATTAAGGATTTTTCATTTATTTTTTTGCCTAATATAACTGAAATTAGATTTTCCTGTTGCGTCTTTGCTGACTTGTAGGTATTGGTATCACATTACATCTTGATGCTTTAACCTTTTAGAAATGACATCATTATACAACAAAAATTTTAGTAGCGATTTTCAGAACACAATATTTAATCGAAAAACCTTAATTAAAAGAAGACTGAAAATAAATGAAGTAAAAGAGATGTAAAAGTAGCTATTTTTTATTAAGTGGCCCCAAAGTGCATAAAATAGAAGAATAAAATTGTTCGAGACCCCAGAGACTAATACCGTTAAATGAAAGTTTGCTGAGGTCTCGAATGTTTTAATTTTTTATACATTTAAGGCCACTCGATAAAAAATACAGACCATTATTTCTCTTTTATTTAAAATTTTAATAGTATAGGTATTATTCACAAGTATGTACATGTCGTATAAATTAAAATAATAAAGTAATATTTTCTTTATGTAAAATCTTTTTTAATTCTCACATTCCAATAATTTATAATATAATAATATTAAAAAATATGACTAGTTATTTGATTAAATAATTAATAGTTTTCTACTGCCGAATTATTGTTGTTATTCGTAATATATATAGTTATAAACATTTTAAATTTAGAACAACAGACTAATATAAAAGTCCGTTATCTTTCCAAAATTTAAAGGAGTAATTAAGTCACTAGATACCCATATTTCTGCCTTCACCAGTTATATTTTTTTTTGACTGTATGGCAAACAAGCTGATGTCTCAGGCGCTAATACACCTACATGAATAGCACTACGGACATCACGTTATTATGTGACACCCGTGATACAGATCATGCGTTGCCATTACTCAGTGGACTTATATACATTTTTTAATTCCGCTACTATCAGCAGGTGTAAGTATATATTCAATGCGGTTCAAACCTGACCACGGCTACTAAAAGCGTTATAATCTTCTCTATTAGTGATCAAATGCCGATCGTTATTGAATCTACACCCATATTATAACAAGTGCTTCGCCTCTGAACGAGGCATAATCCGACAATTAATAGAGATTGGAAGCCTAGTATACTATTCGGCGACCAGACTATGACTATTGTAGTAATGTAATTTAATTAAATATGGACTCTATTTTCCGCATTTAGCCTCTCGTCTGGGTCGTTGTGCACACTGTCGTAGTTTATAGGAGTCGTAGTCTAGTCTGGTCTGGTCCATTAAGTAAGGAAATGGACTTCCGCAAAATAACACCTAATTCAATAAAATACACATATCTTATCCTGTAATTTCACTGATAATAATAATCTGTACCCTAGAACAAAAACACAATGGGCAAAGAAAGCAGCTTGGCAGGACACAGACCATCATCCTAGGATCTGTATAAAATTATATATAAATATGGCAGTAGTTTACTCACTAGATACCCATATGGCTGCTCTCAGCAATTACCTATTGTTAGTGTTAGTGCACAGTGGAGCACAAGGCAATTTATACACGCCACTCATTTCATTACACACAGATAAGGGTCTCGTGAATATTTGCGCTCAATTTGACACATTTATGTTTTCCCATATAGAAATGTCAGGACAGAAGTTGTACAAAAGATAAGCCACCGGTATATAAATATGTCTTAGTCCAAGAATTTCTAGTTATTTTTAGTATTGGATGAAACATTTATGGTGACAATAACATGTTTTATTTAACAAAAAGCAGTAACTATTACAATACGGGATTCGATATTATAAATGCGAATGTATGTAATGTGTTATATATACAATCTCACCTGTATTCGGTGCATCCGCCCACAGTCAGCAACTGTAACAAAAACAAAAGACATTGTATTATAATTTTTCAAGTCTCGAAGGGTTAGTTTTTTCTACTAATGTTTTCAATCCAGTCCAGAGCTTTTCAGGAGAGCCCTTGGGAAATCGTTCAACGTCTTCGGTTGATAAAAATCTAGCAAATAATTTATTATTTTGCACACACTACACAAACAATTGTATACATGGTGAACTCAATGCCTGATACCATTTACCAGTCTACCGTAGCACTGATAATAAAACCACAGATAAGATAATATTACATAATAAAACGATATATAATTGTATAATATAAGGGTAAGCATCCTTATAGATAAAGTGTAATAGTGTACAATCGGGACGGTAAGTATGAAAATATTAATTACATAATCAAGTTTTTTGTTCATAAGCGCCTAAAATATCCTACATGACTAAATTATTTTTTTAATTTTAATAGGTACTTCTTTATATAAATAAAATCCGTATTTTCAAGACTGGACATCATATTACGATAATACCCTGTCAACAAATATCAGAGATTTAAAAATAAAATTCGAAAAATGAATTTAATAATTAAAGCAACATATCGTCGACAGTATGTCAATTTCTACATTATCGTTATTGGATTAGATAATTTCATTTCTGAGCATACAGACACAGTACAGCATGTTCGGACGATACACGCGACAGCTGCGAGTGTCGTTTGTGTCGCATGATTGATTGGTGCCGCTACGCCGCCGCCGCCGCCGCTCCGCAGTCGCGCGGCTTCGCCGGCTGTCCTGACCACGCGGCCACACGTCGATCGCAGCTTGTCTCACTGGGAACTGGGTGGAGTTCAGGGTTGCCAATGTAAAATACTTAGCCACATACGAAGAAATAAAACAATCTCATAAAATGTCCTTTATTAGCCAATTTGGCTCTCTAACATCGTACATTCTTCGATCAAAATCTCGTACAAACTTGTACGAGAATAAGACCATATCGTACTGAGATCAAAAATAAGAGGTTCCTATTATGCGGTAGCCCTTGTGGAGTTTCAACCCAATATTTAATTTCACAGACTTGTCTGTAACTGAAATAGAGAATGAAAAATGGCTTGACAACGCATCAGTATACTTACTCGTAAGTTAAGTATACTGATAGACATTTAGCCATGTATCACTAGTAATCTCTACTTTCTATAAAGGTAGATTCTGCCTATTTTTTTAATTTAAACGATTCTACCATTTACCATACATATTTCGTTAACTTATATAGATTTCCTGTTGATTTATTAGAAATGTAATTGTACAATTCTGCAATAACTATGTAATAAATAGTAAAGCTTTATCTTTATTTATTGACAATTTTTGACCCAAGAATAAAATCGCCGCTATAATTAACCCAAACGAGTTGAAAGTAAGATACAAGTTATTTTTATATAATGTCACTGTCAGTGATCAATAAATGTTAGTCAGACATCATCGGAATGCGCTAAAAAAGTGTATAACAGCGCTAAAGATTGTCACCGATCAGCCACATATTCTGTCACGGTGATTTGTCCGGCACGCGCATCGTTTCTCATTAATGTTAGACAGACAGATTATTATATTTTTTGTTTTAGTTGCATACCAACTTGCTTCTTTAGAAATTCTGACATCGTCATTTGATACAGATTAAGATTTAGAAAATTAGCATTTTTGGTAAAGGTACAATCTGTTACTTTGAGTCTACATTGTACCTTGCTGCTGTATGGACTGACATTGTCAACATTTTTCTTTTGTCTTCCAAAAGTTTTCTTTTGGAATACATTATTTTGGAAGGCTTTCATTAAATTTTTTCGAGAAAATTAGCTGTGGTTATCACCAAACAAGAATTTGAAAGTGACGTTCGATGTTCGTTATGCTTCCTGAAAATATTGGAATAGGTTACAATATAATTTTCTAATCGGGTAATTTATAATCCAAATTTAAAAAATGGTTGTATATTTTCTCATAATTTACAGAGCGAATTAGGATGTAGTTGTCTTTCTCCATTGTTTTAAGTCGAGTCGGACATCGAGATATTTATTAATTGGTTAGTTAATTAGGGAAATAAAGACTATATCATACATACCTATTGCTCGCTAAGAAGATACAAAGTATCAAAAAGCTTATTCTAAGATAAGGTATGTTGTATGTACATTTAAATAGTTATCTCGTTTTATCTCTGAGCTTGCCATTTCAGACATCACTGTTGTTGACTGTTGCCGTTGTGGTAAACGTAGCACTTAATTTAGGGCATTTAACTGCTTACGTAATGTAGATTAACATAAGCTAGTTTATAATATCTAAAACATGTATATATTCTCCAAATATTATCTTATACGTGGGAACTATGTAAATGAGTGTAACATTAACATCCGTATGTGGAAACTAAATATTAATTACGTACTCTGTTTTGCATTTAACGCTATGTTTATGTTTAGTTTGTATCTACTTATATATCTATTTAATAGATTCCAGCCTCCGCCCTTTCCTATTTGTATATAATATATATTAATTTATAATTATCATTAAATAAATATATAAAATTATCATCATTTGTCAACATCTTATGAAGAAATTATTATTTGTATAATTAATATTATTTTACATTTTTTTTTTATACTACGGGGCGAACAAGTATATTTTTATACAATATTAAATATTGTATAAAAATATTCTAGATCTTAAGATTTCAACACGCTAGCGGCCCGCCCCAGCTTCTTCAAATGGGTACTTACAAAATTATTATTATTTCAATTTTTAAAAGAATTTTTCAGATCAATTCATTACTTTCGGAGACTATTCAATACAAATAAAGAAATAATCGAATCTTCTCTCGGTATAATTTTGTTACTGCGTAAAATAAAAATGCACATGAGTGAGGAGATACATGGGTATCACCTCACTTGACATAGGATAGGGTAGGATATTTTTCTTATGAAAAATGTTTGTAGTAATTTACATTAATATTTCCTTTTATTAAACCATTTAGTTATTATTGAATTAATGGTAATGTACCATGTATAAATATAAAGTCAATTTGCTCCACCAATTGCTAAACCAAGTTAAAGCAAAATTTTACAGGTAAAAAAATATTATTGCTCTCACTATTCTCATTCATATTGCATGCATTGAAATTTTAAGTTCTATTATAGATTAATAACTATTTCAAACTTCAATTCCTTTTCTTTTTCCTATATTACTAATGTCTAATATCATTACTTACCTAAATTATAATATATATTGTGTATAATTTATATAATGAGCTGTTTGAGATATATTTTGGTGGGAGTTATGCAGACCACATACAATATACATATAACATGAAACACAGGAAATATATCATGACATTTACTAGATTGTAATGTAGGTTACTTTGCCAGCCAATATAAATGAATATTCGGGGTTCATATCTACAAAAACCACGTTGGGAATCATTGTTCCAAATAAACGTATCGGCCATTCACAGGATGAAAGGGTACAAACATGCAACGTAATCAACTCGACTGGTTTTAATCATCGAGGGTCGTACAGCTACATTCTACGTAATACATTGCAAACGTGAACGTTTTAATTCTGCCTTTTATCAGATTAGTCCTGTGACACGAGCAAATATATGTACACTCGCGTCTAAATATCCGGTGAGGGGATTAATGTCACAGATGCGGTCATCATTTCGTTAATCCAAATGTTGTGGCCATTAACTTATATGTTGTCGTTCTATAATTGTGTAAAACATAAACTAACAAAATTTGGAATTTAAAAAATTCAACAAATTATTTTCCATTTATTTCCACCTATGTAAATTGTATATACAAAGTCATGGGTACCTATTTCTGACATCAAGCAACTTGCCTTGTAAACTGTTACTATTTGATGCTTGTAATACAGAGTATGGAGGTATGATACCTTACTCAGGAATAGTAACTAAGATTACCTATTCGGGGATACACATGGTAATGTTATATCCGGTAAAATCTACGATTGTAACTCTCTACCAAGGAGGCCGGTTACCTTCTTTGTTTAAATTAAATAAACATTAAATATTTGTTTATCTTATAACAATAGTTATAATTATATACTGTGAGACTTAGGATCTCTTCCTATACCAAAAATGAAGTGGTCAGTGCTAAGTGGTGATTTATGGTATAAGGATGCTATAAAACATTATGAACAGTAACTAAATGTGTATTTTACATTAATTATGAATGTGTGTAGTTGCTAAACTCGTGAGTGTGTTAGGATATGATATTAAAAGCTTTTCAGAGGAAATGGCTCCCAGTGGCGGCGGATCGCAGTGCCGCAGCAAAGACACGCTCTTCTATTTATTATAATATTTCTTTTTACTAACTACTTCGTTTATTTTATACAGCACCTGGAATCATACTCTTTTATACATACATATGTATGTACAAGAGTTTATTTCATTTGCACGTAATATAGGCCCTGAGGAGACACTCTACGCTACGAGAACTAGGCCTTTAGATCTGCTATTGGAATCTATGATGTATGGATAATAATGTTTATTTTTAATATTTTAATATTTAATAACAATAATGATTGTATTTATACAATGACAATTTGGTAAACCGGTTTGGTATTTCATTTTCTGTAAATATTTCTTTATGTTTTTAATTCCATTTAATTTTGTCTATTCTATTATTAGTAGCACAGTATATACTGCGGTTAAATATAGCGATTTATCGTTGTTGTTGCTTTGCTATGATTAAAATATCAATAAGAACTACATTAGTTAGACATTAATTATTTTTACAATGCAAAATACATTCCAGATACCTTCATTCGTTCAGTTTCAGGAAATATACATTTCCCTCTGGCGTAAATGTGCTAAGTACCACAAAAAGAGAATAAATCAAGTCAGATACTGCTCGGTATAAATAAACGTAATTTACGGTTGCGTTTTCGCATTCTCAAAATAATATTATCGCAAGGAATTAATAACTTTATAAATAATAATATACTTTATTGCCAAATATGGTAGATAAAATGTCTTGTTAAACACTATAGACCACAAAACAATATAGATCAGCTGACATTTAACAAACCCATTCTCTATTTGCATTAAAAATTAATTTATGACAGACTAAAAGTCAGTCTATCATAAATTCCTTGACTGTATAGAAATCTATATCCAAAAGCCATTTCTAAAATATAACTATATACATTTATAAGATAAAATTATGCTCGATTTTGTAATTACAAATGTTCCAGTTTATAAAAATCTTAAAATACGTGTATAAACAATAATAATGCTTCAATTATACAACATTTCGATAACAAAAAAAAAAACACAATCACAGTTCCGTTAAAATAACTACAGACATACTATTCAATATGATTCGGGGTAAATATATCATTATGAACCGAATTTCTAGGTCTACAGTTTATTTTTAGAGCTAAAAATTCGGTTCATAATGATATATATACCCCAAATCATATTGAATGGTAATATAAAACTGTCATCAAATCGGCATGTGCCAAATTCCAGATTCATTGCAAATAGTATTGATGAGGAAGGAAATCGGCAGACCGCCGGGATATTTGCTTAGCGCCGGATAGGCACTGCTTCCTCGGATCGCATCCAGCCCGATATTTTCTATATATGGGAGTGGAATCTTGTGTTGGTAAATTCGATATCATGTTATATAAAAATATAAAATGTTAAAACTTAAGAAAATATTTGATTTGCATAATATCTCATATTGTTTTGTTTCCGAAAAAAAACCAGAAAAGTGATAATGTTAAATTGGATAATGAAAAAATAATAATAAAAAAATATTTTCTATGGAAATTGTTACTTCTGATTACATTAAACAAATAGCGTTCGTAGTGGACTTAGGATTTATAAATTATTGATCAAAATGTTTAATAAAATATATTGGAAGTGAGACGAAGTTCCGGTGAACTTCGTCATCTAATGTTTTTTTAACTTCTGATACACTATTGCAGAGTAGGTATCCATTATTTAGTATTCCGAGCCAGCCGCGGTTACAATTTTCGTAAAATACTTTTTAATCCAAGACATAACTCAATGCCGGATGGCTAATGTAAAATCTGACAAGAACTCGATAACGGAACAAATTTCCGCAGTAGGAGGACACCGAAGTAATAGGTTTAATAAAATATATTGTAATAAAAAATTGAAACTATATAAAATAAAATTATTTGTATATAGAAAATTCACAGCACTTCTTAGCATTCCATGATTGTAGGAGCCTACTTTAGATATACGTTTCAATATAGAACTTACTGCAATACTAGACAGGCTATGATAATTTAGATTGTAGAAATTTCGCCGGTATTATCCCGTATATAAATTAACTGTAATATCGTAAACAAAAATGAACATTTGTGTTATTTTTAATATATATAAGGGGTTTTCAAGAAGGGTATATTAAGGTTTCTTAAGGGTCGGCAACGCGCATGTGACACCCCTGGTGTTTCAGGCGTCCATAGGCTACGGTAGCCGTTTACCATCAGATGGGCCGTATGCTTGTTTGCCACCTAATGGTATAAAAAAAAAAAATAACATATAATTTTCATATAAAGAAATTTTATTGAAATTATTTAAATCATATTTTGTTTCATTACATGGTCGCGCTGTAAAGTAAATATGTAGTTTAATTTTATCAATTACCTAGTATACCGTGTGAAGCTGTGGCCGGCTGATAGTTAGAAATACTTTGTAAATGTACATAGGTATGTAATTTCAATTGAAAAATGTTATTTCGAGAGAAACTCAAATCAGCATCCAAATAATATTTGGCAGCTGTTGTCACAAATTGAGTATTTCCTGCTTTACAGCAGGAAGCCGAAGCTCAATAGTATATAAACGTTGGTAGACGACGCCATACATTGGTAAATTGGTGTTGTAAAAAGAAATTGAAAATTTTGTTGTCACTGCCTCAATACATACTGCCATTTTATATTCCCAAACAAGATGATGAGTAAAAATAGCCCGCGCTTACATTGAAATAGCTTATTATTAACCTATATGATTCTAAGAAATTATAAATTTAGAATTTGTAAATGATATTAGCAATCACGAGAATTTAACTTCGCAATGAAAACCTATTAATATCCCATACTTCTCGATTTTTTTTACTGATATATATATAAAATAGCGGATGTTACTCGTATACCGTTAGTGTAGCAGCCAACTATAGACAGGATGGGACTTGTGGTTTCTGTGAGACGATACCTTAGTAGGATGTCGTTGAACTGCTTCGGTGTCTCGTATATCTTCGGCAAATTGTAATGCTTCTTTTGAAACTATTTATAAGTTATAGTATGTTACTAATAAAATTGATATACATTAATATAAATAATTTAAGATTGTGTATTGTTATCCTATATTTTTTATATGAATAGGGGGGGGGGGGGAGGTCTAAGTAATTCCAACAAATTGTGAATTAATATGCAATAATATATTATTTATGAAATTTTGAAAAAAATAATAGTAAGCACATTAATTGTAGGACTACACATGTGAATATTTCTTAGGAACTTAATTGTATAGTAAAAAATATTACACTCTATATCTTACAATATACTACATACTCAATACAGTTGAACATATTTAAATGCAAATTGTCATCCAGAATTAGAACATTCATTTAAAAAAATGTTGATGATAAGATAGATCAAGCTTCCACTGTCAACCACTAGATGGCGTTCAATTCTAAATCGCGCTAACGAAATGTTTTCAACATTTAGTATAAGGGGACTAAGCAGTCAGACTTTTGCTTCGGCCGGCTCGGTTCACCGTGGTCTACGGACCCGGTAGGCCGAGGTAACCTAACCTAACCGCTTTCTTGGGCCTCTTTTGCAAGTTTCGGGTCGACTTTCGAGTCAGGAAAAATTGAAACTTCGCCCAAAATACCACTAAGTTACGTATGCAAATCATACGCATCAACTAATAGTGGAGTTGCGTTGGGGGTAGGTTAAGATTAAAAAGAGCTTAATTAGTGCACTTTAAAGACATGCGTAAATATTATTAACTTTTGCTATAAACCTACCCAAAAACAGCAATTATAAAATAACTTAAATAAAAAGATAAAAAACTAAAACGAGAAATATTCTTATATAAAGTTGTTAGCCATGAACGAATGCTATCGCTTACTAGAATGTGTTGTTTGGTTAGGATTGGTGATCGTATTTTTAACTTACTTTTTATATAATTTAGAAAATCATTTATTCAAATAAACTTACATTGAAGCACTTTTGAATAGTCATAACATTTTTTTTTTTTAATCTACCGCTCATTCGGAATGCTGTCTCATTATATACTAATAATACTAGAATGCACCTAATTAAAGAATTTATAGTTGGTGTGGGAATATTAGAATAAAAATGTATGTGCTCTTATGCTCCTATATTTTCCCATTATATTCACTTATAAGTAAGAATGAAATTTATGTCTGTGCCTAATAAAATGGTTCTATAATTCTATATAAATAGCTTATTATTTCTAACGTCGTTATTAAATTTTGGTATTTTGCACAACTATACCTTTTATAAGAGAATAAATTTCAGGGTAAAGTGAGTGTAGTTGCAATATATTTTTATTATTCTTGGTTTTAACAATATAAAGAACATACAGCTTCTGTTAGTATGTTTGAACAGTTGAATGTCTAGCGAAACTTTTGTCAAACAACAGTCAGTTATTGATTTTAGCACATTCAGTTGTTTCAGACTGGGTCGTTGAGGGCGCGGGCGGGTGAGGGGGTTTACTGGAGGATTGCGGGGTACCAGGGAGGAGGTGGCAGTAAAACGGCAACCATGGCTCCACACGTGAATATTTGATGGCTGAATCTCGCTGTGGCTACTGAGAATGTACACGAAGTTCCGTCGGTGAGACGACATAGCGACGTCGAAGCTGCATAGTTCAATGAACACTTGTAATTTCTGTAAGTTATGAGAAGAAATGCAATATGTTTCGCTGTATTCTGTATTGTAATGTATACATTTTTGTGTTGTCTTTTTTATTTAGTTAATTAAAATGTTCAATATTATTGTTCCTGAAATTGTTTTTATGAAAAAGGGAATGTTATATCTCAAATTCCAATCCTATGATTGTATCTCGCACAAGCTGATAATTTGCGAAATTTAAACAACATATACATGATATAAATATATAACAAGTATATGCGTGGCATAAAAATGTATCCTATATTTTTATCCCACATTTTAATTCCTAAAATAAAGTTATTATTTATTCTAACGAGATTTAGATTTAGAGGCTATTATATTTACAACAAAATTATATATGATATCTGTCTTTATATCTGTTACTTATCTTTTCCAGACTGAACAGCTAAACACATCTCAATTAAATAAGTCTATAAAAAATATAACATGAGGACGGATATAAGCTATTTTTTATCTCAATAATATAGACGAAGTCGCGGGTACCATATAGTATTATGTATTCTAATATGTTGCCTTACTTTCGAACTCAGATTGCACACCTCGTGAACGCGCCATGATGGGGGAGATTTTAATAATTGATAGCCACCCGTCGAAATATCTTGGTCGTTCGCGACAATCCTTTCCTTGAAATAAAACTGACTATCTGCAAACGGGATATCTCTAGTTATTTTATTCATTTAATTTGTACACATTGGCAAATACATAGATGCGATTATTTTTAATACCACATGACTTGCAAAGCAACAATTTTACGTCTATTTTTTATATACAAATATAGGATAAATGTTTTAATGATAGTTGTAGAGACAGTTTTGATTACAGAATACAAAAAAATAATACTTTTTTATGTAATTGAAATGGTAATAGCACAGTTGACGACCCACTTATGGTAAACAGTAAGCGTCGTCGCACGATACACAAATAATAATAATAATAATAACTCAGGATAATTCACAGTGCCATCCACTCCCAAACTAAAGACAGCTTATATCATGGGTACTGAAAAACTGATAGAGTACTTAAAACACTTTTGTAAATACATAAATAATAGACATAGAAAATATCATCAAACAATACATAATCATTAATCAATGTTCCTGTCGTATGAGGAATATAACTACAATATACAAAAGTTTTATGTTGACTTGTATTTTGAGTTTAGCTAGTAAGCCACGATGCACAGAATGTCCGGACCTTCGTCCACTCGTATGTATAATTTAAATTATTTGTACATATGCAAATGTTATTACAAGTGTTGGATAATTTCCCTTGACAGTCGGAAGCACTCGCCTCGTTCCCTCTGCGATACGACGCAACGGTAAAAAAACTTGCATACTGTGGGAGCGGCAGACGCACTGTTTGCGATTGTTTGTAGTGATAATGACGTCCGTCGCAAGTTTTATGATACTTCCTCTTTGTGTTATAATGATCGTGCATAATATTTATCACGTTATATTCAGTCAGATAAGTAAACATATTTGGCCACAAGTTAAAAACCAAGTAGGTTACAAAAACAATAATGTAACTAAACAACGTAAAAAAATATTAGTCGACACATCAAGTGCAACTGCTGTACAACTCTTAAAGCAATATCTTAACATGGGTTTGCTGGGAGTAAATGTACCTAATGGGGACCAGTGACCCCATTGCTAGCATAGAACTATATCAAATATCTAAAATCCATCGTAGTCAATTCCTGGATTCCTCGGGATGAACTACCTGATCTAATGTAGTCCATCCCAACGAAAACGTGCTCTTCGATAGCGTAGGCTGTCGTAACATGTCATTATATTATAAGATAACAAACAATATGGATATATAAAATTAAAATTGTTGGAGTTTTAGATTTAAAAAAAGAATTTACACTATTCGGTTGCATGTAACTGCAACTTACAAATGGTAAATTTATATCCGCAAATATAAATTCACTTCAATCTGCTTATAATGAGAAACAATTGTGTCTTCTCTTAATTATCAAATTATCTGGGTTTTGATAATTGTAATTAAGAGAATACACAACGAATTAACGACGAAATATGAACTTGGATACCATTACCTCTACCGGTCCGTTGATCCAATCCTCTGTGATCTTAGGTAGAAAATAATACTATTAAAACTGGTCTCATGTAACTGTATAAAATATAACTTTGAGTATTAAGGTTCAGGACCTTAATACTCAAAGTTATATTGTTTAATTATATTATCATTCATTAAAATAGTTTTAAATTTATATTACAAATCAAATCCAAATAAATATAAATATAGCTTCATATTTGATATTTGCTCGGATTTACTGCAGTAGGTAGTTATATTCAAAGTGGTTCCGCGTTCCAGATCTGATTAGCGATATCTCGATAACGAGGGCGGAAGCTGGCAACGATGCGATGCGACGCGGTATCCCAAGATAGCTAGGCATCTCAATTACTTGCCTATATTAATTGGATACGCGATAATAATGGAATAGTTTAATTTAACGCTGAAAATCTCTTACTTAAGTAAACTCTCTAATTAAGAGACGAATAAATATTAGATAATTTAAATTAATTGTGAAATAGATGAACTGTTTTACTATGTTATGACTTACTATAGTTTTTATGGTTGTTTACATAATCAAAACAAATTATGTACTAGCTGTTCCCGCAACTTCGTCCGCGTGGAATATAACTTTATTTTTCTAAAATTAAAAGTAGCTAAGTTATTCTTTATTACATCAGCTACCTGCTAAAAAAAGTCCCGTCAAAATCGGTCCAGCCATTTCAGATATTACCCGGAACAAAGAGACTGTCTGACAGACCAAAATTGTAAAAAATGTTATTTTAGTATATGTACTGTATTTATATTCATATGCATGTAAAAAAGGGTTATTAATAATATATATACGTATAATATAATTTATCTCAATTGAAAGTTTTTTTTGTTGAGCAGTATATTCAATAAATTGTTAATTTGTATGACAATAAATGTATTGTACACATGACACCTCGTGAATTACTGTTCGTCCCAAAGGTTGACTGTTTGTAAAACATTTTAATTATTTAACAAAGGCATATAAATTAAATTTTACTCATTTAATGTAGGGAATTTTATAATTTCAAAACTATTTATCACTAGCCCGGGATTTATCACGCAACTTAGACATGGAAACGTTCCAATGTTTAGATACCTATCTAACAATGTGAAATTGACTTTTTATTTTCGGGAATACATTGCCGTTAGTCGTTACAGTAAGTAAGTAAGTAACTGTAATTTTTGTAATACAAATTTCTACATGACCCGGTGAACTTTATATTACCTACGACATATTTTACCATCTATTAAATTAATTTTAATAAATAAAAACATTTTTTTTAATTGTCAGATAGGTCCATGAACAATCTTTTAAAAATATTAGAATGTATTAGCGACATCGTTTTAGGTTCTTTTACGTGGAACTTGTATAACGTATTAGTATAATAAGTTAAACAAGTAGTTTATCCAACCTCGGTGGCATAGCGGTCTAGCAAACCGCTTTACATCCGATGGTCGCGGGTTCGATTCCTCGCACGGTACAAACATTTGTATTCATGACTACGATTGTTTGTATCGGTCTGGGTGTTTTCTATGTATAATATGTATGTATTTACGAAAAATAAATTATCTATATATTTGTATCAGTTATCTAGTACCCATAACACAGGCTTCAGCTAGCTTAACTTGGGTCTAGATGACGCTGTGTGAATTGTCCTGAGATTATTATTATTATTATTATTTTCTCAGCTTATTATTATTATTATTAAGTAGTGGGCTCAGCTATTAACGAATAAAACAAATATATATGAATTCAACTTGGTCAAGCCGTTTTTGAGTGTTAGCGAAAGTAACGAAAAGCTATTTTTATTTATAGATGTATTAAATTAGAGCTATATATTTTCTTCATATAATGTGGGTGGCAGTAGTAACGCTTGCACGTCGTGTCTTTTCCCGACTAAACGGTTGAGCTGTTTTTGATAAAACTTGACATGAAGATAGATATCCCAACGTAGATATATATGTGTATCTACTATCAAAAAAAGTAAACAAAGTATAGTCAAAAAATTAAATTAATTAATTCTAACAGAAATTTTCTTTGCAAAGAAGCTAAATATAAAATTGATCAGTTAATGAATGATAATAATATTCCTAAATACACAATGCTGACAATATTATCTGATTCCATAAAAAATTAGTGCGCAGCGATGTCTATGTTGATTGTCTCATGCCTCTTCGTTAATGTGTATTTAAAAGAGCAACACACAAGTTTCTTCCTGATTATGAGTGGTAGAATTAAATAAATGTGACTTCAAAAGTGCTTACTTTTATTTTATTTGTGTTTTCTATTTCTATTTTATCTAACAAACACCAACCGACTGTACACGATATATATATATATATGTAGGATTTGAAACTTGGCGGTATGAACGAATGGGAACGAATGAGTATGAATGAATGGAAACAGAGGAGCAAATGGATAGAAACGAAAGAGTGAATGGATGGAGAAAGGAATGAATGGAAAAAGAGGATGGGCATCGCTCTCTTCCTCGTAGACTGCCATATAGTTAGGTCGTTTCATGTATCATAGTAAATGTTTTTTTTTGTAATTTAAATAAAAGGAGTTCTATAAAATAATCATCCTGTTATTCGCGAATCCTCATTCCCACAATTTTGGGGGCTCGCCCGGGATAGAGGATCAAAGATTACTTGGATGTTAACGGATTTTTATGGAAGACGGAAGTACCCGAATTGCGGCGCGGTACAGACGGTGACGCGGACGAAGAATACGAATGTCGAGGTGGACACGTCGTATTTAAAGATTATATTAAATTACAAAAAGAATGTCTAAAGACGAAAATAAGATGGAACGTGCATTTCGCGAGGCGGCGTGGCATCCAGTTGAAACTTTACCGGTATTCAACGGGACCGATAAGACTATAACGGCGGCGAGGTGGGCGCAGGAGATAGAAGAGAACGCGGAAATATTTGGTTGGAGTGCTACACAGCAATTAATTTTGGCGAGGAGATCGTTAGCCGGAAACGCATTACTATGGTTAAAGTCGGAGAAACCATTCAAAACTTATGACGACTTAAAATGTGCTATTATGAAGGAGTTTCCTGATAGCATAAATTTGAAAGAGCTGCACGAAATCTTATCCAACAGGAAAAAAGGAAAAAACGAAAGTTGTTATGAATATATGCTGATAATGAAGGAGTTGGGCAAGCGCGGCAAGTTACCTGATTATTGTGTTATTCAGTACATAACAGACGGTATTATAGATGATGAGATAAACAAGGTCATGTTGTACGGGGTCACTACCTATGCCTCGTTAAAAGAAAAATTAGTGATATACGAATCCATGAAGAAAAAGATGTACGTAACTACAAGGGAAAGAAAACCCATAGTAACGAAAGAGCATTACAGAGACAGCAGAAAATGCTACAAATGTGGTGAAAATGGTCATATTGCGACAACATGTTCGAAAGGAGTTAAGTGTTACAAATGTCATTCATACGGCCATATTTCGTCGAACTGCAGAGCTGCATTTGTCGAAAGAAATTCAAATACGATTGGGAATGATAATAAGTGCATCTCAATCACTTCACCTACGACGGGAGCGGAAGACCGACCGGAACGACGATCAATGTGTGTGAACGGTGTGAACATAGACGCGAACATAGAAAATGGCGACGTGCGTAGTGGCAGCAATGTTGACAGTGGTGACAGATGTCATTCGCTCGGGAACTGTCAATTTGAAACCGTCATGAATACGAAGCGAAATAGTTCAATCAAAACATTGGAGATAAATGGCGTAATAATCGAATGTTTAATTGATTCGGGGAGTGACGTAAATCTGGTGTCGGCAGATGTATTTTTCGAACTAAATGTGAGTGCCTATAATAAAGAAAAGATAGTGTTGCACGGACTGGGATTGTCGACTGTTTACTCTATAGGAAAATTTCAAACAGTACTAAAAATTGATGATTGTTATTTTGAATTATTGTTTTATATTGTACCAACAAATGCAATGCCTTACAAAGTGATCCTAGGTCAACCATTTTTGGAAAATGCGGTAGTTATTTTCGATAAAGGTGTGGTAAATGTAGTTTCGAGGAATGTGCATTGTTTGTTTACAGATGACAAACCGGTTAGTTATGTACCAAATCCTCAGATTATGGAGACAGCTCAGCTTATAGTGGATCAATATAAGCCCTTACAAACCAAGGAGGCACCATTTGAAATGCAGATTATCCTGAACGACGATGTGCCGGTGGCACAGCGGCCGCGTAGACTAGCCTATAAGGAACAAGAAGCAGTTGATAAACAAATTGGTGAGTGGTTACAAAATGGTATTATTAAACCTAGCTTTTCAGAGTATGCAAGCCCATTAGTATTAGTTAGAAAAAAAGATGGTAGTATAAGAGTCTGTGTTGATTACCGTAAAATAAATAAAAAAATTGTTAGGGATGAGTTTCCTCTACCAATCATTGAAGATCATTTAGATAAGCTTTCTGGATACACGATTTTTAGTAAATTGGATCTCAAAGACGCTTTTTTTCATCTCAAAATAAATAGTAACTGTACAAAGTATACATCTTTTGTGACACAGAATGGTCAATATGAGTTTATGAGAGCACCTTTTGGTTTGTCCATATGTCCGAATTATTTCACCCGTTTTATCACTATTATTTTCAGAGAGCTTATAGCAAAGGGGTTTCTATTAATTTTTATTGACGACTTAATAATATTATCAAACACATATGATGAAGCCATAGATCGACTTCGTGAAGTTTTAAAATTAGCTTCTGAATATGGATTACATATAAATTGGAGAAAAAGTGACTTATTGACTAAAAAGGTGGAATATCTTGGTTATGAAATTGAAAATGGAGAAATAAAACCGTGTAGAGACAAAGTTGAAGCAGTTTTAAAGTATCCGCAACCTAAGTCGGTAAAACAGATTCAAAGTTTCATTGGATTGACATCCTATTTTAGAAAATTTATTGAAGGGTATGCTTCTATAGCACGACCATTAACAGACTTATTAAAGAAGAATAATGATTTTATTTTCAGTGAAAAACAGGAGATTGCATTCAAATTGTTAAAGAAGTTGTTGTCTGAAAATCCAGTATTAAAATTATATAACCCAGGACTCGATACCGAATTGCATACAGATGCATCTATCATGGCTTATTCAGCAATATTATTTCAAAAGGATTCTAATGATGGGAGTTTACACCCTGTGTACTACCTAAGTCGTAAAACCTCAGATGCAGAGCAGAAATACACAAGTTATGAGCTGGAGGCATTAGCCATAATAGAGGGTGTTAAAAAATTCAGGAAATATTTACTTGGCATAAAATTTAAGATTGTTACTGATTGCTTAGCATTTGAAATGACATTAAAAAAGAAGGATTTATCAACTAGAGTTGCAAGATGGGTATTGTTATTACAAGAGTATGATTATGAGGTGGAGCATAGAAAAGGGAATCAGATGCGGCATGTTGATGCTCTTAGCCGCAATCCTTATGTTACTGTTGTTACCAGAGGGTTACATGATCAAATCAGGAGAGCACAGGAACTAGATGAGGGTATAAAGGCGATTTCAGATATAATTAAGGAGAGGCCTTACAAAGATTATTATGAACAGAATGGAATCATATACAAGGGTGATCAAGGACAAATACTTATTCCCAAGGGATTAGAAATGGAAATTATTAAAACAATTCACTCGAATGGTCATTTTGGCAAGAAAAAGATGTTAGAAATGTTAAATGTAGATTATTATATAAAAGATTTATCTTCTAAAATAGATAACTTCCTTGTAACCTGCGTACCATGTTTGTTGGCAACGAAGAAAGAAGGAAAACAAGAAGGTTTTCTTAATTCCATAGAGAAGGGCATTATCCCACTTAGTACATTGCATATTGATCACATAGGACCACTCTCAGAGACTTCAAAATTGTATAATTATATTTTAACAATTGTAGACGCATTTACAAAGTTTGTTTGGCTCTTTCCAGTGAAGACAACTACTACTAAGGAGACATTAAGTAAGTTACTTATTCATCAGCAGACTTTTGGAAACCCAGATCGAATTATATCAGATAGAGGAACGGCTTTTACTAGCAAGGAGTTTGATGACTATTGTAAAGATGAGAATATCCAACATATTGTTATCACCACTGGAGTACCCAGAGGAAATGGGCAGGTAGAAAGGATTCATCGTACTTTGGTGTCAGTCTTAACGAAACTGTGCATAGAGGATAAAAGTCAGTGGTATAAGCATGTGAGTAGAGTTCAAAGGGCTCTAAATAGTACTTATCAAAGAAGTATAGGAACCAGTCCTTATGAGTTAATGGTGGGTGTAAAAATGAAACAAAAAGAGGATTTAAATATTTTTAGTTTATTACTAGAAGAAAGTAGAGACGAATTTGTGACAAATAGAGAAGAAACGAGAGAACAGGCTAAGATACAAATTTTAAAAGTACAAGATGAAAATCGGCGAAATTATAACAAAAAACGCAAGGAAAGCCTTAAACATAATATTGGTGACTATGTAGTAATCAAGAGAACCCAATTTGGTACTAATATGAAATTAAAGCAAAGGTATTTAGGACCTTATAAAGTTGTTAAAGTCAATGGCAGAGACCGCTATGATGTACTGAAGGTCGATATTGCTTCTGAGGGACCTATGAGGACGTCCACTTCAGCAGACTATATGAAGAGGTGGCCAGAGGTTAGTTCTTGAAACTCATTTACTTACCAAATTATTGTAATTTTCAAATTAAGTTGATGGCTGACCTTGTGAGGCATTAGTATTAGCTTATGGTGAAGATAAAGGATTATTTGATTGTACCTATTTTAGTACTTAGTTTATATTGTATTTGATTATAGGAGTATAGGTACTGTACCAGTTGTATTTTTTTCTTTGTGTATTATTATTATTTTTTGTACTGTGTAATATGTTAAAGTTGTGTAACTATGTTATAAGAAGGGTCATGTTTTAATTTAAGGTGTTTAGTTGTATTTTCATTCTATATTTTGCTTTAGTGTGTAGTAGGTGTGTATGAAAAGAGTGTGTTTAGAAGAATTGTAGAGTGAAAGACGGACCCTGAGGTCAGGCTCCAATGCAGGATGGCCGAGTTGTAGGATTTGAAACTTGGCGGTATGAACGAATGGGAACGAATGAGTATGAATGAATGGAAACAGAGGAGCAAATGGATAGAAACGAAAGAGTGAATGGATGGAGAAAGGAATGAATGGAAAAAGAGGATGGGCATCGCTCTCTTCCTCGTAGACTGCCATATAGTTAGGTCGTTTCATGTATCATAGTAAATGTTTTTTTTTGTAATTTAAATAAAAGGAGTTCTATAAAATAATCATCCTGTTATTCGCGAATCCTCATTCCCACATATATATATATATATATACAATCATATATTAATTTACAGCTAAATGTGCTGTAAATGACGTGGGTGTCAGTGGTAACACTCGCACATGGTGACTGACCTTACTACTGCCACCTTGAACTGAAACTGTTACGTAACGTTCATCTCCGGCTATAATAGGTGCTTTAATAATAAAATCCGTTTTGTTTCACAAGCCTACACAATGAGCGTACCGTTACAATTCGATATCATTACATAGTATAAAACAAAGTTGCTGTCGTTGTCTGTCCCTCTGTATGCTTAAATCTTTAAAACTACGCAACGGATTTTGGAGCGGTTTTTTTTTAATATATACAGTGATTCTAGAGGAAGGTTTATATAGGTATATTATACATGTACACCCGTGCGAAGCCGGGCCGAGTAGTTACTTTTATAAATAACTACTGTTTTGTCAACTGACTATGAAATTAAAAGAGGATTTCTCAATTACATCAGAATTTTTTTTTGCGTAAACGTATAATGATGATTCTTTTTTAATTGCAAAGCTGGTAGATACTTCTTATATAAAATAGATCAAAATCTAAACAATAGATCTTGAGTTACACTTATTAATACATTTGAAGTCGGTATTTTCGAGGCATCAATACAACAGTATTTGTTTCTCTATAAGCATAGGTTTTTTTTCATTGGAATGGCAAACGAGCTAACAGCCGACCTGATGGTACGTGGTAATTTTCAAGAGGACATTAAAGTTTTCACGTTCATAATAGGTCTAGAGATCTGTATGACTATTCTTTAATTAGTCTAATTATATTACTATTCATATAATGATGTTTATAAAAATAGCAACAATATCTTAAGTATGTCAATGATATAATATATGTCATATATTGACATATAAAAATATTTACAAAATCTTTAATAAGTTGCGACGTATTGCCAGGTCATTTGTAAACCATTTTTCAAGCACTTAAAGCAATCATTTCATGTAGTTTTTGCACACCTGCATAAGTCGATTGATAATAATTAAACATTTTATTTTATTATTAAAAGAGAGATAAGTCACTTTTCTTGTTTATCCTATTCTTCGCTTATTCCTCCTTCCATTGGAATGTGAAGACCATAAGTGTATTTTTAGTAAAAAACATTGTTTATTTCGATTTTTTCCTAAATAAGATATTGAGCAGCATTCTTAAATTAAATAAATAGGAAGCTACTCATAGCTTTTATAAAACACTTAACACATACTAGTATTTTTTATAATTAAATAATTAATATAATTGCAAGTTACAACCAGTAAATAATATCTAATATTTACTGCTTGTAACTTGGTAGGTAGTAACGTATTTACGTAAATAATATATAGACACAAGTATATAATATGACAGATAAGAGAATATTACTCCAATGTTCACTTACAGATTATGAGTCTATTTTAATAAACAGTGACCATAAAATATTCGTTACCTTGTTCTTTTTTTATTATAATTATGCATAAAGGGCTAGGTTCATTAAATATTCTAAAGCGAAGGCAGACCGAAGGGCGCTAAAATTACACAACTTTTACACGTGTTGAATTATAGTACGCAGTTATATATTGTAAATTTCATAAACTGATTTACAATTTCATAGATTAAATTGCTAATTCGTTCATAAAAGATGCTCCATTCCAGAATACGCACCTATCCAACTTTTATTGTTCCTAAATCATATTCCTAATCAATTGGATTGTTTCCGAAATTAGCACGCACAAACGCACAGACCAACAGTTTACTTCAGTTACTTTATTATTAGATAGATAACATGCCAGGTGATAAATCTATGATAATACCTATACAAAAATGATTATATCTACCTAACTACTTCCTTGAGTACCTACTCGTACATACACATGTTAACACGAAGGGCAGTTCATTATGGTCTATCTGAAAATAACTTAAGTATGTACTATTGTATTTATTGTTTACGTTCCAACGTTATCGATCAATGATGACTGTCAATATTGTTGAACACAATATCTGGCATAACTACACATTCTTTACTGGTATATTGTAGAAATTTTATAAAGTATGAAATGTAACCTTTTTACGGATAGTCTGATCTATTCACATTGCTTTGGAAAACAATGTCTATTGAAGAGTGAAAAAAGGCAGTTAAATTAGAGGGCAAGAGGTCTGAGTCCTCAGTATTAACACGCTATACAGCTATGGCACGCACGTCGTCCTACTGCGGCTGTGCGCCGCGCAATATTGTGCATCTGTGGCGCATTACGTTTGCGCGTAAATATAAAAACCTAGATAATATTACTTCTTCTCTAGACGTACTGATTGTTGTTGTGCTCAATTATTAATTATTTTATACTATTTATGTCTGCAATTTACTATTATTACAATAAAATACCTATATACATAACAAATCTGAATATAAATACAGCCTCTAGTAACATACCTATATAGACGACCATTTTAACAGGTCCATCGGGTTATTTTCTTGCTTATGATTCCAATTATACAAAAAATAAATTAAAATGGTAGTCTATTACATGCAATTAAGTTAAATATATTACAATATGGAATCATTCTGACGTATGTTCAACCGGCACATGATCGACATTTGTTAGACTGTTCCAGTTGTGATTGCGTCACTCATCACAACGCACAAAATACCTTGACCTCAATCGATATATACTTAATTATGTAAATGTAATCCGCCAACACGTTAGATGAATGAATTCACTATAATACAAGCTGTTACCAGCGAAATTGTCTGTTGTTTTTGAGATTATAGATAGCCTATGTCAATCGTCATGATAATATCACCATCATTCTTAATTTCAAATTTCATTATGATCCGTTATGGCATTTAGTTGGGAAAATATAACAAACAGTCCCACAGACATCGCATTCATAATTTATTATGGATTGTTCTTTACATATACCTATATATTTAATTAGACATGGGTATTATAAAAGATCAGGAGAGTTGAAAAGAGTTGGTAGAGTTGTAGGTCTAATCATAATTGTCATTGGCTCAAATGGCTGTTATTAAACATTATTAAAAGCAGTATCAAGAATGACGCTTAGAATTTAGTAAAAATAAAAATAAGTGGACGGCTTTTATTAACAAAGTTTATTCCAAGTTAATGCGGTAAAGAGTGGATTAAAATAGAACGCGTTCTACTTATCGGCAGCAGCACAACATTAAGCACCAATCACTTTACTTATAAATATAAGTATGTGTGCTTACTTACTAGCGAAAAATCACGAGCATCAGCTTATGTAAGTACTTACTTAGGCGATGGATTTTTTCCGACCTCTCAATATAACGAAACACTACGGAGAATTCTTTGGATTTCTAAAATTACTGATGAGAATGGAACGCCATTACATGATGTACCTAGTAGTGCCAACTTCACATACATATTATCATAAAATATGTATTACTGTATTACGTACATATAGTATAGCATTGTATGGTAATAATATGAATCATAAAATTAAAGAATTTTTACCAATAAGTAAAGTACAACTCAGTGAATTTTTGAATCTACATATGAGTATATAGCCGTGCAGTTTCTATGAAAACTGTGATTAGTTAAATTTCCATTACGCACGTTTCAAAGAGAAAATTGTTTACTTTCATTAATATTAATACCTTCCGGACTGTTATATCCGTTATGGCTAACCCTGTAAACTTATGTCCATGGGGGGACTGTTTATAATGGGAACTATTAGTCCCATTGCCAGAAATGTTCCCTATTAGGACGACATTCAAGCGGTGCCCTCTTGAAACTCATCGTGATTAATTCTTGGTGAATTCGTCACGATGGGCTGATTGACCTGATTTCATTCATCACTGGTCCCAGCTATTAGTGTAGGCGGATCACTATTCCTTCATTAACCATAAAAACCCTATGGAATAATATAAAAAACGAAAGGATTATTTAAATAGGGGTAAATATGTAGTGGGGAAATATGCTTAGATTTTGCCTATAAATATATTGTTACAATATTAGTGTAACATACAAACATTTTAGAATTATACTGTGACGTAAGTATTTTGAGTCAGTGATTGGGCTGACTGTGATCATAACATTACCTACTTCGTTGTTGTTTGAATAAACACAATTCGAAAGTATCTTTGACTACCGCAGTTATAACCCGGGGTCAGTAGATTGATACCATATAAAGGTTCAACATCAATTGAAAATTTATCAGAGTAATGAAATAGCGTTCTGATATTTATACGAAATACACGCAACACTGTGAATGATAAATTTGATATAATGGGTATAATCATACCAATAATATTTACTTTTCCTTCTACATTAATTATTTCTGTAACTTTTTAGGCTCAAAGGTCAACAGTCAAGTTCTAATAAAAAAATGTATGAACTACATATATTTTTATATGAAAAAGAAACACCATAGTAGTGTGAGTAGAATTATACCATTTATTTAAGTCGGCGTACCGTCACCGATCGTTGTAGGCGTCTACAATGCGCCTACGCAATTAACCGAAACACGATAGTGTTGTGTGCTTTCCATTGATAGCCCGGTAACCACTTATTTGGTTGTACCCTTCATAAAATCCAAGATTTAAAGGTCAAAATATATGAAGAAATATGCTTTGAGGTTACGTATGTGAATGTTATTGCTACAGGTCAGTAATAAATGAACACCTGTTACGTTTTATTTTTTATTATTCCTTATGAACGAAGGGTTTTGTCTTAGTACTTGCGTACTTAGGTCTTTTGTAATATTTTATTATCTATGGATATTTTATATGTGGCAACTTTTTGTCCTAAGACATAGATACTTCTGTTTTTCTAAGTTTTATACCGTGACATTGATGAAGTTTTTAGGTATATTTGGTAAGAGTAAGTGCGGCGGTATCTGATATAATTCAGATGTTGAAGTCCAGACTCAGACTTAATGTACCTATTTGACGACCTAGTTGGTCTAGCGGTTTATCACACCACCTTACTTTTTTCACTGGTTCCTGAGTTTGGTTGTTTGTATTGGGTACTTCCTATGTGTACCTTCCTTCAAGCAAGCAAATTCTTATTTTAAAAATAATCCAAAATTGTACACTCCATCAACGACCGGTATATGGTTCTAGAAATATTGATTTTTCTACGTATAATAACTTGGCTTTATATTAATACCTGTTAGTATTATTTGTGGTTACATAATTTAATTAGAATCATGCCATTTTTATGTCTCATTCGGGCACAGTGGCAAAGTCGGCTATCACGCGTCGACTCCGACCGGTCCGAGGTTGTTGACCCTAGCTTACGCGCTGCCCCGCTAGCTAACGCTACGCGCAACTAGGTTTTACGAATACGATACGCGCCAAATATCTCCGTAAGCACTAAACACTGCAGACTGCAGCATTCAGTATGCGAGTACCCAAATATATAAATAGTACAGGATTAGTCGTAAAGGGTAGAGTATCTTTCTTCTTTTGCCTTCATCCCAGTATTTGGGGTCGACGCAGTATCGTCTTCAGATATGATGGCTGATATGGAACCATCGCTCCGATAAGAGCTTACACTCCATTTAGGCATATCCTCTTTGACACAGTCTATCCTTTCCTCTTAAGTCGTCTTAATATCAAGCCAGAAAAAGCCAGGTAGAGAAGGCACCTAGTCTATCTAGTTACTTTCAATTTATCGCTTAGTATTACCCACTAATACTAAGCGATAAATTGAAAGTAATTTTAGTTATCTGATCACATATTATGTATCAAGGTCTTAAAAATGATTTTCAATATTCCATTTTTTTTATCATTTTCATGGTTAAATTAGAGACATTCAAATGAAATCAAAAATAATGCATTCATGTAGGACATTTTAGCCGTTTATGAACGTCAAGTTTTTGTATTAAAATTTTCTCCCTACCGTCCAGATAGATTCAATTGAGTAGAACTGGCAAGAAACTTAACTTATTTTGTTTTTTACTGTATTAGTATGTATACGCTGTAAAACTTAACTTGTAAGAGTTTTTTTTTCTGTGATCATCATTATCATCAAAAAACTTGGACATGAAAAACAAAGGAATGATGCTCCTAACTAACTGTGTTGTTATGAGATGTAATGTAATAATAATATTACAATTTGTGGGACATCCAGGATTGTTAGTAATTAGAATTACTGTCTTCGAAAACTAACAATGTCAGTTCGACCTCGACGCACAAAATATTAAAATACCCTTAATATTTTCAGACATCCTATAGAAAAATCGAACTGAAGTGGTAGTCCTTTAATTATTAATATATTACTATTATACGGCCTTGAATTCAAAGGAGCCTTGAGACTCAACTTAATTTCTTTTACAAAAGAAACAGAATATTTAAAAGGGCTGTTGTTGTAAGTCTGTATCTATGGTACGGTAATCTAAGTCAAATTATATATACCTTCACGATTGTTATCCTAGTAGAGTGTATAGAGAACTAAGATTACATTAATGTTTACACTCTGACACTTTTTGAGCAGATATGAATTTTATTTAAAAAAGTATATTAGTAATTAATATTAATAAAAATGAATTCCTATTTACTTTTATTACACTAACACAGCATAATTTGAGACTACTTAACACATTTCATCAATTTTTATTATTATTTTCTAATAGGTACTTTTGTCCAAAGTTCTTACGGAATAAAGAAATAAGAAAATAGGTTCTCTGAAAATCTAACGGCTTAAATAATAATAATAAATAAAAACAAGCGGCTTTATGTTTTGATAGTTCGCACATTCATTTCGTTATGTAATACATGTATGTAGAATAATAGCAGCATATAGGATTTATATAACTATATATATGTTGTAGTGTGCATGTGAGATGGGAGGTGCAGAACAGCTGCAGTGGAGGCTCTCGCCAATGCGGACCCATATTTCAACCACCACCTGTTTTATCTGTGCCTGTTTTTGCTGCAAGCGCCAACTGGCCGTATAATCATGTAGTGTATTGTAAATATAGACACAGTTATGCAGTTTGTAGCAAAAATGTGTTTCATTACCAGTCTCGAATGTACCTACTACGCCAGTGTTTCATAATTATTAGTATCATTGCATACAAAGATATAAATAATTGCATATCTATGTCATATTATACCGTGTCATATTAATAATTTCTTAGTATTCTATTTACACATTTTGGAAATTGTTATAAATGTCACTTTGACAAAGTAGTATTATTTATATATCATGAGACCGGCTTTCCTTATTTCTTCACGAAATATTATACTAGTAATATACATTTTATGTTAAAAGTATTTTATTTTAAAAAGTTCTAAAATACTTTAAGATAAGAGTTGTGTGACTTGGTTGGTGTGTGGGCGAAGCATTTTTGTTATTTGTTGTAGACATAAGTGTACATGAGTTGGTCGTATAAGTCTGTAGTATACTCTTATCTGGAGTATTGAGCCCAAACTTTATATCAATTTGCATGAAAAACATCACCAATTCAGAATGAAGACGTGGACAAAAACTAATTTTAGAATTTTGATATAGATAAGACTATAGTAAAATACAAATAAATAATAGATATATTTAGAAAAATGAATGGTTTATGTATATAAAATATAGAAGTATGTAAAGAATGTAGCGAATATAGCAATCACGGCTAATAGATAAAAATGGAAGATGAAAACAGACTGAGGCGACCCCAAACTAATGAGATAAAGGCGAAAGCATAATTGCAATATTCCTTTGTTAGGTAGTTTTGTCTAACTAATCCCATTTCAGAGGTTCGGGTATAACGAAGGCGACCTACAAACTGTTTACAATAGAGGGCGCAACTGTTCCGAAATTATTAGTAATAATAATACAAGTGTAACTAAAAAAACTCCATGATTTACAGAAATTATTTGTATAATATAATGTAATTATATGTATACACCTAATTACATATACAATTTTATAATTAGTTTTCAATAATTATTTCGTAATAAGACATGTTTTTTTTATTTATTTACAGTCAATTATTGATGATATTTGATACAGACTTTATTAACGACAATGTTGTTAAGCCAACCGTTAAAGCATAAATCTCAATTAGCTGCATAAATCTCGGTAGGTAAGCAATATTCGTCAGAGGATTTTTTCGTGTTGATTCCATTTATTGCCATGGCAACGTAAACACAAACACATGAACTCGCTACCGTAGAATTATAATATTTAGAGTAAGGTGATTAAGAAGGATTATTTTCAGAACGTAAAAAATTAATAGCTACCAACAATAGGTAGACTGAGAACATACATTGAATTGTTTTCAGCTTGATCGCTCATATTTCTTTAATTTGCGTCCAAAATAATGTTACGAAATATTATTCTAACTAATGTTATAACGCAAAAGTGAGTTTGTAATTAAGGGCACAACATTAAACATTAAGTTGTTAAAGAAGTCCCGGTCAATTGTAGTTACGAAGACAAAATTGCAATCAAATCTAAACATTTTTATTCATGTATATAGGTCAGGTCATACCCTTTTTCAAAGTCAATTGAAATCAATGAACTTTTGCTACGTATTATTTGCAGTTGAAAAACTTAAATTGCGAAAATTGTGCATTATTACGTTTGTAGTTTACGTTAGATTAGTAGTTCTGTAGTTATGATAATATAGAATTACAACGCTCAAGGGCGTGAAAAATAAAACCAGTAAATTGCGAGTTGGTCTCGTGTACCGAGGATTCCGTACAAATGCAAGCAGGTTTATGTTTTATTTAGATGAACTTAGATACAATTATATTTAAACAAAAGTCAAAAGGGCTATTTGAAATGCATCGTGAAATACTTAAATACTAATTTGATAGTTTGCGATCCCATTTTCAGCTTTTAAAATACTGTTTATTCTAATAAGCTCAATGTACATTTTATTACCGAATTATCAATCATAAAGTGTATTGTTTACGATTTTGTATGATTAAAATTATAATATAAGTATTTTTATTTAAAATCATGTACAAAATTTATATTTTCGCGACTTATTAGAGGACTGTACTTACTTAGAGGAGTGTATTTGTTAAAATACGATTTATTTTAGCTGAACACGCGACCTCTTACTCTTAGATTTTGTTGCATGTGTGAAACTTACCACCACATCAGTTACAACCGCACTCAAAATTGTTAAGTTGTTTCTAAGATTAGATTGCACAAACTCTTAGACAAGTAAACAATTTAATCATATAATTGACATATTTTTTGTAACTATTAATACGAAATAGTACTAATTATTAAACGAACTATTATTCAGGGACTTTATAATAGTTTTTCTCATATATTTACAGTACTAAAATCGTAAAGAGGATAGATTTGTATTTTTATATGTTTATATAAACTCAACTATATTAATAATTATTTCACCAGAATGCTACATGTTTGTATCTTTATGTGTTTGTAACTAATAAACTCAACAATTTCTGGTTACTCTTACTAATACACTGCTACATTAATCCTGAGTAACTAAGAACTACAAAAAAATAAATGATTACCCGTGGGAAGCTAGGTAAGGTTGGTAGTCTACTGTGTTTACCTAGAAATAGATAGGACAACAACAGAACCTTGTGTATATATAGTAACATCACAGGCCACAACGGCCAGAGCAGCGGCGGGCGCCGCCCTCAGAGCGAAGAACTTCGTCACGGAGCGTGGTACTACACCGCACCGGATTGCCGACATAATGTCAACGATAAAGCACTCTCCCGACGAACCAATCTCTTTTACGGTTTAATCAGAACTGGGTCTTACCTAACATTACACGCTTCGCTATATACGATCGCAATTTTGCGCATTACTGGCTTCACCCAGTGAATCCTATTCCCCAAATGGCAGTCAATAAAAACTCGTCTCCGTGTGAATCTCAGTTGCACCTATTTCAGCCATCAAGCAGCATGTATTGTAAGTTACATAAAGACATGGGTGTAAAGAAAACGCGGTGAAATTAGGTTAAGTGGTATACCATCTTAGTCCTTTGGAATTCCATGAGTGTTAACACGGACGTCACATGATACCGTTCGTAATGCTATTTGTGCATATAGTTGACATTACAGATTTAGACGGCCTCGGTGGTCTAGCGGTTTAGCATACTGCCTTACTTCCGATGGTCGCGGGTTCGATTCCTCACACGGCACAAACATTTGTATTTATGAGTATGATTGTTTGTATCGGAACGGGTGTTTTCTATGTATAAATATTTTATTTACGAAAAAAATATTATTGTATCAGTTATCTATAACCCATAACACAGGCTTTAGCTAGCTGAACTTGAGTCTAGATGACGTTGTGTGAATTATCCTGAAATTATTATTATTTCCCACTTACGTTAAGTACTATTCCAATTACATGAAAAAATAATTAATAATACATAAATCATTGTAACCTTTTATAACAGTACAAGTCAAATATCCATACAGCCTACATGGCAACCCTGACATTGATTGAGGCTGAAAACGACACAGTCTCATATATTATGTAACGGTAGAAAATATCATATAATGTGGTTACTCTTTAACATGCTCTAGTATAACGTAAATATATAGATTTAGAATAATAAATATACGAATGGAATATAGTATGTCCATTTATTTTCCAAAGTTAATAATCTAAATGTCATTGACCGAAACAAAATTAAATAGGATACCTTTTGCATAATATATGCCGAATTGCTGTGTATCGCTGTAGTATTCATATACATATAATAAAAAAGTAACTGGTTGCCGTCTGTATATCTTACTAATACATCTGAATAACACATAGGTTATAAATTTCATGCGGGTGAAACAGCGGGTACGGCTAGTAGAAGATGTATCACAAAACTGTTATTGAGGAACTTCATCAACGTATAAATTAAAACAATGATAATTACAAACATAGAAACAACTTCATTGATTTTTATGCGGTTTACACTAATATATTACGACAACTTTCCTTTAATATTTATTCCAATTGGCTTACAAACAAAAAAGTTGTAATACTACGAGTACGAACTGCGGACACAACTAGTTTATTTGAAATTATTATATATTATAATATCGTAAAATCGTGATGAGGCGAAAACTGTCCATTTGTCAGTTTGATTCATATAAAAACGTCTGGAGGAATTTGGCTAAAATTTTAGAATATATATCAACATGCTGACTGTAGAAATCTTAGACAAAATCCGGGGGATAAATTAGTACTTATATTTTTTTTTTTTGAAAAATAATAGAACGTGTCAACCTTTATACAAGTGGACAATGTCGCGAATACTACTAGTCAAAGAGAAAATAACTGTATCCATAGACCTGTTCCCCAAAAGTCAACATCCTTGTTATTACAAAACACCGGTAATATGAATTCAATTAATGAGCAACTTGTAATAAAATAATAATATCTACATAATATAATTCACGTATTTTTATCGCAAAATAATAATACTATGCGACTATAATATATACGATTTGTAAAACTATTCTTTTTACACAGACCCACATAATACATATATATATATTTTGTAGAGCAGTACATACTTTTGTAGCAGAAATGAAATATGAAAGCACTCTCACAAAAACATTATCCATGTTTTTAAATGTATTTTATATGAAATATGAATGAAATGTAGGTGTTTTAATGCGGGCAGTATTTTTTATATACTTAATTTGAACTCTACGTAGCGTTAATCTTTCAACTACCACAATGTTATAGCGACTAATATATGTCTTGCCTTACCGTCCAATGATCATGAGTTGCTTTCTGCACAATAAAAACATTTGTATATATTTTTATATTTCATATAGATTTTATATCTATTTATAATGTACCTATCTGCATTTTAGTAGAAGTTCTCGCTTGTACTAAATAGCAGACAGAATTGTCCCCTACAATTCTGTGGGGGAATCCTAGTTTGGACTAGCGGATATGTTCTACGATATTTGTTTTATGTAAAACAATTTTTATTGGATTAACGGAGTTAATTACTTTGAAATGTGCAATAGAAGTTGGGAGGGAACGAACAACCAATAGAATAACTGCAATGACACAACTTTGTTTATGGATAAGCACAGGTTCCTGTAGGGATTGCGGAATGCGGCGGCAAAAGTTAGATTGACTTTTGTAAAATGCTAACTACTGTAAAATGTTATTTAAGGCATGATAGTAAAGGTATTAACTATTGTACAATAGTACCTAACTAAAAAATCCAAATTTGTATCTATATCTAAACTTTCAATCATATATAAACTTTTATTTAGAACTTTTAAAGGAGAACAATTTCATCATACATATTTTTTTGTATAACTTTAACCGTAAATATTGATCTTTTTTAAATAGATTATATTATCGACAGTATCATATGTTTATCAACCGCTAAATGGTACCAGCAATAAATTAATTTGCAGTTATAATTTTTTCAATAAGTACAAAATACAAAAAAGATCATTAATAGAAAATTGGATTGGGTATCAAAATGCACTGAATATGAGGCAACATGTTGGACAGACGTTTCGACATTAATAACTGTACATGAAGTCAGATAATGACTGGGCCCAAGGCTTGTGTTGTAACTGTTGCATGCGGTAGTAGTACTACACGAAAATATACAAGCTTTCTAACCTCGTTTCTTTCCTATAACGACGACTAATTTGTCAAAGGCACGAATAAACATGTACCAAGTTACATCTGCTTTCACTTTTGAACACTTTATGAAAATACAGTCTGCTTCAAAGTACGCGAGCGATGAAAACAAACACCATTTATTGACGTAATTATATTAGTTCTCGGAATATACATTACGTGACCCATTGATAATAATTAAATAGGTTAACAAAAACATTACTTATCATTGTTAATAGGTCATCAACGTCAATCGTTTTGTTTTACATTCAACAATCCGATTATCTTGACTGTATTTTGAATGTTATTAAACCAATATTATTTTGTTGTGTTTTATTCAAATGGATCATCACATAATGAAACAGTCGCTATTTAAATAATCCAATCTAATTTAAAAAAAACTTTGTTTTCTATTAAGTACCTACTTCAATATTTCTATATGGTTTAAAAAATTTCATTTTGTAATTCCGATTTTTTTTTATTTTTATTTTAAATGCTATCCAGTTCTTGACTACTAATTCTCTACTATAGATTAGGTAGATAGAAATTTATTTAAATTCCTTCTTTGAATCGTCAGCTAGGAATACTGGAAAAGGAATATTGGAAGTTTCACGTTTTATCACATATAATTTGTTTCAAATACACATCACATATCAATTGAGGCCCGCCGAATATTTCAAAATTGGGTCAATTCACCTCTTCAATTACTCTGAATCAACTTCCGTTTGGCTGTATAGCAGCGTACTGAATAGCAGTCGCTACATTTTTCTTTGATTATGCTTCCTTTATGACTTTTTTCGGTGGCTATTAACCTATTTGCGTGACCTGGAGCTCGGTCTCCTGTTACCTGCCGCAGATGGCTACACCTCGAGCCTCGTTAGACACGTCGCACGTAACTATAATATATATGTATTTTATTATTAAAATTTGGCCTTTGTGGTCTAGCTGTTTAGCACATTGCTTTATTTCCCATGGTCGCATGTTCGATTTTTCGCATAATGCAACTATAAGTATGACTCCTTATATTGGTCTGGATGTTGTTTACGTATATTGTATATGTATTTACAAAAAAAAGTATTCACGTTATTCTATCAGTTGCGTAATACTCATAAGCTCCACTTATGTCTGACACCTGTATGAAGTATTGATTTACTTCTTTAAACATTTTTTAAAACTCATAATTACTATTTATTTACTTGTGAATATAGTAGTAATAATAAATGAGGGAATGTTTGAAGCGTCAATTGTTCATACATTCATAATTTAAGAGGGACGCTCTTTTCGGTGGAGCTGTTGCCACTTTGTTATGGAAACAGAACTATTTAGTTGCATCTTAAAGACAAATTTGGAAAATGCATTTACTCACCTTTTTAGCTTAGGTACGGGTGAGTGTTCTGCGTTCTATAGGCAACATATGCACCTTATTTGATAGAGGAGGTCACAAGTTTTGAGCAACAACGATGTTCCTTTCTCTGCATTGCAATATGATATATCCGAAAATCTTATTAATTAATTTAATGGCATTGGGATATTTTATGCACTATATGCTATCACCTAATAATATAATGGCGGTCTCTAAGAACAATGTTTTTATTGAACATATGTTGGTATACATATATTAGCCTCTAACTAATTTTGTTTAAATATATATATAATATATACTTCAAAAAAATAAATGACAATCTATCACTTGCGTAATAGTTCATGCTTTGGTTCGGTATTTTCAGTCAAATCCCAGCATGGCTAGGTCACTCGCTTGTGTAAATCTAAGTTCATTAGTTGCTACCCAAGTAACATGTCAAACTTTGCCCATACATCGAGCATACCGATCGTCTTCTCTCGCTACCCAAGTCTCTACAATAGCATTGCAGCTATTATCTAAAGTTTCACGTGCGGGGTTTGTTTATCCACAGCGAGAACACCGCAATATCGTCCGATATTAATTTTATTGCTAGCAAATTATTGCTCTTGTTTATACTTATAACAAACATCCATAGATTTTATATGTACGTAGAATGTATTTCAGCATCGAAATGATATCATGTTTCCATATTTATTTAGATCGATCATCAGTTAATCCATCTCTATTAGTCATATGTACCTTGTACAGATCTGCTTGTTGTTAAGAAAATTATTTAACTAAATGCGTCGGAGACATACGTATCCTATTACTAATTTTGACTGGCCTATTTTATACTCTTGGATTATGTTATTCTGATATATTGCAATATATTTTTTCTAACAACCTTCACTGACTATAATAAGTATTTGTATATTTATGTAGTAATTGGGAGTTATATAATCGTCATATAATGGGGGTATAAAACTGTAGAATGACGTCTGTAAAATTATTTTTAAAAAGGATGAAAATATCATGGTAGTTGCGTTAAAAGGATATATATACTGCCAGTGTAGCAGTGCCCGATGATATATAATGACGAATTCACAAAGATGTTTTACATTACTAACTCTTCTTCGTATATGTTGTATTTATTATAACTTCAACCCCTGACTGTCTCTGCTTATCCCAAATGGGATAACAGTCGTGAAAGTATAATATTGTTATTAATTCGTAGAGTAGATTGAGATATTCTCAGCGGGAGCAGCGAGTAATAACGCTAGTTTACCAGTTGTGGGCCCCGTGAAGGTACAGAGCAGTCTAGAGACGAGTTAATTAACATCAAGTTGGGCTCCGGCATAAGTTGCGGTGGAATGAGGAAGGGTGATATGAGAAAACTCAGACCGAACAATGATACTGGCACGCTGCGCTGTCGACTTATCGGCCACGTTGTTATTGTAATAAAAAAAGTTTTACTCCATCGTCGGTCAGCTTCGCTTATGAGAATTAAGGGGATATTGGCCTGTTAGATGGGAAGATTATTGTTGTGTTCGCTTCTTTGTAAGATTAACTACGATTGAAAGATAGGCACCATATTACAATAGAATGGGAATAATAATGAAATAACGGGACACTGTCACGTCGGGTGTCCAAAACGCCCACGTGGCAGAACATTTCTTCAATTTAATTTTGTAATAGAATTTCCTTAATATTCTAATCCTTACTCGTGTTATAAAGAAGTTCATTTACTTCCGTATAACCTCGTCCTTTAAAATTTGTTGGTATATATATATTCCTTAGCTCTTCGTCATTCACACTCAACAATCGTTATAAATTTTAGTATTTTGGATGATTATATAACAGCCAATGTAATTAAATATAGATATTATAATCATGCCGACATTGTACAATGAACTTGAATTTCATTGGAATTCAGTTTGAAAAACAGAACGAAACCACAGGAACTGTACTCGCATCATGTTTTTTTGTTCACCAAATGAATAAAGCTATCTAAGCCGCTGTGTAACGGTAATATAACGATTATTAACCGACAATAGGATCGGTTAAAAAATATAGAAAACAAAAATTATAATTCCTCATAAAATAAGATTAAAACAATGTGATTTAGTATGGGATACATGGCATATATACATTAGCATTACACTACAATTTACACTAAATGTTCCAATTGAACCTATATTACACCTCTTACCCGCGACTTCTTCTACTTTTTTTAAGATAAAAAATAGATTATTCTATCTTCATGTTTCATATAGATACATTCAACAGTTTATTCTTAAAATCTTAAGAAAGAGACTGACACACTTTAGCATTTATAATATTAACATGAGGTATGGACGTGTAACACAAATAACGGCTCTGTTATACCTATATTGTCAATAGAAGATATTATTAGATGTTAGCAAAAAGTGTATATATAATGTATATATATATTACTAGATTATATAGAATAACTATACAACAGCTTTAGGTATATGTATATCACGACAGACAAAATATAAAACTTACAAAAATGTTAAAATATTGTAGATGTCAGTAGGATTCATTCATAATATCCACCAAAATCCATTAAAAAGGATTTCCCGAGTAATAGACAGTAAAAGAAAATATAAAATCCACAACAATTGCAGGCTAACTTTTGACCTTTTGAATAGAATAGAATAGAATAGAAAATCATTTATTCAAATAAACTTAATTTAAGCACTTTTGAATAGTCATAACAATTTGTTTTTTATCTACCACTCGTTCGGAAAGCTGTCTCATCACAAGAAGAACGAGCAAGAAACTTGTGTGTTGCTCTTTTGACGCAATCGAATCGAAGTAAAATCACACATATCAGATGTTAAATATTATAGGTAAAAACATGTATCATATATGTAACTGTTACTTTAAAATAAAAAAATATAATTGCTGTGAAAAGATTGGTTGGTGTGGACCAATCTTTTCTTTTCAGGTAGTAATCCAGCGTTTAAAATGTTGGATTACTGCTTAAACTGCTTCATTCACCAAGACAGTAGCAGAAGATCTGCTACTTTCTTGATCTAGGTCTTTATCATCATATCTTATAAGTTTGGATATATCACATCACGCCATCTAATACCAAACTAAGCAATTCTACTTCCACATTCATAACTCGTTACATAAGAATATAATTTTCTTTCTTATGTGATATGGATTTGATTGCATCAAACTCTACGCTAAAAAGTTATGCTGAACAACGCAGTAGACAGAGAAAAAACGTGACGTAGTGAATTTATTGTGTTTCGTCTGATCGTCAATGCAATGGATGAGGTAAAATGAATGAGAAGTAGATCGCCCAGTATATTGTACAGCACCGCCCGTATCTTTCAGATTGCATTTAAAAAAGCTCTATGCTAGTCTATCTAGTCTCTATGAACACCTAATAATTGCGTTAGAATGATTCTAATATTAACACTGCCAACATATTATTTCCTAACTCATATTTCATATCTAAGCACATCTATTGCGTTATAGCTTTATTTTATCATGACACTTAACATTTTATTTCAGTAAATATGTGAGTCATGTGATTATCAATCATTAATTTGATATTTAATGTCAAATGCGTATAAATAAGTACTTATGTAGCGTTTACGAATAGATAAAGGAGTAAATTACTGTATTTTGGACAAACACAATAATAATAAATCAAGGAACCAGAATCGAATAGTATCTAATCAAATTGTCTGTTGTTGAATCAAAAAGCATCATCGACATAAATTCATAGCCAAAAATAACTTATATAAAACATACAGAAACTTCGAGTTGTTACAAGGGCCTTCTTGCAGCAATTTGAAGCTGATTAATAAACTCGCTGGGAAATTTTAACAGTTTTGAAAGATATTGATATTCTTATTAAGAATAATCTAGAACATACAGATACGAGATATTTAATTAACACAATCAATATAACGTGTGGTCGGTGTGGAAAAAGAAAATATAATTAACTATGTACAAATAAAAAGCCCATTCTCCTTTTACACTTGGCTGCTGTCTGTATGCGTATATTTCTAAAGACGCAAGAGGTCATCCATCAAGTGTTATGTGTTGTTTCTCGAGACGAGAGCTCTCTTCCGGTTATTTCTCTCGTTTTGTTTGACTACGCAACGGTTTTGGCTTCATGTTATCAATCGTGACACACTAGTCATAACTCACAAAATACTATACCTTATAAAAAGTCGACGCTTCTCGAATAAACGATATTTTGAATAAAATACAAGAGTACTTCCACTCGGAGGCAAGGGCGATGAAACAACACGAGTGCACTCGTGTTCTCAACTTGTGACTTGCTTGTGGATGTTGTTTGGAATTTTTCTGAATATGCAAATAAAAATATCCTATTTCATTCTACAAATACCTTACAAATATTGTCTATACCGATAGACATTATTGTAACACAATCACTCTTACTGCATATACAAGTTATTCAAATAAGTAGTAGATTGGGATTCTACATTATTTTATTTTTGGAATTCAATTATCTTAAACCTCTATTTTCCGCCTGATCATCTTATCTTTGTTGTGTTCTGTGTTGAATTCTTTTTAGAAGCATTAGATCAAGTTTCAAAATACACTCCCGAAGCAAATAATCAATAGTAAATGTTGTATAGTGGTAGAGGTAGATATGTATGTTTTGTTTCACAAAAAAACTGACTGACTGTGTGTGGTAATGTAGAACCAAGATGGAAGTTAAAAATGTACCGAAAAGGTTAATATTTGGCTGTGGATTAGGAATTGTGGTTAATATGTTTATTTGTTGTATAGTAAGTATACATATTAGGCATCTCACAGATGACACTTAAATAATTATAATATTAAAAAGTTTCAATTCGAATAACGTATTTAACTTGTATTTACTTTAAAATAGATTTTCAATACGTACACATTTTATAAATCTGTGTAATAAATAATTTACAACACAGAGGCTAAATATAAAAGTGGCAAATAATCTGTAACCGTAAATAGTGATGAAAAGTTTAGATAAAGGATCGATCGAGCAAAAGAGACTGTTTGCAGCGGCTTATTGAGTGCAAACAGGACTGGAGGCGGGCAAACAACCTAAGCATAGTGCGGCCTCGGCGGCGTCTTTGCACAGCGAAATTATTAAACTACACAGTATACAGATTCTGAGCTCCAACAAAAGAAAACCGGTCAATATGGACACGATAAAGGCGTATTGCGTAGTGTTGACGGGTAGACGGGCTCAAATCAGGTGTTTATCGTTACTTTATCGTATATTTAACTTAGGTTTTTTATAACTTTGTAATAGTATAAGTACCTTGTAAAGCTGGTATAGTCGTAATAGTATTTTGAGCTGATACCTGAAATATGATATTATATATTATAGCCGGTTGAAGGTCTAATTTTGCTCTATTTTATAATAATAATAACAATAGTCCTGGACAATTTACAAAACTAAGGAACTGATACAACTGGAGCACTATTACTAATACTACACATCCATACTAAAATTATATTTTTTAGAGTGTGTCACTGTCAATCTGTTATCTTTTCAACATTCACTAAACAACTCAGCAAAATTTAGAGAAAGTTGTTTTGAATATTATCACACGAAGCCGAAAATAGTCTAGACTTTATCTAAAAAACGAAATCGCGAGTAGAAGGAAACCGACGGATAATCTTAATATAAAATTATTTTGTTAAAAAATAGTTTATAATATAGATTAATAAATAATATGATAACATTACAATATAAACATATATGATAAAATTTATAAGATAAAAATTTATTTGAGAATTACAACAATAGAAACTTGATCATATCGGTAAAAGTTTCAGTGGCTATATAAAATTTCTTTTCCAATAATGGGTACTCCCACATTGAAAAATCCCTATAAGACTAATATATATGTGTTAATAACCTACAACAGAATTACAGGTGTCTTATTGACGAAATCGCTAACCTACTATGTTCAATTAGCAGCGTACGTCACGTGTCGATGAGCCCTATCATTAAAACTTATCTCCAAGGTCATGATAGCACTACGAGAGAGTGGAGGCGAGGTTACACATTGAGTAGAATCCAGGGTTGCCAATCATTCGCCCTAAGCTCACTAAGAACGAAAGAGAGAGAGAGATAAGAGAATATTACATAAGGCTGTAAGGTAAGGCGTCCGTAAGCGAGAAGCAGTTAGGTTCCTTCATTGGGACGACGATTTGGCCGGGGGAAGACTTTGAAAGACTAAAGGCCATAGAAATACCTGGTGTTTTATGCTGTGGGGTAGTAGGGGAATACCGGGGTGTTTTTAGTGATAAATCTCGCAGTATCATCATTCATCATAAAATATAAATTAGTTTCCACCCTCAGATAGTTGAAAAACTTTTTAAACAACGAATATTTATCAGTTAATATTTCATGCAATCATAGTTTTTAATGTTCCAATTACTGTTGCGTTGGTGTTGCATTTACAATAATAATATTTATAAATATTTTTATTTGCAATACCACCGCTTTCTGTCTCCTAAACCTCATAATTAATAAAATAATGATACACAAATATGACAATGTACAAGATAGACGAGTCAATGTACGAGCTTTTTAGTACATTTTTATATTTTCTATAGTTGGCAACCCTGGGAGTCTTCGCGACAAGTGCTCGGCCACTCGGCCGTCGAACTGAGCCCGTTCAGCAGGTTTGTGCTCCTGTCTTGTCTCCGCTCTGCATCCGTCTTCTCATATCAAATGCAATTATGTAACCAATGCCATTTATAACAAGCTATAGCCTATAGAAAGCCATAGCGAGATTAGTTGCCTCCATGTACATCAAAACTTTTTTATTTCCACGTACAAACGTGTCGTATGTTAAGCATTTTATGTTGTTTTCTATCGCTTTTCCCGCTTGGCATATTTTTTAATGTTAGTAATTCGTATCATATCTATAATACTATATAATAATTTTTACCGTCTATTTTCCACGAATTAATCTACCTTTTCTTTAGATAAAAGATAAGATAGTCCGTCTTCATTATACAAATCCGTCTTCCAATACAAATCAAAAAGTAATAAACAGACAGACAGACACTTTCTTATTTATTTTATTAATATGAATGTGGATAGTGAACTCCTCCTGAGTTGGTTCCATATAAATATCAGATAATGGTCACTTTTTTTATTTATTTACTAATAATACAATATAATGTTTTTAAATCATTATAGATTTGTTGTAGTTTCATGACAAAAATAGTTCTTAAGTCAAATACATAGTACGGCAACTCTAAATTAAAACCAAAGGTCAAATAAGTAACTTGTTAGATTTTCATAATGATAACTATGATTAATGTGATGTAATACGGCACGTATACGTACATAATTCTAATTTGTATTTGATTTTAATTGTTATTACCGTATAATATGTTTAGAAGTATTTTGAAGTTTCAAAAATATATGTAGGTATTTAGGTACTCGTAGTTGACTAGCGATTTACTTCGGCTTCGCCTGGGTGTAGAGTGCATGAGATTGAGGCCGTATAATTACTATACATATTTCCATGTATTATATTATATGTATAAACCTTGTATAAGATATTCTCAAAATATTTGATGAAGGCCTCGGTGGTCTAGCGGTTTAGTATACCGGTTTACTTCCGATGGTTGCGGGTTCGATTCTCGCACGTACAACAAACATTTATTGTAATGTATTTATGAGTATACATATATTGTTTGTAACGCTCTGGGTGTTTTCTATTTATATTATGTATGTCTTTAGCAAAATAAATCTAAGTTAATTTAGATTAGTTATCTAGTACCCAAAACACAAGCTCTGCTTACCTTGGGTATAGATGGCGTTATGTGATTTGTCCAGGGATTATTATTATATACGTATATAGTGATCCATACCACTTACCACTAGATGAGCCGTCAATTGTTTACCAATGCCAATCACATAAAAAAATATACAAACACGGCAATAAAAGTTGAATGAAAAATGTAGAAAATACCAATTCAAAATATCTCGATATTGGAAATAAATTAATGCATTCATATGGATTGCGGTCGATGTCATAATTCCATTGCGCTACAGAGTGGTTTGATTCACCGAAACAAATTTAAATTGAGGTATTTTTTTATTTATTCTACACTCACACGATATAATAACTCCGGATGGACGAACAATTGTTAAATTTACTAATAATAAAGTGGGTGACCGACTTCTTTCTTTAAAATTGTGTTTTTTCTAGCGGTGACAACTATTTCTATAGATAAATTTAAAAAGAAAATAAACAATAAACAGAATATAGAAAGAAATCTTTATAGATTTAAGACATTGTCTGATTACTACTATTACGGTTGATTGGATTACAAAATCATGAGACCTGTTATATACATAACAGTCATATGTAATATTGTAGTCATATATATGATTGATTTTCAAGTAAAAACAATAAACAACTATTACACTAGTTGTTACTCTCGACTACGTCTGCTCAAATTGTTTTCCTCTATTTTATCCTATTCCTGATTATTTTATTGCGATAAATTTATAGCAAAAAAATTAAATTCTATATCACGTCAAATTTCAACATATATTCATGTCATCTGTTTAATCGTGATAAGGCAACAAACAGACAAACACATTTCAGAATTTATAATATGAATTCTTCTTAACATCTTTCTTGCAGATTGACGTGTGCTTTTTCGGAAATGAATTATTAAAAGA
The DNA here is from genome assembly GCF_030625045.1 of Achroia grisella. NCBI lineage: Eukaryota > Metazoa > Arthropoda > Insecta > Lepidoptera > Pyralidae > Achroia > Achroia grisella. Next base: position 4,327,492 of record NW_026712703.1, read on the forward strand.
AAATGAATTGTATTCAACTATAGTTGATTCTAATTAAAGAGTAAAGAGAACAAACGTAGAAGCGGTAAGTGCAAGAGGTTAAACAGCACATACAAACATAGAAGACAAGTGTGCAGATTCTCTGCGGCTTCTGTGGTTTACATCCTCGGAGCACTTTCACCGATTCCCTCATTAGCGATGCCGTACCAACACTTCAGCAAACACTTGACGCCTACAAATTGCTTGTCTTGCTCCCCCTCTGCTCTCTAAAACTGTACACACAATGTACCAACCTACACCTCAACAATTGAAAGTTTACTTATTTTAATTTCACTGTGCTTTTATATAAAAATATTTTGCATCGACGTCAAAAAAAGTGGGTACTCACTTTGCTAGTATTCGAATTGTTATAAGCTTGCCAATTTTCAATTATTTTCTTAATTGAAGGGATTTACTTTCATTATCTTCCGTACTTACATAACAACGATTGAAATTTTTCATGGGAAATTGAATCTTTAGGAGCTAAAATGTGTTAATATTAATATATTTATAATAGTAGAATAGGTTTATAATATTACGTCATATATTTCACCTCTAATAAATAAAACTAGCATCTTAAATGCGAAGAAATGTCTTTGTTACATTTTCACAACTATAAGGCTGAGGGTATAATCATATTTTTGTACCAAAACAGAAGATGCTATAGGTAGTGCAGTATATAGGTTTATAAAATTATAAAAGAAAGAAAAAATATAAATAATATAAATAGTTAAACCTTATTCTTGACTATTCTCTAGTTGATTCTTACAATACAAGCCAAGACAGTAATAGCAAGAATCCAAACTTTCACCAATGATTGATAACCTAGTGATGCAATGCTGTGTTTACTTTGGTCTCCATAAATCCAAAGACTAGAAGAGTGATCCAATCTAAATCTAAAAACTAGATTTGAATCTCGTCCAAAACAATTTCGCACAACTTACCCCGGCCAGCCTCCAAATTTTAAATCCTTCTCTGCCATGTTGTGGCACATATCAAACACATTGCGTTTATCTTTCTGTAGCATTGAGGTCAGTGCTACTAATCTACCCAAAAGATATATTGGATACACACCCAGATATCAAATTAGTAGATTTCGCAATGTTTTGTTTTGTAATCTACGAATTTGCATGTAACTTTCTAGCCCTGATAATCTCCTATTTTAGTTCGAAGTTGCGCAATGAAACCCAAAAAGCTAAAATTAATTGATAAAAATAATATATAATATTGATAAGATTTTAATACACTTTCTGGTTCTGGTTGTGCATTCCGGATGACCCGAAAAAATATAAACGACGAAAAAATTGTTTTTAAGGATATAGGAACGCTAATGCACCCAATAAAATGAGTAGGTATATTGTATTACTAAAGTGTTATATTAAATTTATTTGAATAAAGATTATCTATTCCATTACACATGACATTTTGCGAAAATTTTATATAAATAAACTGCTTTTGTAACACCAAGGCAAGTTGATTACATATAACCAAAAACTCACTCACTATTCTTGACAGGTTTGAGCCCGGTTAGTTTTCATATAAATTGAGTTGCTTCCTCTATCTGTATCTATGTATATTTATATACGAAAACATATCTCAATGCCTAACTATGTATGAACAATTTGATCGACGTTTATAGCTTTTTTGCACAAAGAACATAGGTTATGTAAAGCCATAAATAATTTTATTGCTTCGCACTAACATCGTAAAATATGTCACATGCACACTAATATTACACAAATTTCCAGGACGTTTAATGCTATAACGACAGAAATATGATGCCTGGCATGTGACGTCCTATGCGCAAAGCTCCGCCATAAACATCATTTGCAGTGTTTCAAGTGAACGCCGAGTATACGGTACTCTCTATGACGCCTTGACGAATGTGGTCACAATATATAAATATGTAAGCCCAAGTTCTTTGGTTAATTAATCAACTATATTATTGAGTTTATTAATAAATAGAAATATCAGAATTACTTTGATTAAAATAAAACTCACTACTGAGTATATGTTATGAGTATGTACGAGATACGTACATACTCGTAACATATACAAAAAATACATAACAGGCTATTTTAGTTAAGTTACTTTACTTTGTACTTTTAGAGACTATTTTTAATAGTAATCACGACTCCCTTTCTTCGTCTTAAAATTATTTAAAAAGAAGTGGTTAAAGAAACTGTCTAATCAATTGTCTAAACCTAACCCAACTGAAACTCACATCTGATGTAACTTACATACACGAAATTTAAACGTAAGGTCTTATGACGTAAACAAGTAATAATAGGGAAAATTCCACTTCAGGAAATTCACAGAATCTATACGCAGCGAAATTAATCATTTTCGGAGGTAGCCGATAGAGACATAACAATGACCGTATTATACAGATTTCTATTCGATACAAAAATATCATTAAACAGGAAAACATTCGTTTACGTACAGGCTAATACTAAATTCGTTTCAGTTAATGTTCTTAGCGTGTGTATAGGTAATAATATTAATCAAATGGTATGAAATACAAAATAAGATTTATATTAGTATTATTCAAAAGTGCTGCAGATATTGTTTCTATCCTAATTTTACTTTGAACATGGATTCAAAACGATTATTTCAAGTATATTTTTAAACTTCCCACCGAGCTGTATTCCTGTGCCTTTCCTTTGAATGCATTTAATTACAAAAATTACACATCATAACCCAAATTTAAAATGCACTCTATCGTGGGAACGGGCCGTGGGTCATAATGAACATCATAATTCTTTATTCTGAACTTTGGTAGACACAAAGGTTTAATGAGTCATTAAAATAAAAAAGGTACTTTCTGACTAAATGATGAATAGAAATACCACCCTTAGCTAATTTATATAATTTATTGTACCTGGGTACATTTTAGAAATTAAAAAAAAAATTGTCTTAGTAATGTTACACTTTAGTTCAAGACGAAAAAGATTGTATGCGAATTTATGGAATGTAGAATTAATATGTATTTATTTATTATTTCAGATAAGACATGTTTGTCATTTCGTTATATTTTATATGTAACATGTATTGGGGTTAAATACAGACTGACAAAAAACCTGTACCTATTGCATGCTCTTCTAAAACAGGCGCGAAGTTTTATATATATACTTTTTGGATAAGTAACTATATTGTACTTCATATTGTAACTGTTCTTAATAATTCTAATCGGTGTCTGCTAAATTTAAAATTATTATTTGACTGAACTTACTTGCATGATTTTATATATTTGAAAGTTAAGTTAGTAGTAGTAAAGTAATGCTGCGGTTTAATTTTTCCATCGCTTGGTACATAAATTACCATAAAAATAGTAATATCATTCAAAACGTCGCTTAAAATATGTGTATATTATAGATTAAACTTTACCATATTACCATACCATATCTAAATAAATACATATCCATTAGAAAATATAAAAAAAAATCAATATGTTTTTAGAAACCACTTCTCGATTTAGGTTTTAAAAAGTATTTTGGCCCTAATAATAATTCGTTTCGACTATTGCTGAAGTTTGTTTTTTTTAGTGACTTAGTTTATGTTACCACTACTTTCTTAAATCAATTTCTACTTACTATTTCTGCACATTTCAATTGAATGAAAAATTCTATTATGCTTCCGTTACTCAAAGTTTGACTTAAAAAATGCAATAGGCCGTCTTATTACTACGTGTCTTTATTTAAGTCTGTGCTTTATTTTCCACATATGGTACTTTTACAATTCTTTTTTATATATGGTAATTGGAATAATAAACTAGATATACCTGATGGAAAATAGCGACCATGCTGGTGTACATGAACAGCGGACATCAAGTCATTATGCAGTATCCACAGCACTCACTCACTCACATATGCGTTGCCATTCCGAGGGACTAAGATGTAAATTTCCTATACCCTGTAACTTCACTGCCAAATTTCACCCTTCAAAGGAAATCACAATTTCCAAAGCAGGTGACTTGAAGGCTACACTGTATAACTCGATAAAGTATGACACTATTCCATTCCACATGGCATAGTAAGTAAAAGCACAGATAACATAATAGTAAAAGTAAGTATACTATTTCATCTACCTACTGATAACTCTTAGTGTGGAGTTTGGACAAAAGCAGCTTGTGGATATATCTATCTAGAAGCCACATGTGCTACTGTTACGTGGTGTGAATTTTAAGCCCACAATTTTGTGAAAAGAACAAGCCCATATTACATTTTAGAATTTATTTCTAAAAAGGTAATATAAAAGACTTCTTACGAAGTCTGTAGTGATATTGATTTTGATTGTGTAATAACGTAATTATTATAGTAAACATATAATAATTACGTTATTACATAATCAAAGTATCTACCTATTAAATTAAACGTTTTCGCAATAGATGTAATCATGCTCTCATAAAGTTAATTATCTTGAAATAATAAGAAAAAAATATTGTTGTATATAATTGTTTTTTGAGAAAAAATGTCCTATAATATTATACACTTGACCTTTGAGTTTGATTATATTAGCATATTTACAAAGTCTATTGTCCGAAATAAAAAATATATTATTGACGTTTAAAATATACAGCAGGCATCATTTGACAAAATGTCTTTATAAGATGGGGTAGGAATAACACATTCTTTTCTTTACTATAGGGATTCCTTTGTAGAGATTAGTCTGCTATGGCTATTGGGTTTATTTTACTTACATACTGTAATGTTTTTTTAAAACAGCCCGACTTTTATAATCGTAATATGAGTAATGGTTTGTATAAAACCTTATTGTTTTCAAATTTCATATTTTTAAAAGAGTAACGTATTTTTTGTTATATTATTTTAAGTACAACAGGTTCAAAATATTCAAAGATATGTTTACAATTATTACAACATTTTGTGTTTCATATCATTCGAGGTTATTGCCCATTTTTATCGGTTTAATTCATATTGTGAAGTTGGCGGTAGAATTAAAAAACTACTACTAAAAAATTAATTGGCATAAAATTACATTTATGAGTACAAAATATATCTAATAAGAGTGTGTTAGATAAAAATCATGCTGCTCGTTCCTCGTTGCACGTCTTATTTGCGCTGCGAAACCACGCTCAGTAGCTTTTCAAATATGGGTGTGTACTGGTCCTTACCCACGGTCGCGGCTCGTTAACTTCACCCTGACTGCGCGAGGAGTAAAGACATCCGTGTACACTGCGCTTTCAACGATATATATTATTCACTAGCGACCCGCCCCGGGTTCGCACGGCTACAATTATTCCATTCCGAACCTTGTTAATCACTAATAAAGCTTTCCGTACGTGGAAGAATTTAAAAAAATGGTTATGCATTTTTTTATTCTTTATTACTTTGTATTTTTTTCTGTAGATTTACGAATTTGTTACATGTAAAGCATAGCGACTGTCCCGACTACGCAGGGACATTTCAATCTATTTAGGTACTCAAAACCTTAACATTTTAGAAATTATAGAGAACATACAAATGGTCGCAGTGGCTAATACATATATTTGTTTAATTATAAAATTTACTACAATCTTTTACATAAATCTTTATAATGTATAAAATAAATAAATAACTTTTGAATGGACCTTTAGAGATGTGGTTCTGTTACTAAGTCAACATTTGTGAGGTCTCTTTCAATGAATTTCTTAATGGACAGGTTTATTTGGGTTTCCCACGTGAATGTTCTCGTAGCTTCTTGTCAGACAGGATAGCATGTAAAAAACTCGAAGTGCTAATCGACCATGTCTAGCAACCACTAAATCATTCAATTTTATGTTCATTCACTTTTTTTCTGCAACACAGGGGTCTACTGTTACTATTACTAGATATTGTTACTAGTTTGTATAGCTATAAATATCTAAAAAATGTATACGAATACTATAAATCCTAAAAATATTTAGCTGGCTGTTTAAATTTTTTCATGAGTAAAGAGCAATTCTTTACTCAGGAAACAATTCAATGTATCTTCAATTGTTTAATTCCATTAATTTAATATGAAGATGCTGAAGATTGTACAAAAAGTATGGCCAATGGCTTTCTTCTAAAAAAAATGTTGTCTAGAAATATAATAGTTCTATGCGAAATCACGGCTAACAGCTATGGTTTTACAAATTACCACATTCTTCTTTAAATAAATAAAAAAAAAAACATAAATAGCTATTATTTCAAGTATTTGCTTCGTTTTATAATACCTTTGGAATGGAATATTTAAATAAGCAACAACTTGGGCGAAGGCGCGACAATACAGAGACATTTACTGATTCTTGAAAGAGAATGACAATAATAGCGTTTGAATTTGAAAGGCACGGCGGGAACACAGCCACCCGTAGCGATATTACGTAGATATCGACGGCAATCGCCATCTCTGCCTCTCGACCGTGAATTGAACGTCTCCTTTGGTTACGTACCCCAAGTGCCTAAGTACCTGTGTACCAACCCAAAGCCCTGTTTATCTACAATAATATAATAAAAAAATGTACGTATTTTGTATAGTAATCTTCGGAAATATTTCACCAGTTTGAAAATTTTATTATTTCAAATGTACATTATGTTTTATGTTCGTTAAATGTGCATTTTAACTGTTAAATCAGATAGCTATCCTATTGGAGGCATTGTTAACTGTCCATAACGTGGTAAACGTAACACTTGACATGCATTTTGCTGAGCATATTTGCGTCCTACGTGATAAAGGGTCAGCATACCATCATCTTTCTGATTAATTTGGTTTGATTTTTTATTAGAGCTTTGAAGACTAAATTGAGATAGTAAATCACTAGATCATCAGGCCTGTATTCAATAATGTTACTAATCCACACTGTTGTTATAAAAGTACTTAGTACTGTACTTTGTGAGTTTCGAAATTCTCATCAGTATAGCAACCTACAGAATCAATACACCTATTTTATGTAATTGGAAGGACAAATAAGCTATCGGTCCAAGTAGTAATGAAACAGCACTACGGATATAACGTTATCATGTGATTTTCGTGATACTACAAGTGCGCTGCCATTCCTGGGGACTACGATTTAATGCAATTTCCTGTAAGACAACTGCCTTATCTTACTCTTCAACAGAAACAGATCTTATGCTTGGCGGCTGACAGAGATGACTCTGAGGTACATATGCACAAAACTTTTTATAAAGTCTACCTCGATTTAATCTGCTCTTATTTGAAAATATAGCTTTGCTATTTCAAAGGTACCAACAAGTACCTAAATTATATAATAACTTATAGATTACAAAACGAAGCCTATTAAAAGTATTACAACATATCAAATTAAATCAAAGATAAATGAAAAAGGAATATAATTCATTTATTCGTTCACATCTATCACTATTATTATAGAATTAATAATAGAATTGACGGAGAGGTTTTTGTGACTGTTAATATTTGTACCCTTGTGAACTTCTCAGAAAACTCTAAAAATGCTATTCATGTGTCGACGATTTCGCACCGAAAAGTATTTCTTTTGTATCTATCGGAGTCATTCATTATAGGTACATATTATGTTATTTAATAGTAGATCGTAGAATATATTATTTTCTTTTGTAAACTTTATATCGGAACAGAAACTGAAATATTTAATATGCATTAGTATTTCGGTATTTAATTATGGTATGTAAATCACATTGTACAATATCTATTCTATTGTTTCGGTGTTGTTTTCAAGGTGAGATGTGGTAGAAAATTGATTATGTATTATAGGTACAGAGGTATAATGGAATATTCTTAGAAATACTAGTCCTAATGGGCAGTTAACGGGATAACAGGTGTCTTAGTTTATTCTGTGATATCCACGGCGATGTTAAAAACTTCTAAAATGGTTTTCTTAATTGAAGAAAATGGAATATTGCACTAGTCTGTGCTGATGGTAAACACTGGGGGTATGGATGCAAATTATATGATAAAGTCGGTCAGTTGTGATTATTAACATTAACCACGATGGTTCTAAGTGGGGAGACCGTGGAGGTCAACATGATATATTGACCACTAATCCCTATTACTAACAATTCCTTCTTGTTCTTATCCTTCACTATAGACAACAGCTTGAAATATATTTTAGATATTTCAGTATAAAATGATGGTGACATTATGGTAATTTTATTGAGGATAGCGTACAAACTAAAATTACAACTAAGATTATAAAGTAATATACGAGCAGGATATTTTAAATGCTAGTTACGTTTCTTTTTATTTTTTATTTTACCACTGTAGCTATCTTTTGCATAGATATGGTAGTAATGTAATTTTGAAATGAATAATAATTATTTCTTTATCTCTTTCTTAAACTTTAATTTCAATTAACATTATTTTATCAGGAATGTGAATAAGTCATTTTCGGTGGCCTATAAATTTGTGACTATATTTATTAGAAGACCGTATACAAGGAGACAATTGAATTTAAACATCCAAGAGTTACGTAGAGTCATAAAATGATTAAGTAAATCTTGTGAACCATTTCTAGCAAATAGAAACGGAATAAAATATGTAACAATGGATTTATCAATTAGATTTTTTTTATTCCCAGACCTCACCACCGTCACCGTGAGAAATTGAGAGCAACCTGAATAGATCTTTCGACGAATCAATGCTGGCCGAAAAGAAAGTGATCCATCTTACTTAATCCGCCGTGTACTTGATCTGACATTATGAACGTTTCGCAATTTTAAAACGTAACGTCATTTTATAACTCGTACAAACTTGCGGTACGTTTGGGTTTATTGTTACTTTCGTCTACCTGTATAAATATACATGAACGATCTATATAAACATGAATTGTAGAATTTTTGTATGCATCATTCAGAATAGTTACTCTTATTTGAGTAATTAGTTTTTTTTTATTAAGGATTTATCAAATAATAGGAGCCATTCTGAAGTGATGTGCCTATGAATGATAAAAAACTACATTAACAGAGGAACAATCGATTGTTTAATTCTGATGGAAATCATTTAATTGACATTTCATTATTATACTATTTTTTTCATTAGATGATGGGTGCCTAGTGTATACGTAATAGACAAAAGAAATATTATCATTCGTCCGTATACAATCATACATTCGTTTAATTGTGTACTATTCGGTTGTATGGACTCTATCATTTATGTAAATGTAGAGTAAAGGTACCTATTTCATTTCACATACACATACATAATTTACACTGTAGCTTTGTATGATAAGCTCAATGGGGCGTTGGCCTTATTGTTTTCATTCCCACCAGTGAACAGTTACAGGTATAGGTACATGTAGACACGTTTCTTCGTAAGGTTTTATGATAAAAAAAAAATTTTAGATATCGATTTTCCTATTCTGTTCTTGAAACAACAATGTGACAACTATTTTATAGAATTGATATATAATTAGATATGTAGGTATATATATGTTTGCATGTATTAGATGTAGATATATATAATATTTTTTCCTGTAACGTATAGAGCTACATAATGTAATTGTTTACATAATTGGATATACGTGTATTGTAGTATCAAAACCGATTTTTTTAAAATAGTGGTTAGGTTTTTGTAATTATTTTAATAATATTAACTGTTTAATATACCGACATGCACGAAATTGGTAAGTTTTCTTACTTTATCTTGCCAATTTAAAAAAAAAATATATTGATTCAACATTAATAAAATAAAATAAACGTATCAGTGCATTATCTAGCATATATAGCCCGTTCCCACTAATTCAATTATACAGTTCAGTTGACTGAGCATGTTTTGTTGTTTTTTACTTGTTCAGGTAACTAACTTGTTAAAGTTACAAAGACAGCTGCATTGTTTGATGTATAAATCAGTGAGACATGTATGGAAAGAAAATATACATACCTACCAGCACTAATTTAATAAGAGTTTACATGTATCTAATATTATAGGTAAAATGTATTCATCTTAATTAGTTGATATCCACTCCAATTAGTAACGTTAGGTCAAATATGGCAAGAAGGTATTTACGTATTTGTAATAAAAATGCGAAACGGTTCTAAAAATGTTATGATTTGGGAATTTCATATACAATCCAATATTCCCTTGCATATCTTGAAATTTGTATGTGGTGACTGAGTAACTGCTTACCTTGTTATTGGACAGACAGTTATCGGTCGATCCCCAACCGTGAATGTTCCCGGGCTCCGCAGTAGTTAAAATTGCCGCATTCCTCTGTAGACGGGCACGGGCGTGAGACCGGCACAGCCTCCCTATCTGGACCGGTTGTTTACCACTGCCTTGGTGTCCCAAAATTAACACACGATGTGGTGATTATCACATAAACAACTATTGAAACACCGTCCCTAGTGAGATGCTTAACCGAGTCATGGTTAATTCATACAGTTTGTTTTCGGTGTGCGGCAGGTGGGCGCGTCAACATTAAACGAGTGCAGCAGACTCGGAGACGCGCACGGTACTGGCTGGGGGGCGACGCCAGTGCCCCCGCGCGCACGCGCGCCAGCCAGACACCTCCCGCCTGCCCACGGCTCAAGCCTCCTAAAGCAAAAGCCTTCATTTACACACATGGTCTTGCAGTCTGACACAATGAATATTCAATCATAAGGAAATGTACAGCAATCTCACACTAAGCTAAGAACCGAAATGTAACAACTCACATGCATCCAGCATAGATTGAAGTACATTACAAAAGCGGGATGTTTATGGGCTACAAGTTTGACCTAGTTGCAGTTCACACTTATATTTCATGGGATTAGGAGTGGCACCTCATCACAACAATTCATCTTATATACATAGCTGGTTATTAAGCGGCTAAGCGAGCATGCAGGTGGCGAAAGGAGTTAACTGCCAACCCGTGGCTTAATTTGTTGACGGTTAACATTAATGACAAATCAATGCTTTACGCATTGCGTATTTTCATAACACCCGCCTCTAATCCCTCAAACGCAACTAACGTCTGAAATTAATCACGTAATATGCTTTTGTACAACTAGTAGTGACGGGAAATTAACTAATTACTGTAGCTATGTGATATTGAATTATGTGTGCAATACTGAATACTTAATTAAAGTTTTAAAGTATTTATAGATTATTAAATAAAACTTATTTTAGCTATTCTTTAATATCTGTGAAATTTTGAAGCTTTTACTTTGATGACATTTTTTACTCTAGTAGTTGTTGCTGTGGATGTACTTTCCAAGAGTTCATCTAGTGTATGGGTTCAATTGATTAGTTTCAGTAAATTGAATTCAAGGTTAGATTCTCGACTAGATAATTTTATGGCTCGTAAGTTTTATAAATTGACATGACAATAACGAAATGACTATTTCCCTATTATCTTATGTGATTGCAAATAATAATAATTATTATTAAAATTATGTATTAACAATCTTATATTACGTCACACGTTCGAAGGGAAGAGGAAGGGGTACACAAAGTGTGATATTGTGTGACAAGGGTTGGGAGGGGGTGTCATAAATCTAAGTATCAAAACACGAAATTTAAACTATTACCAAAAAACCTAAAACATTTCCAACTAACATAAGGTTTAATTTTATTTGTTGACCAGTTCAAACTCAGTTTTGTAAAATGGCAATATATGTGACGTCACACTAGGGAGAGGGAACTTTAATTAATTCATTACATTAATCATTTCTTATTTCTTATTATAATTAAAACCTACAGTTTTTTTTAGAATATTTACATTTAGCATAAAAGTAGACTGTAATAGATCATAGGGGTAGAAGTACATTATTGACATAACATTTATTTATTTTTCAACACATTTGTAGACACGCTCGTAATGTAGATCTAATATTTCCGGTTCTCGATATATAAATCAATTCATAAAACATATGTATGTTATAAAAGCAAATAGTGAAGTTATATTCCACAACCGTACTATTTGCTTATTTAAAAAAAATCGAACTGAACGCCGCGCCCGCCGCCGTGCGGCACCATCCAGTAGGCAGTCCGCCGATTGAAAAAAGTATAACGGCGGGAAAGCAACATTGTGCATAACAGTTTTATGGTTGAGTTTATTTAAAATCAAGTGTGCTGAAAAACATCGTACCAAGTTACTTACCAATCTATCTAATAAAAAATTACCAATACCAATCAGAAATTTCAATGACTGCAAAATTGGTAGTCATTGATAAGAGAGACTATAAAATATAGGACATAAAGATTGATAATTAAAATGTAATGGCAAGAATAAAATCAATCTACAATATTAAATATGTTTAAAAACATTAAACTTGAGATAAACTCGTTGAAGTCTTTTTTGTGGATTCTTGGCCTCTACGTAAGTAGTAGACAATAATAGGTTAACTTCCATTGCGGTATTAAGAATAAAGAAAAAATTTACTAGTTGATTCAGATCTTGAAAATATATATTTGACCAAACAGGGAGCACCAGCACCGTTCATCCCAATACTGTGTTATTGTAATCCAATTGTTTTTTAAAGAAATATTCTTTTATTTTTATTAAAGACCGTCTTCAGCTGTAGGTATGTCTAAAATGAATTGATATTTGCGGACAAATATTGACATATTCTTCCACAAATATCTCGTCACCCGTATCACAGTTATAGGACGGGCTAGGGCAATAGTGTATTTAACATTAAAAAAATTAAAGTATGTAATATTACCGGCCATTTTGAACCAAAGAGACCAAATTTTTGATTGATTAGATGATTAAATAGAGGGACGAATAAATGCAAATTGCTATGCTAAGTGTATATCATGTTTAGGGACAAAATGTGTTTTTTTTGGAAGTAAGAATTAATTAGAATAAGCTCTTAATAGTCGTAAAACGTCGGTTATTATAACATATTCTGGCTACTATTATCATGACGCCTTTTACAATTATCTCTTGGTTTATATATCTGCTTAAACTGATTATCATTGTACAGTGAACTTATAAAGGAATAATATTATATTATAATATATAAAATATAGTCGATTAAATAGAAATATGTCATTATTCAAAATTAGAAGCTAGAATTGCCTCCTTTTAGGTATATAAGTCAATTAAAGTAACCACGCCGCGCCGCGCCGTCTTAATCATTATATAAATACTTTTAAAATTATATATAATACTTCTGTGTAAATTTAAAACATTAATGGGAAAAATAATTTAAAAACTTTAAATGTACATTTTGAATACTACCATTTTTCTATAGTAAAATTATAAAGTAAATGTTTTTGAAATTAACATTTGATCAATATAAGGACTAAACTTGGGCTATGTTCAGTCTAGGTAAAATGTTAAGTTATATTTTTATACCTATGTTCGTAACTTGATAGGATGGTAACGATGGTGACGGAGTACCACTGTAGCACGTTGGTTATCCTCATCACTGTAGCGTTATATATGTTGTGATGAGGTGGCGCTACATTATCTATTATTTATTGTAGTATGTAGGTAGTGAGTATACCGGTAAATAATTGTACCTACTATTTATTAGACATTATTAAGTTTATTGCTAGTGTGCTACATGGCTTAATAATAACGCGTACAGTTGATGCGGAGTCGGGACGTAGACTGATTTTACACTTAACTTAGATCTATGTTAGTGGAGACGTAAACTAATGTGTGACGACTAAACTATACTCAGGTTATCGTCAGAACTATGTTTTAATTTTGATGATGAAAAATAAGAAGAAAATCCTTACATAACGACACAATAGCATTTACTTGCGATTTCGTTCCCTGCTATAAATAATAGCTTACCTTTATTCACCTCTATCCAAAACACTACTTGCATACCTTCTCCTATAGCGCAAGGCGGCAAGGGACCTCGTTTGCTTGCACCTGGTTATAAGTGATTAACGCACAACACCATGGGAATAAATTACTAGTCTTATAGAATAGGATATGGATACAACGATTAAGTGATATGAGCGAGGATGGGTGACCAGCACTCTTACCATTCGGACCTTGGTAACACATAATAAGTTTCCCGCATTCTATGAGGCTGTAGTATTTTTCAGGCCGAACTGGTTCATTTGTGCTGTAAAACCATGACCAACCAATGACAATAAAACTAAATTTATTGTCATTGACATGATATAAATAAAACTTATTCCGCTTCTTTAGCCATATATTTTTAATATATGGTTAAAGAAGCGGAATACACGTAACTCAGACATTACTATGCTTACTAGGTTACCCCGATACTATATTGTTGAAATCAAATTGTTTTAAAATTATTTAAACATTTTTTCATTTTTCAAAAGTGACATTGGCTAATAACTCAAATATGCATGGCTAAAACCTACAGCCAATTTAGAGTAAAATATATAACGTGTAAATGCATCTTAAGTTGTAATGTTATCAATAAATCAAAACAGTATGATAAATCATATGAAATCAAAATCTGCATGAACAGACATGGCTGTATGAGCATAGTCTTTTTGCCTTGAGTAACAGAGAAATGGAACAAAAAAATGTACGTCAGACATGATGGGTCAATGTCTCAATGTCTTCAACGCTGTCAATAACAGCTGATTATCGATTTCATTCGTTTTATTTATTTATCAATATTACATATACTTTATTATTTATTTGCTTGTATACATTTATAAAAACGAAATGGACCGATTTTTTTGTTTCTACAACTTTAATACTATTTATTTGTAGTAAATTTTATAAAAACTCGAGTTATAATTGAAACTTTATAAAGGCATTAAATTAGTACACAACAAGATGTCAAAGCAGAGTGTATTGTTTCATCCCATCATAAGTTCAATCCAAAGAATAGCTCTCTATGAAACCAAAGCGGTATGTTATTACCTAATATTGCCAGTTGTTCTGTTTTATTTGTTATTAACATTTGTTAATTTTAAGGCTCTAGTAGTTCCTGTATGTAGGTGGATGTAGAGAATTATTCATAACTTACCTTTGTTCTGCTACTTTTAGTAGTTTTTTAGTTCTATATTACTTATATCATACATTTATAGATCTATATTATATTTTCTTCTAATCCCTATTGGCATACATGGGCTCTTCTTTCAGACACGTATTTTCATTCTTATATTCTTCTAACTGTTCCCGCAACTACGTCCGCGTAGATTTTTTTTTCTAAAATAAAAGTAACCTAAGTTATTCCTTATTACATATGCTACCTGCCAAAAAAGTCCCGACAAAATCGGTCCAGCCATTTCAGAGATTAGCTGGAACAAACAGACGGACAGACAGACAAAAATTGAAAAAAATGTTATTTTGGTGTATGTACCATATTTACATTTATATGCATGTAGTAAAAAACTGTTATTTCGATAATTTTTTTTATTATTTGTACTGTCTCACATATTTTGTGCCCCAATTTTGCAGTAATTTAATAGTTTAGAATTAGAAGGAGATTTTAGATTAGTAACCAAGTAAAGAAAACTGCAATTAAACTTATTTCCATTTATGCATTTCAGAGATTTTATTTAATTGGATCCAATAATACACAGACCAGATTTCGTGTACTGAAAATAGATAGAACTGAGTCACGAGAGCTGACTCTTGTTGATGATAAAGTTGAATACAACAAGCAAGAGATACATCAGCTATTGAACATGATTGGATTTGGCAACAGACCGGGCAAATTGGGTGGTTTTAATAAACTTGTGTCCGCATTTGGTATTGTAGGTAAATGTCACTTATATTTATACCTATGTGAATGCTATAAAGGAAGGGTGAATTGACTTCGTTATTAAGACTGTAAACTTTAAATATTTGAGAAATTGTTTTACTGTTGGTGAGGTACATAACTCTAAAGTGACATAGAAGAAACTAACATAGTTATGAGTACCTGGGTCAATATCTGTAGTAAAATATAAAAAATAATTGACTCAAAATATATGTCACATCACACCATCTAGTACAAACTTATTATATGATGAAACTGATTTTATAAAAAAAAAATATTTTAAAGAGCAATGTAGAATCTCAGTATATTTTTAAAGTACCAGTCCTTGAAATAGTTTTTTTTTTTCAGGTTTCATAAGATTCCTAGAAGGTTACTATATAATACTTGTAACAAAAAGAAGAAAGATTGCCGTTATAGGCTCACATTCCATTTACAAGATAGAAGACACTGCCACCATATACATTCCCAGTGAGAGTAACAAACCACAACACCCTGACGAGCAGAGATATCTAAAAATGTTTCTGGCAATAGACCTTTCAACAAACTTCTACTATAGCTATAGTTATGATATTACTCATACTTTACAAATGAATATAGCACCGCCAAGACAACTAGCGCCGGTGTTATTTCCCAAGCCTGTAACGGCAGTTGTACATGGAACCAGTTCAGAGAGTTGTAAAGTGCAATGTACTTGTAAAGATGGTAATGATGATGAAGATATCTTTGAAACATGGAAGAAACAAATAAAGCAAAGACAAGATAAAATGGGGTAAGTTACAGTCACTGTTTATTCTTAGTTAACAAGTAGTTACTGGGTAGATCATATATATTTTATTGCACTTGCAACATTAAAAATTCTTCATATTATACTACTAAGCAGTATTATTCTTCTCGACATTATGATAATAGAAATATACTTTTTTGATTGACCTAATCTTGGTTGGCATCCACTGCCACTCTATCATCATAGTGAATGTGAAGAGAGAAGTACAGAGCCTTGTCTATACTTCTTAAATAGGTAACTAAATTAACTGTATTAAAAAAAATAAGATAAGTGTCAGAAAATCTCCTATATAAATAAATGACTTTGGTTTTAAATAAATAAGGTACATTGTTAGTGACCTATAATGATATGCCGAAATATTTCATAAATTTCTTGAATCTTTAACAACTGAAATATGGTTTCCCACTTTGATGGCAATTAAAAAAGAAATGTGAAGGGCTGTAGTTTCTTGGATGCTTCTAATAATGGATTTCAGATCGTTTATCATTTCAAATATATAATAAAAATAAATGCTTTTCAGATGCCAAAGTCAGAAACTAGAGTTTGGTGTTCGGTCTGTACCGGAATGGCGTTTTGTGTGGAACAGTCATTTACTATCAACAGTCCATTCTCATCTACACCCAGATTGGATATTGTACATTGTACATGGGTTCATTGCACAGAGTAACTTAAATATTTTTGGGCGACCCATATATCTAACTCTAATAGCTAGAAGGAGTAATAGATATGCAGGTACAAGGTTCTTGAAAAGAGGTGCTAATATCCATGGAGATGTAGCAAATGAGGTGGAAACTGAGCAGATTATCCATGATTCAATGGTGTCTTCACTCACAGCTGGCAGGTTAGACGCATTTTTAATATTTAAACAAATAGTGAATATTAAAGAGCATATTTACATAAATTGACAAAATAATTACAGAATGTTTAAATAGTTTTACACTTAATGGAATATGTATGCCATGTGTATTTAGATAGACATGACAATATGAAATAAGAAGTTTCTGCTTTTTATTTAAAACAATCTTGATTATATATAGAAAGTATTAAGCCATTGAAATATATTGTATACTATAAAATAGGAATCAGTCTATATAAGGATTATTTTTGAAATTCGTTATAAATGAAGGTAGTAGTAGTAGTAATATTTATTTGAAGGTTCATTAACTGAATTAATTTTATTATAGATTCAGTTCATTTGTGCAAATGCGTGGTTCAATACCCAGTTATTGGTCTCAAGATGTTTCAAAAATGGTACCAAAGCCGGCTATATCGATCGATTTGAGTGATCCATTTGCAGAAACACCAGGAAAACACTTGAACAACCTCATGAGAAGATATGGGGCACCTATCATGTTCTTAAATCTGGTGAAGAAAAGAGAAAAAAGGAAACATGAATCTCTACTCACTGATGTAATAAGCAATGCAATTAAGTATCTTAATCAATTCTTGCCACCAGAACATGCTGTGCAATATATACATTTGGATATGGCAAGAATGAATAAGGGTGCTGATGCTAAAGTTTTAGATAAGTAAGTATTTTGAATATGTAGATTTGTTTAAAACTTCAAGAGACAGTTCTAAAATCAGTGGCGATATTGGAACAGTGATTGGCGTCATTATTATTATTATTATTATCTCCAATGATTTACCTAGTCACGAGGCCATCTAAGTTGTACGACACCAGTGATTTTCGACATGTGTATAGTTGCTTTAAATATGCCATTTTAATTTTCCTAGTCTATACTGCAGAACACAATTATCTTCTAATAGAAGGAGGATACAGCCCACTATAACAATTATAACTACATGATTTGGGCTTTGTGAATTGGTGCCTTAGTTAGTTTTTATACCCTCCTGGGATACATGTCTTTATACTTAAGGATTCTGTAAAGTATCACAAGAATGGCCCAAGTTGTTTTATGGCTTGCTTGCAAATGTGCTTATTTGTATATTACGTATGTATTTCCATATTATATATATTCAAGTATTTATACCAGTTTTCTAATGCCTATACCACAAGCTCTGCTTAGATGGCGCTGTGTGAATTGTTCCTGGTTATTATTATTACGTTAAAAACTGAGGTTTTGAGATTAGATATTGGCCATTACTAGTAGGCCGGCCCGACTTCGTCTGGCTGCGCATAATAGTAAAAGAATTTCTCAAATGGATGCAGGGTTTACAGAGTTTTATTTGCTCAAAATATATTTTTTTTCTTAAGGCTATCTGCAATAGCACACACAGCGGTACAGCGTACAGGTATATTTGTGAACTCTAAAAGCTACGACGAAATGCGTGGTGTCGATGGTCATCAGGGCGGCCGAGTGCAGACTGGTCTCGTGCGTGTTAACTGCGTCGACTGCCTCGACAGAACAAACACGGCGCAGTTTGCTATAGGGAAATGTGTTTTAGCCCATCAGGTTCGTGAAAAAATACTTCCCTTTTTTATTTTACCCTTAAATACTAAATCTATGTACTTAAATAAAACAATGCCGGTTTAGTTATTCACTATTTGTAAGCCTGACAATATTTTTATATATTTTCATTTCAGCTGTATGCGTTAGGGTTAATTGCAGAACCAGTTATTGAATTTGATTCGGATTGTGTAAGACTTCTGGAAGGTTTATATGAAGACCATGGTGATACTTTAGCATTACAATATGGAGGTTCACAACTTGTTCATAGGTATTTATAAATATTACCGTTATTTGTAAATGATCGAAAATACGGAGTTTGAGGCTAAGCTAAACACACCACGCTCAGTTTTAAACCATACATGTAATTTATGTTTCAAGAAAAATATTACTCTTTATTTACTTGCAATTAGCTGCATGCACTACACTATACTGACATGGGTCCTTCAAACGGGATTCCTAGATAACCTGATTTTGTTTTTGTATTTATACTTACAATCTTATAAGAACTAACATATTGTATCTCAGTATTACCAAGTCATCTCCTGTAATTATTATTACGATAAAATTCAAAATAAATATAGCTAATTATTGTCAATTATAAAGTAACAACAATACACTTACTTAATATTTTTATTTCAGAATAAAGTCATATAGAAAAACAGCTCCATGGGCATCACACGGCAACGATATTATGCAAACTTTAAGCCGATACTATTCGAATACTTTCTCAGATGCAGAAAAACAAAATACTATGAATTTGTTCCTTGGACTCTTTATTCCAGATCCTACGAAACCACCGATATGGGATTATCAAAATGATTATTATTTGCATCACCCAGAGGCATCAACATACATACCAAATAGAAGGTAAGATCAAAAAATTAAAAACGACTAACATTTTCTCAATAACGTTACGTAATACTTAGAATTTTATTGATGTGATGTTATTAAATTATATAATTTTATTTATTTATTTTTAAAAAATAACAATATTTGTGTAACAAACAAATAACATCTATGATTCTTTTTTGTTTTTAATGATTGGTTACTGTGTCGAATGAACATATTTCGTTTCTTCCTTGATTCTATTTTATATTTTCTGCTTGCTGCTAGACAATTAATGTTATTGATATGTACTTAGTTTAATGGGTCAGTGTAACGGAACCGATATTCTTGATAAAAAAAATACGTGAAATATATATTTGCCCGTAACAAGCAGGAATAACCTGTAATTTTTGTTTTCGAAGTAAATCTTTTATGGATGGATTAATACCAATAACATTTTTTAAATCATAACCAATTTACACATTGTCTTGTAATCTAACCCACAGGTCTTTAACAAAATGGTGGGACGATGATGTACTGCGATATGTACCTCTCCCATGTAACGAGATGAGGAAACTTTGTTGCGAGATTATTGGCATGCAAGGAGACAGTAGCGCTTTGGAGATGGTCGACCCTTACCACGATCATAACAGACCATTCGAGTATACTGTATTTGCAGAGTGTTTCGAATTTAAGGTTCGCTCAATTTTAGTCTATGGTATACTTATTTATTTAATACAACTGCAAATAAGCTGTCTACCTAATAGGTGAACATTACTATTCATGAGATAGTCAGATTTACTCCCATTATCATTGCATTCATTTTATAACATAACATTTATACACTACTGCTGGATTTTGTCATTTTTCTTTATCAATTAATTGTATCTGTACTTCTATATAGTATGAGCCTGTGAACAGTAAAACTGACACAAGTAACATTGCAGATGTGTCATACGAGAGACCTCGCACCTACCTTCTCCGAGAACTTTAGTCCGTTTGTAGTGCGCGGACGCACCGTCGAACACAAGGGGCCTACGTCTAAAAACCCAGTCATTAGCGGCCGTTGTAGCACCACATCTAATAATTCTAGCGAGTATGTGTACCTTTATAATTTTCTTATTGCATATTATTATGATAAATGAAAATAATAATCTAATAGATAATTTTACAAAGTGAAACAAACGATGAGACTTACCAGAGATCTTCATTTCAAATTATTAACGAATATATTACGTTCCATTTGTTAATAACAATATAGACAAATATAATCCTTATGCCAATAAATTTAATTTATAATTATAACGCATTGCAATAAAACTCAATTGTGGCTGTTTTTAATCAATTTCATTACACAATTTTATTAGTTCATGATTTCATATTAATTAAATGTAAGTAAAAATCATATAATCACACACATATGGATATGTACGTAATCATACCGTATTACACAGAATAGAAGAAAAAACAGGGGACTACGTAATGAAGTCTCCCCTTAGTGGACTCTACTAATGCTAGTATAATTAAATATCTAATTACCGCTCTTATAGTTCGAATAGTGATTCGTCATCAGACGATGATCTAACCAGTTCAACGCCAAGTTCCCGATTAGCTGCGCCGTCTCCGTTGACCGTACTAGTCAAAATACTGAGTGCTGAAGAAGAAGAACAAACAACAACCCTGTTTCCTGCCATCAAGCGTCAGAATAGGGTTTTATTGAAGGAACCAAATAAACGTGATATGCTAATGTGAGTATTTTTTTTATGGATGATAATAGAATGGTGCATCCGCCTGCGCTAACGGTTTACGCTGGCGGGGCACCAGTGAAGGAGGACAAGATGAGCATGAGGTCAAGTCAGTTAGCCCATCGTGTCAAATTCACCAAGAATTTATCACAATGGTTTGCAGGTGGAACCGCGTGGAGATCAACCTGACTTGGTTCATTGTCAGCAATAAGATTATCAGTCCACATTACTAACAATCCCCTTTCCCCCCTAAACTAACCTCTGGTCATTGGGAGGGAGGAGAGCTTTGTCTTTAATAATTGTATACGTGCGAAACCGTAGTTTCACCACCGTACCACCCGCCAGAAACTGAAATACCATCCTGATCATCTGAATGAATGGCGGTCTTCCACAGTGCGGTTTTCAAGAAACTTTTTGCCACGCACAACCACATTGTGGAATCACCTTCCAGCAATGGTATTTCCGAACCGATACGATATTGAAACCTTCAAGAAAAGAGCTTATTCCTTTTTAAAAGGCCGCCAACGTACTTGCAATTCCCCTGCTGTTGCGGGTGCTCATGGGCGGCGGTAAACACTTACCATCGGGTGAGCCGCATGCTAGTTTGTGTGTTATACAAAAAAAACCGAAGCTACGCAATAGGGCTAGTATAAAATAAGATATATATATATATGACTATTTTATAGTCACTATCTCTACTCTTTTTATAAAAAAAAATCATTTTTGTATAAAGTTATTAAAATCATAATTTGTTTAACAGATACAAGCGATACGTGAATTTCGAGCGACGTTCGAACCCTAAATATAAATCTGACTCACACGTGGTGATGACCGTCAACAGTGCTTTCACCATTGACAGCTCAGTCGACGTGATCCCGCCCACTGTCACCAAAGTAGCCAAGGAGATATACCACAACTACGTGCAACGTAACAACGGCCGAATAGTAGTATCGCCTAATTCTATTGCACTTTATAAAAAATATGTAAACTTTACTCTATAGCACATATATGCACATATACATAAATTTGAGAGTGTATCGGGTCGCTCAATTCAGTGAATCGGTATTCATTCAATTTATAAAATAGAAAATCATATCCTTTAATACAGTGATTCTATAACTGTGCGTCGTTATGACTCTTTCACCGCGGTATCACTAATCGGCCTTCGCGAAACCTCCAGATCCCCGATTTGAGAAGTTAAGTTCAGAAAAAGAAGCTCATCTGACTCATAAATTGTACCTGTTTAATGCTAAATACTATTTATCCTGGAGAGAGACTTACAGTTTTTAGTGTAGAAAATAATCATAAATATTTTCTGTTACACGAAAATCTTAAACAAATTGGATATTTTTTATGTAGGTATTTGCAATATGCATATTTTATATTATTTATATTATTTTACATACCAGGTGGATATGTGTGCTTATGCGAATTGTAATAAAATGTTTTTGAATTAGTTAACACGACCTATAAACGACAAAATATGTCTGACAATTTAATAGTAGTAAATTAATAGCATTAGTCTAATAAAAATTATACGTAGCGATTGCCTACTTAACAGGAAAAACTCATGTAAAATATGTAGTTTTAAGGTTCAGAATTTTTATGATTATAAATATTTAAAAACAAAATATATCTCTGTATCATTTAACTAAGAATTATGTAAATAATTAAGTGGATAAGTTTTAATAAATTAAAACATTTATTATGAGTGTCATATTATATATATTTCCAACTGATTCTCCTGGGAAGTCGAGTGGCAGCGGTAGGCTCACCCACTGCGACATTAGTTTTAAACATACTAAGCGGAATGTGGGCATGTCAAGTGTCGCGTTTACCACAAATCAAATTGTATAGTCAGATGCATTGTCATCTGTCGATAAGTTGACAATGCAACTGACTATACCATTTGATATAACAATCGTGACAGTACTACATATAAATTTGAATTTCTACTAGTCTTGTAAAATTCAATCAAATTAAATAAATCATTCAGAAGAAAGGGACAAGGCAGTTTCATACCTATAATAGTTTCAGTATTTCACATTAAAATTTTAATTCTCAAGTGAAATTTGGTTTTATCAAACTATTCAAAATTAAACCTGTTGAACTATCACTTTGTAATAACAATGTCATTTATTGTAGTGCAAGCAATGTGTATATTGCTCAGGACGACCTCCATCAGGAAACAAGTGCATAAAGCATGTAACAAGCGAAAGTCTACTGCTTTCGATGTAGTAACTATGACTACCCTCTTATATTATAACATCGTGGCGCCATCATTGATAAGCCTATTGTTTGATTTAGCTCATTCAACCAAACTGTGAGGCGATATATGATATACCTTAGCTAGCTTATATATGATCTAACAAGAGTACAAGTACGAGACTTGTCATCGGTGCAAGATCATTTTCATTTTTTTACAAGTTTGCAAAAAAAAATTTGACTTACTATAAAGTATCAAAATACAGTGACAAGTTTAAAGAGTCAAATTTACCTTTTTTTTTCAAGATTTCATATGGTTTTTTTATTTCTTGTTGTGGTTACATATTTTAAGATTGGCAACCCTGACCACAGGTACCAAAATGGATACATTAAAAAAAATATTTCACATTTGACATTTAGTCGTGTTCCTTTTTATACCTATTCGCTTATTTTACAGAACTGAACTCGAAGAAGTGCGAGGAACTGTCAATCAATATCGACAAATTGACTATTTAACTACCGCAACCATATTTTTTGCAAAATTGCCGTTGAACTATAAAAGGAACGCCGTAGTTACGAGTAGTACTCGTAGTTACTCGGGTCGATCGTTTTTCTGAATCTAATTTTATTGTTGTGTGAAATCGAATTCTAATGTAAAAAGGGGGCGGATGGCTATTATATTTATCTGCTAAACTATTGCGGCACCATGGCTATGTCAAAGGGTTTTAAAGTTTTAGAGAAGTCATCTCCACCGAATCCTTACAGTGTAATATTACAACATAGGAATAAAGATACTTCTCTGTTGTTCGAGTCTCAAGCAGTAGTGTCGTTATCATCGCAAGAAACAGATACACTTCGAAAACAATATCACAAGATTGCTGACGCGTACGGATGTTTAGGGGTCCTCCAGCTGAATGCTGGTGAAAGCTGTTTGCTGTACCTCGTTTTGGTCACGGGCTGTTGCTCCGTTGGTAAAGTTGGTGACATTGAAGTTTTCAAAATTACACAGACACAGTTTTTACCATTATTTCACCAGTCGCAAGGCGATGACAAAGTTTTAGAGGTAAGAAAACTTCTAAATTCTGGTACATTCTATTTTTCTTGGAATTCGGGCAAGAATGCTGATGCTCTTTTTGATCTCACCCTGTGTTCTCAACGGAAAAGTAAGAGTGCTGATCCTGATAACAGGTTCTTTTGGAATAGAACATTATTTATTCATTTAATAAGATATGGAATTGACTGTGATGATTGGCTCACTAGAGCCATGTGTGGCTCTGTTGAAATTCGCACTATATATGTTGGCCATCGTCAAGCGCGAGCTGTCCTTGTATCCAGACTCAGTTGTGAACGAGCAGGTACTAGGTTCAATGTGCGAGGATGTAATGATGATGGTAATGTAGCAAACTTTGTAGAAACCGAACAGGCCATATATATTGATGATTCAGTGACCTCATATATACAAACACGAGGTTCAGTACCTTTATTTTGGGAGCAACCGGGAATACAAGTAGGCTCACATAAAGTCAAGATGTCCCGGGGGTATGATGCTTCGACGAGTGCCTGTGGTAGACATTTTTCACAATTAAAACGTAATTATGGCACTGTTATTGTAGTTAATCTTCTAGGGTCAAGTATGATTGGTGGAAGTGAAGGTGAGGCAACACTCAGTAATGCTTTTCAAAAACATCTCAATGACTCTGAACATTCCGATGTCACTCAAGTTATTTTTGACTACCATCAAGAAGTCAGGGCAGCTAATATAGAATCTGCTCAATCAAAATTTAAGAAAATTGTAGAGAGTTATTATGATGACATTAGTATATTTAGTGCTAAAGGAGAAGACATATATAATATACAAAAAGGTGTTATTCGAACTAACTGTTTGGATTGCTTGGACAGGACAAACTCCATACAAACATTCATAGGTTTGGAAATGCTGGCTATACAACTAATGTTACTGCAATGTATTGATAAAAAACAAAATGTGAATAGATTTGAGGAAGTTTTTAAACAAATGTGGGTAAACAATGGTAATGAAATATCTAAAATATATGCTGGCACAGGTGCTATACAAGGTGGTTCAAAATTGATTGATGGTGCTAGATCTGCTGCTCGCACAATTCAGAATAATTTATTGGACAACTCTAAACAGGAAGCCATTGATATTTTATTATTGGGCTCAACTTTGAACTCTGAACTAGCTGATAGAACCAGAATATTGCTGCCATCTAATATTTTACATACATCTACTCCAGTATTGCGGGAAATGTGTCGCAGATCGAATGAATTTACACAACCATCAAGTATACAAATTACTATTGGCACTTACAATGTTAATGGAGGCAAGCATTTTAGAAGTTTGGCTTATAAGGATGTGTCTCTGGCAGATTGGTTACTGGATTCACCGAACTCTGAATTGGTGAATACTGTAAAGGAACATCCATCAGATATATATGCTATAGGTTTTGAAGAAATAGTGGATTTAAATGCCAGTAATATTATGGCAGCTAGTTCTGATAATGCTAAGGCCTGGAGTGAAGAATTAGAAAAGGTTTTGTGCAGAGATGCCCCTTACACACTTTTATCAAGTCATCAGTTAGTTGGAGTTTGTCTTTTCGTATTTGTAAGGAAAGATCTCATTCCTCATATAAGAGATGTAGCACTGGATTCTGTAAAAACTGGTTTAGGTGGTGCTACAGGTAACAAAGGGGCAGTAGGAATTCGTATGGTTATATATGGGACATCAATTTGCTTTGTATGTGCTCATTTTGCTGCTGGTCAGAGCCAAGTATCTGAACGTAATGCAGATTATACTGAAATAACAAGAAAAATAGCTTTCCCAATGGGCAGATCTTTATATTCACATGATTATGTATTTTGGTGTGGAGATTTTAATTACCGCATTGACTTAGATAAAGATGAAGTCCGCTTACTTGTATCACAGAATAATATGGAACGATTATTAGAGCAAGATCAATTGATCCAACAAAAATCCCAAGGTCTGGTTTTTAAAAATTGCTTTGAGGGGAATATAACATTTCTTCCCACTTACAAATATGATCTGTTTAGTGATGATTATGACACTAGTGAGAAATGTCGAGCACCTGCTTGGACAGATCGTGTATTATGGAGAAGTAGAAAACACACAATTGACCCAGACAACACTTCTGAATTAGGAGCAGGCAAATTGCTTTATTATGGACGTTCAGAACTGAAACAAAGTGATCACAGACCAGTGATAGCTCTATTAGAAGTTGAGGTATTGCAAGTTAGCAATACAAAGTGCATGGAAGTATTTTATGAAGTCGTAAAAGATTTAGGTCCTCCTGATGCCAGTATAATTGTTCAACCCCTTGAGGATATACAGAGCGAAGATTCTATTTTTGATGATAATGTTATGGCAGCTGTATTACAGGAATTAGCCATGATTGGTGAAGTGACACTTGTTCGTTTTATTGATGAGCACACACTTAGTATCACATTCAGAGAAGGTCAAAATGCTCTTTCTGCAGCACAAAAAGGTCAAATATCTGTGTGTTCAATTCCATTGATAATTACATTGAAATCTCCAAATTGGGTAGACATTGTTCGATCGGAAATAAATTTGTGTTCCAACAATACTGTACCATTGTTTGGAGAAGCGCAGTCAGACCGCCCACTTAGATCTGCGCCGCCTACCCCTCGTCGTCAACAGCCCAGCAGACCGCCAGCACCGTCACCAACTCCTTTAGTCCCGTCACGAGTACCACCTGTGAGTCCTGCACGGCCTCCTCCTCCACGTCCCGCACCACTTCCACCAGACTCAGGAAAAATTGGTGACCAGCCTCCAATTACATCACCGCCTGCGGATAGCGTACCGCCTCCATCATGTGCACCACCACCGCCACCTCCAAGTAGTACACCGCCGCCTGCTGGTCCTCCACCTCCCGTTCCTGCAAGACAAGGCGCTCCGCCGCCATTACCAGCGCGCCCTCGTCCTGCCATGTAATTTGTATACCTAACACTAGTATGGTGTTACAATCCTCACAGTTTTACAATGCCATTTGTGCTTTTACTCCACTTGCAACCTCAATACTGTAAATCCTTTACAGTATTGAGGTTACAGGCTCATCATAGCTGTGCTCTTGGGCAATGTCGGTACATATGTTGTCAAACTGTGTAGATTTTAATACTATGACTATATTTTTTTTATTCGTCTTATATAATACTAAATTATTTATGTTCCTAGTATTTCTACATGTGACAATTCTTTTTTATTATTGTATTAGTTTCGCAATACTTAATAGATATAAATATGGATAAAGGTAGGTTGCAGTGTAGATGGTTTGGTTGTTGTAGATTGCACTTATATATGTCACTGTGACATCTAATTAACAAGAATAAAAATTATTTAAACATTAAAGTATTATACATAACATGTTTCATAATGTACGGAATATATTTAACTATCTTACATTAAGAGTATAAAATATTCCTAAGTTAAATTACACAGTCATGTTTTTATACAATGGTAGTTACATCGAAATGGTCGGTGATTTTTGTAGATGGGTCTTCTAAACACCCAAATTGAACACATTTATTTAAATAAGTAAGTACCCACATCAGTTTAGTTTAATTTTGTCTAGCTAAGCGTAATTGCCTATTTTGTGGCTGTAGTACTATAGTTCCATAAAAGTTCTTAAGTACTAAATATCATTAACTAAAATAAACTTTAAAGTGGACCGATTTAATGTTTGTAGATATGTATATCATTATTAACTTGTAATTGTGTATTTTTTTGTTTACAACGCCAAATGGGAGAAAGGTCACAATTTAGAAAGGAAAGATATTTTTTTTATTCTTACGCGATATCTTCATCAATTCTACGATTATTGCGATTATCAATATCAATACAATAATAATCGCGAAAATCGTAGAATTGACTTTGATGTAGGGTTTACAGTCACTCTCGTATTAATACCATATTAATTTCGATTGACTTGATGTTGGTTGTTCTTAATGGAATAAAAATATGTCTAATATAGTGAAATATATATAAATATTATACATACAGGTATAGTATTGTATGTACCTACACTTAAGCCAATACAAACATCGTGTACGACAATGAGCATTGTTCAATTTTTTCAGTAAAGACAATTTCGAACATTTTAAAAATTGTATTTAATTTAAACTTTTTTAAATAAAATTGGACATTGCCCATTTAAATTTCCGATTCGCGAATAAATAACTGTTGACAAATTAAAATTTTCTCCGGTAGGTCGTAGTTTTTTAAGAACTTGGCACAATGTATGCAAAGACACTTAAATTATTCTACACTGTGTTTTTAATTATACAATTGTTAAATCAAATTTAGTAAATCTCGTATAGATGAGACGTATTGTTGACTGGTCTTGAATGGTGTAGCAACGAATTTTATTGAATAAATGTAATAATGTCAGAGTTCCCAACAAATCAAGAGGTAACTTAAAAATATTCTACAGGATACCACCGGCAAGTAGGACTGTACTCTATGCTTGCCGGTGGTACCGCGTAGAATGTTTTTTAACATTTGTTAGTAATTTAACATTTGTTACAAAAATATTATTAACTTGTAGGATAAATATTTACTATAAGTGAAGACATATTTACTACAATTACCATCTCCAATATGAATTTGAGTAAAATAATATTTCTAATATTCCGAAGTAGCAGACGTATTGACTTCATATATAGTACATATTTAATAATAGTATGTATGGATGTATTGCCGGAATATGTAACAAATTCATTACTGCATCTTAATTATAGTAGTAAAATATGTGTAACGTAGGTAGACCCAATAATCTGAATCAATAATAATAATCTGAAAAAAGTTTTTGATGTTCGGGTTCGGCGCAGCTTTAGTTATAATTTCTACCAACTAGACAGTACCATCAAATCAGTCTTATTGTCAAAATAAAATCCCTCGTTTTGTGGCTGTGTTTTGCATTTTTATGAGTTTATCTGTCCATTGAATAGGTATTTTATAGTTAATCTTAATATATGTATATTATGAGCAGTCCTCTAACCAGTGAAATTTTTAACGTCTGGTGATAATGAAGATGTAGCGACATTGGATCTGTATTTAAATAAATAAGTAGTCATGTAAGATTTCGGCGATTCTTTTAAATCATCCCACTCTATTTACGGGTATGATTCTCGCACTGTAATTTATTAAGTTTATTTATGTTCATATTCTAAGGTGATTTAATCATGAAATCTGTTATCAATCGATATATGAATAGTTTCGTTTAGATGCGTTACATTTAAGTTAAACTGATTATTATTTAATTGTAACAGTTACATAAACAGTTTTAATATAAATATTGTCTTATATTATTGTTATGTCATAGGAAATTTACTCTGATTTTATATTTTATATACTTTTATACATTTTTTGTATACTTATGTTCTTATTGATTCTAATGTACCTGATTTTAAACCTATTTGCGAACGTAATCCTTCAGTCGTTTTAGTGGTCATATTGGAGGCCGAAATTTGGTGTAAAATTTAAATGATCAAATTAACGGTTATATAATAGGATTAAATTTAGTTATATCTAAAATATAAAACATATTAAATAAGTAACAACTTAATAACGTTGCTCTGTTGTGTGCTATTTATGAATATTGCGTAGCATCAATAATATTTATAAAAAAATACTTTCAAGCTACTACGTGTACATGATTGTAATGGCCAGTGTTCCATGTTATACAAAACTAAATTATAGAGATGTTAAAATTACTATGTTCTTTAATTTCACTTAGGCCATCTATAAACTGGTTTGATCCGAATCCGATCAATTCTCTATTCTGAGGAACAAAATTGAGACGCCCTGAACTGATATTCAGAAAGCTTGGGTTTAAGAAGCCAACAGCATTGTAAAAAGGTTGCTTTATTATATATATATCTGGGTAGAATGCCCAGTTCCTTATTCCAACTGACTGCCATCAATTTTATGATTTTTTTTGCAATCGATATAGTAACAAATATGGTACGTTTACTCTTTCCTGTTGAATTGCCAGTCACCACGGGTAAAGCATATCTACTTCTTGATTACATAAATAGGTAAATCATTGTTATGGTTACTTTTTATTTACCCATATGGTTCTCATAGCATTTTACTGGGATGTGAAGAATTAGAATGAAATCAAGTCATTTAGGCTATCGTGGCGAATTCAACCTAATTACATACATTCTTGATGGGCCTAATAATATTCTATCACCAACGATCCCTTCCACTCTAAATCTACCTGGGCAGGTCAGTAAAAATTCATGTCTAAAATTAAATGACCTACACATTAAAGCTCTAATTTAGCCACGATAAAGATCTTTTTTATCGTAGTGTGATTACAGTGTATTATAATATCATAGCAAGGAGGTAGTTCAGTCAGTAACTGTTCCTCTCTGGTTACGTTTGCGTACGGAATATACGAAGACATACCCTTATACACTAGAGGCGACGAAACGCTATTAATGGACCCATTGCTAGGAATGTACCAGGTGGATATCCACACGATATGCTTGGAAAATTTGCATGGTGTGGGTGAATAAATGTATAAACTAAATATGGAGTGGGCTGAAGTTGATTTTTGGTAATTGGGAATAGTGACCCCATTGCTAGCAATTTAGCAACAGGATGCCATCGTGGTTAATTTGTCACGATGGGCTAATTAACCAAACTGCATTCTCGCCCTGTGTTACTTCACAGTATACGCTTTTGCAGGGTGGTGCACAGTTCAGTTTTTCTAGTCTTTTTCGTTCTTACATTAAACCGTCAAAAAATTTGGCGACCCAGACAGAACGAAAGTAAAGATGGGGTCAAATTTAATATAGTACAACTGTATTCTATGGTTAAATTTGTCATATTATCATTTATTCTTATCAGTTAATATCAGTAACCTATCATGTGATATGTATATTTGGTTATGTTAGACCAAGACTATTACGAATAGGAATTATTGTAGGTGAAAAACAACTTTTTTTCTTATGACATGTGTCACTTCATTAAATATTTGTTTATAGGTGATGGTGACTTAGTTACAATTTGTATCTAAAAGATTAGGTTATTTTATATATTGCCTTTCTTCATTTAGAAAATGTGCAATGTACCAATTAATTACAATACCATTTAATTAGATTTTTTTATTGTTCACTAAATACAATACTTGTAATCTTATAACAGCCAGCTATGTGCATTTATAAATTAATTTAATCTTGTTTCTTGGGGAAAGCATGGCCATAGATGGTGTGGAATATACCAGCAAGTCCAACAACGCAGAGAGCCATGGTGAGACGGTAAAGCAGACCATCCACAGGGCCTCCTTTCAAGAAGACTGGAACATCATCATCTTTCTGAAATGCAACAAATACATTGAAAATCAAAATTACTACATAACTATAACACTTTCATCTTTCCATTTAATATTACACACAGAGTATAATTTAACTTTTTAATGAATACTTAAATAATTGATATTTTTTCATAGATTACTTAAAAGCAACATAGTAATAATATTATTTACAACAAATCAAGACATTTTAAATAATATGATCCTCAGAATATAATTCAGTATAATTCCTCTGACTTCTTTCCATGCAACTTAAGAACAAAATAATTGATGCTGATAAAATACATTTTATACCTGGAAAAGTTGTTGTCTCTTACGGATGGTTTCAGATACAGGTGGGTATGGTGTGTTGGTGCCTGGTATAAGTTTTCTTTGGCCAGATGGTGCACTGGCCTCAGTCACTGTTGAAAGTTGTGCAGTGGTATACTGGATTGTGGGCGTCTCCACTCGTTGCAAAGCAATTGGTGCCTTAATAGAGAAATAAGTGTAAATGTAAGATTATATATTATAATTAAATTAATATTTATGATATGACTGGGGATGGATAGATGGATGGAAATCATATTAAAATTTATATGGTATGAAAAAAACGATTTATGATGCAATGTTGCAATGGCTTAGTTATGTAGATTATTAAATTCAACGTAATAAAAAGAAATATACCAGGGTTCACAGGTTCCATCTTCAACCTTAAATTTCCATACATCAGAACGAGGCCACTAGAGCGACCGTGTAAGTACATAAGTGCTTTGTAATTATAGTATAAAAATTATAAAGTCTTATCCACATTAAAATACAAAAAATTGATATCGGGCAGAGAAGAAAGGTCTATTTTAATCTATTCTTCAAACATAGGTTGAAATTTATAGTCTTGGGTACAAAAGAAAATTATACGTACAACTGGAAATAGTGGACTTTGTAGATGTGTTGTAGCGACCACACGGCCAGTAAGTTTGCTTAATTGGTGATACATTTTTGCAGTTATTTGAAATAATAGAAGAAACCCACGATTTAAGCTATTACGAAACAAGTACTTATCACAGTGAGAAGTAGATGCGTTCTGAAATTAGAAATCTATAAAAATAACAAATATAATCTGAACTTCTAATGTTCCGTTGCTAACAGATTACTTGTTTTTGTTAAGTATATTACATAGAAAGACATATAATTAAAATCAGTTTTATAATAAATTATATTCGTTAATAATTTCAACTATTTATTCCTAATTTAAATTATTACAAGTTTTTGAACATTTATTACGTAGCTTGGTCGAAAACATTATTAAATAGATTATACATAGATAAACTTTTCTTTTGGTTCCATGTAATATGTAGAAAACCTCATATTAAAAGTAAGTAGTAATTCTAAAATTCTTTAATTAAAAATGATATAATCAAAATATTGATATTGATTACAAACATGTAATTATTATTTACCTATTTTTGAACGAAACTAAACCGGCCATGTCTTTTCTTTTGACTTTGACAGTTCTTTCTTTGAACACGTTTTAGCAAAAGGTGAGTATTTTATTCGGTAATTTAGTTTATTTGTGAATTAAATATTGTGTAAAGCTAACTATTTCCTAAAATTATAGTTTATTGTGGTCTAGTCTACTGTTACCTTATTACCAGGTTACTTATTACTGAAGTTCGAAATTTAAAAATCCGCGTGGTATCGCAGTGACTGGAACGATTAGCATTTGTTTTAGGTACTTTCAGTCCATGGCAATTGTCCGTCATAAAACAATGTATGTATAATATAAAATAAAATCTTTCAGCTCACAATGCAGATATTCGTGAAAACCCTTACGGGTAAGACTATCACCCTTGAGGTGGAAGCGTCAGATACTATCGAGAATGTTAAAGCGAAGATCCAGGATAAGGAAGGTATACCTCCGGATCAGCAACGATTGATTTTTGCTGGCAAACAACTGGAAGATGGTCGTACTCTTTCAGACTACAATATTCAAAAGGAATCCACGCTTCACTTGGTGCTCAGACTTAGAGGAGGTATGTTTTGTATAAAACTGATTAATTTGATTATTATATATTGGTATTACAAGTTCATTAAAATCTCTTATGATAGTACAATGAATAGATTTATAATTTTTGTTTTAGGTACCATTGAACCATCTCTCCGTATCTTAGCTATGAAGTACAATTGTGACAAAATGATCTGCCGCAAGTGCTATGCTCGCCTCCACCCTCGTGCTACCAACTGCCGTAAGACCAAGTGTGGACATACCAACAATCTCCGCCCTAAGAAGAAGCTGAAGGATTAAATAAAATTAGATTTATTTGCATTTTTGACCAGCAATTTTACATTGTAAAAATGTAACAAAGCCTATAAATTAAAGTGTACCAACTAAATTTGTGTATTTATTTTTGGAAAGTAGGATCAATTATTTTTAAGGATAATGGAATAGAATAGAATAGAATAGAAAATCATTTATTCAAATAAACTTAATTTAAGCACTTTTGAATAGTCATAACAATTTGTTTTTTATCTACCACTCGTTCGGAAAGCTGTCTCATCACAAGAAGAATGAGCAAGAAACTTGTGTGTTGCTCTTTTAAATAATCCTTGTAAGTTTACATTTACAAGTCGAAACGTGTGAATACAAACTACCAACAAGCACTAATTTTTTGGGTCAAATATAATCATGCAATAAGATTAAATCAGTCGTAGTGATAAGAGCAGACCAGTCCCTACAAGCAGCACTCGTTCACGAGAATGACGGATGAGTCAGCCATCACTGCGCTCGACCATATTTTAGGGAGCCCATTGACCCGGCCCACCACGCCGCTACATGTCTGGACATTTTAGTGAGCATGACTACTCATTCCACACGACCACGTCACAGCTACAAAAATTACTATATGGTAGTTACAGTATTCGCACTTTACATAAGGATGCATGCGGCAATCAATACAAAAGCCGCTACGCTATCATATATCAAGAAAGCAGTATGAAAATTAAAATTATAACGTTGTCCGCAAATAAACTTATTCTTGCTATATATTGCTATCATCTATAAATTCATCTATCTTATAATAGGCTTTTTTACATAACATTTGTTTAATATAAGATTTGAATTGCCTCTCTGTAAGATTTAGCGTAGACTCTGGCAGTTTATTATAGAATCTTACGCAATTACCATAAAATGAATTACTAACTTTGTGTAGACGGCATTTAGGTAAAATTAGCTTATTTTTATTGCGTAAGTTTCTAATTGTACAGTCTTTAAGTTTCTTGATTGAATGGAATTGTCTATTTATAATATGTAATGATGTATGTAAGTCTGTTAGCTCAATATGGTAAATTCAAGTGATTAGCCACTTTGGGGGACGGGATCACTAGTAATGTGAACCAGTGATCTAGCCTATGGTTAACAATGTACCATGTCAGGTGGGCCCTGCTTTGGTAAATTTATTAGGATAGTCTGACCTGACCCCAGGCTAATTTTAGCATATACTGGTGCTCCATCAGTGTAAACCATTAACACAAGCAGGGGTACAATATCATTATACATTAAAAGATAACCAATTTACAGAGTGGCTATGTGGACCATGTCAGCTATACCACCTGACCCTGAATTGGAACTAGTAACTTCATTGCTAAGAATATACCATTTCTTAGTAATGAAGCTACTAGTTCCAATTACTGACAATCTCTGATACTACAAAATCCATTCATCTCTGATCTTCAAGACTATATACTGGACTGGTATAAACAAGAAAAGGGAATGATATATTTCTTACATAGTAACAAAATGGATTGATACATAATAATTGCAACTTAATAATAAAATGCTAGGTAGAATAAATAATAATAGAGGAACAATAAAGAGTTTAATTAATCAATTAATTCATTCCAGAGGATACACAAATTTACTTTTTTTATAGGTATTTTAATACATAAATAAAAGTACCCAGCTTCAAAGTGAAGATAAAAAAGTTGATATTTATATAAAGAATAAATAAACATAAATTACAATCTAGGAATAGTATCTGGATAAAAATGAAATGCAGTTTCACAACCATTTCTATAAAATTTATTCAAGTATATCTTATTTATAAATTTAATACATTGTTTAATAAATGCAACAAATTTGTAGGCAAATACAATATTACCTATAGGTACCTTAAAATATTAGATACTATGGCAGTACAACAATGCAAACTCTCTATTCAGTTATTACCAAAACCAAACGATAATTTATATACACTACTAATAAAATTTGTAGATACAACATAGTCATTGTTCATTGATTTAATAGATATTCTATTTAGAACCCACTTCAACTTCTTCATATGTTAAAAAATCAAGACGACTACGGAATTATATATGCACGCATATATCATAATATTTATATTTTTTTTATTAGTATAAAATAGTATAAATTTATATGTTCTTTTGAATAGTGAGATATCAATTTTCTCTTTTTTTTTCAGGGACAAAGGTACCTAAGTCTATTTTTGTATAAAATAATGAAATATAATAAATCATTATAAACAAAATATACATCGATTACTATATCCTATCATATCTATTAGAGTAAAAATATCAATAAACTTCGTTTTATTAAAGCTATAATGGACGGATTTCAATTACATCACTCGAATGTGCTTACACCATTCCGAAATGAACAACCTTGATCTTAGGTGGTCTTTCTGGGGTTGATTCTGAAATAAAAAAGAAACGATTAAATGATTATTGAAAGGAAACGAAAGGGAACGAAAAGGTTGTGGTGTATTCTAATGTTAAAACTTGTTTTATAAATCTTCATTAGTTAGTAAATGGTACAAACTCTATTGTAAATTTAAAGTCTCAATTCAACATTCTGCAATGTCCGCGTGTTACTAATTAAAGATGTTACATGAGGTATCTACCACAATATATTCAATATAGATTATACAATATATGTACGGTGTATGAATTTATTTCATATTATTTTTTATATAATTGGAGTGGCAAACAATTTGACGGCCTGATAACTGTCTGACTTGTAGCCGTCGCTTATATACATTAACAGCATCACGTTATGATGGAGCGCTCGTAGTACACCTTATGTGTTGCCATACAGGACGTTTAAGACCTTGCCTTGTAATTTCACTGCCTTATCTCACCATTCAACCGAAGCATACTCGGAAGCTAAAATAGATGAGAACGAGGTACCCACGCAAAAGGCTGTTCAAACTTTAACTAATTGGTTAGTCATGCTCTGTGCTAGTGAAATTAGATTGTAAGATGCAAATTTAAATGTAAATAGTGCGTAAGTTAGTTGTCTCATGCATGTGTTAGACAATACAGGCAGAAATGGACTACTTATATTTATAACTGACAATGAATGAGTGACATGATAGTAAGGTCAGTTCTGAAATGCCAACCTCCAAAACTATAGTTCAAATTGAATAAGTACCACGACAAATGATTATTAAATACATAATAATAGTAATTGTGACTGAAATTTACAGCAACCCGTTCTGACAAATCTAGCAATGTCAGTCACAACTGCTGGCGTTAGAAACTTGAAATATTGCATTCAACTTGCATTATGAGAGGGTTTCTTGGAATAACTGTGCGAACAGGAAATAGCAGTTTTCTGTTGACAAAGTTAAAGAAGTAATTTAAATACAACGTAGTTGAAGTTTTTTTTAATTATTTAGAAAACAGGAATGTGAATGCGTTAGTTTATCTTATATACAGACTAACTACTCGCCCCGACTTCGCTCGGGTGTACATGTATTATACATATAAATCTTCCTCCAGAATCATTCTATCTATTAAAAAAAACCGTAGTTTTAAAATTTAAGCATACATAGGGACACACAGCGACAGCGACTTTGTTTTATACTATGTATAATAATGATGATGTAGAACAGATTGAAAAGATGGTTATGTAAAATAAATAGTAACAAGCATTGGAATCTACCGAAACAATTACTGATAGATGAGTAATAATGAAATGATCAGACAAATATTGATACAAGCAATGAAGTGCAAGATGATAACAAACATGACACGTGGTGGCATGCGCGTAGTGTGCGTCACACTTCGACGTAGTCGAGCGAAGTACCGGCGGCCGCTTGGAGATGGGGCGGTTGTGGTTGTGACGGTGACGGTCGGGGTGGCAACGGCTGGGGCGGTTGTGATTGGGGCAGCGGCGGTTGGGGCGGCAACGGCTGGGGCAGCGACGGCTGGGGCGCGAATGCTGCTAAATACTTGTGAGGCGGGCACAGTGGTAGACTGTCGGCTAATTCTCGTTCCGTTTCCGAGCAGACAGGCGAATCCTGTTACGGTATTTTACGGTACATTAATTTATTTACACTTATTTGTCACAGTAAAAATACCAAGCTGTAACAAATTAGTACTTATGTGTATATTATGAGCTTTAATATTATAAACTCTGGATTCAATAATTTGAACAAAACAGTAAGAATGATTGACTCTTTCATGGCGCAATGGTCGAGCTCGTTGATGACTGATTCACCCGTCATACTCGTGTACGAGAACACTATGACTAAAAAATAAGAATGATTGACTCTTTTATAACGCTAAGTAATTTCTAAGTTTGCTTTTTAAGCTGTGTTTCGGCGTGAGACATAGCAGTGAAATTATAGAGTGCCAAGGTATAACTTAGTCCTCAGGAATAGCAATGCATGAGAATAGAATATTATCTCAATTGTATCTTGTCACACTGTATCCTATAAAGCTTTTTATATTACTGTTCTTAGTTATCCATAGCCACAACTTTTCATAAAATGGGCACGCTAATAATAACTTCTTTCCTATTCCACTTATACATTCCTGAAAAATGAGTTTACTCCAATTTAATATACAAATGATGTACCATATAAACGGTTTAACTGTATTTAAGTAAACTCACACATTTAATTAGATGTGGCTAAAATAGTTTAATAAGATGTTTTCAAAACTTAGTAACAGGAACAAAAAAAGACTTACAGATACAACAGCAATCGTGACGGTGTTCGAAAATTTAACTTTATTTTTTTCAATCGGTCGATTTGTACTTCTCTGCGGCGTACAATCTGGTCTCATTTGTGTACTTAGATTTGTATTCGAGTAATAGTTATTATTGCTGTAGTATCTATATGTTGTGCTAGGTGCTTCGTCTCTTAATTCCGTTTGGTACATATTCCTAAACTGGCCGGATGCCGTTTTTTCTTCTTTCTTAGGTACATCCAAGTTCGTTCTTGTTGGTACTTCACTAATTGCAGCAAGCATTTGTTT
The DNA here is from genome assembly GCF_030625045.1 of Achroia grisella. Lineage (NCBI taxonomy): Eukaryota > Metazoa > Arthropoda > Insecta > Lepidoptera > Pyralidae > Achroia > Achroia grisella. Next base: position 4,366,696 of record NW_026712703.1, read on the forward strand.
TGATGGTTGCTTAGACAGCATATTATCCACACTATGCCATCTCATGTTTTGTGTTAACACTGGTTTGTATTTATTATAGCCATTGGATATTATAGTGTCATCTCTTAGGTTAGTCCAGACATTGTTGTCTCGTTCTAGGTATTGATGGAGGTTTGGACGAATACTGTTTGTGGAAATTGGTTCAGTTTGTGTTATAGAAACGGGCATTAGTGTGGGTTGAGGAGGGAGAGATGGTAGCGACACTCGAGGCAACGGTGGTGGTTCAGTTTTAGCCACTTCGGAAGATTCACTAGTTTCAACATCCGAATCTGAATAGGAATGTGAACAATGTGAACCGCAGGAACACGATCCTGAACAGTCGGACTCTAAAACAGATAAAATACGTTTTTAGTAACTGTAATAATTGCCACTATACATGTATTGAGATAAATTAGATAAGGTCAGATGCAATAAAATTATTTGTATTTTTTATGAGACTGGAATGGCAAAGAGAGGGTTAGAAATGAGAAAATATTTTTTTATTTATTCATACACTCTCCCCCAGCCGAAAGGCGTTCACGGTCCTAAGAGCCGGGTGCTGGCCACTTTAGTGCATCGTACAAAACCTTAAATGGATTACCGGTGGGTTGCAAGCGGGCGTAGTGCGCAGCGAGGAGTGCGGCCTCGTCGCGTAGTGCGTGCAGACCGCGGCGTGCGGCCGCACTGCGAGCGTCCGAGCACAAGTCCCACGCCGCCAGCTCCACGCCCAGGCTCAGCGACGTCTCCACCCGCCCGCGTCTGTCGTATGGACCACACCTCGCATTAGATTTCACAGAAATACTTTTCGCAACAAACGTTTGGGACATTATTTTGGTGGAAACACCAGTTGTATGGTGTTGTGATAATTTCAGCATGCCAATCTATCGACCTCTAGACGGCCTTGAGTTTAACGGTTTAGCATACCACCTTACTTCCGATGGTAACGCGTACTATTTTTCGCATGGTACAAAAATTTGTATTGCGATGATGTATGAGGTGATGAGTAGTATGCTTGTTTGTAACGGTATGGACGTTTTCCATGTATATATTTACCAAAAAAAGTATATATACAGGTATGTATTGTCTAGTATCCATAACACAAGCTCTGCTCACCTTGGGATTAGATGACGTTGTGTCAAGTATCAAAGAAATATCTATAAATTGATATATTAATTCATATTCATATATTAAGAGAAGTGTTTAATGTTTTCGTAGGAGCTACCCGAGTTGGTGATGGAAGTTTCCCGAGCTTCGGTTTTTTAAGTGACCATTCATAAATGATGTATTCGTTTTGGAATGAGGTACCTGAGCAGGTGATGGAAGAGTTTCCTGGCGAGGTCGTGCAGCGGCGGCGCGGCGGGCGCGGCGGGCGCTGCGGCGGCGGCCAGCGGCGCGCGCGGCGCCAGGAACGCTCCCAGCGCCGCCTGCGCGCTCTCCTCCGCCGCCGCCCACGCTACGCATGCACCCACACACACATCGTTTTAACTAACATGGTCTACACCAGTGATTCCCAACATGGGGCCCACGTTTTCGAAAATTCGAAAATGGTCTTGACATGAGATCGACTCTTTCGCTCCGGGCCATTTAAATGCAATACTAGATTTAGTGCCAAAATTAATCAAAAAAGCAAAAAGTTTGTGAGTATGGATGGATATTTGTTACTCTTTCACGCAAAAACTAGAATATTAGATAAGCTAATGTTTACCAAGGCACAAATTGTACGTATTTGGAAGTCGGTTAAAGACAATGAGGGTACCTGTATAGTCTAGTATAATGAAATTATAGTAAGTATACCAGTTTTGCTACGCAGCGCTGCACAAACTATTTTGTTGACGGCCCACAAGCAGCGGGGTCCATCCTCATCCCAATCCATGGCTCGCAGAAGCGCCACCGCGTTACTGTTGCGGCCCGCATTTAGCCACGCCTGTAAATACAATTTAACTTATACTTTGTTCACTATACCATGATAGGGAAGCACATATTTAAAGAGAAATTATTGGGTATTGCCTTAAACAAAAAAATTGGTGTTTATTTTTTAGATATGTATGGAACTGTATTCATCTATAAGTTTTAAATTGCCTTTATTTTACATTTTAAGCGTTTTAGACATCTTAGTTTTATAATAACTGATAATACCGTCAATAATCGTGGATGGGTGATGCGAAGTAATGTGAGAGGGCCGCCGTTGAATGTTGTTAATACAAATGGACCACTAACGGCATTGTATGTAGCTAGGATCTGCATACGGCTGGCATCCCTGTAGGTCAAACGACATATTTATAATTTACTGAGCTGGATCTATATCCAATCTAGAATCATTAATAATTGTGAAGGATAATCTAGAATCATTATTAATTTGTTAGAAGTGACACTCCTGGTGCTGTGCAATGCTGATCTTACGACTTCATTAATATTAGGTTAAGTCTTAACGGTTAAGATGACGACACGTCATTATTAATCCTCGTAGTATTAAAAAACAGAGCATGAGTTTTTAAATATATGTAATAAATGCACACACTTACCTTAAATATGAAGTGAGATCTAAGCATTTGGTATGATTGTGTAGCAGAGATAATGCGCGGTCGAAGCACTGCAAGCGACCTCCCTCTTCCACAGCCACAATTAATTCTCCCGCCCATCGCACGTCAGCTGCTATCTAAAATTAGCGATAAAATCTCTAATTTCTAAAATTCTTTATTCTTAATTGAACTGGAAAACATAATGTCCTACATGAATAAATGGTTTTGACTTTTACTACGAATACATTTTTTAATCGTAATCATCAAGTTTCGATTTTTGTGACATTTATATCAAGGTTTACTCTCCTTGTAATAGGAAGAAAATATAACACTGTTTATATGTTGCGTCTGTTCAATTTCATACAAATTAGGAGGTAATTTCTTGCATCAAACTATTTACATAGGTCCAGAAGGTTAGACATGAATGTATATATATAACAAATAAATATATAAATAACAAATTAATTACCATCAAGAAGGATAACATCTAAAAATTTCTTAATGTTGTGCTGGTAAGATTACATATTATTACTTTTTTATTCCCAGAATTAATATAGTAATCATAACGAAAAAATTATATTATTTCAAATATGACCTAATAAAACCGGGTGTAGTTCCCGCACAATTTAGACGAAGAGCAAATGCTTACAAAGCCAGCCTTTGTAGAGTGCGTAAGTCCTGCTATGTTGTGTACAAGATGCAGTGATCCGTCGATGCAGGCTGCAAGTAGTCGCGTGCCGCATGGCGATCTGCGGGCGGTCCGTGCTGGCGCCGGCAACCACACGCGCGTGCCGCCTGATCGCGCGTTCGACAATTTCGTGGCTCGTTCGCGCGATCCCGACGATATATCGTACCGCGCCCACTCTAAATTGACACCGTTCTGGAAAATAATGACATTTAAGGCAGTTTTAGAATAAATTGTGTATATTATTGGTTGGTTGATTTCTATTTGTACTGTATATATAATGTTATTATACGGACACACGAAAACAAAAGAAAATGTTTTCCTGTAGCTTTTTGAACCTTCTACATAAGCAGTGTGCATATAGAAAAGTGCTGAAGCACAAATTAACACTCGCTGATGAATGAACTACGCCGCAATGTTACAATTTCAATTTTTTTTAGACTACTATGGTGGCAAACAGGCATACGGCCCATCTGATGGTAAATGGTTACCGTAGCCTATGGACGCCTGAAACACCAGGGGTGTCACGTGCGCGTTGCCGACCCTTAAGAAACCTTCTTGAAAAACCCCATGCTGTAGTCTCGTGAGAAAACCTTGGCAAGAAGTTCATTCCACAACCTAAGTGTACGCGGGAGGAAGCTCCTCTGAAATCGTACTGTCTGAGACCACTTGGGTTCCAGCGTGTGGGAATGAATTCCCTGTCGAGGGCGAGCGGTGCGATGGTAAAAGGTGGCCGTAGGCATCATGTCGAACAATTCCTCAGAACACAGTCCGTTGTATAATATAGTAGTTGTACAGTTTTAGATATTGGAATACTGTTAATTTCATATTACATCTCTAAAACGTTATGTTCTTGTTGTTATCAACTGATACAACTTCTGAGATAAATTTTTTAAAATAACATGTAGTATTTTTATTTTAATAAATTAAATATAAGTTTAAATCATTACATTTATTTATACCCGCTGGATGCAACTACCGTAATTAGCATTTGTCGCCTTACTTGCGAAAACACTTTGCAAGAATATGTGTGCAGATTGATACAAACACCACTGTATACACAATATTGTGGTTGTCCTTTTTACTGCATTTACTGAGAAAATTCAAGTTACTTAAGAGTGGGCTCACATTAAAGTTCTGACACAAGGGATTGGCGTATTAATTGCTATGCCCCATTCTTAGTATTTTTTGAAAAAGTTTATTACTTATAGTGCTTGTATTGCATATGGTGACAAAAACAGTCGGTTTTAGTCTTGTTACCAAACAATTTTCGACATCATTTGACCCTAGTATTTCTTCATACAGTATGTTTACAAAAAATAAACGAGAATAAAATTATTTGAAACTAACCTGATGACATGTGATTTGTTCAATAATATGAACAGTATTGTTTTGTTTTTGGGTCAGGTCTGCTGATAAAGTTTCATTTTCAAGTTGATGGTATGCTTTTAAATACATCTGCTCTCTGTAAACAACATATTAAGAGGAATGATAAAAATTAAGCATCAGTATGATTATACAATATCTTATAAGAAAAAAAATAGATATATATATAGTCAAGATTAGATTGGATACATGATTATGGGATATTTCTTCATTAGCAAGTAATGAGACATTTCTTAGAATAACATGTATATAAAAGAGCAAGTTTTATGGTCATTATTCTAGTGATGAGTGAGACAAAATGAGTGTCAGAATAAACGAATATGACTATTCAAAAGTGCTTATATTAAGTTTATTTATATATAATAAATAAAATATTATAATGTTTAGTTCTGTTAGTTAATATTTTTGCTGAGATATAATTTACCCTTCTATGTGGTATAAGTGTAAGTTGGCGTGGTCTTCGAGAATAGGGCTCCAGGGCGCCGGTTCTGCGTTAGCTGTGCTCCATACCAGCACACGCACGCCATTCCCTGCCTCACACCACGACACGCGTCTTTCAGTGCGACGGGACCCACCTCCTAATTCTACATTCTAAAAATGAAAATAATTTAATAACAATTAAAACCTAGGAGAATACACACAGCACCATCAAGCTAAGCTGAGCTTGTGTATTAGGTATAGCACAACTGTTATTAATGCTTAAATATATATTTTTGTAAATACATAATATACATAGGAATCACCCAGACCAATAGACACAATCATATTTATTAATACAAATGTTTATACTGTGCGAGGAAACGAACCATCAATAATTAGTAGTAAGGCAGTTCGCTAAACCACTAGACCTCAGAGGCCATCAAAAATTGGAAGGGTATTATGTGCAATGTTAAAATAAACTTAATATTACTTAATAATAAAAATACATTACAAACATAACAATTTATAGTACAATGGTATTTTTATGTTACTATTAAAATATTAAAATTAGTACTAGTTTTATATGGCATACAATTTATATGTTGGTAATCATGGTTTGGAACAAACCTGTATATGTGGGTCTCTGTCTGATATGCGGCAAGGTATACGGTTTACTGGAGTTTTCCCAAAAGTGATTAAAGTTGCCATTCTTTCTGTATGCGTGAACATAAGATGAGAACTGCATAGTACAACTGAAATAGAAAAAAACAATAGATCTGAAAACTATGAGTAAATTTAGAGATAAAAATACTTACATTAGTCATACTAATATTATAAATATGAAAGTATGTCAGTCTGTCAGTGCCTTTGCTTTTACAACAAACAAAAACAACTCAACTGATTTTCATTAAATTTATGTTTGACAGTGATACACTACCTACTACCATACCTATATTCATCCTAGGGATACTCCTAGGATGAATATAGGTATGGATATATACGGATAATATCTATATATTGTTATCTCAAAACAAAAGTCAAGGATGTAAGTAACCATTAAATAGACTTTCAATTTTATCTTGTATTCAATAATAATATTTACTTAAACTTGGATATACCTCCTGTAACAGTTTGTCCAGCCAGTTTTCCAATACAATATCTATCAAACAGTATTTGGGTTACATCTAAGCTGTTTGGTTTTATGGTGAGGTAGGCAATCGCTCCTGAAGAAAATACCATGGTGATTAGAGTCTCGTTTGTCCATTCACACAGGACTATGCCACGTTCCATTTTCGATTCAAGCTGACGAATTTGCCGCGAATTCGATGATCTCCAGCATCCACCACGACGCTCGTAGTAATTCCTTTTAGCAGCATCGTGCACTGATTCTTCCAACCTTTTTTTCGTTTCATATCTATAGAATAATAATTACAAGATAAATGAATACTTTGAAAAGTTAATACAGTATGTTGAATGTTTATGACAACACGTACTTAAAACTTTTGAAGTCGGTGTTCTTTAGATTTATACTATCGTCACATGTTAGAAATTTTATATGGTAATTCAGCATTATTTTCACAAAATATATATACGTATATAATTAAACATCTTTAGTTATTATTTTTTTTGTATAAATATTTAAAAAAATATATACAACTATATAAAACAAAACAGTAAAAGTTGAAATTATGGAATGATAGATTGACAGATTGAATGTTGTGATTTTGTGGTGGGTATGTCAAACTTTCAATAGCTTTCGGTTCCAACTGTCTCTTCTTTGGGTAATGTAATACCCACGTTACAAAATATTCTTATACAAATCTATAGTCAGTCATATTATAGTAAAACCATCGGACGATCAAAGTATTATCTTGTACAATAAGCTTACAAAATTAATGTTTAATTATTTAGAGGATATAAAGAACGTAATCTGTCACAGTGTCATTATTGGTTTAATACTTTATCTATCAAGGTAGATATTGTACCATTTTAAAAAGAATTCCATTTAGAGAAACATGTCTAGCTTCACATAGTATAAAACAAAGTCGGCTCCGCGCGCCGCTATTCGCTTAGATCTTTTAAATTAACAAACCTTTCAGAAATAGAGTAATTAAATATGTAGGTTTATATGCATACTATGTGCGTATTATGTATAATATAGAAAATCTGAAAATATACATGATTTGTAACGCACCGTCTATAATTTAAATTTTAAACCTAGCTGACGTTACCTCATGATAAGGTATTTGTTACGTATATAAATTAAAATATCGATCGAAAGTCTTGAAACCCGCGTCTAAGTACTAGTCGATTAGGATTACCACCTCTAGATTAGATTACTCCTTCCTAGCAATGGCATCTTAATAAAAATAGTAGATTTATACAGGAAAATTCGAAAGCTGCTAAAGCTTAGAGTTTGGGTTTCTTACTGTTTGGATCGCCTGATAAAGCTTTTCGGTTTCCGGAGGTTGCTTTTTAATTCTTCCAACCGTTAAAATGTCAATGAACAACTTTTCATACTGCTGACTAAACACTGTTCAACGACAGCAAATGGTCAGTTTCCGCTTACAATAATAATGTATTACGTGTATCAAGTAAATAGATAAAACATAGAAATTGAAAGTATTTCAATTATTATTTATTCCGATATCGTAGCGAACAGAACTCATCATATTCACCAACAAAAGAGTTCCAGGTACCTTCAGATTACCGAAACTCTTTAATACAGAACTTAAACTTAAGGAGGAGGTTAAGTATTTGGGAGTCATACTAGACAGTAAACTTCTCTGGAATAAACACCTTGATTACAAAATTAACAAAAGCACAATTGCATTTTATCAATGCAAAAAAATGCTGGGAAATAAGTGGGGTATCACACCGAAAATAACTCTTTGGCTATACACATCAATAATAAGACCAGAGCTGGTATATGGGGCCTTGGTTTGGTGGACAAGGTCGAAACTCACGACCACAGTCAACAAACTAAGATCTTTTCAAAGACTTGCGTGCTCCTCAGTTACCGGATGTATGAAAACAACCCCAACAATGGCAATGGAAATAGCCCTTAACATAACACCCCTTGACCTATACATACAGCAGGAAGCAGCTGTAGCTGCCATAAGATTATACCATCTTGGTCTATGGGGCAAAAACCATAACAGTTCTCACACAACCATCCTGAACCAGGCAATCGAATATGAACCTTTGATTGCCGCTCCGTGTGATAGAACTCAAGCATACCACTCATTCAACAGGAAATACCAAATACAATTGAAGGAGGTGGAAAGAGACCAATTTGCAGTAAATGAACTACGCATATACTCAGATGGCTCCAAAACACAGAACGGTTCAGGAGCTGGAGCACATTCCCTCGACCTCAACATGAACATATATATACCGCTCGGAGAACACAGTTCGATCTTTCAGTGCGAATGTGTTGCCCTGACCGAGGCAGCAACAGCCGTGTACAGGTTAGGAGTCAACAATTTCAACATTAAATTCATATTGGACAGTGCAGCCGTGCTTAAAGCACTATAGAACAGAAAATCCAACAGCAAATTAATAATCGAGTGCCACATAGCCTTGGAAAAAATTGCAACGCACAATGGAGTAATTATCCAGTGGATAAAGGGACACAGTGGATCATATGGCAATGACGCCGCGGACGAGCGTAGCGAGAATAGGATCTGGCATGGTGGTTGCAGGCCCCCTCCCGCTTATGCCAATACCCTTCTCGCAACTTCGCACCTGGATTCGCCAGAGATCCACCGAAATACAAAACCAAAGATGGAACCTAACCACTGATTGCAATTAGATTTCGCTTTTATTATTTAGCTAAAAATATATTTTCATGTAACAATTTCGGTTCGTTTTATCTCCGTTATAATGTAAAGGTTATACAATCTACAAGGCTTTCTTCATATTTTAATAATACAGAGAGAAAATAGGGGGTAAGTAAGTAGTCAGTGTTCAGCACTAGTTGTAAAACTATTATTTATATATATATATACATTTGGAACTGGTATTCATAACAGGCATATATAAAAATTGTTAACAAAAAGTGTAGATACATAAATCATGAGTATTTATGTAGACACTTTATTAAGGTGTATGATGGTGATAAGATTCCTCATCAGTTTTCTAGAACAACTTTGTGGGCAATACGGTGCTCCGACACAAAACCAGAAACATTATAGAACACATTTTAATTACTGAAAATGTCGATGAAAATTATAGAAAATGGATTACTAATGTAGCGGTAGTAAAAAATTATTATTTGCATATAGAGTTTATACATTCCCCTTTACATTACAAGTAATAACAATTATAATTACCTGAGCGACACAAAGCAACTTTGTACCTATAATTAATTATATCTAATTAGTATCTAATTAAACCCTGAAATAAACAGTTAAGGAAATATATTCACAATAAGTTTTTAACTTTAAGTTTGGTAGGTATAATTACTAATTTATTACCGATCTTACTTCTTTTCTCATATGTCTTAAAAATTATTTGTGTATTTTTTATCATATATAAAAATGTGTATTATTATTTTATATCGTAGGTACGATATAAAATATATTTATTGCATAAAGATAGATTTATTGCACATTTTATGAAATTATTATTAAAATAATAGGTTATACTATTTTGCACACTTGATATATACTTATTTAATTAATGATGACGTCGTGTTGTACCTACAAGAAGTACAAGAACGTAGTGATTACTTGCTCAGTGCATACAAATTTGTAAAAATAAACAAAACGATATTCCTGATTTACGTTCTAATGTTCCATATTTAAACTTATTGAAGGCACATCTATTGACTATATGATATCATTATGCAAACAGTAGCACTATATTTTTATTATTATAAAGTTGTCTGTGTGGGTGTTTCTTATACTTTTCTTACTGCTGTTAAATAGCTTCAATTAAAATGTCTGAAAGCTACTTGTAAAAACATAGCACACAACAACAGCGGGATTATTATACTAACAGATATGTAAAAATAGCTGAAAGAAATTAATTTCTTTGTTAATTTTTTATTTCAGCGTTATTATTAATAGTGAACCTTATAATGTTCCTGTTAAGCTTGGTTCTTGGGTGACGTAAACGAAGTAGTAAAATAAGCAATACAAAGTTTTCAAAGGCGCTATGCTCTTTGAGGGTATAGCGATAGGGTTTCATCATTCTTGTGATTTCTATGGAAACACCTGAACACAATAGCGATTAACGATGTGGTTAACGGACTATTAAAACAGTGAACAACAAATTGATCTAATATCTTTTGATTTATAAGACTGAGTATTTACCTATAAAAGGTAAATAAATACTTATATTCCAGTTACTAACCTACTGTATCTTGACTTTTGTATTTCTAAATATATATGATGTTTTCTTAAAAAAAAGCAAAAAGCAATTCAGATGGTTATTTATTGGAAATTCATAAATTTGTCATAGTGGTTTACCAAGACTTCATTTGTGATATGACGGGGGCAGAAATAATTACTTGACTGAGGTATAAAAATAGCCTTTGTCCTTCTCAATGCCAAACCATTTTGGTAGGGCCTTTTAGGACTTATTTTATTTATATGGTTCAAATTATGATTGCTTGCTAAGAGAATGTGGGCTCTAAAAAGAATGAGGTTCCCAATCGAATTTAATTTTTTGTCTACAGGTTCTTATAATGTCTGACACTTTTTATGATGTGGACAGAGACAGAGATAAAAAATATGAATTTAAAAATATAGGTATTTTCCTAAATTTATTTACACTTTTTCGTGTTGTATTTATTAAATTAACATTTACCTGCTAGATGCAAAATAATATCATGTGGATAAACATATCTATATTCACGTAAAATTAATATACCATCCTTAGAGACCAAGTTTTTAAAAATATCGTAAACAAAGAATTATGAAGATTATACCTTAACCAGGTATGTATATATTTCAGTATGTTATCTACCTAATTAGACCATACGAATGTAATCTTGAGTATGAGAATCGTGATTATGAGAATCGTGAGTATGAGAATCGTGATTTTAACGGCCAATGGTTACGGTTATGACTTGATCAAATTGCAGATATTCGGAGTGACAAAATAATTGTGATAAAATGAAATACTTGTAATAGCAGCCATCTGGCGCCGCCATCTTCTAAATTCAACGGGTGCCATATTGAAGCTAGCACATTTCAGGTAGGTTGATATAGTAAAGAGAAATTTTAATTACTTAAATTCACCAGAAAAGGCCTTTGGATAAAATTAGAAACGATAAACTTTGACGTTATCATGGTTTAATTACGAAAAAGTGCTTAATCTCAAAAATTTCTTGAATATTCCTATAAGTACAGGTTTTTAGGCGGATATTAACTCTATAGTTCTTTTCAGAGCATAGATTGTATCTCTATGTCACATAAACGAACAAAATATACTTATTTGGCGTTTAACTGTATATTTCTACAATTTATGATATTATTAATGTTGGGAATAAAACTCGAGTAGATCTCTTTTTCTATATTATTTTTGTATTTTAATTCGACAAAGACTACTAAGTAAAGAAAAACTATTATTATAAAAAGTATAGTATCGGTGAAGATTAGGTACATGCTTAGTGAATTATACAAAAAACGAGAATGAAAACTTTATGTTATGCTTTGTATCCGTTGACAAGCTTTGGCGCTCAAGAAAAGTAGTAACATTTATTTATATTCCTATTGTTATGTATGTTTATTAGGTATATCGTTTGTCATATGATATGTATTGTTTATTATATAACTTTTTAAATAGCGATATAAGTAAAATGTTTTCTAGACTAATTTTAGACTAATTTAAGAGTTCATTTTTTAAATTATATATACCTACTTACTCAACCTCTATGAATGTCAGTCTTCTGTAAAACAAATTCTACGTCTAGAATCCATTATCACGCTAGATGTACTAAACAAATTATTGTTAGTACACTAGATATTTAAATTCCCTTAAACTTTTTCTAAACATTTAAAGATCTCTGTGTTAAATATAGTTTATTTTTATTTATTCTATTGTGGTTCTGCTGGTATTAGCGAAAAACTTCGAATATTGTTCTTTATATTCTGACTATAGCCCTATTCAATCGTTAGATATAGGTATTTATTATTAGAAAGAACTTTATGATGGATGATTCTGGAAAGATTTTGTGAAGTAAATTACAATTTTTAGGGCGAATATCGCCAAGTTTTTTAACCTTGCCAAGTTGTTTACAAAAAACTCTAATAACGCGCCGTTATGTTGCATGGGCTGAATTGAAACTCCTATATAATATCATTAATTTCTTGTAATTGAACCCAGTGGATCGTATATCACCACACTAACTCCAGAAATATCTGCCTATTCATTTTGTTATGAAAAGTGATATTTTGTGAAGTATTTACATTATCACGCCGTTACGTAGTATTTTTACGCAAATGACGAGGGTGAAGCAATAAAAGAAGAAAAATCACGTGTGAGCATCGATAAATGAAGCGAAAAATATACTAGTGATGTTACAATGGTGTTAAAGCCACTGTCTTTATTCTAGTTATAAAATCCTACTGATGGAAAAGTCTAACTATTTTGTGTCTCGTGAGAAAATGTTTTTGTGGAATAGATTTTAACGTAATTTTATAACTATGTACTATGTATGTACGTACCTAGTTGTGTTATTTGAAGTGTTTTCTCATTTAAATATTCATGCTGACTCTTTGATCATTTTCCGAATTAGTGTAAAATATGCGAATCGATATATTGTTGAAAAGTTTCTAACATAGGCATTTAATTATTTATTTATTATTTGTATATTGAGAATACTAAATGGCATTAAGCTCGCTACTTTTTAATAGTGCAATCAAAAAATAGCGAGCTTAATGCCATTTAGTATTCTCTCTAGCTATATTGCCTCTGAAACACTAGTTTTCTCAAATAAATATTTGTTTTCGGAAATAAAATGGCTCTTGCGGAGAATTCGGCGAGAAGTAATTATCTGTAGATGAATACTCTACTAACCTAATACCTTCGCAATTCGTAAGTTATATCACAGAATTGGAAGACCTATCAGTGTTTTTATAGAGTAATATTACGATAACTTTAAAAAGTGACGTCTTTATTTATCTGCAGTTGCATAAGTTCTGCCAGCAAATAACTAGCTATCTATTATATAATTCTAAAAGAAAGGGAATACTGAGAAAATGTAAAAAAAATAAGTGATAATATAACGTACAACATCGCAGTAGATACCGCAGCGCTCCAGTCTATCGACAAATGGTTTAGTGAATTCGCAGTGTTCGAAACGATAGATTTCGCTTCCCCTCGCAGGCTATGCTAGGCAGGCATCACTAGGATGTTATTCATACGTTTTGGGAAATATATTTGGATGTTTTTGTTTGAGACCTTGCTCCCATTATCATTTTAGGAACGATTTGTACCAATTACGTGATTGCTCTGTACCTACTCTACTTATACCGATAAATATGACAGAAATAAATAAAAAAAATTAAATAATTGTATAAAATTTACATGTTTTATAAGTACATGCACATATAAGATAATATTACAAGTAAATCATTTTCATAATTTTCAAGAATTCTTTTGAATATTGAATAGTTATACCTATATAGCTAAACTTGTCCGACTTCAAATGAACTGTATACACAGGCGCCCTCGAGAAACAATTGGAGACAATTGACGAAAGTTTGAATAAGATTCGTCCACATTTCGAATTAGTACAAAATTGCGAAAGTACAAACAAACGGGGAACTTTGCTTTATGTTAATCGATGACCTACTTACTTTACAAATAAGTTAAATATTTTTTATTTACAATAGGTGAATCAGTTTCTCTGCTACATGTAATAATATACAAGTCATATTTCTTTTTAATTATTTAATAAAACCACCACACTAAATTACTGAATATATTGAGTATATAAGTATATATTGAATGAATCTTATTTAGTATCTTACTTCTTACTGATATTATAAATGCGGAAGTTTGTGAATGTGTATGGATGGATGGATGTTTGTTATTCTTTACAAAAACTACTGAATGGGTTTCAATGAAATTTCACAGTAATATAGATCAGAATAACACCTAGGCTATTACTTTCACGCGGGTGATACCGCAGGAACAGCTAGTGGTTAATAATGTATCATCCAAGTACCTAGTACATTTTGTACAAAGCAAGGAAACAATTAATTGCATTCTTTTTGTAGGTATATAGGTATTTATGTATCCTGCGGAAACAGAAAGATTGTAGGAAAAAATCTACAACGAATCCGTATCTGAATAACGAACTGGCTTAATTAAACTCGCAGTTTGTACAACGTCGTTGTTTGTTTCAATTAACCAGATTACCGACCTGAGCATATTTAAAGCAATTATAAGTTTTTTGTAAACACAAATAACATTATTATTTACAGACGATTGATTTGAGCCACAGAGTTAGTAGGTATACTATATGGTTTGAGCAATTTCGTCGAATGGCCTCCGAACTTATTTTGATACATCGTTGACGTGTCATTTATGTATAATAATAATTATGTAGGTAATTATATATATGTATACATGTATATACAATAGTATATACAAATTTGTACAACTTACTTTTACTAGAGTTTCAAATGAGTAAAATAGTTGGTGCGTGAGTGACTTTAGGGCATTATTGTGATACCCATACAGATAGGTAGGTATATTTTATTTTTTTCATTAGTTTTTTTTTTCGGGGAGTCTATAAAAGATTATTTGACTGCCTCGGTGGTCTAGCAGTTTAGCATACCGCTTTCCTTCCGATTTTTTGTCTGGGTGTTTGGATGTTATTTATATAAGTATGTATATACAAAAAAAAATGTATCTAAGTATTTAGATCTGTTGTTTAGTAACTACCCGTAACACAAGTACAGTTTAGCTTGAGATTAGATGGCGCTGTGTGAAACGACCAGGGATATTATTATTATTTATTGAATTTATTAATCTTTATTAATTTTCAACTACAAGTAATGGGGAGAGGAAGGTGTTGTGGTGTCGAACAAAAACTAAGTTAATTTGAGTTCAAGGCCGACTATCAATTGATATCATTGAAAATCATTTGATTATTTTTTACACCTATTATAAAAACGTAGATACATTATACCTTGAATATGTTCAAATACTTGTTATTCATACATACATAAGAACCACATGCCATTAGAATTTATTCAAGAATTGAATAAATTAAAATGTATGTTCGTGAATTCGTTATATAAAATTAAATATTTTAGTAAAAGTGGTAAAAGTAATTTATACAATTAAAAATAAAAATAATTAAACTCATTAAAAATATGGACTGAATGGTGAGACTATATAACGCACGTTTGTTTTATGTAGTGTATCCGATATTAAGTTCCAGGTTGTCATGGCAAAGGTCTGGTATATATTATTAAATAGGAAATACTAAAAATGATATAAAAAGACAAACAAAACGTTTATTAAACATATCCTTTATTCGTGGAATTTAGTAGTATTTTGTTCAAATATTTGACACGTACTTTGAAGGTTAATTTGAAACAATCCATATGCCACAAACTTTGTCTTGCTTGTCATTGATAAAATATGACAAAGCCGCGTTAATCCTAGCTTAGTAGGGTCAGATGAACAATACAAACTCAGGCGGGTAGAGTTGTAGACCAAGGAGTTCATTTATCATATAACTTACACTGTATGAGGCAGGGTCGTTCCTAATGGGGAGTGTTGACCCCTTTGCTAGCAATGTACCCTGTTAGGTAGACCATCACGTCGCCTTGGAAAGTATAGTCGTTAATTCTTAATGAATTCGCGAAATGACTTGCCTGTCTATTATATAAATTAATTTTAATCCAATGATTTTTAGATTACGCCATTTTGAACCTTTTTATAATTTTTAATCATACACTAACAACGTATGATTTCTTATTTATTCAGTTAGTTTTGATTACGGTTTTAAATAACAGCACAAAAATGGATTGCATTAAAATCAACGTTGAAAGTAAATCTTCCATTATCGCTATAGTTTAATCTGCCTTTAGTGCCCCGCTGACGCCGTGAGTATAATGTAAAGACATAGACGGGCTCGTCATTTCTACATTTATTTAAATGTATAGGTACCTACAGTTACTGCTGAAAGATTATGCCAAGCTGAAGAGGAAACGCCACGACACTCCTATGTGGTTGTAGTCCACTAATGCATAAATGAAATATCTCCTTTTGAAAGTATATACTCTATCTTGAGGAGATAAAAACCATCGCTCCTAAGAATATCCTTTAATTCCCTGACGGGTCTAAATAGCAAATTTTGAAAAAGGGCGAGCACAATAGATTTATGTAGGAAATGGTCTTAGAACCTCACAAAAGCTCAAAACCTTCAATAAAAAAAATAGTGCTGAAAAAGTATAACCGTAAAATAAATAAATAAAATATCACTAGTTTCTTTTCTCAAAATTCAAAGTTACCTGTTTTAATACAACAGCAACCACTTCAAAACAACAGATCAAGTTTGCATTTTAACTGCATGCAGAATTCACGCTTATTGGGAAAGTTAACAAGAATGGTCCTGGTTTTATCTTTTCTTATTAAAAGTTCTAAGAACTATAAACACAGACTTCAAACAAACTTTAGACAAACCAGAAATAGGTACGGGAGTGAAAGGTATGAATGATTTTACTGGAAAAATATAAGCTGCAAACAATATAAAAAATTTTTCGAATTTTTTTATTGATATTGGCCATAGCTAGACGATATATATACCTCAAAAGTCTTATGGAGCACCTGAAAGCCAACTCCTGTCTGATGGTTATTACTTTAGTCTAAGGATACTGTTAGGGTTTCAAAACCGTCTCAGGCCATCGTAATTTTGATACCTGTTTGAATGGGACTGCAGGTTTCATTGGAGGTATCATTAAATACTCAAAAACAATTTAAGGAGATTACATTAAATGAATAGATAGACAAGGTAACAATATACTTTCCTATCATTATGTCAAAATAATACAGTACAGTACCGATCTAATGTACTAAAATATTTCTATAGGTTTATCTACATTAAATAAGTCTGAGTTTTGTTACCAATATACTACATAGGTACCTTCATAATTTAAAAAGCTTCGTTAAGTATCTAAACTTCGAAATAAAAAGTTCCTACTGTTACTGTTGACAAAATTTCCACACATTAAAGGTTTTGTTGTTTTGTGAATGATTCATTGAGTTGCTGATCATCAAAGGCCCACTAAAAATAGATTTTAAATGAATGGCAAGCGAATGAAACATCTGGGGTTTTCCTAATGTTTAGACAACGAATAAGAAAATTCTAAATATCGTTAAAAATATATATTAAATGAACTTTTTTTTATTTCTTTCAGAACTAAAAACGAAGTTAAACGTGCAGGTGACCATTGTTGATAATCGCAGTCATTATGTACCTAGATAATAGCATTGTAGAGAGATGTTCTATAATAAATATGGAATATTTTAATAAATAAAGCGAATAGCCTTGACAGTAATTATACATACTATGCTTATGTTCTTACATGGCACTAAAGTAGAGTTCAATACTGGGGTCGAACCCTGAATCGCTTTCTAGTTCATCTCATGTGTATTGAAATTAAATCTGATTCCTCTTGTGTGCCCGTAGAGTCAATTTTATCCACACTACCACTGCTCCGATATTATTTCTAATTTTGGTGTCGTATGTATAATTCGTTCGTTCGTTCGTCGTTCTGATATAATTCGACTTTTGTACACGCATAGTTAGCATTGAAAAAAGCGAGATGAGGAAAAACTTTGGCAATTTTAAGATACTTTGACAGCTTATCTTTCTTGAAAGTAGCAGAAAATGATTAGAAAACTTGCGAAACGTAATTATCTGATTTAATTTATTTAAGATATTAACTTAAGATACACTACATTGGTTTCCCTCAAATTGGAAGAATTATAGAAAGGTTTGTAAAAACCAATTATTATTTATATAAAGATGTTTATAACGCTGACGGCCTCGATGGTCGTTGGTTTAGCTCACCACTTTACTTTTACCGCATTTCTGTAAATTCATGGCGTATAATTTCAACTACAATATTGTGATATGTCAAAACTGTATGTATGAGTATATTTTGATGTAATTATAAATTGTAATTATAGATTTCAGACATACTTTGTAATTCTAGTGCCATATTTCATTCATCTGTTAATCGAAATTTGTTTAATTATTACAAATTTATAAATATTATTAACTTTTAAAGACTAAATAGATTAATTTTACCGAAACTTAATAAAGAAATAGATTGTATTACGAATATGAATATAATATGTTTTATCTAAAAAGGTATTATATATCATAAAATATTTAAAGCAGACAAAGCGCGGATGAGAAATATCATAGACATACATGATTGCCGTGGTCCGGTTAATTACATATTTGTAAGCAACAGTTGCTTGCTTGGTTACTCAGGATATTTACCATTTCGAGTTTCATAAAAGAAAAGATTTGCAATGACTTTGTATCTATTGTTCTTCTACAGTTTGTCCATGGCAAAGAATGTTCTAGTAACTGATAACTTATGTAAATAGACTTTTACAAATATTCTCTGGAATAAATCAGCAATGAATTCAATTTATCGTTGCATAAATTGGACTAGTTATCTTTTTAGTTTTCTATGTTTCCTACATTAACATGAATCTCTGCAAGTAAACTTAGAAGTGGAATAGATTTCAAAAGTTTTCCGCTCAGTTATCAAGTGAATATTATATCTAATAAAGGAACAGGGTACCTGTTCTTTATTATGAATTTCATATTTTATTCAATTTATAAGTTATACACAAGTAGGTTTTAATAAAGATTGTTTCTATTATTCTGTATTTATATATAATTATTTTCTACATACCTTTATACGTATATATATATATATACGATACGTTATTTTAATGATTTGAAATAAAATATGTATTTTAAGAACTATTTACTTCAAACACAGGTCTATACTTAGTATACTATGACATAAATCATAAGACAAAGTTGAGAATCAACTTAAGACTGATTATTAGTTTATTCCAAGATTTAGTAATTACTTATTACGACACGTTACTGAAAATCTAGATATATTTAGGTACACTAAGATAATTATATTTCAAGTTTCAACATTATGTAATTAAGAAATCAAGCCATCACTTAGATACATATGATAATGATAATTATATACAGATGTACTTGTAAAAGCGCTCTATAGTCAGACGCTAGATCATTATTACTTGCTTTGCTTCCATTCACATGAATAATTTTCATATAGTTTTACTTTGTGTAAACTTATTTATTTTATTTATATAACTTTAATACACACAGTACAAAAGTAACAGTATATTTGGCAGACTTAACACCAACACGAATCTTTATAAACCATATAGTTCTTTGAAGCATTTTGTTAATCAATAGTTAAACATTATATAAATTGTATGTAAAAATATGACAATGATTGGAAAATAAAACAGGGAGTTGTTTGCGTGATATCGGGTTTCAGTCTTTCCTCAGTCCGTATAGAATTATTGGTAATTTCTGAGATGGCGTAAGGGTTGGCCTATCTCAGCTTATTTGATAAAGTAGAGGTCGGTGCCGCCACTAAATCGGTCCAAATTTCATGACGCTGAATTTTTATTCTTTCTTTCATTTCTTTTTATATTTTGCGAGATTCTTTTATTGACTTTATTATACTTGAAGAATATAATCGACTAATTTGAACATTTTAATAATTGATTAATTTTCTATTTTGATTTCTGGCAGACATAAGAATTTTGCAAAACATTAACTGCAGTATTAAATTTCCTTGGTATCCATAGAATAATTTAAACTTGTCCCTGTCTAACAGAATTATAATTAATAATATAATAACTAAGATTTAATCCATAATTTTATTACAATAGTATTACTATTCTCTAAAATTCGGTAATAAAAAAACAAAATACAGTTGAAGATATAATATCTTTATGATGTAAAAAATGTGAATTCGTAATTATAAACAAAGAGGATATATAATAATCTTTAAAAACTCCATACAAAAGGTGTGATCACTGTTACCATTTTTCCAAGAAAAAGAACAGAAAATATGAAACTAATTATTCAGCTATTTACATACAATTTAGCATTAAAATTGATTATAATTTCATATTTATAATATAATTCATAAGACTTTTTTATGGAAATAGCAAAAAGGTTAGTCAATATCACAGAAGACCGAAGAACTGGCAGCTACCTCGGAAAAAGAATTAGTCGAGCAATTCAAAGGGGTTCCCCCTTCAGGAGTTCCTGCCAGTATCTTGGGAACCTTAAAGGGACTCCTTTTAATAATATTTTTTAGTTATTATATTATATTTTTTAAGGTTTTTAATATTAATAAATAAGTACAAGTATCAGATATATTTTTTTAAATTATTTCTTATTTTCTGTTTTTTTAATTCTTATCTGACTCAACTTGGTATACTATTTACTGTTAACCTTGTATATATTTAGTGCGCAGTATCAAAGAAGAATTCTTTTGATAAAATATTCAGTAAAAAGTCTCGAACTATCTACGATTTAAAATAGCAGTTTGTAGACGTAGAGTATATTGAGATCAGTCTTTTACGTGACAGAAATAGGATTTAGCAACAATATTAGCACAACTGATCCCAAAGAGAGATGAATGTACTAGTACCTGAGTTTGAATGGAAAGTAGACGTAGCATCCTGCATATATGTTTTCTATAAGTAAGTCGCTTACTAAAGTTAAAGCAACGCATAGATAAGCTCAAACTGGGTTTGAGCCAACCCACAGCCGCATTGTATGAGATATTATCAAAATAAGCACAAACGTATATAAGGCAACAGACTAGTTATTGGATAATCGTACCAATATCTGAGCATTTTTAATATTTCTACTTGAGATGCAGTAGTGCTTACATCTTCGGTTTTAATTTATAAGACTGTCAATCGTCTAGAATAAAAGTCTCCTATACAAAAAATGTATAAGGTATTCTCATAATTTAAAACAACGCTATCACATAATTTTTATTTTATGTACTATAAATTCATTATCTTACATAAATAATTTAGAAACAATCTTAAGATCATTAGTATACCCGTTTTATTGTTTCTAGTAAAGGAGGCAAGCAACTTCTATGTCAATACATTAAACACTTATTTAAAAATATTAACATTACTGAGTAGTAGCTGTCTTCAAGATCTTCCGTTATAATTGTTAATAATAAATATTTAATGGTAAACCAACTTAGTATTTTTAGTAAAACTGAATGGGTTTTGTGATCAGTTTGATTTGCTAGATACGTTCGAAAATGTATACGTTAAGTGCCATCCACACGAAAGCTTGTATTTATTCAATTAAAATAAACATACATTCCTTTTTGTTTTTTTATATTTCTAATTTCTGGAGAAGAAGATAATTAGCTTCATTGTATAAATCCATATTATTACGCCTAACTCCGATGACCTTTAATGATAAGGTTTACTGTTGATTTCGATAAGGTAGGCTTATCGAATCAACCATAAAGAACATAACAGGTAATAGACCTATTACAAAAGGTCTTTGTGAATTTTCATGGATTTAAAAAAAAGAAACGTAGACGCAATTTTTGTTAGTAGAAATAGTAACTGTTACTTAAGCTGCGACAGTCTTTAAAAAATGGATTGATGTTTCTTTTCTGTGGTCATACTTTAAAAACAAAGGATTTGTATGCTGACGAATTTTAGTTGCTTTTATTAGATGAATTCCACGTACTACTCTAATACTGTTGGCCGGAGCTGGCCTTTACAGCTTCATCGGACGAGGGCAGATGGCACTCCAAGCCCGCGGAAGGACTTATGGAGCGGCTGAAGGTCAACTCTTGACTGATGGATACGACTTTGGCCTGAGGGCACATCTAAGGGTTCGAACTTTGGTTTAGGCCGTCGAAATTTGGACCCCCATTTGAATTGGATGGCGAATTGAACGGAGGGGCATTAGTCCACACTAATATGCGCCTCTATGGTGTGTTTGAGGTCGTCGTCTTTGTGTGTGGTTGGGACAGAACGGGCGGAACCATAGGGAGGTTAACTACCGTTATGGGGTTGTAGGCATCAATAAGAACGTGCTTCGGGGCGATGTCGAATATGTCTCCTCGGTGCGTAGTTGACCATGACTATAGGCGGGTTCAGGTGAGATTGAGCGGAGTAGGGAGTGGCGATTTGGATTTTGAAATTTGAAGCTTTTTATAGTTTCTCTGTGCTGTCCGGAAGCGAAATAGGCTTGGA
Organism: Achroia grisella; assembly: GCF_030625045.1. Classification (NCBI taxonomy): domain Eukaryota; kingdom Metazoa; phylum Arthropoda; class Insecta; order Lepidoptera; family Pyralidae; genus Achroia; species Achroia grisella. Next base: position 4,389,022 of record NW_026712703.1, read on the forward strand.
TGACGCGTTTGTATGTATTTGAAACAATTATTTTAATAACACTATAGGCGGTAGTTTAGTAAAAATTTTGTTTTATTCTGAAACCTGCAGATGCAACTTTTACTAATTGCTTTATGGTGAGTTAGTTACTACAGTTAGTACTGCACAATTGGAATATATATACATAATCATGTTTGCCATTTCATGAAGGATATAATTAAAGCTCCGAACATAGGTACAGATAAAATGGGTCTTTAATTTTCTCGATTAGTTTATTGCTTATTTTTAGTATTCCTATCTATCTCTTGTCATTGGTTTTAACACTAAATTGAAGTTACAAAAACAGGCTATTAATTCGGGTTCCTGATGTATGAAGCTGAATTTAAAATTAGATGTCTGCGAGGAACAGATGTTCTGGCAATTTCTAGAATTTACATAATGTAATTAATAGTTAAGTGTTGCTAATTTTGCTAATTATAGAATAGGCAAACCGGATTATTGCCATTTAGTAGGTAATATATTAGTAAACTAATTTACCTTTATTATATACATATAGATACTTGATATATTTCGATTATTACTCAGTATACCCGTAAATAGAGAAGTACCTATTCACCGACTTTGGAAATTCTTATTATAGGATCATAATTTCTATTCAGGGTTTGTTCCAGAGAATCAATGTCGTGGAGTTGAAGCAGTCATCGATACGTATTTAAAAATCTCCTCCGAAAGTCTTCTTCAACTTTTTATTTCATTCATGTGACACATAATACTTTCGGTCTTCTCTCCTTTACACAACTTTACTATTCAGCATAAAGATATATTGCAAACCGCTTACTGTTTAGTGGATGTACTATATGTTAAACCAGGCGTGTGTATAAAGTACCGACATTTAATTACGACAGATACTCGATATCAATAAATAGTTTTTTTTAGAAGAATCTAGTCTTCTAAAAAAAATAATTATTGCTTATGTTATATAGCTATCCTCGTGAATTCGGGTAAAAATATTCTATGTACTAATCTAGGACATAATCTATTCGCGTACCGAATTTTATTTCAATCTGTCTATATATCTTTATATATAAGAATAATAAATATCTGTATAAATAATTATAATAATATTGATAGGCACATCTAAAGGCACAGGCTCAATAAAAGAAATAATGATAAAACTAATGTATCTTACTCGTCACCAATCAGTAGTTAAGCTGCTGTACTGTTTTGACCTAATTAACGCAATTTAATAATACCAAGATATCTTCGTTGGTCGCCTCTCGCTGGAAAATTAGAACACGTTTATTTCATTACACTAAACAGAACTAAACAATTCTATTACAGAAGTATTTAATACATTCAAGTATGTTGTAGAACAGACTATGTTCCTGCAAGTTTCTTGTTATTTGTTCTTCGCTGAATCTGCATTTTAAGAGAAAGTCAGATAAAATAATAATAGATATAAGTTATTGAATAGTATTTTTTATATAATCTTAATAGGTTATTTGAATAAGATTATATTTCTAACTCTTGAGTTGTTGGTTTATTGTCAAAGACTAAATATATATTTATATGTGCGTGTTGTGTGTCAAACTCATGGTAGTATGTACTTTGAGTTTTTACTTATTTAATGTATTCTTAAGCATTAAAATATATACAAAACATGAAATATTTTCGTACACATTCTCCTATAAGTTATATGGAGAATGTGAAATATGTAAAACTTCCAAATTTCATTCTCTGAGTTCGTCGTCCGCCGTTAGCGTAATTTTCTTAAAAAAAGTCCAATTATTAATAATATTACTTAATGAAGCATATGTCCTTCTCCATCCCAATTGTTGTATGCATATATGCTAAATTTCATGATCATGAAGATGCATGAGTTGTCAGTATGTCAAAAGATAACAAACAAATATACCTACTTTCAAAATAATAAAATTTTGCGATAAGACCATAGATTGTGTAATTTATTAAAATTATAAATGTTACCATTTTGTGGAATTACAATTTTCCTTTTCAGATCAGTAAGCTTATCTGGAATGGTGTCACGTTTCGTACAGCCCGCGATATCCTGAACATCTTTACAAATTCCGTTATAATTTATTACCTATATCGATAAAATGTTACGGGTTGTTTCTATGTTTCTTTCTTTCCGGGGTTTTCTCCGCACAAATATTGTTTTGTTATAAATATATGAGCAAGAGCTATACCGACAAGTGCGTTGCTTTTAAATTTATGAATGAATAAATATATGATCGTAGTTACCGAATTAGGTCACACCAATTTCAGTAATTTTTCCACCACCTCCTAGGCTTGTTACAGTAGGTCACATTTTCAAATTTCGTGTCTTAATACCAAAAATTTAAAGATGATATCATAAAATGACCCCTCTCAAGATGACTGGGAGAGATCCTAGAGTTCGTTACTTTGTATACGAATTTGTGACTTCTTCAATCGCTTGTACATCGTCATACTTCGGCAACTTCCCCTTAAAGTCTGACGTAACATGAATGGTCCCTGGGTGATGTGTAATAATATTTTATGGCATAAACCAGGATGACATGAGGCGATAAGCTGCTTTATACAGGTATTAATCGAATTCCATTATTCAGACATTTTAGGTTAGCGTTTTCAGCGATCTGCGAAGATTACTGTAACATATATTAGTTTAAATCCTATTAATAGTCTTCATTACGAGGAAGCTGTTGCAGATCGAATATAAATCTTAGTTCCTAAGTACCTACCTAGTGTTAGCAATCGTAAGTATAATTTTAGTGTCTGTAATTATGTTTTGTGTCAAATTGCATAATTAAACGTTAAGTTTAAAACCCTCATATTTATTTATGAGACATTAAATATTTTATTACACATTCTGAAATATACTTAGGTACATATATGAAATAACATAAATGTTACTGTGAATTACTGTTGTTACCTGTAATAAATGACAACATTTACACGTGGTTTATACTGAATATAAAGCACGTGTTGCCGCGTATGATTATGAAACATTTTCCTAAGTAGCGTTATTCGACAGTTTATCTTATTAATATTGTAAACGCAAAGTTCATGAGTATGGATGTATGTTCGTTACTATTTCACGCAAAATGTACTGAACTGCTTTTGATGAAATTTTACAGTAACATAGCTTATACATCAGAAACAAAAAAAATCATTCAAAACAGCTTGTCTATACATGTAAATTGGAGTGTCTATTTGTAATATTGAAATAACCGTTTTTTACTACATGCTTATGAACATAAATACGTTATATAGACCAAAATAACATTTTTTACAATTTTTGTCTGTCTGTCTGTTTGTTCTGGCTAATCTCTGAAATTACTGGATCGATTTTGACGGGATTTTCTTTTGCAGGTATCTGATGTAATAAGGAGTAACTTAGGCTACTTTTATTTTAGAAAAATAAAGTTAAATACCCGGACGAAGTCGCGGAAACAGCTATTAAAAATATATTTTAAAACTTTTTTCTAAATTTCCTTAAATTTGCAAACGAGTAGTCAATATAAAATCTATATAAGTTCGTATCTATTGGTCATACAAAACAAGACGATAGAGGAAACGTAATATTTATTACATGTAATTTTCTGAGACTGTTCATTTCACATAGGAAATTAAAGGTCTATGCCGACATAACTGAGGACAGTGGGTAATAGTGAGTGGATATTATAAATTGATACACCAAGATGAATGGCGCGAAATCTCTTAATTTAGGCATATAAGTATTTTACACAGTGCTAAAGGAGTTCGTGTCGTACTTTCTTACATTTGACGCGAAAACACAAATATAGGGATAAAACGTAAAAAAAATCCTTTATATTTTACGTGGACTTAATGTAGTTAGTAGTTTATAAAATGTTACCACAATTCTATATAACTTAATTGGAAAGTTTGATAAATATTATTCTACTTCGTTTTATACAATTGTTATATTTAAAAAATAGTTTATAATAATAATCTCAGGACAATTCACACAGCGCCATCTAGGCCCAAGTTAATCTAGCTAAAGCTTGTGTTATGGGTACTAGATAACTGATACAAATACATAGATATATTTTTTTGTAAATATATACATATTATACATAGAAAATACCCAGACCGGTACAAACAATCATCATCATACTCATATATACAAATGTTTGTGCCGTGCGAGGAATCGAACCCGCGACCATCGGTCGTAAAGCGGTGTGCTAGACCGCTAGACCACCGAGGTCGTCCTTTTACGAGTTTATTAGCTTATAGAATAGTAAATGAGTAATATCGTCAAATACATTTTCAAGGTTCATAAAATGAATACTTTCTTATATCTACAACATGTTACATAAGTATAGTATTATTGTACAATATAATTATCTGCGATATTATATAAAACACATGACTAAAATCTGTAGCTGGTTCGTACATATCTATTTGCTCGTTATATTTTTAAATAGATAATTACGGAATTTTAACGACGGGGATCTGAAAAAAGAAATTGAAAATCATATGTGAATGTAAATATATAAATCAAGAAAACTAATAGTAAAAAGTTTTAGTCTATGATTTATTTGTATGTTTATGTGAGTATTATATACATCGTGAAAATTATTAGAGATAGGATTTCAATGTGGTCGGCGGCGCAATACAATTTTGTTTTACGTAGCTACGGAATGCCATATAACTCTAATTCTACGGATTTACTGTCTCACGCCTTCGTGACAGTTGCAGAATAAACGTATATAAAATATGAAAGTAGGAGTGGGACAAAATTAACATTAAAAATTGGTCAATTAAACATTAATCTTGCAGGTTAATATAAAGCAATCCTAATGCAACTTTAGGTACATAATTGTGTAGAAATAGAAATAATCTTTATTCAAATAAACTCAAAACAAGCACTTTTGAATAGTCGTATTTTTTTTATTCCACCATTCGGAACGCAGACTCATCACAAGAAGAATGAGCAAGAAACTTGTGTTGCTGTTTTGAATAAATGTTATTTTAAACCACAATTACACAATAACAAGAGGAATGCTATAATCAATATAGAAACCGCAACGCACTAATTCTTAGTATAATCAGATAATATTGTCAGCGCTATGAATTTTAAGTTTTTTCTACAGAAACATTATTATCATTTACATTGTGCATTTTGTAGGTGTATTTGAAATGAATGATAATGCTATGGTGCACACATCTGGACTAATTGCTTATGCTGGCGAGGCACCAGTGAAAGAATGAGCATGCTAATAGCATGCTTATTCTATTCATATGAAGTTTGTTCATTTAGTCCATTGTGCTCGTTTGTCTGAAATTCATCACGATGATTTCCAGGGGGACCGCGTGGAGATCCGTCTGACATCAGCGTTACTAACAATAACGCCCCTAGTCCCAGTTACTAATCCCTCTCCTCTAATAGAATATTAAAAAAAATACTTTGAGTGTTTATACAATTCTCTACCTGCATGCCGTAGAACATTAATTTTTATTTTTCAGTGTACTTTTAATAAGTAGATGAATCATCGTCGTCTTTATATTAGCCAGTTCGATGGTCTTCCTGAATGTCGTCTTTCTTGCCAATGACAACCTGAATATTTCAGAGGCACATGCATCAATTGACTATTCATAGATTTAGGTCTTATTTAGGTTTAGGAGTAGGTCAACAAAAAGAAAATGTAACAACTAAATAAAATATATTATTTAGTTAATTACTCCTTCTTGAAATTTAACACAGAAAGTTTATTAATGTAAACATCTGTAGGATCATTTAATTGTACAGTAAATGTAGTACATATATTATTGTCTCGGTGGTCTAGTTGTTTAGTACCTATGCTATGGTCTAGTAATTAGTACCTCTTTAATACCGATGATCGCGATTGATTGTGGTGTATTTACAAACAAATAATATATCAATTATCTAGTACCTATCTCACGGGCTCTGCTTATCTTAAGACTAGATCGCGCTGTTTGAATTGTCCAGGGTAATTATTATTATTATAATATCTAGTATATTAATATTAGAACTATAAATATATAATAGATATTTTTTTTTATTATTTGCTTATGAGTATCAAGAAAGTAAAATGGAAAGTGTATTAGACTTTAAAATATTGTTTTACTATAACATGGCTAATAAATCAATAAAATCATTGACGGAAAAACATTTCCTCGTAGCATGAAAATAAATAGACACGTGTCTGACCAACTGACTAGCGTAACGAAGTTTAGACTTTAAAACAGCTTACTGTTCTTCATAACATTTCCAAACGGAAGTAATACAAAATAAATAAATAAAAATACCTACTAACTGATAGGAATTGATTTAGTGGCACTTATAAACATGCACGTGTTTTTATGGTACTGTATTTTGTTTCAAAGTGAGAAATGGCAGCGAAATTACAGGTGGAATGACAACGGATCAGATTTATTACCCTAAGCTTCATATGATAATATGCTTCACGGCCTCGGTGATCCAGCGGTTTAGCACGCTTTACAATGATCGCGAGGTCGATTCCTCACATGGTGAAAACTATTGCATTTATGAATACGATTATTTGTATCAGTCTGCGTGTTTTCTATGTTTATTATGTATGTATTTACAAGAAATATATGTAAGGATTTATATTCGTTGTCTTATTGTAATTGTCCAGAGTTATTTATTTATCCCTCAGGCGGTATCGATGCACTTAGCGTGAGGCGAGACTTCGCATCGCTTTGTACATTCTACTGTGTTCTGACAAATTTAACATGATGCCTACGGCTACCCTTTGCCATAGCACCGCTCGCAACACCAACTTATTCCCAAACGCTGGAATCTATGTGGACTTGGGCAGTGCAGTTTCAGAGGCGCTTCCTCCAGAGTACACTTAGGTTGTGGAATGAACTACCTGCCGAGATTTTCTCGAGAGACTACAGCATGAGGTTTTTCAGAAAAGATTAACTACAAATCTCTGTGTATGTTTTGTAAAACATAACTTATATAATAGAATGTGTTTGTGCGACGTACAGTATCTACAATAGCGTGTGCGTTTACCTATTTTAAAATTGAATTTAAAAGTTTGTTTTCTACGACATACATAATTTATTGAAATATCTTTCGTAAAATAGAATTGTAACTTTTTTCAGATGTCAACATGAGTTTTAAAACTACTGCACTACATGTGAATAGTCTCCTGGGGGCAAAATGTCGCACATCTGAGCAGGTTTGTACGTATACTCTTTATTTATTCCCAGATATAACAAAATAAATAGGCAAAATTTATGAATTACTTAGTTAATTTTTAAAATAAGAAGTTATAGAGTTTATTTCTTATTGTTAAATTCGCAGGTCACGAAGATAAATTAATTTTATAGAATATTAGATAGAAATGTACAATCATTATTAAACAGCTATGTATAATATATTTTTTTTTTTTATATATATTTTACTTATATATACAAATAAAATAAATATATTAACATTTATTAAATTAAAAATACAATTCCTTTATAACCATTATATTCACCCTAACACATTATTATTTATGTCATATAATTAATATATATGTATATGTCATATATATATATATATATATATATATATATAAAATATATCAACTTTATCAATAAGTTAATATATTTTATAATAACTTATAAGGTATTCACCAATAGAATTCTTTTAGTTCTTAAGTACAGATCTTAGAAGCTAGTTTTACTGTTGAATTTCAAGCTATGTTGTTTATATATAATTAAAACAGGGCAATTCCTATGTATACGTAAGTTATTCACACATTCTCTTATGTGGGCTGATTGTCCTGAAAAGGTCATGGTATAAAAACTTTTGTAAATAGTAGTAATATGTTTATGGAGTGGGAGTTTTTAATATTTAGTAGCGGATATACTACTACAAAGGATAACATATAGAGAAATCGTACCAATATTTAGTTGGAATGAAAAAATATTTATAACAAAGAAGAAGTTAGAAATAAACAAGAAATGTACTATGCATTCACTATTGTATATATCATTCAATACCTTTTATTATGTTATCGTCTCGCAGTAATATCGCTCTACCTACTTGAAACAAGAAACAGTGCACACATTCCGTCATAAAAAAATAATATTCTAAGCTGATGAAATGTCACATCATATTTTCTTCATAAAACTGTGTTATTGCAATCTTAAAAATCTCAAGATACGCTAAATTGCCATTTCAATATTATATTACCATTCTTTTTTTTTTCAGGTAACAAACAGACGTTCATCAATATGCTAATTTATAAGCTTATAGTTTATTTTGATTTATTATGGTGAACTTGACATGGCGTGTACAGGGTCTACCTATATTGACCTCTAATTCATTTTGGTTGTCCCCATACGCCTGGCACAACGGTAGTTGATTTCAGTGGTGCTTCGACCGCGTCGCTACTTGGTCGTATCCGTCAGTATATTTCAAATGAGATCGTTCCATTTTGACGATGTTATATTTTAAATGAAAACTGCCACATATTAGTTGAATAGTGATGTGGAATAATTAGTGATTGCAATTTATGACTCTAACAAGTCTAAGATTGATTGATTTATTTAAAGTTTTGGGAATTTTCACTTCTCTTCGAGTTACAGAGTAAGTTTTTTTAATAATAATTATTAGAATACTTAAGCAGGAGTAATGATTAAAATAAAGTTCTATGTGGTAAAATAAATTAGCAGTAATAAATGTTTTTTTTTTAATATTTTAACTAAAAATGACCCGGTAAACTATTGAATCAAAGTCAGGGAAAATCAAGATCATTACAGATACGACTGCATGATTGATGTTAGGTTGTTTATAGTATTTATATTTGTCTTTTAGCACCCATGAGTGAATAATAATAGTATGTTCTACGAAGAAAACTTTTTTTTTAATTCATTTGAAAATAAACTTCGCCCGTTAATAAAGATGTATCAGTTTTGAAATAGAAAATGTTGTTGAGCTTTTTTCGATTTAAGATTAAGTTTTTAATGTTTAGGGTTTCTAACCACTTCAGCTTATTTTATATGCAAGAAATAAAATATGATATTGAAGATGATGTGGTAAAATTGTGTTTTTTTTTTAAGAATGAATTAAGTAATTATACCGTTGTAATTAAATTTTATTCTCCATTGATGCCACGCCAGCGCGTACCGTTAGTGCTGGCATGTAGGTGCATTGATACATTAAAATAACTTTCATACAAAAAAGTAGTAGTAAAAATGTACTAAAATATTACAACAAGCTAAAGACTTCCTGATGACCGAAGTAGGGGATCTAGAGTTGCCCTTGCCTGACTTTGTACAAAGTCCCCCGACGTGATAAATTCACAGGTTTTCTTATTATAAGAGTTTCGAGTGTCATTATTTGCAGCCGGATTAGTTAAAATACAAAAATATTTCTTAAGCTGCTTTAAAAAAGGTGTTCAATAATACAATTTTATACGTGTAACAGTCTTTCCTGATTCATTTTTTAGTGTTGTCTATGGAAGCAAAACACTTTAATTTTCAGAAGACTCTATGTTTTTGTTTGCGTCTATGTTTTTATTTTTTTATACTTTTTATGTATATTTATCCTTTCTACAACAGCCAATTAACACTTTTCCATCAGGTGGGCTCAGCAGTTATGTTAAATGTTAAAGTTATGTTTTGAATGGGCGGTGAGATATGATAGTGAAATTTCAGGATGCGAAAGTTATACCTTCGTATCCTGAAATTACCTCACCTCATTTCTCTGAAATTGTAACTAATGACAACTACAAGTATCATATGATGACGTAATATCCGAGCGGTTGTTCATGAACATAATCGACGCGACAGTTCCCACTTACCACCAGCATGGACTACCAGCATATTTGTCTTTACATAAAAAGTATTTTATAATAAGTAGAAATTTGTTTGCATGATATTTTTTTTATTTCATATCTAATTTTGTTATTATCGTGTACCTAACGATTATAAAAATAGACTTGTAGAACAAGTTTGTTTTGGTTGTGAAGGTCATTCAGAGGGATTGGTTTCGAGTAAAAACATCAAAGGACCCATCTCAATTACAGTATTATTATCACGTGTAATTCATAACATCTGAATGAATATTGGAAATAAATTATTATCTATACTGAGGTGCGACGTATTTTTTTTAATACGACGCCATACCACAACGCAAAAGACGAGTTATTTCACCTAACAATCCACTGAGAATTTGTAAGCAATTTTGTAAGCACGTATTTATCTAAATTACAATGAGATTGAGTCTATCATTGCTATAAGTTTTTATATATATTATTGATATATTCATAATATATAGATCCTTTAAAGTAGATCAAGAGAATTATGTGTCAAAAGTCTTTCTTGAGCACAATTGAGCCTAACTAGTTTCATGCTACGCATGATATGCATGCCGATCGTACGAGATCATGACCGATGGAAATCAGTTAAAGTACGCTGATGTACGTTAGAGTCAAATCGGACTATGTATATTTATTTCTTCGTGCAAGGTTAAATGTTTTAATGTTGGCAACCCTGCACTAGAAAACAATATGCAGTACATCCGGTACTTTAAGTAGTAGTCCAGTACATTAGTAACTTTTGATTCCCTAGATAGCTCAAAATATTTTTTGGTTTTAATAGATCTGTCCCGATTTTCCTAGTAGTTCTTTCCAGTTTTATATTAAATATATTGTCATTATTTTGCCCGATATTGATTCCATGTCCCCTTTACTTTCTCATACTGATCTTTTCTCTTTTTTCTTTTATTGATAACACAAATATAAGGAAATACAGGAATTACCTTATATTATTTGCCAGTTTCACTTATTTCTTATACTGACATATGTAGATATAATTAGTTAGTTACGAATAAATAAGAGTTTTTCTATTTAATATATCTTAAATGAAATTAATCTTCATTCTGCTCGTATTGACATTTTCTAAAATGATTATTGAACTATATGTTTACTTATCGGGTTGTACATAATGCATTTTTTATTATAAGTCTATTATAATATAAAATAGGCAGTTTAAAAATAATATTTATAAAAGTGTTCATGCAACTTTCACTTTTATAAGATGTCTGTACATGTGAATTTCGTCATAGTCTCGTATGACGTCTTATCTGAAACATGTTTGTTTATAGCAGTATCTAGATATAGGTCTTGTGGGACCAATGTTTATTATAGTTTTTCGTCTATTTCTACCATCATTAATGCGTGTGATATTGAAGTTCTGATAGACAATGTAAATTACTTAAGACTATGTATAACAACAGGAAATTATATTAAATGTATTCAAACGTACGTTCAACTGCCATTAATGGTAAAATTTAAATTTAATTAATTTCTTCAAGTAAACTACTTGGTTTCTATTTATAGTTTTAAATTCTAGATTAGGTAGTCCGACATTGCTTGAACCGAGGAAAGTACTGCCGTACTATCGTGTTCTCACGATGAATTACGGCTTTATTGATCGTTGTGTAACTGTAACATGCACTGAAATTAGCATATACACATTTCTTACAGTATTTCCAAGATAGGTACAATCAATCAACTGCCAGATCGTTTAAGTAGATATGTACAATAAGCAGCAATATATAATTTAATCGGAGATTCTTAATTAGACTGAACGATTAGTACTGTAAGTATTTATTTATTAACATTGACATTACCTGAACTATTGTTTCTCTGAAATAAAGATTGACGTCATTGTGTTGGACTTGCACTGAGTTTATGTGTATGAATAAAGTTCCTAAATTCGTCATTCATAAGGTCCATAGTATAAATAATATAATTTGATGGCCTCGGGGTTTAGCGGTTTAGCACACCGATTAGCTTCCTATAGTCTCGGGTTCGATTCCTCGCAAAGTATAAACATTTATATCTATGAGTATTAATTGTTTCGGTTTGTGTGTTTTCTATGTATATTATGTATGTATTTAAAAAAATGTATGTATTTATTTATATCAGTTGTCTAAACCCATAACACAAGCCTTGCTTAACTTGGGACTGGTAGGTATCGAGTGAATTGTCGAGGGATATTATTATTAATATAAATCTGTCACTGGTCCTTCGAGCTTTGTGGTCGACAGTCGACAGTTACATCTATTTGCAGATTCTTGCTAATGAATTTATAGTAAATGAATCTCTTAAGTTTTAATATTAATGAATTATCCATTTATTTTCGTAATTTAAATAAAAATATACTTATATATACACATACATATAATAAGTGGATAAGAAATTTTTTGTCACGTATTACTTCTTAATGGAATATCATTAACATACTTAATTACAATAAATCGTGGTAAGTGACTGACATAATTACATTACAAATTAAAGGTTTTTAATATTATATATATTTAGGTAAGTAGGTAGTTTTTGTTATTGTAGGTATTGGATATGACTATACCTTGCTCCGTGGAAGCTGTTTTATTGTTCAAATATTAGAATTGCCATAACAGTATCCACTACGTATTATTCTGGCGATTCATTTTGACCGCCTTTATTATGTGTTTTCATTCCTTGCTTTAATAATTGCTCCTATATATATCTAGATTGAATACCATAGCACCATGAAATATATCCGATTGATACTCTGTCTCATTCGAATGGGAATCGAAATAGTGCGTCCTAGGGTGAAGTTCGAATGAGGTGAAATGAGATATCCCGAGGTGTTGAGATTAAAGTCATATCTGCCAGGCGGAAAATGGTCTACAGCCCTTCCATAAGTCTTTGCACGTTTAGAGTACCTTCAGGACTCGGTACAATTTCGTCTGGTGAATCTGTAAAGGGTTGCTAGAACACCGCAAATAACATATAAAAAAATAATACATTTATACTCGTGTTGTTAGAACAACACGAGTATGAATGTACCTATGTATTGCATGTGAAGTTTGGGGGAGCTGGTTTATTAAAAACGCAGTTTATGGACGAGTAACAGGTATACCGTATGCATTAAATCCTGGCTTTAATACCGCCTACACACGGGAAAGAGACTTATTTCGACTTAAGCGAGTCAGTAATGAATGTGGATTTTTAAGTATTTAAGTACCGGAATTTTATTTAAAAAGACAACAGTATATTTATATAATTTTGGAATATAAATAAAATTATTTTTAGCAACATAATCTTCAACCGCAATTAGAAAAAAACAGTAATTAGACGAAAAGAAAAATATTACACGACCTGAATATATTCATTAACTTTTACATGAGTGAAATACTAACTAATGCGATACAATTTGCTATATTACGATCTTTATGTATACAGTATAATAAACCTACAGAAATAAAACCAACAAAGAGTTAGGGCATTATAATGAAAATAATTTTGTTCTGTTTGTTTACAAGATACAAGGGAATGAGTTTTATGTAGAGATCTATAGCACAGTCAACTAAGTCAATGGACTTCATTGAGTAAAAAATCATTTTGACGTACTTACCCTTTCTAATATACATACTCGTAGTACTTATATCTTCTATTAATTTAACATTATAATAAAGTCACATTTAGTAGTAGACCTTATTTTCAGAAATGTAGTTTATAATGAGAAAAATAAAAGTACACAAAAATATTTACAATTTATAATACTTGTATACAAATGTATTCTTATATTTGAAGGCTTTTGAGAAACTGTTATCAGTTGATTTTAATAAACCTTACACTTTTCACGATAAATTCCTAATCAATGTCCTTGTTGAACGAATAATTGAAAGATTACAAAACTTAACGATTTCCTTGAAATGCACTTCTTTTCTGTAGCTTATAAGATAAAGGAAATAACGTTGTACTTATGATGTAAAATAATAACTATTTCAGTTCAAAATTCATTCTACTTTCAACTAACAACACAACAAATAATGTGTACCAAATAAGAAAACACCCTGGTAATACAAACAAGCCCTACTATAAAGCGTCATGCTAGTGTGGGAATTGAGCCTGTGACTTTAGGAATGTGAGGCAGTGTTTTAAACTGCTACACCATCAAGATTGTCAGATAGAGGTCGAGTATAAGGGACAAGGAAAGAGGGAATTAAAAATACTTTTGCGATGGCTCCTATGTCACTTACTTATTGTAGACAATTTGTACAGGACAACGAAACGACAGCCAAAAGTAATAAAATCTTCCACTTATAATACGGAAGAAGTTTATTTATATAGTCTATTTGTTTTCTACAAATATACAAACGTCTCTTCTTATTAATAACTAGTTAATTACAATTTATCTTAGACACTAATACAACCCAGATATTAGTTTATAGCGAGAGGGCTGTAGATCATTGTTAGGAAATGGAGACTAATGACCCTATAAGCTGTCTATTAACATGTCTAATTGACTCTATCTGTTGATGAATTCATGTAAATTTCTTCGTGACCGGCGAACTGGCTTGGCTGATTTTGTTCTCATATTACCAACTTTGTGCCATCCATTAAAGGAAAAATATTGGTGGTGTTCTTTCTATATGTCTAACTATACAATACATATCTACTATACGTTGGTATATATATATAATATGTAAAAATATTTAAAATTATTTATATTAGGTGTATTATATTAGGTACATACATGAAACGTGTTACGAATGTTGTTTGTTGGAAACTAAATTGCTATAATATAATTTTATTCGGGTGTGACATATTGAATACGTCAATAAAACCAGGAATTTTTACATGTCGTATCTGAATCAATATTTATAGGAATACAAAAAGTTCCGTTTGACTTTGAGGTAGTAAGAAAGAAGTATGCAATCAATAATTCCGGTTTCTACTTTCTCGAGTCCATTTAGAATACTATTCTATAATATATTTGTGCTGTATTTTTTGTATGCGGTACGCATAGCTTACACGTAATTCGTTTTGGCATTTTTTTGACAGATATTCTACTATAGTAATTTTGTCAAGGAAATGTGTGTACATATTGAACTTTTAACACAACTCTACACTTCTATGTTTGTATTTAATATATATATTTTTTAAATTTCGAAGTTTTAACGGGAAAGAAAGTTTCGAAGTTTTATTCTTTTTTGAAATAGAAAAATTATATAAATTATTAATTTCTCACATTTAGTCAGATAACCACAGTTATGTATGGCCGATTTTATTTATGTTGTACAATTACAAACAGTTTACATACAGTAAATAACTTCATTTACATGTAATATCACTTAATAGACGTACGACAAAATGTGGGGATTTGAAATTCCCAAACATATGCATGATACAACCTTTCTGTCCAAGAATTTTCCTTATAAAAGTTAATGCACGTAAGTCGATACTTTCTTTCTCACGCACTAACAGTTCCGTTTTGGGGAGACCCCTACAACTCAATCCCCAACAGATTGGTTTTCTTCCCTAGAATATACAGTGACCAACTCCGTTACCTTTATATTATATAGAATGTACTTATACCCTATAACTCGTACGTAGCATATTGTGCTAGCGGTTAGGTTTGACATAATGCAAGTTTTACTTTTGTAAGTTATTTACATTATTTGAACGCATAATATGCGTATACCTATTGCAATTTATGTATCTACTTATCTTTAAGTGGATGCTTATTAAGTTGTTGCACTGAAACGACATATTATGTGGTCGACAAACTTTCCAAGATTTTAATACATCTTTATATATCATTACTAGTTGTGTTCGCGGTTTCACTTATGCGGAAATTTTATTTTTAGATCAGAAAGAATAACAAACATCTGTCCAAATCTATATTCACAAAACTCTTGGAGTTTATAATATTGGTTGGATAAAACTTACTAAACGTTTAAGAATAAAATTAGTCATTATAATTTCCTGTATTAAAACATTTCACAACAGTAATTACTTATTATGAATTTGTTAGCATAAAACTATACATGCTAACATTATTACTATATCTAAAGAAATTAGAGCAAATGTTTTTTTTTAAAATGATTTATAGGCTCACACCCGCGATCATGCCTTTCGCCTACTTCTGTGGTGTCATGGCGGATGTTGTGCCTAATTGACATCTCGACCAGCTATATTGAATTGCGAACCTTACTGAAATTATTGCCATTTGGGGATAGTAAGTAGGCTATTCCAATTTATTGGTTAGTCGGCTAAATCGCGTATCATTAAACTAAAATAAATATTGTAACATAAAATTTTGTTGTCTTTCGAGTAACTCTGAAATGAGCTGTAGTGGGGTGTCTTCGCTATTGCTAACATGCTAAATTAAATTGCTAAAATTTATTTAAATTAAGCAATGAAATACCCTGCCAAATTGTTTTTTTATGTAACCACAGATTACTTACTATATGTTTAGCACGCAGCCTATGAACACTACATCAGTCAACAAGTTTACTGGTAACGCGCTGGTGTCTTTAATAAACTTAAAACTAAATATCATGCTTAAATCAGAATATAGCTTGAAAGTGATCTCTTTAGTGATAGACTTAATAAGCGCATCTGCATCTAGAGTTTGTATATATACTTTATACTCTCTGGTATTTTCTTCTACGGGATAGTTTTTAATTTGATGCTCATCAAATTAATTATTATTTTGACCTGGGCATACTATTTTGATACCTATTCGTATTTAGTATAGATACACGCATAAGCAGTTTATGATCCATGATAATAATAATATAATTAGAGTATCCTATTATGTGAATAATTTAGTGATTAATCACAGTGCGATTTCTATCACTATTCAAGATACTTGTTTAATAAATAAAATTAATGAATATTTGATGTGACAAGATATGTAGGCCCTATATCTGAACACATGATTAGTAACACGGCTTATCGACTTCAGCTCTAAATTGTGTGCGTAAGAAATACTAATAGGAGTAACAGATTAATCCCAAAAAGATTTATGGCAAATATGGATGTCAGATTATAATGCGTGAGGAATATGGTAAGGTAACTATTATTAGTCAGGTTAACATCGATTTTATTTTGGATTTCACAAAATATAAAATGAAAGAATCCGAATGTATTTGAGTATGTTAGATTTTTTATGACAATCCTTATGGTCCAGTTCGGCTAGCTACTTCCGTTGAGAAGAACTAACAACAAATTTCAACAATAAAAAACATTATTTATTAATTCTAATCCTGTATTGATTGTAACTGGAGTAGAGCCACTACTCAATTATAAAAAAAACTAGAATAATTTTACGGGTATATATTTCCTAAAGAGGACTCTCAAGACAGTTAAAAGTAAACTATAGAAAGGATGTCATGGTCTTCTATTAACTTAA